>NC_136073.1:693751338-694478838 GCF_964261635.1 Lissotriton helveticus | reverse complement strand
CTTGAGTCTATATATATATATCAGACGACAAGAAAATTATCATAAAACCCTCGGATAAGGGGGGAAATGTCGTCATAATGACCAGGGAATATTACCATCAAGAAGCTATGAGGCAACTCTCTGATACCAAGTATTATGTCACCACTACTAAGGAAATATATGAATCCAGTATCAGGGAGTATGATAACCCAATCCTGAAATGGTATCACCTTTCGATGCTAGGAAAGGATGAACACTTTTTCCTACGCAGTAATAACCCAATGACGCCGACATTTTATCATCTCCCCAAGTTGCATAAAAACAGTACCTCCCCCCCTGGCCGTCCAATTGTGGCATCTATTGGTGGATTGACAGAGAATATGTCACAATTCGTGGATAACTTTATCTTTCCCCTTGTTATGAATTTGGAATCCTATGTACAAGACACTAAGGATTTTTTTAACAAAGTGGCTGAAATGGACTGGCAACCGCATTACCTGTTTCTGGTGATGGATATCACCAGTCTTTATACCATCATTGACCATACCCACGGATTGGCTGCTGTTGAACATTATCTAGACAAACGTCCAATCCGTTTTGCACAACACAATACTATGTTAATGGAATTTGTGCAATTCTGCTTACCCACAACATTTTTTTGTTCGAGTATACGCTTTATAGGCAGACCTCTGGCACAGCGATGGGCACCTGCTTCGCCCCCAGCTATGCGAACTTGTTCGTTGGCTGGTGGGAGGAGCAGGTGCCCAGGACATGCCAAGATGGGCATGAAAGCGGGAAAGTGGTACATTGGTACCGCTACATTGATGACTTGTTCATCGTGTGGCAGGGGAACAAGGATATGGCCGAGAAATACATCGATTCCCTTAATGATAACATCTACAATATACACCTGTCTGGGACAATTAGCGGGGTGGCAGCCAACTACTTGGACCTACGGGTGTATATTGAAGAATGCCATATCCATATCTCGCTGCATCGCAAAGAAACAGCAGGAAATTCTATTCTCTTTGCCACAAGCGCGCACCCTCCCAAATTGATCAAGAGTATCCCATATGGGAAGCTTTTGAGGATAAAGAGAAATAGTACCCAAGATCAGGAATTCGAGGCGGCTGCCTCGGATTGCCTAGCCCGCTTTCGCCTCAGAGGGTATGGCGAGTCACTTTTTCAGGATACACTGAAGAAAGTGAAAAGGATCCCTAGGAAAGATCTGCTTAAAAAGACATTGGGTGGGATTGGAACTAATGAGAAAAATGTTTTTAGGATGATCACACCATATTCCATGGGCGCTGAGAAACTGAAAGCAATGATGCGCAAAAACTGGCACATCTTGCTTACAGATGATGTCTTAAAAGAAGATCTGCCACCATACCCATTAGTGACCTTTAATAAGGCCAGGTCCTTGGGCGATATGCTGGTATACAGTCATCTACAACCACTTATCACCCAACCCAATACTTTAAAAGAAATGAGCGGCTTCTTTCCCTGTGGGAAATGCAAAGCTTGTGCCAACAGTCGAAGGGTTCTCCATTATGAGATCCCTGATGTAGGACGAACAAATAAAATCCAAAAATTCATTACCTGTAGCACCACATATGCTGTATACTGTTTGATCTGTCCCTGCGGCATGAAATACATATGGAGTACCATCAATCAATTTAAGCTAAGAATATTGGAGCACCTCTGGGCAATTGACAAAGTAGACCCATCTTACCCAGTAGCACGGCACTTTGCGGAACATCACAACAAAGACAGGAATAAACTACGCTCCTTTGGGCTAGATCCTGTTCCATTTAATCCATGGGGCGGGGACAGACTGAGAAGACTGAGACGTCTTGAATCAAGATATATTATTGATCTGTCCACAGGGGCATGAGGGCATGAATAGCGGAGAGGACATGGTAGTTAATCTTGGAAAATGACATGTTAATATCTATAGTCTTTTCTGAATGCTATGTGAATGGCCACTGATCATCATACAAAAGCCCGTCCATGATTGCTACTGTGAAGATGTATAATAGTATGAGTAGGAGATTTCCCCAGTGTATATATCTCTTTTCCATCACATAATGTATACACATCTACATGTGCAACTAGGTCTTTCCCTGTAATTGGATTACGAGTGCTTCCAGATTATGTGATCTGCTATTATTGATTATGATTATGATATTTTGGGAAAAACCTGCCCTGTTGACTTTTCACTTTAATTCCTTGGTGTCTACAAACTTGGATTCTCTAGATGAATTATATTACATTGATTATTCATTAAGGTTTATGATGAGCTGATTGTTTAGTTTAATTTAGTATAAAGATGTTTTTCTTCTTCTTTTTCCATCCGACTACTTATAATCTAAAATATCTATTGTCCCCTGTTCCCCACTAAGTAGACAATTGGTTGTCTTTCACACTTAAATGGTTACCGCTTTATCTCATCACCTACTTTTTCCACGACTGTGATTCGTTGACAGCATTAATTAATTGAGTTGTTGCTGCCATGAAATTATAGTAAGTTGTAGTGAAATGAAATATGCAAAAACATATGTCCATGGTTTATTACGATGATTATCAAATATCAATAAGTGTGTGTTTGTTGCTTGATATACATCTTTTTTAAGGGGCAATTGCCGATCCACGGCTTTATTGTATCCATATGTTGATATATTTACATGTATATACATTTTGAGTATTTACTTTTTGCCCAGTATGTATGTATGTTTACCGATTCACGGTGTGACTCTGCATTAGTTCCTATATTAGGAACCCATTCCAAGATGGCGCCCGTTTTGGTGTTGGTTGGGCTGACCCCTTGTCGATGTTTACTCAAGCACTCACAACTTTATTTAAACTGGAAACGTGTTTGTGTTGGTCGATACACCGACGAAGGCGTTAGCCGAAACGTTTGTTTGCTGCTGCGAGTAATAAACCCGCTGTTCATCTGCCACTACCTGAGTCCTGAGTGCTGTTTTTCCTTCTCCGAGGTTGGAGGGACTTGAGCATTATATATATATATATATATATATATATATATATATATATATATATATATATATATATATATATATATACATATATCAAAGCTCAACCACTCTTCAATTTCAATGAAAAGAAAGGCAGCACTCCCGGGATTTCAGCACAGGTGAGTATTTATTATCTCGACAGACGCGTTTCGGGAAAACTCCCTTCCTCGGTGTCAAACAAACACGCTATGCGCGGCGCCATTTTTAAACAGATATCTGGTCCAACTGAAATAAACACAAACAAGGGACAACCACACAATTCTCTATGCGGGAAGCGCCATGTATAAGTGTAGTGTTTATACAATCACATATTCTCAAACAACAAAACATTTCCTAATCGTCTGAGATTTTAAAATTCAATACCGCCGTGGATCGGCAATCGCGACCCAGCCGGCTCGCGAGAAGACCTCCTATATCAGGTTAAATTGGTGGGAGCAAAATAGTGGGAGCCATTACGCTAGACTATTCTAGCGCCAAGTGTAAATAACATTTTCAGGATATAAACATACTCCAATTATAATACACTAAGTGATTTTCATTTCATTTGTACAATACTCACTGGTAATCAAGTATCAAGCCGTGGATCGGCTATTGCAACCCATTTAGGGTTGCTAAGGCCCCTCTGGTGAAGCTAATTCAACCTCACATTGTTATCCACCATTAATAACGACACAGGGTTCATATCAGACATATGGACCAGATTCAAAGTATCCATCTGTTATACAGTCATCCGCATTCCAGGGACAGAGATAACAAAAATACTACGGCTCGTTCAACAATAATAATTACATTAATGCTATCCAAAGCATCTTTTTTTCAGTTTGTGCATTATTTTACAAGAAAAATGTGTGTTTCAGAGAAATATATTGTATTGAATAGGCATATATGTCAGAAATCGAATTACATAAACTACATAAACTGTCTAACTCTTAGTGAATTTACCTAACCCAGATGTATAGACATCTCCTCTCCACTGTTTAGGCCTTCAGGGGCCTTTGCCTGCAGGTCCACTATATATCGTGACTCTAGTCTCCTCAGCTTTAATAACTTGTCCCCGCCCCGTATACTGTCCGGGACATAGTCCAAACAAAAGTATTGTAGCTGGTCCCTATCACTTTTGTGCTTAATCGCAAAATGCCGAGCGACTGGGTAAGAAAAATCCGTGCCAGCAATCGCTCTCATATGCTCAAGGATCCTGAGTTTCACTGGATTGATCGTGCTCCCTATGTAGATAAGTTTGCAGGGACAACGTAAGCAGTAAACAGCATAACTCGTATGGCAGGACATGAACTTATTAATCCTTCTGTCTCCCTTGCATCCCTTTACTTCATAGGATAATACACGCTTGCTAAATGCGCAAGCTTTACATCTTCCACAAGGGAAGAACCCCTTAGCTTCTTTGATTGATCCCGTTTTCTTGATTATAGGATCGAGGTGACTATGTACTAATTGGTCACGTAGAGACCTAGCCTTTTTAAAAGTAATCTGGGGTGCCTGTGGGATGTCCTTGCCAATAATGGTGTCCATCTTAAGGACATGCCAGTGCTTTTTCATCATGAGTCTCAATTTATAGGAATCGCAGGAGTATGCAGATATGAGGCGGAACCTTCCCTCTTCCAAGTTGGCTTTCTCTTTATTCTTCTTTTTAAACAATGACTCCCTCGGTAGTTTATTAACCCGTTGGAGTGTATTGTCCAAAAGGTTCTTGTTATAGCCTCTTGCTAGAAATCTGTTGGTGCTTTCTACAACAGCCTCTTTGAAATCAGAATCGAGCGAACAGTTGCGTCTAAGTCTCAAAAATTCCCCGTAGGGGATACTCTTGATTAAACTGTGGGGATGACTGCTGGACGCATGTAGCGTGCTGTTACCCGCAGTGGGTTTTCTGTAAAGTGCTGTTTTAACCTTGTCCCCACACACCTGTACTTTCAAATCTAGATAATTAGCTGATGAGGGGCTAATCTGTCCAGTAAAGACTAGATTGCAACTGTTATTGTTTAACACTTGCACATAGGTTTCTGCCTCTTCAGACGAGCCATTCCAGACTAGGAACAGGTCGTCTATGTACCTGTACCAAGATACAATTTTGTTCGACCATTCCTCATTTTCTGGGGCCCAGGCTACCTGCTCCTCCCACCAGCCGACGAATAAATTCGCGTAGCTGGGGGCGAAGCAGGAGCCCATCGCCGTGCCGGAGACTTGTCTAAACATATTATCCTGAAAAAGAAATATGTTATTGCTAAGGCAGAATTCAATTAATTCCAATAACATTACATTATGCATTGCCAGCTTCAATGGTCGTTTCTGCAGAAAATAATTTACAGCATGTAAGCCCTTGGTATGGTCAATGCAAGTATAGAGACTGGAAATGTCAAGTGTTATAAGGCAGTATGAGGGTTGCCAGTCAAGTTTTTCAATTCGTTCGATAAAGTCTGTTGTATCCCTTATGTATGATTTCAAAGAGAGAACCATTTCAAACAGAAAGTGATCAAGGAATTTCGAGAGGTTCTCCGTCAGTCCTCCCTTTGACGAAATGATGGGTCGTCCGGGCGGGTTATCCATATTCTTGTGTATCTTAGGAAGATAATAGAATGTTGGTAAAATTGGATTAGTTGTCTTTAGGAATAGATATTCATCAAGGTCGAGCATATGTTTATCGTGCCATTTCTTCAATGTGGCCCAAAGTTTCTCAAGGCTCTCCTGGTACACACGTTTAGAACACGATTCATAGCAAGTCTTATCTCCTAATTGCCGCATAGCCTCATTGATATATGAATTCCGTGAAAGAATGACCACGTTGCCCCCCTTGTCGGAAGGTTTGCAGATGATACTATTGTCCTCTGCTAATTGTTTAACTGCCATCCGTTGAGCTCTGGTCAGATTATCCTTCCTATTTCTTGGTGGCTTTTCCATTCTTAGAGCCATAAGTTCTTTAATCATTAAGTCCGAGAAGGTATCCATGGCATCTGGAGGCATTTGTGGTAGGAACTTGGAAGTAGGTTTAAACCCACTGCTGGGTGCCTGTTGCTCAATGTCAACCCTCAATAATCTCTGAGAAAGTGTTACCGGAGTTGTGGCACATTCCACAGTACTTTCTTGTCTTAGATCTTCCAAAATTTCCAGTGCCATTAAGTCATTAACACGGAGAAAGTCTGTTTCTCTCTGGCTAGTTTTCATAAATTTAATCTCTTTAGGAGTTGGTTTGATTTTGTAGTGTTTGTAAAGTTTTATTTTTCGAATAAACTTGAATACATCTATCCTGGTTTGCGTATATTCTATCCGATCATTGGGGCAGAAGGTGAGTCCTAGTTTCAGTACTGATTCTTCGCAAGGAGTAAGTTTTTTGTGTGATAAATTGACAATGGTTAAGAGATCATGCTCCTCTACCATCTTGCTCCTCTCTTGCTCCTCGTGACTCTTGGTGTTGTGGGTATTGGTCTTCCCCTTCCAGCCACCCCTCCTTGTTTGTCGTCCTCTTCTGGGGGGTTGTTCTTCCCGCCTCTTAACCAATTTTGGCGGATGACTTTGAATTCCTGCTGAAAAGGGGTTTTTGTTCCAGTGTCTGAGGATCCAGCCAAATCTTCGCCTGATCGCTCATCCTCTGTGACTTCCGATTCTGAAGTTTCGACAGTAGTTGGGACTGTTGATTTCTGAGTCTTGTTTTTGTTTGCCAATTCTTTGCGACTTTGATCGTACCTTTTAGCGAAAGTTAGGATCCTGCCCATAGCGTAATCCCTTTCGTCTCGATCATATTTTTCTTGTTTCCGATTTTTGATTTTTATTTCATATTTCTCCAGTCTTTTCTTCATTGAAGCTCTCAATTGTTCCTGTTGATCTTTCTCAGGATTCTGTGTCAGCTCTTGTTCAAGCATTTCGATCTCTTTCAAAGCCTTGTCCCGATCGCTCCAAGCGAATTGGATTAGAATTTCTAACATCCCTTTACACGACAATGCTATGTGTGCTGCCCAGGCTTCTAATAACAAGGGATCCGGGTTTTCATAGGCTGGCACGGTGAAAATACACAAACCTCTTGGGACTCGTTGCACCTCAATATAGCTTTGAAGGGAGGTGCCCTCCCACCATTTGCGTATTTCCCTTTCGTAGAGCTTTTCTAGTTTCATAAATTGAGCAGCCAGAGCATTTCCGACCTCCGTCACCGGTTTCTGCGGTGGTTGCGTGATATCCGGGTTTTTGTTTTTAAACATCCCCGCTGCCGCCGCGCGGCGTTCTGTGACATTAAACATCTTGGTCTAGTGGGTTAATACTGTAGTGTTCCGGTCCCGGAACACTTAAACCACACTGTACTCACTGTATTGCTTACTTATCCCTCGCTTAGCCGACACGGCTGATTATACGAGTGTAGAAAGAAAATTAAGGCTTACCACGAATCGTCGCGGTTCAGTCCAACACTCTCCTCCAGATATTGGTTTCAATTTGGAATCGTGTTCTCACTCTTCCCAAGGTCAGTGGCGGCGGTGCACTCGCATGAAACTTATGCCTGCTCCGAATCACACCAACAGCGAGTCACTCTTCAAAGCGGGTGCTGCGACGCGGTGGTGTCCCGCGTAATGTATCAAAGCTCAACCACTCTTCAATTTCAATGAAAAGAAAGGCAGCACTCCTGGGATTTCAGCACAGGTGAGTATTTATTATCTCGACAGGCGCGTTTCGGGAAAACTCCCTTCCTCGGTGTCAAACAAACACGCTATGCGTGGCGCCATTTTTAAACAGATATCTGGTCCAACTGAAATAAACACATACAAGGGACAACCACACAATTCTCTATGTGGGAAGCGCCATGTATAAGTGTAGTGTTTATACAATCACATATTCTCAAACAACAAAACATTTCCTAATCGTCTGAGATTTTAAAATTCAGTACCGCCGTGGATCGGCAATCACGACCCGGAGACCTCCTATGTCAGGTTAAATTGGTGGGAGCAAAATAGTGGGAGCCATTACGCTAGACTATTCTAGCGCCAAGTGTAAATAACATTTTCAGGATATAAACATACTCCAATTATAATACACTAAGTGATTTTCATTTCATTTGTACAATACTCACTGGTAATCAAGTATTACCACTATTTTGCTCGCTGTTGGTGTGATTCGGAGCAGGCATAAGTTTCATGCGAGTGCACCGCCGCCACTGACCTTGGGAAGAGTGAGAACACGATTCCAAATTGAAACCAATATCTGGAGGAGAGTGTTGGACTGAACCGCGACGATTCGTGGTAAGCCTTAATTTTCTTTCTACACTCGTATAATCAGCCGTGTCGGCTAAGCGAGGGATAAGTAAGCAATACAGTGAGTACAGTGTGGTTTAAGTGTTCCGGGACCGGAACACTACAGTATTAACCCACTAGACCAAGATGTTTAATGTCACAGAACGCCGCGCGGCGGCAGCGGGGATGTTTAAAAACAAAACCCGGATATCACGCAACCACCGCAGAAACCGGTGACGGAGGTCGGAAATGCTCTGGCTGCTCAATTTATGAAACTAGAAAAGCTCTACGAAAGGGAAATACGCAAATGGTGGGAGGGCACCTCCCTTCAAAGCTATATTGAGGTGCAACGAGTCCCAAGAAGTTTGCGTATTTTCACCGTGCCAGCCTATGAAAACCCGGATCCCTTGTTATTAGAAGCCTGGGCAGCACACATAGCATTGTCGTGTAAAGGGATGTTAGAAATTCTAATCCAATTCGCTTGGAGCGATCGGGACAAGGCTTTGAAAGAGATCGAAATGCTTGAACAAGAGCTGACACAGAATCCTGAGAAAGATCAACAGGAACAATTGAGAGCTTCAATGAAGAAAAGACTGGAGAAATATGAAATAAAAATCAAAAATCGGAAACAAGAAAAATATGATCGAGACGAAAGGGATTACGCTATGGGCAGGATCCTAACTTTCGCTAAAAGGTACGATCAAAGTCGCAAAGAATTGGCAAACAAAAACAAGACTCAGAAATCAACAGTCCCAACTACTGTCGAAACTTCAGAATCGGAAGTCACAGAGGATGAGCGATCAGGCGAAGATTTGGCTGGATCCTCAGACACTGGAACAAAAACCCCTTTTCAGCAGGAATTCAAAGTCATCCGCCAAAATTGGTTAAGAGGCGGGAAGAACAAACCCCCAGAAGAGGACGACAAACAAGGAGGGGTGGCTGGAAGGGGAAGGGGAAGACCCATACCCACAACACCAAGAGTCACGAGGAGCAAGAGAGGAGCAAGATGGTAGAGGAGCATGATCTCTTAACCATTGTCAATTTATCACACAAAAAACGTACTCCTTGCGAAGAATCAGTACTGAAACTAGGACTCACCTTCTGCCCCAATGATCGGATAGAATATACGCAAACCAGGATAGATTTATTCAAGTTTATTCGAAAAATAAAACTTTACAAACACTACAAAATCAAACCAACTCCTAAAGAGATTAAATTTCTGAAAACTAGCCAGAGAGAAACAGACTTTCTCCGTGTTAATGACTTAACGGCACTGGAAATTTTGGAAGATCTAAGACAAGAAAGTACTGTGGAATGTGCCGCAACTCCGGTAACACTTTCTCAGAGATTATTGAGAGTTGACATTGAGCAACAGGCACCCAGCAGTGGGTTTAAACCTACTTCCAAGTTCCTACCACAAATGCCTCCAGATGCCATGGATACCTTCTCGGACTTAATGATTAAAGAACTTATGGCTCTAAAAATGGAAAAGCCACCAAGAAATAGGAAGGATAATCTGACCAGAGCTCAACGGATGGCAGTTAAACAATTAGCAGAGGACAATAGTATCATCTGCAAACCTTCCGACAAGGGGGGCAACGTGGTCATTCTTTCACGGGATTCATATATCAATGAGGCTATGCAGCAATTAGGAGATAAGACTTGCTATGAATCGTGTTCTAAACATGTGTACCCGGAGAGCATTGAGAAACTTTGGGCCACATTGAAGAAATGGCACGATAAACATATGCTCGACCTTGATGAATATCTATTCCTAAAGACAACTAATCCAATTTTACCAACATTCTATTATCTTCCTAAGATACACAAGAATATGGATAACCCGCTCGGACGACCCATCATTTCGTCAAAGGGAGGACTGACGGAGAACCTCTCGAAATTCCTTGATCACTTTCTGTTTGAAATGGTTCTCTCTTTGAAATCCTACATAAGGGATACAACAGACTTTATCGAACGAATTAAAAAACTTGACTGGCAACCCTCATACTGCCTTATAACACTTGACATTTCCAGTCTCTATACTTGCATTGACCATACCAAGGGCTTACATGCTGTAAATTATTTTCTGCAGAAACGACCATTGAAGCTGGCAATGCATAATGTAATGTTATTGGAATTAATTGAATTCTGCCTTAGCAATAACATATTTCTTTTTCAGGATAATATGTTTAGACAAGTCTCCGGCACGGCGATGGGCTCCTGCTTCGCCCCCAGCTACGCGAATTTATTCGTCGGCTGGTGGGAGGAGCAGGTAGCCTGGGCCCCAGAAAATGAGGAATGGTCGAACAAAATTGTATCTTGGTACAGGTACATAGACGACCTGTTCCTAGTCTGGAATGGCTCGTCTGAAGAGGCAGAAACCTATGTGCAAGTGTTAAACAATAACAGTTGCAATCTAGTCTTTACTGGACAGATTAGCCCCTCATCAGCTAATTATCTGGATTTGAAAGTACAGGTGTGTGGGGACAAGGTTAAAACAGCACTTTACAGAAAACCCACTGCGGGTAACAGCACGCTACATGCGTCCAGCAGTCATCCCCACAGTTTAATCAAGAGTATCCCCTACGGGGAATTTTTGAGACTTAGACGCAACTGTTCGCTCGATTCTGATTTCAAAGAGGCTGTTGTAGAAAGCACCAACAGATTTCTAGCAAGAGGCTATAACAAGAACCTTTTGGACAATACACTCCAACGGGTTAATAAACTACCGAGGGAGTCATTGTTTAAAAAGAAGAATAAAGAGAAAGCCAACTTGGAAGAGGGAAGGTTCCGCCTCATAACTGCATACTCCTGCGATTCCTATAAATTGAGACTCATGATGAAAAAGCACTGGCATGTCCTTAAGATGGACACCATTATTGGCAAGGACATCCCACAGGCACCCCAGATTACTTTTAAAAAGGCTAGGTCTCTACGTGACCAATTAGTACATAGTCACCTCGATCCTATAATCAAGAAAACTGGATCAATCAAAGAAGCTAAGGGGTTCTTCCCTTGTGGAAGATGTAAAGCTTGCGCATTTAGCAAGCGTGTATTATCCTATGAAGTAAAGGGATGCAAGGGAGACAGAAGGATTAATAAGTTCATGTCCTGCCATACGAGTTATGCTGTTTACTGCTTACGTTGTCCCTGCAAACTTATCTACATAGGGAGCACGATCAATCCAGTGAAACTCAGGATCCTTGAGCATATGAGAGCGATTGCTGGCAAGGATTTTTCTTATCCAGTCGCTCGGCATTTTGCGATTAAGCACAAAAGTGATAGGGACCAGCTACAATACTTTTGTTTGGACTATATCCCGGACAGTATAAGGGGCGGGGACAAGTTATTAAAGCTGAGGAGACTAGAGTCACGATATATAGTGGACCTGCAGGCAAAGGCCCCTGAAGGCCTAAACAGTGGAGAGAAGATGTCTATACATCTGGGTTAGGTAAATTCACTAAGAGTTAGACAGTTTATGTAGTTTATGTAATTCGATTTCTGACATATATGCCTAATCAATACAATATATTTCTCTGAAACACACATTTTTCTTGTAAAATAATGCACAAACTGAAAAAAAGATGCTTTGGATAGCATTAATGTAATTATTATTGTTGAACGAGCCGTAGTATTTTTGTTATCTCTGTCCCTGGAATGCGGATGACTGTATAACAGATGGATACTTTGAATCTGGTCCATATGTCTGATATGAACCCTGTGTCGTTATTAATGGTGGATAACAATGTGAGGTTGAATTAGCTTCACCAGAGGGGCCTTAGCAACCCTAAATGGGTTGCAATAGCAGATCCACGGCTTGATACTTGATTACCAGTGAGTATTGTACAAATGAAATGAAAATCACTTAGTGTATTATAATTGGAGTATGTTTATATCCTGAAAATGTTATTTGCACTTGGCGCTAGAATAGTCTAGCGTAATGGCTCCCACTATTTTGCTCCCACCAATTTAACCTGACATAGGAGGTCTTCTCGCGACCCGGCTGGGTCGCGATTGCCGATCCACGGCGGTATTGAATTTTAAAATCTCAGACGATTAGGAAATGTTTTGTTGTTTGAGAATATGTGATTGTATAAACACTACACTTATACATGGCGCTTCCCACATAGAGAATTGTGTGGTTGTCCCTTGTTTGTGTTTATTTCAGTTGGACCAGATATCTGTTTAAAAATGGCGCCGCGCATAGCGTGTTTGTTTGACACCGAGGAAGGGAGTTTTCCCGAAACGCGTCTGTCGAGATAATAAATACTCACCTGCGCTGAAATCCCGGGAGTGCTGCCTTTCTTTTCATTGAAATTGAAGAGTGGTTGAGCTTTGATACATTACGCGGGACACCACCGCGTCGCAGCACCCGCTTTGAAGAGTGACTCGCCGTTGGTGTGATTCGGAGCAGGTATATATATATATATATATATATATATATATATATATATATATATATATAATATTTCTCCAATCCGGGTTTCGAAATCATAAAACAGGCACGACTCCGTGGGATGTGATGATCAAAGAAAGTCTTTATTCCATGCGATGACATGCCCTGAAGCTTGGGAGAGCACACGACGGCACTCGTGTGTCATGCAGTTTGCCTTCATAATCCAATTAGTGCTTGTTTGCCAACGCGTTTCAAGGTACAAAACCTCTTCTTCCTGGGCAGCAAATATCACATCTGAAACTCCCATTACTTGTGTTACATTTCCGGTTTTATTCATTTATCAAACCGCCGTCCAGCGGGCGTATGCAAAGTGCAGTTCTTTGTAATGCATGATGGGACACTGAGTCCTTAAATGCGAGAATTAATATTCATTTTGGTAAATTCAAATATTCATTTGCTCAATTTAAACTTCATTATTTCCTTAGTAGGACATGGTTCACTCAGACAGGCTTATTTAGCATTTGGATTGTATACAACAGTCTCAACCCCAAGCAACGCAAAAACCCGAAATGCAAAAAGGAGGGAAAGGCGTAGCAAAAACAAGAGGAAGGGGAAAAAGAAACTTTTGGCGCAATCAACAATAATTAACGCAATGGACAAAACAATCATTAATCTGACAACTTTGAAACTAAATGAAAATGAAGAACAAATTCTAAAATTGGGCTTATCATACTGCCCCCCCAGGAATTTTAACTATGCACAGACCCGAATAGACATGTTCAGTTACATCAGAAAACTAAAATTGCTTAAGTTCTTCAAAATAAAGAACGGATTAGCCAAGAAAGAATTCGCAGGACAAACACCTTCAACAAGTGACATCAGATTAACAGCAACTGATGTAGAAGGAGTGCTGGCGGCACAGGCACTAGAGGGGAACACCAATGATGAAGATGAAAATGACATGTCTACTCAACAACAGCTACAATTGGCTTCAATAAATCAATTGGGGGCTGGTAGAAGTCCCTTCAAACAAAAGTCAGTGTTTGTACCAGTAATGCCGAAGGATGCAATTGACATCTTCCATGACAGGGTAACGGAAGATATAAAAAATCTGCACCGTCGTGTTAATCACCACCCTAAGAAATTGAGTTCCAATCAGTTGCAATACAATCAACTAATGACTAAATTAGGAAAGAACACTGAAATAATTTTGAAGGCTTCTGACAAAGGGGGCAACATAGTCCTGTGGTCCAAACAGGACTATTTGTTGGAAGCGAATCGACAGTTATCTGACATCATGTGCTATGTGGAAACAACCAACAAAGAATATATGAGAGCTTTGGAAACACTAAGGAAATATCTACTCCAATGTAAAAGGGACAACATGATTTCAAAAGAGGAATATGGTTTTCTATGGAATGAATCACCAGTACTGCCATCTATATACTTTCTCCCTAAAACCCACAAGGAGAGAACACCAGTCCCAGGACGCCCAATAATATCGGCAATTGAAAGTGCCAGTGAGCACCTATCACAATACATTGATTATTACTTGCATGATCTGGTAAAAGAATTACCGTCATATGTAAAAGACACTGGTGATTTTTTAATGAAAATCAGTAATGTTCAATGGGAAGAGGATATGAAATTGATAACAATGGACATTGAATCCTTATATACTTGCATAGATCACCAAGTGGGATTGAATGCGATAAAACACTTCCTATCAACAAGATCCGTTGAAAACTATGAACACAACAAAATGATCTTGAAAAGTATTGATTGGTGCCTAAACAATAATTATTTTGTATTTGCAAAAAAGATATATAGACAATGCAGAGGTGTGGCGATGGGGTCTTGCTTCTCCTATGCCTGTTTGGTGGTTGGCTGGTGGGAGGAGCAGACTTTGAAACGGGAACTGTTCTTAAAACATGGAGACCACATAAAATTGTGGTTACGTTTTATAGACGATGTTTTTGTTGTGTGGAAGGGGACCAATGAAAGTGCTAATGATTTTATATGTGACATCAATGTAAATCAGATGAATTTGAATTTTACTTCAAACATAAGCAGTACTGAGGTAGATTTTCTAGATACAAGAGTAGAGAATGGCGGTTTAAGAACAACTCTGCATAGAAAATCTACTGCCGGCAACTCTACGTTGCATGCTTCAAGTGCTCATCCAAGACATTTAATTGAGAGCATTCCCTACGGGGAGCTTCTCCGAATTAAACGCATATGTAGTAGTGAGGAACAACAAAACACATGCATGCGAGAAGCTATTGAGAGATTCCGTAGAAGAGGCTATTCGGCACGTAGTCTGCAAAGGGCCCTGGAGAAAGCGAACAGCAGATCGAGGGAATCATTGCTGTATAACATGGAGGGAAATGAACCAGAGGATAGTGAGGAAACCTCTAATTCACCCAGATTAATTCTAACTTACAACAACCAGCATCGCCAAATTCGGTCCATAATTAATCGAAATTGGGCGATAGTACAGACGGATGCAGTCATGACACCTGAGATACCCAATAAACCTACGATAACAAATCGAAGAGGTATCTCTATGAAAAGCCAGATAGCCAAAAGCATTCCAGATCTTAGTAATCAAAAGAAAAGCATCGCATGGCTACCTGAAAAACAGGGTTTTTACAAATGCTCTTCATGTCGGGCTTGCAAATTTGGTGTAACAACTAAGAAATATACTACACCATTTAGCCCAAATGAATTCAAGATTCAGGGGTGCTTTGACTGCAAAACTGAATATGCTGTCTATATCCTGACGTGCACTTGTGGGCTTAGGTATGTGGGAAGTACCAAGCAGCAGGTGCACGTCAGGATATTGCAACACCTGCGGGCCATTGTTAACAACGACAGTACATACCCGGTCGCAAGACACTTCAAAGCAATCCACCAAAACAAACTAGCGGATATAAAATATTTTGTTATCGCTGCAGTAAAGGATAACCCGCGAGGTGGAAACCGGGAAAAAAGTCTGCGCCAGTTGGAATCGAAATTCATTGTAGAGTTGGATAGTAGACAGCCAAATGGTTTGAACAACACTGAGGATTTGCACCATTTCCTCTGATGTCCTATCCACCAGTTACTAATGTTTCCTGCATGTCTCCTAACTCATATATCGTTAAAATCTGGATAACATTACTTTAGCCCCTGCTTTCCCTTTCTGTCTCAAAATTGTTTTTAGTCTTTCACATTATAAGCATAATTTATTTTTGCTTATAAATTTTTAAAAACACTACAATCTTATATGAATCAAGATTGACATCAGTAAAGTAGCACAGATTAGGTGAACTTTTAGAATAATTATGATATCACTTTTTGCACTTTATTAAGGAAATACTTTGATGCTGCTATAAAAATGTAAAATTTGCACTCAGTTTGTACTTTTGCACATTGCGTATTTTTTGCACATTATATACTAGACTGACATAAATTGATGAGGTTAGCTAATAAAGAAAACGGGAATTCAATCCGCGATAATTATACAGAATTTTAAAATGGCAATATTTTAAATGGTTTATCACTATTTTTATATTGTATTCTGCATATATAAAATGTTTATTTATTTCGTTATTCTTCACTACATAAAGAATGATAGATATATATTTAAAGATATTTTTGTACTGCATATTTTATCGATGTATATATTTATTTATTTATTTATTTATATCCATTGGAAAGTATATGTTGAAAAGGTCACCTTAAAAAAACCAAACATCTATGTCAACAAAGTTAAGATAATTGGTATAAAACGTGCAATGCGCGCCATATATATATATATATTTTTGGTATATCTTCGCATTTATGCTGTTATGTTGTGCAAATTAAGTACAAATTGATCGAAGGAGGTTTGTAAAAACTACAAGTCCCAGCATGCTTACTTATCAAGTGTTTCCTTCATTTCTATATATCACATGGAGGGGGTGAAAGCATCACTATTTGAAAAAAACTGTATAAAAACTAAAGGTGGACTACAAGTTTGTAATTGAGAAAGAATACAGAGGTATTCGAAACGCGTCTGACGAACTGATTAATAAAAGACCTGCATTATTCACATAACTTGGAGTCTGCTATTCGTTCTTTGGTGGTGGTCCGGCTGGGCGCTACAGAGAGGATTGAAGATATCAAGATATATATATATATATATATATATATATATATATATATATATATACTTTTTTTTTTTTTAGGCAATCGCAAAAGGAAGCCAGCAGCACACCAGAGGACAGCACAAGTATATTTTATTGTGCCCCCTAACAACGCGTTTCGGCGAAGCCTTTTTCAAATACAGACATCTTATTGGCACAATTTTATTTAACTGGAATAATTGATGAATATCTAACTGTTCTTTTTGTGATATTTCCTTATTGTCATGAAGAATGCATATTACATAGCTTTTGTCTTGCACTTGTCCCTTTTGGTCAACGATTTCTCTTTCCCCTTTGGGGATAGAGGATCATGTTTGATAATTGTTACATAGTTCCTTTGGGGTTTACCCCACTCCATCCTTTTTTCCTCAAAGCTCGATTCTTTCAGGTGTGTAGGTTTGTTTATTATATTATGTTCCGTGGCAGTGATCATGGATTCTATTAAGACCCAAGCTCTTGTTCTTCTACTCCTACGTGCATTTGGTCGGGTATGACGGGGTGGTACTTTTTGAGAACCTGCGGGGGTTAGTTTGCAGTCCCTCCTCCAGCAGGGTATAGCTGTGGTATTTAATTCAAAAGTTAAGGAATCTGCGCTAGATGTCTCTATCAGATGTAAAAATGTTACTTGCCTCCGGTAGCATAATATCTGGTAGAGACACAGTCTAGCCAAAGATTCCTTAACTCCCTGCGCATCCGCCACACTCTGCGAAAGACCTATGAGATAAGAATTATACCCTTTTTCAGCACTGGTTTCATATACCGGTGATCATTGTCTCAACTAATGTTGGTGCTCAACAGACCATTTGGCCTTGTCACATAGGTTTTGTTTAGATGTTGCCATGCCATCCATTTCCAAATGTAAGTGGCTGGAAGGGTGAAGGCATGTTTTATCTTTCACACTAGATTAGAGACCAGTGAGCAGTATTGATGTATTTTGTTTTTTCTTTGAAAGTCTTTGTTTGGTATCATCATACCTTGTGTTGGTACTTTCACTATGTCACATAATTGTGTGATTCAACAGACAGCTGGGAGTTGTTTTTATAGGTTTTGTTTTGCTATTACCATGCTATACATTAACATTGATGAATGGTCTATAGAGTGTAAGGTTTTCTTCCCTTACATGATGGTTATTTGCCAGGGTGCAGGTTTTCACGTAGCCCTGTGCTTTGTTGATTCTTTTAGGGAGTTCTTTAAAATCCATGTATGGTATTAACATACCATTTGATGTTTCTTCTTTATTAATGTTTCAAAGATTTTTGATCTTTTTGGCACACTGTTTCCACAACCAGTTTCAATAGTGGCTCCGCGTTCTGGGGCGGATGTTTTCACTGAAGAAACTGATGTCCATGCGCCGGAGGGGACTTATATGGCTCCACTGACGTCATGACCGGAGTGATTGTCATCACAGAGCCGTGCGACATCTTCCCCCGGCACGCAGAGGTACTGTTGAAAATGTTCCAGGTCCAGACTAGCGCCTGGGGAGAATTCAAAAGTTATGGAATCTGCGGCTAGACTGTGTTTCTACCAGATATTATGTTACTGAAGGAAAATAACTTCTACTACGGTATCAAAGCAGATTTTGACTCAATAACATAAAGCCTACAATAAATGCAGTTCGAATAATACAGATACCAAGAAATGGGAACCGTGGCTGCTTTAAGAAACTCTGCTCCTCCTTGCTAAACATGAATGGATTTCAAAATGTAAATTGTGACTGGGTCATAAGGAAGGATCCCTGATAAATTCCCAAAGCGGCAAGGTGTCAGAACAGTGAAGATTTCAGTAAAAGGAAACAAGTGTTTAGCATAAAGCCACACACTTACAAGAAGAAAGGAAGCAACGAGATCTTCACCTCTCAAAATCCAAAGGGATCAGCCCTATTCTCTAACAGTGTATACAATAATTAAAACACACAGATACTCTAACAACATCTGTATGTCTCTCTACCACTCCTGGGACCAATGGTGTTGAACTCCACATTGTGCACTGGCAACATTACCATACTTACCCATCCCACAGAACTTGGACAGTGACGGTAAACTTGAGTATCCCTGCATTCCTGTTAAGCAATGAAACAGAGGCTCCTTCAGCTCATTAGCTCTTCACTCTTCTGCCAAGATTTCCTCTCTCAGGCATCACTATAAATAGTACAACAATACTTCTTTCTTTAGCAATGAAATCATCAGAACGCACCTGCAAAAAAAAAAGCACGCAGAGCAAGCAAAATGCATTTCAAAATTAAGGCCTTTATTAAAGCTAACTTTTTTCAAACGTTTCAATGTGCACTTCGAGTACATGATCATAGATGCATGTATAACTTCAAAACTAACTGCAACGTGAATCGATGCATTTATGATTATATATGCAATATGCTTCAAATAAGTGCAATAGGAATTGAGACATGAGTGTAAATATAAATGAAAACTACATGTTGCCATGGTTAAGCTACACATTAATGCGGGCACATTTAGGAGTCTCTAGTTTTCTACAGTGAATGTAATTCAGTAGTAAATTGAATGCTTACTTTACGTTAATGAAGTTAGGCACACAGTGTATATCGTTGAGTATACATAAAATAACGCTTCTGTGATGTGTAAGGGGCGAGCCTAAATTGTGTGGTAATTATAACCATTACACTTGCACACAATTAAACTAAAAAAATAAAACCTTTACACTTCTACAGTTTCAGAGTGTTGCCAGTGCTACACATTAAAGTAGGACATCTTTTCTGGAATCAGTGTTTGATTGATTTGCAGGTGGAGGGTTCATAAAGTGCATAGTTTAGCAGAATGCCTGTGCTCCTATTAACACACATGGGTTTAATCAACGCTGGCCTTTGAGCTGTTCATGTGCAGGCATATAGGAATCAAAGTGAAAACAGTGCAAAAGTGCATAAACCCTGGGTCGGGCCTGTGATATTACTCATGGTGTGTCCTTGTGTTGATTGTACCAAAACCTGTTAAACCGGGCCATCATCCTGTGGAACTATAGTATGACACTATGCCTTTTCATAGAAACACATGAAAAGGCATTTTCGAAGCAGCTGACCAGCCTCAATGCTTACTACATATGTCTTTGAAAGGATTCTCATTGAAGCAGTAAAGTCTACACAGCAGCAGGGAAACTGCAAGGATTTAAGAGTTTAGTGGACTCTGGAAGGACTTTTGAGGTGTTAATATATTTCCTGTGTATTTAGCTTTATTGTTCTTTTATTATACCTTGTGATATATGTTTAGGCGCAGACGATGTAAAATAGTCTTCATCATCACACTCTTTCCTTTCTTTCTCTAGGTATTTGATATTCTTCCCCTGTATGGAATGCTGCAGCCTGGTGAAAGCCAGCAGTTGTCATTTACATTTTTTGGACATAGTGGCATCCGTGCACAGGTGAAGGCTTTATGCGAGGTGGAGGGAGGCCCAACTTATGAGATTACACTTCGGGGAGAAGCCTCACTTGTCTGTTATGAGTTGGACAAAAGGGAGCTCGACTATGGTCTACAGGTATAGCAACCTTGTTTTAAAATCTCAGAGCAATGTGCTTTGGCAAGTGGCAGAATACCTTTTTTAGAAATTACGCTGTTCTAACAGAAGAGATCAACCCAAGCTGTATTCTATAATGTTTCCTCATGTGCCTCTTCTTGCCCTTTAACCTCGCCTTCCACTTTCGCCTTTCCCTTCCCCTTTGGGCCTATTGTGCCCACCTTCAGTCCCAGTGGTCCGCCCTTCCCCTAGGTCAAATATACTTATATCTCAAATGATTTCATTGTTCTCAAGCTCCAGCTCCTGCCTGCTTACTTCACTTACGTATCCCACTCAGCCCTAGTTGATTCCCCACTCAGGTAATTTCATCAGCTCATCTTGGATATAGCCCAACCACAAACACTCTGAACTCTGCCTTTAGCCTCCCTGCTTCGTTATGTCCGCATTTCTTTGCCTCACATGGCTGCCTCTACACTTTCCACCCAGATCTTTTCATATCTTTTCACCTTGTCTGCCTTTCAGTTGCTGTATTCATCCACTTGAAGACAACCACTCCATTTTTGCAGCCTCCTAGATTATCTGTCTCATCCTCTTAACTTCCAGTTGCGACATCTCCTTTTTCCAGCATCCTATTTAAGCCTGTACTATTCTCTCCTTCTTATTCTACTCTTCGAGTTTTGCTTTTCCCACATTCACCTCATTTACTTAGCTCCCTTGTCTTTAACTTCTGCTCCATCCTTCCATTTGTAAGCCTTAGGCTATGCACCCTAATATATTACAAATTCCATTTACCCAACCAGACTGTCTAGCTCCCATCCTCAATAGCAGGTGTAGCTCTATCTACTCTTTACCCTCCCAACTCTGTCCCAGTTTTTTCAGTCTCCAATTATTCCTCTCTTTTATCCTCTTGCCAACTCTGCCATTTTCCAAAATCTAATTTCCCTCATCAGAATGCCAGAATGAGCAATACAAGTCTTTGGCACCCACCAAGAACTGCATCACCATTCCTTAAGGTTACTTATTTGCCTTTAATTACACTAATTATCACACAATACTTTTAATAGAACCTCATATTTCTTTTTTTGCAGCCCTTTGACCATGTAGCTGAAACTGAATTTTTGCTGAAGAACAGTGGCAAAGTCAGCTTTGAATTTGTGGTTGTTAACAATATCCAAGCTTTCAAAGAGAATCCACCTCCTGGAGCACCTCTGATTGTGCCTTCCTCTGTGAGTATCTTTTGCAGCATACCCTTGATTTGATCCTCCTTACTTGTGAGATTTCATAATTTCATTATTTTTTACAATTTTAGTGTTGATTTCTTAACACAATAATGCTGATACTAATCCATTATACAATATACCAGACGAAGCAATAAACACAACACAACACCACCTGGAAAGGATTTCACTTTATAAAATGAAGCACATCAAAAACTGTTTTCAGAATAAGGCTTGGGTTTTATTTATGCAATGCACTGTAACAGAAAGTCTTTCCCAGATGTCAAATGAACAACATTCAAATATGTTTGTGTGTGTGTGTGTATATATATATATATATATATATATATATATATATATATATATATATATATATATATATATTGTATAGAAAAAGTCATTTGTTGTATAAAATTGTGGAGAATTTTTATTAATTCCCTAAAATATTTAACAAAAAGTGAATTAAATTTTCACCTCTAGTGAAATGCAAAAGTGTAGTACACCTACAAGATTGAATTTATAGCATTTATATGGTTAAAACGAACGTGTGATAAGATGGCCGCCACATTCCAAATAGAAATGATCATGGTCTGTAAAATCATGTCCGTCCTCTATTTTTGCCACTCCTGCAAAAACGTATTTTAACTGTGTGTTTGTAATGGTGCAGCATCGTGAACAAGGGAGCACGACTCCCGAAACGCGTATATGTACTCTATTTGCAAATAAAAAGGACTGTTTTCTCTCCTACCACGGAGTGCCGGATGATTTTCTTGATCCGAATGGAGGGAGATCTTATGTATGGGATATATATATTATATCTGTTAGGGCATTCTGCTTCCCGCATTTTGGCCCCTGCTCATTGGACTCTCTGCTATTGGGGCTGTAGCGGTATGAGGGGACTCGACAGGCAGCTTGAGTTTTGGGACAGTGAAAGGCTTTCATCGCCTTTACGGCTCCGCACTTGGGATTTTTTAACTTTCACCCTGCCCCCCATTGTCACCGACCCGATATGTTGTTAGCATGAAGCATCTTGGGAGTTGTAGTGCTGGATATTAAAACGACCTACAACAGGTGTGCACCATTGCTTAGGGGAGGAGCGGACCTTTGTCAGCATATTTAGGCAGCAGGAAAGAACGTGATAAAATGACCAACTCGTGTTGGGCGCTGAAGAAGATGTAATGCCGAAATGCATTCGCCGCCACCGGAGCCGTTTCTTTGCTCAATAAAGCCTGTCAGACAAGTTCTTCTCTGGGCTCCTGTTTCGTCTTTTTGGAGGGAGTTTTGTATATATATATATATATATATATATATCTCCAATCCTGCCGCTAGCGAAATAACAGGCGCTGACACCATGAGAATAAAGCAATGAGTTATTTATTAACAAAAAAGAGCCACGACCCGTTTCGGCGGCAAGACACCTTTGTCACAATATATATATATATATATATATGTGTGTATATATATAATCACCAACACCTCCTCCTATCGAAAGAGTAGAGGCCACACAGGGGAATTTTGGAAGCACTTTATTTATGCAAATGCATTTCAGCCCTTCCGGCCTTCTTCAGTGCCAACGTGATAAGGAGTCTGCCACCCACCATCTTAAATGAGTCCTGCCAAATTTCCATTGGTGGAAACCCGCTCCGCCCCTATCAGGTAATCGCTCACCCATTCACAGTCCACGGAGTTCTAGTGCACTGCAAGTCCCAGGATGCACTTTTGCCCAGGTAGGTGGTGCGTGGGGTCTATACTGCCAAGTGGTCAGTGGCAGGCAGGATCGTGGTGCAAGTGACAGCTGTGTTCCTTTTTAAAGTTGAAATTGAAAGGCCTCCTCGGGTCCCCAAACCGCTGCAGCCCCAAGCTCAGGATAAGTTCAGGCGGGGGCAGAAATGGCAGTCCATACCGCCTGGCAAAAAGTCAATGACTTCAGTGTACCGCCTTTCTCCTCCCAAACTACGAGGTGGGCTGAGACCATCACAATAACTTGGAAGACACACAAAAACCGCCGTAGCAGAAGCCAGTGACGTCCCAGCCAGCTTGCACAGCGGGGGCCTCTAAAACGCGTTTCTGGCTGACGCGAATCAAATCACCAACACCTCCTCCCGTCGAAAGAGTAGAGGCCACACAGGGGAATCTTGGAACCACTTTAATTAAAACTGCGGCAAATGCATTTCAGCCCTTCCGGCCTTCTTCAGTGCCAACGTATCTGAAAGAGACACGTTAGTGATAGATTCCTTACCTTAGAATATCCCCAGGCGTCATACTGGATCCGGAATTTTTTTGCGTAGCAGTACCCATGCGTGTCGGTAGGCGTCGTCCGTGGCTCCGCGTCCATCGTCAGCGTCGTGGGCGCCGTGATGACGTTGTCGGAGTACTTAGATGCCGCCTCTGCGTGCTGACGTCAGTTCTTCTTTTTTCCGCGCCAGCAAGCGCTGATCCGGAAAAAGTGGTACCCTTAGTCTATTTTTTACTAAACTTTTTCGATCATTTTTGATCTGCTTCGAAGTCTGTACGACTCCGACGGTGCAGGTAGGGATGCCCGGGTTCAAACCCTGTGCCGAGTGCGACCGACTGATGTCAGTTACCGCCCCCCATCACCGGTGTCTTCATTGCCTAGGCCTCGACCACAACAACAAGGCCTGTTCCGACTGTCGAGCCCTGACGTCCAAGGCTAGGCGGGAGCGGTCCCGCAAGCAACTCGAGCTCCGGCAGTCGGCCCGCGCCGCTCGAGGTCCCGGTACGCGAGGAGGTCGAGGTACCGGTCGCAGGGTTGGAGCCACCATGGCTCCGGGAGTCGGCCACGGTCTTCAGGCTCCTCAGGTAAGCACAAGAAGTCGAAGAGATGTCATCGCTCTTCTGACTCCCCCCCGACGCTTGCGCGATGCGGCCTGGGGTTCGGGCGACACCGCCCACGCGGCTCCGCTGGAGCCACAGGTGTCGCGGCCTGCTCCATACCTGCCGGTCCCTGGGCAGAACGCGACGCTAGGGGAGATTGATGACTTCCTCATGGCCATGAGGTCGCTCACTCCTCCGTCGGGTTCCGCGGCGCCTTTGGGCCCAGCGGTCCCGACTGGGTCCCCACGCGGGCCGGGTGCTTCGGCCCCTGCGCCGTCGGGTGCTCCGGCAACGGCGCCGTCGGCGACTTTGGTCCCGACGCCGCAGGGCCCGACTGGATCCGGTTCCGGATCCGGGTCGCCGCCGGTCGACCTCACAACCTCGCCGGCGCCAGCCCCAAGGGTGTCACCCCAGGCGCCGTCCCAGGACGCCGCCGTCCCTGGTCCTGCCCTCAGTTCGGGTCCGGCGTCGGAGCGGCGCCGCTCTGCACCGCTCTCGACGCCGATGGGCTATTTCTATTTCTATGACCCGGCCCCATCCTTTGAGCCTGAGTACCAGGCGATGGGTGACGAGGGGGACTGGGAGGGGTCTGAGGACCCTCTGGCACGCGAGTGTCAGTATTCTACGGACTGGACAGGAGAGCTTGGGGATGCCAGTGGTCTGGACACTTCGCCCAACACTGGTTTTGTCTCTCCTCCTAGCGTGGCTACTGAGGAGGGGGCTGCCTATAGCGTGGTGCTGATGAGGGCGGCCAAGGCCTTGGGCCTTGAGCTCCCCGTTGCGGCGATGAGGACAACCTCCTCACTGAGGTCCTTAAACCGCAGGCAAGCTCGGCCGAGCCTCTGCTGCCGTTTAATGAGGCCCTAACAGATGTTCTTCTGGGCACTTGGTCCAAGCCCGCCACAGGTCAGCCTGTGGATAGGAACGTGGCCAGGCGCCACCGCCCGGCTCCGGGCGACCCTTGCTTTCTGTCTACCCACCCCACTCCCGAGAGCCTGGTCATCCAGGCCTCTAATTCCCAGACCGCATTCCCGTCTGCTCCCCCCGACCGGGAACCCAAGAGGTACGAGCCATACAGAAAGAGAGTATTCTCCTCCCTGAGTTTAGGATTGCGGTCAGTCAATACCGCATGCCTCTTGGGCTGCTTCACCCACTCTCTGTGGGATACGGTCGCGGACGTGCTGCCAGAATGCCCGGTGGAGGTCTGGGCTAAACTCGGCCAAGCCCTTGTGGAGGGTTGAGATGCGGCGCGTTATTCCATCCGGTATGGGCTGGACACTACTGACTCACTGGGCAGAGCGATGGCAACGACGGTGGTGATTCGGCGCCACGCCTGGTTGAGATCTGCCAACTTCTCAGCTGATGTCCAAAACACACTTATGGTCATGCCGTTTGATGGCCGTCGCCTCTGCGGCGACAAGGCAGACCATGCGCTTGAGCGCTTTAAGGACTCCAGAGCTACAGCCAAGTCCTTGGGCCTCTCGGCCCCGCGCCAGCAAACGGCTGCCTTTCGCTCCTTTCGTGGTCAAGGAAGGGGCGCCCCCACATGTCCTGCCAGCCACGAGCTGCAGACTACCATCCAACACGGTGGCGGACGTGGAAACCGCCGTGGCGGGGGTCGGGGACAACGGCGAGGCCAGTCCACACCTACCCCTGCAGCATCCGCCTCAAAACCCTCCTAGTCTGTGCTTTCAGGCCCATGTGACCCCAGTGGGGGGCAGGGTTCGCCATCACCACCACCACTGGCGCACTGTAACTTCGGACAGGTGGGTGCTGCAAATCGTCCGAAGGGGCTACTCCCTCCCCTTCGAGGCGTCCCCTCCAGCCATGCCACCGCAGTACCACCGCGTGTCGGGGGATCACTTGAAACTTCTACAAGAGGAAGTTACGGCCCTCTTGGCCAAGGGGGCCATTTAAGTGCGTTCCTGGGCCTGAAGTAGGGTGTGGTTGTTACTCCCACTACTTTCTGGTACCCAAGAAGGGCAAAGGGGGCCTGCGCCCTATCTTGCACCTACGGAACGTCAACGGCTTCCTCCAGAAGGAGAAGTTCAAGATGCTGACATTGGCTCAGGTCTTAGCTGCCCTAGACCATGGAGACTGGATGGTAGCATTGGACTTGCACGACGCTTAGTTTCACATCCCCGTCCTGCCGGCCCACCGGCGTTACCTGCGCTTCACGGTAGGCCACGAGCACTTTTAGTTTACTGTGCTCCCCTTCTGCCTTACCAGCGCCCCATGGGTGTTCACGAAAGTGATGGCGGTGGTCGCAGCTTACCTGCGCAGGTTAGGGGTTTCATTCTTCCCCTACGTCGACGACTGGTTGTTGAAGGCGGGCTCGCCCCAGACAGTCGTCAGCCAGCTTCCAACTCCTGCCGACCTCCTGCACCTGTTGGGGTTCTCCATTAATGTGCCGAAGTCACACCTGTGTCCCTCTCAGAAGCTCCTCTTCATCGGAGCGGTTCTAGACTCAGCGCAGTTTCGGGTTTATCCTCCCGAACAGCGGGTTCGGGATATTCAGGCTCTGATTCAGATCTTTCAGCCTTTGTCCCGAGTCTCGGTCAGGTTGACACTGCGGCTTCTGGGGCTGACGGCCTCCTGCATCCTTCTGGTGCATCACGCCCGGTGGCGGATGCGGGCTCTGCAGTGGGACCTGAAGTTTCAGTGGGCCCAGCATCAGGGCAACTTGTCCGACCATGTCTTGATCTCGGAGGGCACTGCAAGAGAGTTGCAGTGGTGGCTCACGGATCGCGATTGGGTCAGCGGCAGATCCCTCTCCCTACCCCAACTGGAGCACGTAGTTGTGACGGACGCGTCCCTCCAGGGCTGGGGCGGCCACATGGGAGAGGCGGAGATCAGAGGCCTCTGGTCTCCGGCGGAGTGCCGGCTCCACATCAACCTTCTGGAGCTGTGGGTAATACGGCTTGCACTGAAGGCATTCCTCCCCTCTGTCCAGGGGAGTGTAGTGCAGGTGTTCACGGACAACACCACCGCCATTTGGTACTGCAACAAACAGGGCGGGGTGGGGTCGTGGACCCTATGCCAGGAGGCTCTGCGCCTCTGGCAGTGGCTGGAACATCAGGGCGTGACCCTAGTGGTTCAACACCTGGCAGGTTCCCTGAACGCCAGGGTGGACGAACTCAGCCGTCGGTGCATGATGGATCACGAATGGCATCTAATCTCGGACGTGGTGCAAGGCCTCTTTCAGCATTGGGGAGCCATCTTTGTTCAAGTCCCCAATTGTCAATAGGTTTTTGAAGGGCATCACACACATTTTTTTTTTTTTTAAACTCTTTATTCATGACTGGATCAGATATTACATTTGAAGACATTTTTCTTTTAACATATTGTCAGTCTTTTCCGTTTTCTGAAACATAACTGTGGCGCAGTACTCCGTACATCAAATCGTACATCCCGGTTCGTAAAATTCCAGATATCAAATCAGAGTAACATGTATCACTTATTACACGTCAGTAGGATACTGTATCGCCCAACTGTTCCCCGTTCCCTCCCACCTCCCCCCACCCTGTTCCCGTCTTCTGGTCATACCCATGTACAGCTTCATAACGCTAGTCTAATAATGATGTTACGGCGTAAGTGGACATTACAGGTCATAGGTGTGGTCACCAGTGTATCTAGGCAGTCGGCCTCGCATATCTCCTCCCTCCATCCCCACTGAGCACTCAAGTACCCTCCTCCCCAGGCAAACTCAGGTCCTCGTCCTCCAGCTCCAACAGCATGCGATCCCAATCTTGTGCTACAGGGTATTTCCGGTGGCCCTTCTCCTCCTCCCTACGCAATTCCATAGCCTCCGCCTTCCCCCATTTCAGCATATCGGATCTCCACACCTCTATGGCTGGGGGCCTAAGGGACTTCCATCTCATAGTGAGGGTCCGGAGTGCCAACAAGAGGGCTAGGTCTGTAAATTTCAGCTGTGCCCTACAGGCCTTGGGTCTCTTCCTATTCCCTATCAGGCAGGGTAAAGCGCCCTCCGGGACCTGCATACCCGTTATGGCGTGAAGTGCGTGCCGGATTATCTCCCAAAATGTGCGCAGCCTCGGGCACGCCCACAGCATGTGGACAATATCAGCGTCATCACCCTGACATCTAGGGCAGCAGTGGGAGACGGTGTGAAATATCCTATGTAATCTTTGTGGAGTGAGGTAGGCCCTACGTAGCACCATGGCTTGTATAAATTTGAATTTAGCATTCCTGGACACTCTTCTAGGATGTCCGAGGATGATCTTCCAGTCCCCGTCTGTAATTCCCTCTCCTGTGTCCGTGCTCCAGGCCTCCCTAAGTGGGGTGAGGGATCCCGCTGCGTGTTCTCTAATGCCCACATAGAGCCATTTTACTAAATGACCGCCCGACCCCATATAGTGGAGAAGATGGACCAATTCGTGTTGTGTTGGTTTAGTACGTTGTGTAGCCCAAGTTCGCCTCACATAGTGGGAGACCGTGGCGTGTAGAAGATACAGCCGTTGCGGGGCTCCTGTGGATTGTGTAAAGGTGGCATGGTCTAGCAAGTTGTCGTCCCCAAATAAGTCTCCAACCCTGTCTACCCCAGCATCTATCCAGGGTTGTAATCTATGTCTCGTCAGGGGTCCTTGTGGAGTCGGCAGGCCCAGTAGAGGAATGTTGTCAGCATAAGGGGGGGTCCCTGCCGTGTATTTAAGTGCATTCCGCCAGCACTTCAATGCCACAAGCAATAAGGGGTGGCAGTCTCTCGGAGTCTTGGCCGCAGGCAACAGAAGGGAATGGAGCGCCCCTCGCGCCAGCTCTCGTGGAGTGAAAGCAATTTCATGGAGGTCTCTGCCCGCCACCCATCTAGTCAGCCACTGAAGTTGGCTAGCGTAGTAGTAGCCACGTAAATCAGGCACTCCCAGGCCCCCCTGTCTGGTAGACAGTTGTAGTTTCTTGAGGTCTATCCGTCTCCTCCCCGAACCCCAAACCAGGGTGATCAATAACGAGTTCAGCATAGTAAAAATGGGTTGTGGCAGAAGGACCGGCAGATTCACAAAATAATACAGGATTCGGGGAAGCAGGACCATCTTTGAAAGTGCCACCCGGCCCATGACGGACAGAGGCAGAGACGTCCAGAAGTTCACACTACTGCGGAGGCCAGTAATTGCTCTCCGCACATTACCCTCAATTTGGTCGTCAGGGTTCCGATAAACATTAATGCCGAGATATTTCTAGGTAGTCGGGGCCACCTGGATCACGTGCTCCCCAAACTGTATGTGGGTGGGTAGGTGCCCGTCTCGGAAAAAGAACCCCAATGATTTCCCGGGGTTAATTACCAGGCCCGATATCCGTTCAAACCGCTCAAAGGTATGCGCCAGGAGGGTATGGTCGCCCTGCAGGTCATGTAGGAACAGCAATATGTCATCAGGGTAGATGGAAACCAGGTTATGGGTATCTCCAACCTGGATTCCCGTCCCCGCCGCCCTAGTCCGGAGTGCAATTGCTAGGGGTTCTAACGTAAGGACAAATAACAGCGGTGACAGTGGGCAGCCCTGTCGGGTGCCCCTGTGTACGCCATAACTGTCCGACGTGTGTCGGCCGGTGCGTGCCCGGGCCGTTGGGTTGGTATACAGTAGACGAACCCATTGTATTAGGGCGTCAGGAAGGCCAAAGCGACGTAGAGCTTCAAACATAAAGTCCCAGGCCAGGGAGTCAAACGCCTGCTGCAGATCTAGGGTTATACAACCAGCCTGCGGCGAGTCCGGGGGGGTCGTGGTCATGAGGGCATGGAGACGTCTCGTGTTTTGAGAGGTACTCCTCCCCGGGAGGAAGCCACACTGATCCGTGTGGATCAGGCCAGGGAGATGGGCTTGTAGTCTCAGGGCTATAATTTTACTAAGGATTTTATACTCCGTGGGGAGCATAGACAGAGGTCTATAATTACTCACGTCCAGTGCATCCCTGCCGGGCTTCGGGATCGAGATGACCAGGGCCTGCATAGTCGAAGCCGGCAGGTGGCCAGTTTCATACGCCGTTTTGTAGATTTTTTCTAGAATAGGGGCTAGCGTATCACAGTAGGTTTGGTAAAACTCTCCCGGCAGACCGTCCATGCCTGGGGTCTTGCCCCGGTTTAGAGAGTGGATGGCTATTTTAATTTCCTGCTGTGTGATAGGCCCTGCTAGGATCGTCTGGATATCTCGGGGGAGGGCCGGGATCGGGAGCTCATCTAGGAAGTCTAACATGGCATCCCTAGTACCAGCAGGGGGTGGGGCGTACAGTCTCTCCAAATGTGTCTTAAACATATTATTAATCTCTATCTGCGTATTTACTTGTCTGCCCGTGTCATCTCTGACACTCGTGATTACCGGGGTCTCAGGGGTGTCTCTAATCAGGCGAGCCAGCAGTGCACCCGACCTGTCCGCCTCCGCCTGTTGCCGTCGTAAGTATTCTCTGTAGTCCATTACCCTTAGGGTCTCCAAGAGCTCTGCATGCTCAATATTGCACAATTGGAGATCCCCCCTTCGTTCAGGGTCCGTCCCCACTGCGGTCTCAAGCATTGCCAGCCTGTCCTCAGTCGTACGGAGTCTATCATATACCTCCTGCCTGGCGCCCACCAGCCGGCCAATCGCAGCACCCCTCACCACCACCTTCATGGCGTCCCACACAACCAGGTTCGAGGACGCGGAGTCCCAGTTATCCCTGAAGTAGTCTGTTAGCGTGTTCTCCATGTGGGCACGGAACGGGCCATCCTCAAGTAGTGATGGGTTGAGCCTCCAGGTGGGCACCGGAGAGGGAATCCTGCCCCAGTTCAAGTCTAGTGTTAGCGGCCTATGGTCCGAAAACGTCTTGGCAAGGTAGGCCGAGGACGTGCATTGTGTCATCAGGGACCTGGTGCAAACAAATCTGTCCAGGCGTGTATGCAAGTTATGTAGTGGGGAATAGTATGAATACTCCTTGTGTGTCTGATACAGTGTACGCCACACATCTGCCAGCCCCCACCCCTGAAGCCATACTCGAAAGGAGTCAGACAATCTGTGAACCCCTGCCCCTTGAAGCGGAGGGTGTGACCTGTCCAGCCCCGCATCCAGTATCATATTCCAGTCCCCACCCAGAATCCAGGGGATGTCCGCCCAGTCTGCTAAGGCCCTACTCACAAGTGGGAGGAATCTGTCCTGGTCGTGGTCTGGGGCATAAATACTGCCCAGGACTACCACCACCCCATCCAGTGTACCCTTTACCAGGAGGTATCGCCCTTGGTCATCTGTCTTCCTATCTATCTCCATGAAAGGGACCCCATGCCGCACCCAGATCGTAGCTCCTCTAGAGAAGGCAGAATATGCTGTGGAAAAGACAGTCCCCCTCCATTTCTTTCTCAGGGTGTGTACTTCGGGCTGTGTTAGGTGGGACTCATGGAGAAATACAATGTGTGCTCCCTGGCGGAGCAGGAAGGCGTGCACTCTGTGTCGTTTCTGTATCGCCCCTAAACCTCTCACATTCCATGTGACCAGCCTATACCTCCCTTTCGTGTCAGCCATAATCAGATACCGATGTTCGAGTAGACAACAAAATATAGTACAGTGGCGACCAGAAGACGGTTCCCTCCCATTCCCAAACCCCAACTCTGAAGGCGCAGCCTCGGAACCCAGCTGTGCCGAACATGAAACAATACAACAAAATCAAACAATGAACCGTGCATACGCTCTTGGGGGGTCTGCTGCACTTAAGCCACATCCGATGGACCATGTCAATCGGTGCCGCCTGCTCAACGGCGCCGCCGGGAGGGACATTACTTACAATTAGTCACTGTTACCGGCCTTCGCTTGGGGGGGGGCCCCCCCTTTCAATCCCGCAGAACCAGTAAGGTGTGTCTGTGATAGTTCAGGGTGGTGGCCTATTTCAGTTCACATTGTAGGGGGCAGCAGCCAGGATCATAACCTTGCAAGAGCACTCATTTATTGCGAAACAACTTACATGCCTCTTGTTCTCGGGATCCCTCGCACCCCACTCCTTCGCCTCCTCCCCCCCCCCCCCCCCCCCCACACAGCCTCATAAAGGTTACAAAAGTAGAAAAGGATACCAGGTGGACTCAGCGAGTCAGAGTACATTCACAGCAGCCATTATTCCAAGGCAGTGTCCAAGAGTTCATCCGCCGCTCGGGGCGTCACGTTCGGGAAAAGTACCAAGCTGTTCTCAGAGTCCGAATGTACAGTGCTGTCCTCCGTGTCCGTATTCACTTGTTCTCGGTCGTCTCTGAAGGAACCCACCATCGCGATGGCGTCCACTTGACCTCGTTTTTGCTCGTGGGCCAGAGGCCCCCGACCTCTCGATCCCGGGCCTCCCAGATCCTCTCCGCCAGTCTTCGGGGCCGCTCCGTCTCCAGCTCCACTGGACGTCGAGCCCGGAGTCTGGGTTGCATCTCGTTCAATATCCATCACTTCCAGCCACTCTTCCGCATCTGTAGGGTTGTCAAAGAAGTGGGTCTTATTTTCATGGATCACTTTGAGTCGCACCGGGAACAGCAGGGCATAGCGGAGCATGGCTTTCTGGAGTTTTCTCTTAATCTCATAGTATGAGGAGCGCTGTTTCTGCACTAGATTGGTGTAATCCGGGTAAAGTGAGATGCGTTTGTTTTCATATTCTATGACAGCCTTCAGCCGGGCCTGTCGAAGTAACGTGTCCCTATCCCGGTAGTTGAGGATCCTCACAATCAGGGGCCGGGGCGATCGGCCTGGGCTCGGCTGACCCGTAGGAATCCTGTGTGCCCTCTCCACGCAAAAGTACAGGGACAGGCCGTCCGTAGCAACATGCTCCCGGAACCAGGCCTCCATAAATTCCGCTGCGTGGGGCTCCTCACACCGTTCCGGCAGGCCTATGACGCGGATGTTATTTCGTCTATTGCGTCCTTCCGCATCTTCCACCCTATCCAAAAGAGTCTGTACCTGATGCTGGATTCGCTGAATAGAATCTGTGTGTTCAGCCACCGTCGGGGTAAGATCCGTCAGCGCCAGACCCTGGTCCTTGACTTTGTCCGACAACTTGGAGTGATCGGCCTTAAGCAGGGAGAGATTCGAGGTAAGGGTACCCAATTGCATCTCCATCGCAGTTCTGGAACCCTTAATTTCTTTAAGGATCAGGATCTAGTTTGTCACCCTGATGGCCAGAGGCCGCAGTTCCGGGCGCAGGATCGCCGGGGGTCTCATCCGAGACGTTGTCGGTAGGAGTACCATCCTTAAGATCGGCCGCTTTCACCCCCCTCCGTCCCATGTTGTTCGTCGTAGGGCAACCTCCTAATCTCCTTGCAAAATGCAGGGGTCAGTATTTCAGCCCCGTCCGTGGGCACTGACCAGTCGCAATAATCGTGCCGCGTCTCTGTAGGCCTCACGTTTGCAGACTCGATTATGCAGGGGGCCGGGGGGAGGGGGGGGGCAGCCGCTGTGCGGTGGCCTTCTGCGTAGGCCCGGTTCAAGTACAGCCCGCCAAGCCCCTCACAAGTCGCGGACCTGCGCCCAGTCCACAGCTCCAGTCGACGCAGCAGAATCAGCAGGGTGCCGCAAGGTCAGTCTTCCAACAAGCGCCTTCCGCGTAGATAGAGTGGGGGTGGAGGGGGGCCCAGGGAGGGGGCCGCCGATGTATCGTAGCGCCAATCTCCGTGTCCCCAGAACCCTCCAGAGAAGATGGCTGCCTCGTCACCCAATTTTATATCCAGGAGTCCCTCGGGCCAGGGGGGAGGGCAGGGGGTCCGTCAAAAAAAGGGGGGGGGGCCCGCCAAAGGTGCAGGGTCGGCTTCCTCGATCCCGCCGGTTGCAGGGTCGCCCCTCGTACCTCTATGGCAGGCGGGTCCTCAGCGTAACAGCAAGAGGCGACGCCACGGCCCGGCCGCCGTCCGCGTCCGAATCCGGAGTCCGTTTCTCTACCGGGCTCCGCCGGTCTTTACTCATAGCCCGCAATCGCCTCAGGGGCCCTCCGTGTAGTCGGGTCTACGCAGGTAGTTCCGGTCGCCGTGGAGCAGCCCCCAGCCCCACGTAGGCCGCACCAGGTCGCAGGCAGGCCCGACCGGCCGCAAAATTGAGGCCCCGGCTTTTGGCCAGGGACTAGGCCGCAACAGCGCCAGGACTCGCCGCACCGCCCCTTCGTCTGCCGGAGGCTCCCGGGAGGGCAGCACAGTCAAGAGCGTCCTTCCCTGGGCGGTAATCAGCTCCGTGGCGGCCGTCGCAGGATAATGGCTTCCCGGCAGCACCGGAGCTCTAACGACCTCCGACCGCCATCGTGGCCAGCTAGCCACGCCCCCCCGGGCATCACACACATGTTCCCTCCTGTTCCAATCGTGATGCCCCAGTGGGACTTGAACCTTGTACTTACTTATCTGATGTGCGCTCCCTTTGAGCCACTTCAAAACTGTCCTCTCCGCCTTTTTACTCTGAAGACTGCTTTCCTGGTTGCCATCACCTCTGCCAGGAGAGTGAGTGAGCTCCAGGCTCTTTCTTCCAAACCTCCATTCCTTTCTGTCCATCCGGACAAGGTTGTGTTGCGGACAAGGCCCTCTTTCCTGCCCAAGGTAGTCACAGCCTTCCACATCGGGCAGTCCATCACCTTGGCCACCTTCTTTCCGCCTCCACATCCCTCGAAAGAGGAAGAGAGACTCCACCGCCTGGACCCAAAACATGCGCTCTCATTCTATCTGGATCGCACACGCCAGTTCCGGGTGGATGACCAACTCTTTGTTGGTTACGTGGGCGCTAAGAAGGGACGGGCGGTGCACAAACGGACCATCTCTCGGTGGATCGTGTTGTGCATCCAGGCATGCTACTCATTGGCTAAAAAGGAACCTCCTGTTGGGCTGAGGGCCCATTCCACTCGGGCCACGGCGACTACTACGGCCCTGGGCCAGGGAGTCCCCTTGCAGGACATTTGTCAGGCAGCTACGTGGGCTTCGCCGCACACGTTCACAAGACACTACTGCCTGGACAGCCAAGTCCGGAGGGATGGCTTCTTTGGCCGTTCCGTCCTCCAGGACTTTCTGGTGCGATTATTGGTTCGCAGACCCACCACCGGGGTTGGTATTCCTGGGGTATCTATTCTAAGGTAAGGAATCTATCACTAACGTGTCTCTTTCAGATGCACAAGTTACTACTTGTGTAACAATATATCTGTAAGAGACATTAGTTAGTGATAGATTCCTTACCGACCCACCCATCATCCCCGTTCTGCGAACCGATATCTAGGGTTAAGGTCATCCCCTTTCAGGGCCCTAGTTTCATGGCACCAGTGTTGGTTTTAGCATGGCTCTGCATTTCTGGTGCGGATAAGCTGTGTATAAGAACTGACGTCAGCACGCGGAGGCGGCGTCTAAGTAGTCCGACGACGTCATCACGGCGCCCACAACGCCGACGACGGACGCAGAGCCGCGGACGACGCCTACCGACGCGCATGGGTACTGCTACGCAAAAAAATTCCGGATCCAGTCTGACGCCTGGGGATATTCTAAGGTAAGGAATCTATCACTAACTAATGTCTCTTACAGATATATCGTTACACAAGTAGTAACTTGTGCGATAAGGAGTCTGCCACCCACCATCTTAAATGAGTCTTGCCAAATTTCCATATATATGCAATAATAACACACAAGGCAAATGTAACTATTAAATGCATGGATAATAATATGAAATGAAACACAAGCAGATAATACTTTATGTCCTGCAAGAAATCAGAAAGATGTATACACTAAATACATCAGATGACTGATTAACTTTGGATGTGCACACAGTCTGAGTAACTGAAAAGTTTCAGCTCTCCATCCATCATCTCCTTGTGTTTGCTTTGTTCGCCCTAAGTTGGCGGGTGTGCCCAGACGTGAGTCCCTTGCTCACTTTGACTGGATTCAAGCTAGCCTGGCTGATGAAGGGTGTTACCCAGAAACCAGTCCCAGAATGCTTGTTTCTGGTTCAGGGAAGTCCTGGCTTGGTAGTTTGGGCTGGACTATTCCCATGAGGCACAAGGTCAGGACTGATTTGCATAAAGCTGAGTCTGAACTGAGGTGGCGAAGTGAGCTAAAGAATGATGATGGATTCAAACCAGATCTGTGACTGGGTTGAGTGTCTGAAAAGTTTCAGCGCTCCATCCATCATCTCCTTGTGTTTGCAGTGTTGGGCTATTCCAGCTTGCAGCTGTGGGAAGACTCCAGCCAAACAACTATTCTCACTGCCTTCAGCAAATGAAAATCAATGTTGAAGAAATATCCTCCAAATCAAAAATTAAAAGCGCTTCTCTGAATTTTGTGACAAATTTGATATATAGCAATTACAGCAAATTACTAAAATTGTAGGCAAACTTCACCTGGGTGTTGACCTGAGAGTAAACTTGCTGTCCGATAATAAAAATTATAGTCACGTTAAGAATTCTATTATCATTTATAGATTACCCACTTTGGTTGCTTCACAGCATAAACCTTGATTTTCACAATTCAGTTTCAAGTGAAAGCTTTAATTTGATTTTCACATAATTCAAAGAAATGTAATTTATTCCAATATAAAAATTCATAATGTTTCCAAAAACCTAAACAAAACTTAGTTTCTAAGGTGTTTCTTAATTTCGATTGACTTAATTTGACATTCATTACATTAAACAGCCAGAAGAGTTTATTTCTAAACTTGAAAAGTATTTTTAATTTAAGTATTTGAAGATCACATGTACTTTCTAGTCACTTGAAAAAGTATCAGACTTTATTCCTACAAATGTGTTCTACTATGAACTGTCTGATTTGTTTTAATTCTATTTCGTGCAGGGATACATTGATTCAGGTGGGGAGCAGTTAATGAAAGTTTATTACTTTCCTGGTGTGCCTGAAGTCTTTGACAGTCAATTCCAGCTGCAAATAGCTCACTTAGAGCCAGAGGAAATTATCATAAAAGGGGAAGGGATCTTTTCCAGAATCTGTCTGGATCTGCCAAGAGACATATCAGGTACCACCAACTTTTCATTCAGATGATGCACCATTTTTATTTATATGAATATTTTATTGTGTTGTTTTACTATAAAACTGAAGTATGTTTAGCTAAGCCATCAAAACACAAAGTACCTGACATTCAAAATGTTTACAACTATGAAATGAAAAAAGTAAAACATTTTAAAAAGTATATTGTATGAGGCTGGCTTAGTAGATGGTGCACACTTATTTAAGTGAAGCACTCTGCACTAATCCAGACAGCCCTTATGGTGATTTCATTGGTCTTAGACAACCATAGAAAGCTCTCTAAGTGGTAGCTATGGAGAGTAGCTTCAGGCTTAGTCCAGGAGTGTTAAGCAGCTTGTTTCACCAGTACTAATCATGTAGTGTAGGTCAAACGAAAAAGAACCACACAGCGTAATAATAAAAATAGCTTTATTTATTATACATAATCACTATCACATTGGTATGTCTCCGACCTGGAGATGCCAACACAATATTTCAAAAGGAGAACAGGTAAGTACCACAAATGCACAGTGGTCCCCAGAGGGAGACCAAACCATATACTAACAAAGTGGATTGCGAACTGTGACTGAAGTCGAGACTTGATCCAGAATACTTAGAAGAGCTGGGGACCGAAGGAACCACCCGAGATAAGTACCCAGTAATCCCACAGAGGTTGTATGCAGAGTGGAAACTCAGCAGCATACTCAGTGCAAGTCAATGTGGAGTCCCGGTTGCAATTTTGAAGAAGGCCCCTTTCCAGTGGAACCTGAAGAAACCCTGTGGAAGACGGAAAGTTGGAGAGTCACCCCACCTGTGTATATCCAAGGAGCCAGGATACCTACAACAGGGAAGCCGGGTACATAGGTGCAAACAATGGAGGACTTCAGTAAAGATGCTGCTGGCGAAGAAGGTGAAAGAGTCCAGTGGAAATCAAGAATGGATTCTTGAAGAGAAGTATCTGCAAGGAAAGGGGTCAGAGTCTTTGCCACTCAGGAGTCACCAGGAGGCACGGAAGAACAATGATCAACAATGATGGAAGATGTAGAAGAGTTGACTATGACCTTATTGGTCCAGCTGTGAGGACCAGGCCATGCTGTGGAAGTCCAGGAGCCATTCATGAGCTGTCCCATGTCGGAAGTCGAGAAACAGGGCATTGGTGTCTGGCGGGAGCACCAACAGTCCTTGGCAGCAGCAACAGACGTGGAAAACAAATAAGGGGCAGTTTCAGGATCAGCAAGATCTAAGGGACTCACCAAAGGCAGGAGAGTCAGAGGAGGCACCGAGCAAGCAGGGGCGCCCACTGGAGCTAAAGAAGACCCACAAGAGGACACACAGGCCGAAGGAACGGGAGTCGCCAGAGGGCCTCGAGCAGCTCACCAAAGGTGCAGGCCCACAGTGCAGATGATTCAGTGAGGATGAAGATATTGGGAGGAAGAGATGCTTTAGACTTCTTGGAGCCCCAATAACTCTGGAAAAGAGAGTTAACAAGCCTTAGCAACAGCAAGTCTAAGTGGTGCAAAGGGGTGCTGTTCCAGCAGTTCTGACGAGGGATACGGACCTCAAACTTGGTGAGAAGATACTGTAGGCCTCGAGGGAGTTGCCGAACCACCACCTGTGTTGCTGGGCATTTCGAAGTCAGAGGACTTCTGTAGCAGGAGACCGGTCAGCTTAGTTGCGGTGCCTGCAGAGGTAGGGGAGTGACTCTTTCACTCTAAGGGAGATTGCTTTGGGTGTTTTTGATGCCCACAGGCTTGAAGAAAAACCTGGCTGAAGCACGGGGTCAGATGACGCAGAAGACTATCAGGACGACGAGAGCAGGGGCAGCAGGAGACTTCCCAGACAGTCTCGGTTCCCAAAGCGAAGTCCAACGCAGTCCAGAGTGCGCAGACGGTAGAAGTAGAAGTGGTTTCCAGTCTAAATCTTGTCCCACAATGAATCTGAAGAACAGACCACAGGTAAGCCCTTAAGTGCCCAAAGAAGAGGGTTGGGACGATACAGGGATACCTCCCAGAGGAGGGGCTGGACAGAGGGTACGATACTCCCATGTCCTTTGTCCACTTTCGCTCCAGAGCGAGAGCCAACAGATTGCTGAACTGGTTCCATCTGGAGTATGCATGGAGGGCACAGAATATGCCCTTCAAAGCAGTCTGGTGGTGTTGGCAAGCACCCCCACCCCAGCCCAATACTCTAATCCCTGTATGGGAGGTGGTCACACCTCCATGTGACAGGAAACCTATTGTTCTACCTTCCCCTGCTTGAGCGCAGTGCAGCAGCAGGAGAACAAAATCGTGTCTGTGGTCGGCAGTTGCACCAGCTTGCTGTTAAACCCTGAAAGGCTGGTAGTGGGAAAACAGGATGGCTCCCTACGGGAGCCCCCCAGTACATGGGATCCTACATCCAACACTTGAATCAGTGTTTGGGTAGGATTCCAACATGTTTGATACCAAACGTGACCGGTTTTGGTGCAGCCAATATATAGTTAGACATCTCGTAATTGACTTAATGTCCACTATATGTATAAAATGTCTGACCACACTTACAAAGCCTGGAGAATCGACTCCTGGGTTTGTAGGGGGTGTCCTGCTCATGCAGGGCACCCTCAAACCTATAACCCATCCTCCTGCATTAAGGAATGAAAGGCTTACTTTACGGGTGACTTATAGGTTTTAAGCACAGTGACCTCAAATATAAGGAAACTTATATCTATGATGAGTGGTGATTGCACCAACTAACAGAGGCTGCAATGGCAGGCCTGTACCACAGTTTAAGTGGGCTCTCATTGTTGGCATAATGCATGCTGCAGCCTATGGGAGACCCCTGGTGTACCTATGCCCTGAGTACCTTAGTGCCATATACTATGGACTTAGAAGGATACACCAGTAGCCAATTAGGAAGGTACCAAAGTACGTACCATAGTCCAATTTAGGCAGAGAGCACAGTGATTGGGGTCCTGATTAGCAGGATCCGAGTCAGACTAGTCAGGAAACAGAATGACACCATCAAAAAGTGGGGATAACCATGAAAGCAGATCCTACTTTCCTACATATATGTGGTCCAACCGATCTACTTTAAAACAGGTTTATCAACCCCTTATCTGTTGTGCCTTTTTGTCCCCAGTGCTGAACCCTTTTTTGGCTATTTGGGGTAGTTTGGGCTCCATCATTTTTTTTCACATTCGGAATCCATGCCAAATTTGCGCAATGTTTTCCAAAATTCTGGGGATTCTAATTGTACCCAGGTTTTGTGAATTCCCCTAGGTGGGACCGAGAAATTAGACAAAATATGGCTACATTTGGGGGGGGGGGGAATGGAAAAAGTGCTGCAGAAGAAAGCATCTGTTTTTGGTTCCTGAAAATGGCATCAACAAAAGGTTTGCAGTGCTAAAATCACCATCTTTCCAGCTTTAATGAACAGGCAGACTTGAATCAGAAAACCAAATTCTTTATGCAGTTTTAGCATTTTACTCGGAGATAACCCATTGTTCCTATTTTTTGTGCTTGCAACCTCCTTCCAGGTTGTGGAGAAACTGGTATGGAACCAATGGGGGATCCTGGAAAGCTATGCATTTCTGAAACCTAGACAAAATAGTGAATTCAGCAAGTGGTCATTTTTGTAGCTCCTTCAAGGTTGTCCTATAATAAGTAACAGTTGAAATTAAAAAGAAATATTTAAATTGAGTTGAAAATAACAGCCATTTGGGTCTGTTTATATCTGTAACTTCTTCTAACTATGGCAGATTTCTTAAAGCAATATACTCTTTCGTCCACTGGACCGTTCTGGTTGTGGGAATCTATAGTGCTTGTCAGTTCTATAGGAACCCTAGGTACCCAGAGCAAACAACCGAGCTGGACCATACAGTGGTTTTACATTGTGTACTTACAATATATCATTCAGATGGTAAAATAAAAAGAATGTAAAAAGGGTATTAAGGAAAACTCTGTATTTCTGAAATGTACACCAGCTACTGAGGTTAGGAACAATGGTTGTTTGTACTTCTCTGAATTTATGGGTACACATACTGGCAGGTGTTTCAGAGGGCATTTTTGTAAAACGTCTTCTGTGTTACACACTTGCTTACATTTGATAGGTACAATTGTAGAGATATGTATTTGGTAATAACAAATGTTTTACTATTCTGTATTCCCACATATCGCCCAATGCAAATGGGTCCCCACTTGTGTGGCTGGGCCATCCGCCTGCGACACAAAACATGACCTATGAGATATTTCACCCAGCAAAATGCATGTTTTTTCACAATGTGGCTAGCTATTTTGGACTGCAGCTCACCCAGCACCAAGGGAAACTACCAAACCAGCATATCTTTTGAAAGCTGTACACCTGGGGGAGTCCAGGGTGGGATGACTTGTGTGGCTTTCACCAGGATTTATTTTACCCAGAATGCGGTGCAAAGCTCAAACATTGCCTAAAAAGCAAATTTTCCTTGAATTTCTGTGGGGAAAAGTCCTGGAATCTGCATACAGCCACAATTGTCATACCACTTAGAGCTCCCTCAAGTCTCCCTAGAAAACCTGTATCTCACTTGTGTGGTTAGACCAAGTGGCACACACAACGTAGATACATCACATTTTTCCAATGAAAAACATGTTTTTTGCAATGTAGGTAGCTGAGGATTTTGGGCCTCAGCTTAACCGGCAGCTAGGGAAACGTACCAAACAGGCACATTTTTTAAAAACAGACACCCGGGGGAGTCCAGGGAGTTGTGACTTTCATGGATCCCTAACATTTTCCTTCCCAGAATCCCCTGCAAACCTCAAATTTAGCTAAAAAGTCACATTTACCTCACATTTCCGTGTGGGAAAGTTATGGGATCACCGGGCCGGCACAAATTTCCTACCATTCAGCATTCCCCCGAGTGTCAGGATAAAAATGTTACCTCACTTGTGTGGGTGGGCCAAGTGCCATTGACAGGGAGGGCCCAAAATGTGTTGTGGAGACAACAAAATGATCTGCCACAAAACGACCTAGTTTTGCAAGCGGGGCATCTGCATTTTTGGTCCCAGGCTCCGAGGCCATCTAGGGAAACCCAACCTAGCTCAACCTAGACATTGCTGAAAACTAGACACCCAAGGGAGCCAGGGAGGTGTGGCTTGCGTAGATCCCCTAATGTTTTCTTACGCAGAATACCCTGCAAAGATGTAACATTAAATAGAAATGCAACTTTTCCCTTTCATTTCTGTGATGTAAAGTACAGGAATATGCAGGGGTCCACAAAATTCCGACCACCCAGTGTTTCCCCACCTATCCCAATAAAAATGCAACCCCTCTTGTATGTCTGGGCCTAGTTGCCCGCGTTAGGAATAGATCTCACCAGGGTCACCAGTAGTCCTCATGAAGGACTACTTTTGACCCTCGATTTATCCATTCCTGTAACAGGCACTAGATCCTGTCACACGAGTGGGGTAGTGTTTTTATCAAAGCAAGTGGGGTACGATGGGTGGTAGGAGGTTTGTGGATCCCTGCACATTCCTGTAGTTTACGTCACATAACTGCAAGGAAAATGAGGACTTTTAATCAATGTTACACCTTCACAGGGTATTCTGGGTAATAAAGCATTACAGGATCCACACAAGCAACATCTCACTGGAATCCGCTTGATATCTACTTTTCATACATGTCTGGGGTTGATAGGATTTCCTACATGTTTGCCAACCCCAGAACAATTAGTACACCTACAGTAGTTATTATCACTACATTACGTTTTGGACCTTTCTCTGTTGCATGCACTTGGCACACCCACTCAAATGAGGTAGCATTTTTATTGGGACACCTGGGGAATACACGGTGGCAGGAAATTTGTGCCGGCCCGGTAAGCCCACAACATTCCCACATAGAAATGGGAGGAAAATATGACTTTTGAGCTGAATTTGGGGTTTACAGGGGATTCTGGGTAAGAAAACGTTGGAGGATCTATGCAAGTCACCCCTCTCTGGGGTGTCTAGTTTTCAGGTATGTGTGGGTTTTGTAGGTTTCCCTACATGACCGCCGAGCCCCAGACCAAAAACGGAGATGCCCCCCTTGCAAAACAAGGTCGTTTTGTGATCGATAATTTTGATGTCTCTACAATACGTTTTGGGCCCTTCCCTGTTGCAGACACTTGGCCCACCCACACAAGTTAGGTAGAATTTTTATCGGGACACCTGGGGGAACCCTGGGTAGTAATTAATTAGTGCTGGCCTGGTGATCCCACAACTGTGCCACACAGAAATGTGAGAAGCATTTTTTTTGTCAATTAATCAAATTTACAAGGGCTTCTGGTTGGTAAAACTTGTGGGATCTACACAAAACATACAACATATTGTACGCCTAGTGACCCATTTCCAAAAGGATGTGTGCACAAAAGGTGCTCACTACAGAGAGAGCCTGCACAGACAGTAAAAAGCAAAAAAACACCAAAACATTATTGCACACCCATCGACTAGTCAATCACAACCATATTGGTTGGATATGGCATGAGGGTAATTAAATGATCCACCAGTGACTTTACGAAATAAAATCTGCAAAAGTCATTGTTAATAATTTCAACATCATATCAGCGAACCATTGACTTAAAACCCGTGAGCTGTAAAGCCACGGCAAGGCACCAACCACTTGAAAGTCCTTTCACATGCCTTTCATGCGTTACACACGGAAAAGCATTCACACTGCCAGCTGCAGTCCCCACACAGTACAACACTTACTTTACAAATAGCGCAATTCAAGGGCCCATTGTCATGCGCTCACCTGGTCCCATCTGCGGAGATGACACTGGAGCCGATGCTGGACTTCTTATCCCTCTCAGGGTCTAGCCTGTTCCCGGAATGGAATATCCGTAAACAAAGCATGGCCCCTGGAGAATGGGGAGTTGGGATAAAAAATTAAAAAAGAGAGAAGTGCAGTGTTTGATCCGCCCTGTGGCTGTACGACACTGCGTAACAAGATGTGTCTCCTCTTAGACCTTCTACTGTTGCAAGATAAATGTGCACTGATCCAGAACATCTGGTTTTGCAATGATGCACTGCACTGGAAATAACCAGAGGAGACAGTTACCATCTGTATACTAACAGGTTCTCTTCTAGAGGATCCTCATCAAAGTCATAAGCACTTAATATTCCCGCCCATGCGCGGGGACCCCGGAAAATATATAAACATTTTATATGAAAACATATAATTCCTTTAATCAGGACCCTGGTTAATCAGCTCCTCAGATTTTGGACTTTCAGTCAGGAATTGATTCTTTTTTCAACTAAATCTTTATACTTCAACATTTTGCACCTGTTGGAGTATTTCTTTACCTTTTCTCTTCAAGAGTTTAGTGTTTTTTTACCTGAAATGCCTTCCCTGTTTGATCCCTGCCCTTTCTGTGGCAAGAAGAAGGCCAAAACAGGCTCCTACTCTGTCTGTATCCTTTTCCTTCCGGATTCTCATGCTCCTGAGACTTGTCAACACTGTCAGTCTTTTTCAAGACAGACTCTCAAAGAGAGGGAAAGGATTTGCCTTCATGGACTCTCTGAAAAAGGTTAAGCTTCCACCTCTAGTGGCCAGTCTCCTGTGAGGCAGAAAAAGAAGAGACCTAGATCTTCGTCCAGAAGCAAGGTAACAGCCTGCTGTTCATCGGTATTGGGCTCGGCGCCAAGAATGCCTCCGCCGGCGAAGAAAACGTCGACAACACTCCCATCAACGGCGTGCTTGCCGTCGAGAGAACATCAGTCATCTTCGAAGTCTTCCAGACATGGAGGTACGTCAACGGTCCCTCCGCCACCGTCAACCGGGTGTCGTCGAGGAGTCGCTTTCTGTTGCTGCTGGACCACCCAATATCAAGGCACTGCTCTCCGTCGTCGCCGTCTATTCAGGGTTTGACATCGAAGCACAGCCCTCCGTTGCCAACAACCAGGCGGCGGTCAAAGTCGAGGCCTAGACCATCAACGACGTCGAAGGATTCCGGCGAAACAGATCCCTCCGTTGCAGCCATCAAGACGCTCGACGTCCCGGTCAAGATCATCAGCGATAAGAAAAGACTCAGTGTCGAGAAAGACTCCTTCGTTGCAGCCCACAAGACGGAGCTCAACGTCGAGGCCAAGATTGACGGCATCAAGAGGGTCGACGTTGAGAAGGTTTTCTCCAATACCTACCCGGCGTTCGACGTCGAGCCATGGTACGTTGTTGGGTACTACTCTTCCAACGTCAAAACAAAAGTCTACGACGACAGAACGTTGGTCAACGTCGGAGCATGCAATACTGATGCCAAGGCAGAAACGCCTTCATTGGACTCACAGGTCTTAGTGGCGCATAGTCTATCGACGTCGAGACATTCATTGTCGACGTCGTCACACCATTGGACCTCAAGAAGAAACCATTCTTCTTCAAAAGACCGTTTGGAACCATCAGTTTGGGCTGCAGGATTACCGCAATTCATCTTAACATCAAGAAGTTAATCTTCTTCATCCTCACAGTGGAGGGTACAAAACTACCCCAGAGATCACGACTCCACCTACCCAACAAGAGGAAGTACACAATTCTCCCTCAGTGCATCTCTCGCCTAGGTGGCTTCTCCCGGTTCACTATTGGCAGAAAAAATCTTCACAGGTTCAACAGACCTTGAACTATTCAAGCCCTCTCTATAGATCCCCTCTGGCTCGGCTGGTGCAGGCAGTTGACCGATCACCCACCACTCCCTCCAGGGTCCGCCAGAGCGATAAATCTCCTCCACGAAGATTCTCTTCTCATCTTCATAGGAGATGAAGATCACCTTCCTGGTCTTCTTCTTCAACCCATTCCTCCAAGAGGGGTTATTCTCCAAATCTCTGACGGACAGTCCACCCGCCAGAGTTTCACCTGTTGACGACATCAACACATTTCATGATGTTCTGTCTAGAGGGGCACAAAAGGTGAATATAGAAATGTCTACACCTCAGACATTGTCATCTATTATTTTTGAAACTCTAATCAGAGATCCGCATCAAGACCTTTGCTGCCATTAGTTCCTGGTCTTCTGCAACCAGTCATGGATGTTTTTCCTACTCCTGCAACAGTCAAAACAGCCCCAGGAAGGATCTTAAAGAAGTACAAAACTGCAGAACAAGATCCCCTGTTACTCAGGTCATATCCTCCACCAGATTTGGTGATAATTGCGGCTGCTAAGAAGTCCCATGCAGTTGCTTCATATTTCACAGTACCTCTGGTAAACAGAGCAGAGCCCAGGACTCTAGTCTAGCTCCTGGGCTCTAGTAGAAAAGATTGTGGCTCTGCAGCAGCTTTTTTTTAAAGTTTCAAGTGCGTCGGCTGTGTTGGGCCGTTATGATAGAGTGTTATGGGACTCTCTGGAACGCTTCAAAGAACAGCCACCCAAAGAAGACAGCCAAGACTTTGGAGAGATTCTCCAGGAAGGGGCCCTCGTGGCCAACCTAACGATCAGTGCGGCTGCGGATGGGGCATCCTTAGCTGCTCATTCATATTCGCATGGGGTATACGCGACAAGATCCTCCTGGCTACTGCTTACAGCATTAAAACCGGAGGGTCAACAACGCATCCTGAACCTTCCTTTTACCGGAAATCGGCTGTTCGTCTCTGACACTGATGAGTAGATGGCCCGCATGAAGTCTGAACTAGACACTCTCAAAGCTGTCGGTTTGGAGAAAAAGAACGAATTTAGATGTTGGTACAGGCCTTACAATCGTAGAGCTTACCATCAGAGGGTTCAAACCCCTCAATGGTCCCAATACAAACCTCAATATCAAGGATGTCGCCCTTCTTAGAGGTAGAGGAACGTCCCGACAGTCCTCCTCAACTGCCAAGAACACCGGCAAACAATGAGGGTTCACTTCCTCCGTCGCCGTCACCCACTCCAGTGGGAGGAAGTATCTCTGGACATATAAAAGAGTGGCGCAAAATAACAAACGATCAATAGGTCGCGTCCAAAACGCTGCTGCCAGGGCCCTGGTTGGTTTACCCAGATTCTGCTCAGCTAGAAAAACCATCTCTAATCTCCATTGGCTTCCGGTGGCACAGAGAATAAAGTTTAAATCCCTGATACTGACATTTAAAATTTTAAAGCTCTCTTCCCCTCAGATTTTGCAGCAACTTATTTCCCCTTATGTTCCTGCTCGTTCTCTGAGGTCTACTGCTCTCCACCTTGCCATTGTTCCTCGTTTCAAGAGATCCAGGACTGGCGGTCGATCTTTCCGAGTCCTCGCCGCCAAGTTATGGAATTCCTTGCCTGTCCACATTCGTGCCATTAATGAGCTCCTCGCTTTCAGGAAGGCTGTTAAAACCTTTCTCTTCCCCTCAGGTCCTTAATTCTGTTGTTGTGTTGTGTCTTCCACCTTCTGTCCGGTTTTTGTTCTGTTCTAGCACCAGGACGCCCCTTTGCTGGGGCATCTGTGCGCTCTATAAATCCGGATAACATAACATAACATAACATAACAGGTGCTAAATATATTGATGAATGGCTATACACTACGTTTTCATGCCCCCCCCCCCCCCCCCCCAAGTCCATTCCGCCAGGGAAACCAACAGTTCACCAGCTTCCACTCTTGCGTCGAGAGGTCTTTCCTCTACTATAAAAATTGGCCATAGAAAAAGTTCCCCCATCACAGAAAGGAGAAGGGGTATACTTCAGGTATTTTATCATACAGAAGAAGCGTTTAGAAGAGAAGTTCAGACCCATTCTTGATCTATGTCTCCTAAACAAAAACATCAAAAAAGAAAGGTTTTGCATGCTGGCGCTCCATCAAATATACCTACATCTTCAAAAAGGGGATTGGATGTGCTCGATAGACCTCCAGGATGCTTTCTTCCATGACCCAATTGCACCACTGCACAAAACGTTTCTACGCTTCATGGTAGGCACAAAACATTATCCTTCCGTTCGGCCTGAAATCTGCTCCTCGAGTGTTCACGAAATGCATGGCAGTGGTAGCCGCGGCTTTACGTCGCCAAGGTCTGTTCGTCTACCAATATCTAGACGATAGGCTTCTGAAGGGCTCCTCACCTCAAATGGTACAAGACCACTATCGAATATGCCTGAACTTACTGCAGCGCCTCGGCCTTCATGTAAATATGGAGGAATCAATCCATCAACCCACCCAAAGGATACACTATCTAGGGCTACCCTGGACTCCAGTGTAGGAAAAGTGTTTCCTTCGGAGGAGAACCTATTATCAATCCAACAGAAGTGCAATCTCCTTCAAGCCCCTCAACCCTCAGTTCGTCAAGTCGCTTGACTTGCATCTTGCATTTTTCCGGTTCCCAACTCCAGGCTGAGGATGAGACCTCTTCAACAGGACTTGGAAGACACATGGGACCAGATGTCGGCACAATGGGAAGACAGAATTATTTTTTCCCAGTCTGCGAAAGCTTCCATTCCCTGGTGGACTCTCCGGAGAAATCTCTTGATGGGAGTTCCTTTCCATCAAACCCCCCCGACACAATCCCTGATCACAGATGCCTCAATTCAGAGCTGGGGAGCGCACATGGGTCGTCTACAGACGCAGGGCAGGTGGTCGATCAAAGAACAATCATATCATATAAATATGCTAGAACTAAGGGCAGTACATCTAGCCCTCAAGGCGTTCTACCCATCGATACAAACCAAATCGATATTGGTACAAACGGACAGCATGTCCACCATGTACTACCTAAACAAGCAAGGGGAATTTCTCTCATCCTCAGTCCCTGGAGGCTCAAGCGATTTGGCATTCACTCCTGGCCAGAAAGCTCTCTATCACCGTGGTCCATCTGCCATGGGAACAAAATTTGCAGGCGGATTCTCTGAGCCGGCACTTCGAAGATCAGCAAGTCTGGGTATTAAACAACAAAGTGGTGGTAGACATTTTTCTATTTTTATTTATTTATTTATTTTTGCCATTTATAAAGCGCGAACGAATACCCGTAGGCGTCTTGGCGCTAAACAATTCGCATAACTTCAGGTCAGTATTAAAGCTCCAGAGGAATTTGGTGAAAGTTATTGATCAAAAAGCCATGTTTTTAAATGCTTGCGGAACTGGAGAAGTGAGGGGCTTAGCCTAATGTTTTGAGGCAGAGTGTTCCATAGTTTGGGTGCCACTACTAAAAAGCGGCGGTCACCCCAGGACACTGTTTTGGACCGAGGTATCACTAGCTGGTTAAGGGTGGTGGAACGAAGCTGTCTAGAAGGTGTGTAGGGTTTCAATTGGTCCTTCAGGAAGTGAGGTCCTTGATCGTTGAGTGCCTTGTACACTATACATAGTGATTTAAACTTAATTCTGTTCCGGATCGTCAGCCAGTGGTATTTTTTAATGGTATCTGATATGGCCGCGAATTTAGGTGTTCCAGAAAGCAGACGTGCTGCGGCATTCTGTATTGCCTGTAGCTTTGTCGTGACCCTAACCTGAGCATTAAGGAATAGGCCGTTACAATAATCAAGGGACGATAAGACCAAAGAGCTAACCAGTGTCTTAGTCGCTGCTTCTGGCAGGAACGGGCTGATTTTTCTAATCATTCTAAGTTTGTAGTGAGCTGTGGTTGCTACTTTGTTTGCGTGATCCATAAAGTTAAGACCATCGTCAAAAATGACTCCCAAGTTCCTAACCTTAGCTGTCGGACTGTGAGGTACTCCAAAGGCTGACGGCCACCAGCATGATGACCAAGCTGGTGAGAGTGGTCCAAAAATGATTACCTCTGTTTTTCCAGAGTTTAGCTTGAGGCAATTTGTAGCCATCCACTCTCCAATTTCCCGCATTCCATTTTGGAAGCGTTGTGCCACCTTGCCTCCGTCACCCTTGATGGCCAGTACCAATTGCGTGTCATCCGCATAAGAGGTTAGGCTCATCCCATGTGCTTTGATAACATTAGCAAGGTCCGACACATAGATATTAAATAGTGTCGGACTGAGGGATGAGCCTTAAGGAACCCCGCACGGCAGCGAGAGCTGTGCAGATTGGTAAGGTCCCAAGGTGACCGCTTGTGTTCTGTCTGCCAAGAAAGATGCAAGCAAATCTCTAGCAGAGTGACAGATACCCATCTTTCCGACACGGTCGACCAAGATCTTGTGGTCGACCGTGTTGAAAGCTGCTGACAGGTCAAGCAGTACTAGAACTGCTGTCCCACCTTGGTCCTGAATTGCTCTGACATCGTCCGCGGCTTTAATCAGGGCAGTTTCGGTCCCGTGATACTTTCGGAAGCCGAATTGAGTATCGTCCAGCAGTCCGTATTTCTCAATATGCTCCGATAATTGAAGATTCATGGCCTTTTCGGCCACTTTGGCTATAAAAGGGAGGCTTGCAATAGGCCTGTAGTTTTTTAATTCATTTTTGTCCAGGCTAGGTTTCTTTAGTAGGGGTTTTAGTAAAGTGTTTTTTAACGAGTTAGGATATATCCCGGAACTCAGTATGGAGTTACAAACTTGTGTGATAACTGGAATAATAGAGTCCATCACCGGAGGAAGGAATGAAAAAGGACAGGGGTCGAGAGCGGATCCTGTTTTAATTGTAGAGACAATGTTCCTTATATGATCAGTTGTGAGTACTTTAAAGCCAGTAAAGGCATTTACCAAGGGAGTACAGGAAGAAGGAGCATTCGTCGTGGTATGTTTTGAAGTAAAGGCTTGGTATATGTCGTCCACTTTAGAGAAAAAGAATTTGGCCAAGGCATCGCACAGTATTTGTGATGGGGGAGGAATAAGATCGGGGATATTGCCTGACAGTGTTTTAGTGATCTCATATAATTGCTTGCTTGAGTTTTTAGCTTTATTGATTTGTTCTGAATAGAATGATTTTTTCGCCTTTACAATCATTGCTTTGTAGAGTGCCAATGACTCTTTATAGCAGGTCTTGCTCTCTGTATCGTACGTTTTCCTCCAAAGCCTTTCCTTATTCCTGTTGCATTGTTTTTGTATTCTCAATTCATCAGTATACCATGGAGCAGTCGGTTTGGATCTGTTCCTGGATAGGGACTTGATAGGAACTAAAAGATTGGTGGCGTGGCCAAGCCAGTCCTGGAGCTGTTGTGTAGCCCTGTTAGAATCGGTGGACACCAGTGGACGAGTGCGGTCCAACTGTATTTTTAGATCTGACTGGTTTAGTTCTTCCAATCTTTGAAAGAGCCTAAGTCGGTGGAGATAGCTTTCTTGCTAGAGTGTGCCTTAATTGTCATTTTACTGAATATAGCGTAATGATCAGTCCAAGGTATCGGTAGGATATCTGATATATGCAGACCCTCAACATTGGAGAATATAACATCCAAGGTGTGCCCCGCCAAGTGAGTGTCAGAGGCAACTAATTGTCTTAGCCCCAATGTCTCCAAATCTGCAATAAGGGCAGACGTGTCACTATGGTTAGATTGTTCTAAATGAAAGTTCAAGTCGCCCAGTACCGTAAAAGACTCTTCTGTGGCTAATGATTCCAATATGGTACTTAGATTGGCAAGGAAACCAGTCCTTGTTCCTGGAGGTCGGTATAACAGTACCCCCTTGAAATTACAAAGAGCGGTGAGCTTAATTGCAAACTGCATCGCTTCGCATGAGGTGGATGGAATAGGTGCAATTCTAGCTATGAACCGTTCTCTCGCTATGATAGCCAAGCCGCATCTTCTTTTACGTACTCTGTCCTGTCGATAGACTTTATATCCATTTGGTACTGCAATCACTAAATCTGGATCCGAAGAATCATCGGTCCATGTTTCTGTGATAAAAAGAATATCTAAGTTATAATCGATGATGAGGTCCGCTATTTCCTGACTGTGCTTGCACAGTGAGCGCGCATTAATGAGTGCCATAACAATGGTGTCGTCATTAAGGTTAGTTTGTTGCTTGACGTGAGTTGTGAAGTTGTTTATTGGTATGGAACTGTTACAGTGTGGACAGAGCGTGGTTGGTTCATGTAATGCCAGTGTAGGGTCCAACCTTATACAACCGGGTACAGACGATGGTCGGAGTTCCATTAAAGAAGTATGGGAGTAAACCAGATTATGGTCGGTTAGAGGACGGCCAAGGGTTGGGGCCCTAGGCCCGGTCCCGGCGCGGACGGGCGCCGACAGGCTTGCCTTTGGCGCGCCCGCTGCGCCCGTCCGCTGCGCGGACGGGAATGTCTCGTATTTTTATACATGTGCAAGACGGGCAGGAGGAGGGTGGGAGGGGTCCAACCACTACACCGCAACCCTTACCTCCCCTCAAGATGGCGGCTGAGGTGGGTCGAGTGAAGTGTCAGCGCCTGGAAAACGGCAGCGCTGTGGGCAGGGAGAGCCTGTAAACAGCCTCGTAGCGACGCTAATCTCGCGCCGAGGGAGGGCCGATATTTTAAAAAGTGCTATTTAAAATATCTACAATGTTTTAAAATACGCTATTCTTATTCAATAACGTGCATCAGATCCACACAGAGGTAAAGCAAAGATCCCCCGGCTTCTGCCTCAGGGGAGAAGTACACAAAAGTCGCGGTGAATGAAATACACGCCCTTAAGTATTCTGGGAGGGCGGGAGGGGTCCAACCACTACACCGCAACCCTTACCTCCCCTCAAGATGGCGGCTGAGGTGGGTCGAGTGAAGTGTCAGCGCCTGGAAAACGGCAGCGCTGTGGGCAGGGAGAGCCTGTAAACAGCCTCGGAGCGACGCTAATCTCGCGCCGAGGTAGGGGCGATATTTAAAAAAGTGCTATTTAAAATATCTACAATGTTTTAAAATACGCTACTCTTATTCAATAACGTGCATCAGATCCACACAGAGGTAAAGCAAAGATCCCCCGGCTTCTGCCTCAGGGGAGAAGTACACAAAAGTTGCGGTGAATGAAATACACGCCCTTAAGTATTCTGGGAGGGCGGGAGGGGTCCAACCACTACACCGCAACCCTTACCTCCCCTCAAGATGGCGGCTGAGGTGGGTCGAGTGAAGTGTCAGCGCCTGGAAAATGGCAGCGCTGTGGGCAGGGAGAGCCTGTAAACAGCCTCGGAGCGACGCTAATCTCGCGCCGAGGTAGGGGCGATATTTAAAAAAGTGCTATTTAAAATATCTACAATGTTTGAAAATACGCTATTCTAATTCAATAACGTGCATCAGATCCACACAGAGGTAAAGCAAAGATCCCCCGGCTTCCGCCTCAGGGGAGAAGTACACAAAAGTCATCCAACCATCGACCTCTTCGCGGACTAGTCAAACAAAAAATGCCACGCCTTCGCGTCAAGGTTTTGCAAATCAGGATCAATAGGGAATGCCCTTTTGATAGACTGGTCAGGAACTTTTGTGTACACTTTTCCGCCTCTTCCTCTCATCCCAAAGGTGATAACCAAACTCACACACTCCAGGATGTGAATGATTCTGATAGCACCAGACTGGCCACAGCAGTGGTGGTACCCGGACCTGCTACACCTCTTAGAGTGCTCACACAGGAGGCTTCCGTGCAGATCAGACCTTTTGTCAAAAATGAACGGGAAGATTCATCATCCCAACCTTCCCTCGCTGAGCTTGGCAACATGGCTCCTGAGGTCCTCCAGTACGGTCATTTAAATAAACCCTCAGGACTGTATGAACATTTTGAGGGAATCCAAAAGACCTTCCACGAGACATTCATATTCCTTTAGGTGGAAAATATTTTATCTGTGGTGCATACGAAATGGTTTCCAACCTACTAAATGTCAAGAGGAGTTAATGTTACCTTATCTCCTTCATTTAGATAACTTGGGTCTAAAATTGAATTCCATTAAGGTACATTTGGCTGCCATTACAGCCTACAGAAAGGCTCCAAATCAGCCCTCTTTCTTTCAGCTCCAGGTGGTAAAGGATTTCCTTCAGGGTTTAAAGGAGGTTTTTCCCCCTGTTAGACCTCCCTCTCCTCCATGGGAGTTGAACCTGGTTCTTTCCAAACTGATGGGTTCCACTTTCGAACCTATTCATATGGCGACCCTCCAACATCTCACATGGAAAACCGCCTTTTTGGTAGCGATTACTTCAGCTCGCAGAGTAAGCGAGATTCAGGCACTCTCTTCCAAAGAACCATTCACGGTTTTTCATCACAATAGAGTATTGTTAAGGACCCACCCCTCCTTCCTTCCAAAGGTCGTGTCGGACTTCCATTTCACCTAAACAATATAGTTGCCTTTTTTTCCCAATCCTTCTACACCAGCAGAAAGATCTCTTCATTCCCTTGATCTCAAGAGAGTTTTAAAATTCTACTTAGATAAGTCAAAACCATCAGAAAGTCTGACCAGTTATTTTTAAACTATGGTTCTATCAGGACCGGTCTTCCAGCCTCCATTGCTTCATTTCCAGATGGATAGTGTCTTGCATTATGCTGGCATATCAACTGGCAAATAAACCCCTTCTGTTTTCTCCCAAGGCACATTCCACTAGGGGAAAGGCAGCTACAGTGGCAGTTTTGCATAATGTTCCAGTGACTGAGATCTGCAAAGCAGCCACTTTGAAATCAGTTCATACATTCACAAGATACTATTGCCTCGATTCTGATTCTAGACAAGATACTCGAGTGGGCCAAGCCTCCTTGAGGAATCAATTCAGTCTTACCTCACTCTAAATGTATTTCTCTCAATGTTACTGTGTTTTTTATAATGCTCATTTGCTCGCAGGAGGAGGGGATGGACTTGGTACTCGATTCAGTGCTTATGACTATTGATGAGGATCCCCTGGAAGAGAAGGATAAATTACTTACCTGTAATCCTAGTTCTCTTCCAGGGATATCCTCATCAAAGTCATAAGCAACCCTTCCACCTCCCCGTGCAAATGAGCTAACATTATCATTTCTTTGTGCCCTGACCTCTGGGTCTCTGCAAAGAACAACTGACCTAACTGTCACCCCAGACGCATGATGGGAAGCTATGGGACATGTCTGCCTTAAAAGCACGGTGCCAGTTTTTTGATGCACTGCATTTGCTTTCATTTTCTATGTTATCTCTGTTACAATGCAGCCTACAGGCTAACAATGCCTGCTTTTTCTTCTTACAGGACTACTTTTCTGCTGTTTCATTAAAAGCAGTTCAAGTGACTTTTGGTCTTCCTGGTTTGTTTATATTTGTGCCAAGTCTACACTTCACAGCATTGTTTAGCCTTAAAGTTGGTGTATGTAAGGCTGCATTGTTTGTGTTTTCTACAATTTTTTTATATGTATATATATATATATATATATATATATATATATATATATATTCACTGAAAAAACCATAGGTTTCACACCAGTTATAGTTAGTAATTAGCATTTAAAAAACCTATTAAATTCACTGAAAAAACCATAGGTTTGACACCAGTTATAGTTAGCTGGAAGTTTTACTGACATAAAACCATTGAAATTCCCACTTTATAGTTAGTTGGACTCACTATAACTTGCGCGCCTGCAATGCACTGCTGATGATGTCACATATTACATCACTCATGACATGGTCAGTGACATCACTCATGACATCACTGATGACACCATCCAGTGAATGTGTGTCTTTCTGAAAAATAAATATGTTTTATATATGTATATGTAAAGGTCGATGGAACAATAAATGTTTAAATAAGTGTCTTAATAGATGTTTATTTTAAAAAAATTGATTGGTTAACTGGCTTATTAAGTGTATCCTAGTGAATACATATATTAGCGAGTATTGTTTAAATATTTAAATGTTTGTATCAGTGTTTCACTTTGTGTATAAGTGGCTGCATGGGTTGGTGAGTAGCTACATGCGTGTGTGTATATGGGTTATTAGATGTTTTTTTAGTATCAGTATGAGTGTCTGTATGGTTTGGTGGGGGTGTTACTTAGCACATAGATGCATCAATGACTGACTCACTGTTTGTATGTGTTTTGAAGACAGCATATGTGCAGGACTGTATGGGTGGATGAGTGTGTATATGTGTGTGTTAGTGAGTGAATGACTGTCTCACTAGTGTCTTTATCAGTAACTATATATGTTTCAATCTAGTATATGTGAGTATTGATGTATATAAGTGAGTATGTGTGAGAGTGAGAGATTGAAAGAGTTCTTGTTTAAATAAGTATGTGTTTCTATAAGTGATTGTTTAAGAGAGTAAGTATGTGTAAGTTTCCTTAGAAGTAAGGTGGTAGTGTGTGTATAGCTGTATATGCAAATACATGGATGTTCAATAGTTTATTTGCATGTGTGATTATGTGTGTGAGTAACTTTTGGATGACTGTCGGTGTGTAACAGGATGTATAGGTGTTTCACTACATATGATGAGTGAATATATGTATGAGAGACTATATAGAACTGTTGGTGAATGAGTGGATGTGTATATAGATGGTATTTCTGAATTGGTTGTTGTAACTGGTATGGGTATCTCTATTTTTTTGAAGATTTTAGTTTCTATTTTTGAATATGTGTTTCAAGGGTTACATTACACTGAAAGGAGGTCTGTCACTCTGTCACAAGGATGGTGTCATCAGTGATGTCATGAGTGATGTCACTGACCATGTCATGAGTGATGTAATATGTGACGTCATCAGCAGTGCATTGCAGGCGCGCAAGTTATAGTGAGTCCAACTAACTATAACGTGGGAATTTCAATGGTTTTATGTCAGTAAAATTTCCAGCTAACTATAACTGGTGTCAAACCTATGGTTTTTTCAGTGAATTTAATAGGTTTTTTAAATGCTAATTCCTAACTATAACTATAACATTTGGAAGAAATATCTAGTTATATGACAACAGGATACCAACATAACTTGAAGGAAATAAGAACGCCCTGAAGAAGTTCTGTTGTACAGAACGAAACGTTTCGGCTGGCTGTGGTACATAAACTTAAGGAAAATAAAAGCATTTGAATATACACCAAGATTCAGCGCTTCAATAAGGACTCTAAGTGATATGATTTGATTGGACTTATTGTGCAAGTGGTGCTGTGCCAAACTTTGGAATATTCTCCACTACTCTCTACTACTTACTCTCTCCTACTCCACTACTCTCAAATACTCACTCTATACTACTCATTCTCTACTACTCTACTACTCTCTACTACTCTCTCTCTACTACCCTCTCTCTACTACCCTCTCTCTACTACTCACTCTTTACTACTCACTCTCTACTACTCTCTACTACTCACTCTCTACTTCTCACTCTCTACTACTCTCTACTACTCTCTCTCTACTACTCACTCTCTACTACTCACTCTACTACTCACTCTCTACTACTCACTCTCTACTACTCTCTCTCTACTAGTCTCTACTACTCACTCTACTACTCACTTTCTACTACTCTCTACTATTCTCTCTTTCACTCTCTACTACTCTCTACTACTCACTCTCTACTACTCTCTACTACTCACTCTCTACTACTCACTCTACTATTCACTCTACTACTCTCTACTACTCACTCTCTGCTACTCTCTCTACTGCTCTCTACTACTCACTCTCTACTCTCTATTACTCACTCTCTACTCTCTACCTCTCTACCTCTCTCTACTTCTCTCTCTACTAGTCTCTACCTCTCTACCGCTACCTCTCTACCACTACCTCTCTACCTCTACACCTCTACCTCTCTACCTCTCTCTACACGCACACATATACACATATATATATGCATATATATGCATATGCATTTATATATATGTATGTGTATGTATATACATACATATATATGAGAATAAACTGGTTCCCTTGCGGAATAAAACAAATAAGCTAAAACTTAGGCTTTAAGTCAAACAGATAAAATCATGAACTAATGCGGTCATCAACATGAAGTACAGCAAAATTTATTAAAGAAACAAGAATAAAAACAGTTTACATTTATACATCATAGAGTTCCTAAACATAACAATTAAAATTCAAACTAAAAGTACAATCTTATTGTGACCTGCACAATACAAAGGACAAACAGAAATTTGTAAAACATAAAAAATTGTGAAATACAAATGGTACATTCAATGCTATAATTTCATCACACCCTCGTTGTATAGCCACAAATGAATGGCCCCTGCAACTTTCAGCAGCAACAGGCTCAACAAGCGTGAAATCGCTTCCCCTCTTGACAAAGGTGGAGCACATTTCCGTCCAGTACCACCGAAACGCGTCGACGCCTAACCACTGTACAATTCAAGCTTTTCCCCCCTTGTTTATATAAAATTTGTCGCTATACAACGAGGGTGTGATGAAATTATAGCATTGAATGTACCATTTGTATTTCACAATTTTTTATGTTTTACAAATTTATGTCTGTCCTTTGTATTGTGCAGGTCACAATAAGATTGTACTTTTAGTTTGAATTTTAATTGTTATGTTTAGGAACTCTATGATGTATAAATGTAAACTGTTTTTATTCTTGTTTCTTTAATAAATTTTGCTGTACTTCATGTTGATGACCGCATTAGTTCATGATTTTATCTGTTTGACTTAAAGCCTAAGTTTTAGCTTATTTGTTTTATTCCGCAAGGGAACCAGTTTATTCTCAGGTCTATTACCCTATTTCCCTTGATTTACTTAAGGGGTTTCTCTCTCTCCTAATAACATAATATACATACATATATAAACATATATAATCTCTATATCTATATAAATACAAATATAAATGCATGCATACATATACATATATGCATACAGATGCATGTTATTTACATGAAAGTTTAAAAAACACTAATAATAGCAAAGCTAAAAAGCCACCTCATTACAAACAGAATGGCTTTAACTTAAACGAGGGCGAGATCTATTGCATTTTCAATGCTTGTTTACTTTGGTTCCATCAAGAAGGCATTCAGATGTGTCACACATTTGCCATAAATTCTGAATGTTAGCACTCTAGTTGCTCATTAGATCACTGTAGTAAAGCTACTGCTCACCAGGGAAGTCTGCTGCTGGTATTCAAAGTGCATATTTCAGTCTGCATGTCAGAATTTCTTTAATGAAATTGAAGAGGATTTGAGAAGTCACTCAAAATGTGCCCTAATTTTTCTTTCTGCAGCACTAATCATACTTTCTATGGCAAAATATACCCCCTCATTTTGTTCCTTTTTAAATTAAATGTTTTAAGAGTTACCACTTTATTCCAATCAGGATGGCTTCAGGCGTGCCATACCTTTGTAATAAGTAGGACTGTTAGCGCTCTAGTTGTTCTTTAGAACACTCTGGGACATTCTGTCATTGGGCTATACTTGGGCTACATCTGGGTGATATTTGGGCTACATTTGGGCTCTTTTGTCTCTGGTGGCCATCTTGGGAGACTGCATGTCAGAATTTTTTAATGAAATAGAAGAGGATTTGAGAAGTCACTCAAAATGTGCCCTAATTTTTCTTTTTGCAGCACTAATAATACTTTCTATGGCATAATATACCCCCTCATTTTGTTCCTTTTTAAATTAAATGTTTTAAGAGTTACCACTTTATTCCCATCACGATGGCTTCAGGTGTGCTATACCTTTGTAATAAGTAGGACTGTTAGCACTCTAGTTGTTCTTTAGAACACTCTAGGAGGCTGCAGTAGAACACAAAGGAATCAACTGACAGTCTCTGTCCTTGTTGGATGTACATGTTTTACTGAGAATGTCAGACTTCATTCTCACATGACTGAGAAAGATAATGTGAATTTACAGAAAATATGCTTTCAGTTTAACTTATAGATCCCCTTCCAAACCACTGTGGGAAAATCATGAGATATTAGTTTTCTTTCAAACATGATTCATGATATCACAGCAGAAGGCTTTTTCACATGGTAAAATCACCTTAGAACACACCACAATTCCTAAAATGAGTATGGTACCATCAACAAATGATTTATAATGTAACTAAAGTCCTAAAACCCTCTATTAACTGCAATGCTTTTTAATGAGGTGCTATCATGTATATTGGTCCCAAGATGGCTGCCAACACTTCTTGGATGAAGTGCTGACAGCCAATCAGATCTCACGATGAGATGTGTGGTTAGGCTCCGCCCAGATATATATATTTTTTTGAACCTAAATTACTCAAAATCCACTGGAGCACATATCTTGAGACATAGCAAAGGCACTCGGGCTACCAGTCCCTACAATTTTGCCAAGTTTTGTGGAAATCCATTCAGCCGTTCGGGCTAAAAGTGAGTCCAACCGCCCTATGGAAATTAACATGGGGAAAACACGTTTTGGGGCCCCCCTTTTATCTCGGCCCCCGCTTGACGAATCCCCCCCGAACTTTCAGGGAAGGAGCAGAGCGGAGCGGGCCATCTTCTTTGAGAAATGTGCGAAGATTCGTCCACCGGCGCCAAAGTTATTCCCAATAGAATGTTGCAGATTTCCTATGGAAATCAATCCTAACTATAACTACCTACTGGCGACCGCCAGTAGGTAATATATATATAGAGCTTTATATATATATATATATATATATGACGCTCTGAATCCTCACACTTCAGGAAAGGATGACAGCACTCCGGCAGCGGCAGTTAGCAGCGGTTTATTTTTGGCAACAAACAAACGTTTCGGCGTTAGCCTTCGTCAGTAGTATATATATATATATATATATATGTTTTCATATATAATTGTTATATATTTTCTGGGGTCCCCGCGCATGGGCAGGAATATCCAGTGCTTATGACTTTGATGAGTATACCCCTGGAAGAGGACTAGGATTACAGGTAAGTAACTTATCCTAACAGCCTTTAGCTGACAGCAAGCTAGTGCTGCTGCCGACAACAGTCACGATTCTGCCCTTCTGCTGCTGAGCCAAACACGAGCAGGGGTAGGTAGAACTATAGTTTTCCTGTCGTAGGGAGGTGTGACAACCTCCCAGGCAGGGCTTAGTGTATTGGGCTTGGGTGGGGGAACTTGCAAGTGCCACCAGATTTCTTTGAAAGGCAGATCTCGTGCCCTTCCGGTGTACTCCAGTTTGAGCCAGTTCAGGGAGCCCTTGGCTCCCGCTTGGCACGAAACTGGACAAAGGACTTGGGAGTATCCTCCCCTCTGTCCAGCCCCTCCTCTGGTAGGGACCTTTGACTTGTTCCAGCCGTCTCCCCTAGGGATTACTGTGAGTGGTTCCTTAGATTCATCGTGGGACAAGACTCAAACCTGAAACCATGTCGTTCTTCGACTGTCTGGACACTTGAACTTCGCCTGGAACCGAGACTGCACCAAGGAAGACTCCTTCTCTGGGTCACTCTGTTCTGCAAGTCTTCTACATCATCTATATCTGTGCTTCTTCCAGGATCTTCCACAGACCTGTGGGCGTCATGAACAACCAAAGTAATATCCCTTGGAGTGAAGGAGTCACTCCTCTGCATCTGCAGGCACCGCAATGAAACTGACTGGCCTGCTGCTTCTGACATCCCAAAGACTTCCAAAGACTCAGCAACAGAGGTGGCGGTTCTGCAACTCCCTTGAAGCTTGTCCTGTCCTCTCCACAACTTTGAGGCCAGTATCCCTTGTCAAAACCGCTGGGACCTACAGTTTTGAAAAAAAAAAAACGCTGGGACCTAACCCCTGTGCACTGCGTCGACTAGGCTTGTTGGCTCTGCACTGCAGAAATCTTATAGCTACAAGAAGCTCCAGCATTTCTTCTTGCCAAGTACAGCATCCTCACTACATCCTCTAGTCCATGGGCCTTCTTTTTGGTGAGCTGCTCGAGGTCCTCTTGCGACTCCTGTACCTTTCGGCCTGTGGGTCTGATTGAGAGTTTTCTCTGGCTCCAGTAGACTCCCCTGCTTGTTTGGGGCCTGCTCTGACTCTCCTGCTTGTGGTGAGTCCCTTGAGCCTTGCTAATCCCAATGTTGCTCCTTCTTTGTTCCCCACACCATATGCTGCTGCCAAGGCTTGTTGGTGCTTCTGCCAGACTCCGACCCTCTTGTCACCAACATCTGATGTGGGACAGCTCATGCATGGCTTCTGGTCTTCCTCAGCGTCGCCTGGTCCTCACAGCTGCAGCGACAAGGTCACAGTCGACTAATCTGAACTATCTGACATCGGTGGGCATGGCTCTTCTGTGCCTCCTGGTCACTCCTGAATGGCATAATGTCCCCTCTGCTTGCAGGCTCTTCACTTCCAGAATCAAGCCTTGGATTCCACCGAACTTCTTCAGCTTCTTCTCCGTAGGCACTTGTCTCCAAGTCTTAGATTGTCATCTATGGAGGTTTTCCGACGTCGCTTCACCCCTATGCACCTGGCTTCCCTCGTGTAGGTAACCTGGTCTCTGGGGCATCCATGGGTGGGTTGGCTCTTCAAACCTTCCATCCTTCAATCCAATTCTTGGGGTCCTCTGGGAAGGGCCCTTCTTCTGCAAAACTGCAACTGGAACTTCTCCAATGACTTCAATTGGGCACACTACCGAGTTCCCACTCTGTACACAGCCTCCGTGGGGTTCCTAGGTACCTTGGGTGGTTCCTTGTGTTCCCGGCTCCTCTGGATCTTCTGGTCCAAGACCAGTCCTCTCCTGCAGTTCGCAGTCCACTTTCTTAATATATGGCTTGCTCTCCCCCTGAAGACCACTGTATTTTGTGCTACTTAACTTATTTGCAATTGTTATGTTATGTTATAAATGTTTATATAGCGCACGGCTGCCCCAGCCAAGGGGCGTCCCGGCGCTAGCTGTCTGTGTCCAAAAGGAGGCTGCTAAAAAAGTAGACTAGCGGTGGCATAACATAACTAACAGAAGAGGTGAGTTTTAATAGCTTTCCTGAAGGATAGGAGATCCTTCATCCCACGAATCTGAGCTGGGAGTTCATTCCAAAGCTTTGCTGAAGGGTATCAGAATGATCGACCACCCATCCGACTCAATTTAATGCAGGGTATTGTGGCCAGATTCTGTCCCTCCGACCGTAAAGAACGTCGAGGAACATAGAATGAGAGAAGCGGGCATAACATAGGGGGGGAGGCAAGTTTCAGAATTTTAAAAGCAAGGCACAGGGATTTAAAGTAAATCCTTTTTTCCACAGGAAGCCAGTGTAGACTCCTGAGGGTAGTAGTGACCGATTTGTGGCGGGGGAGGCCCGTCAGGGCTCTTGCGGCGCCATTTTGTGCTCGCTGCAATCTAGCTTTCTCAGCTACGTTGGTTCCTAGCAGCAGGGAGCTAGCGTAGTCCAACCGAATAGCTGATTGTACCACCAATTGGCGGGTATGGTGGTCAAAGTATTTTAAGATGGGTTGGAGATTTTGTAAGATGCCAAAACAAGTGGCCGCCACTTTTTTAGTATGGTGGACAAAATTCAGAGCAGAGTCTACCCATACTCCTAAATTTTTCACCACACTTTTAGGCACAGGTGGTTGGTCCAGAATCTCAGGCCACCAATTATTCCCCCAATTGAAGTATTGTTGTGTATTTGTATTGATATCTCCGGGTTGGAGTTATACCAATTTGTTAGTGAGTAGTGTGTAATAAATAGAAGTATTTTTATATGAAAACTGTGTGGTTCTTTTTCCTTTAACCTTCACTGCATGATTAAACTGGTAATGCAAGCTGCTTAACACTCCTTCAAGATAAGTCTGAAGGATGCTCTCTACAGCTACCACTTTGAGAGCTTACAATGGCTATCAAAGACCTCTAAAATCACCATAAGAGTTGCCTGGATTAGTGCCAGGTGTATCATTTAATTAAGTGTGAACCGTATACTAAGCCAGCCTCCTACATACGATTCCTTTGATCTTATGGCTGCTGATGTCTTTATTGTGATATGTGACTGGTCAAAACAGTAACCTGCTATTTAGTGTCTTGCTTTTATTCTAAATTACCTTTATGCTCTTGAAACAGATAAGGAGAAATACCAGAACCTCCTTAAAGAAGCTAAAGAAAACCTTGATAAAGAGTTGCAAAGTGATGATGCAGCCAGCCGCCCAAGGACCATGACAACTGATCAGCTCCTCGATGACTCCATTGCCAATGTAATTTCATCTTTTTACTCAGTTTTATTGATCATGTTAAATTTGAGGAGACGAATAACCAATGGTTCAAGCCAAGTCTAATTTGCTACCTCACAATTGGTGTTTGAACTGCAGGATTTAGCAAACCAGAACGACGATCCTGCTCTAATTGTTCTCGATGGAGACAATGAAGATGTAGTGTTTTTAAAAAATCAAAATGTATCTTTTCCCTCCTTTACCTAATTCTTGATCTCTTCTACCTAGTCTGTCCTACCCTATGTTTCTGACATTGGGAATTAGCTGATACTAGTTACATTTGCTTTTTGAGCACAAGATCATATATTTGCATTATGTTTGTGTGTAAAATATAATACAATGCCAGAAATAACGCTTAGCCCTATGTTTGCATCTGCTAATTGACAAAACACAGGTTTAGTTTCTTTTGACTTCAACCTTTATCCATCAGTCATCCTTAGGCTTCACACTGATCCACAAATGTTTGGATAGCAATTCCCTCGTGCGCAAACAGGTAGGTTCATGTGGCTCATTCTACCTTGTGCTGCTCCGTCCCCCGCATCTGTGACATTGGGCCCAATATATGTATGCCACCTCCCTTCTCTGGCCTCAGTTCCTTAGTTTCTACACCAATCAACGCAAATCCAGCGCTTTACTTGTAATTTGACAGATTTTGCTTTTCCTTTTACATTTTCAATCATGTGCATATAATGTTGCCTAAATGTTCATGTTCTAAACTAAGTAACAACTGTACCTAACAGATGTCGGCTACATATCCTCAGGATGTCCATCTATGGTACTTTGGTGTCAGTCATAACTCTAAGTCTTGATCCTCATGTGCCAAGATAAACAAAAAGGCAATCCATGACCACAAGATAAAGCTCTCTGTCGACGAGTTGAAGAAGTCGAAGGCTCATTCTCCATCAAAGTCCAAGACACAGCAATCCCTGTCGAGGGCGTGGACACATTGTCATTCCTGAGGTCACTCTCATGACCGGTCTTAGTCAAAGTCAGGTAACTTGAAGAGGAGCCATAAAAAGCATGAAAAATCCAAACATGGCTCATCTGCCTCTCGCCCATCTCACCATTCATAGTCTCATAACGCACCTGTCACCTCTAGCCATAAACGGTTCATCCTCAGTGGAGTCGACTTCAATGCTCATCCTATAGTGAATTCTTTCTGAGCTGGTGACAATGTTAGAATAGCTTCATCAGCTTAAGTTAGCTATGGACAAAATCTTTGAACCATGTTGGAATCCACTGGAGCGTCTTTGGGCCTCATGGATCCAAGGAAGCCTGCAGTTGCACACCATCAACGCATTTGTCCTCTTAATCTCATCTCAGGGTTAATGCCATCACCAGCTCTGTTGAGTCCAGCTCCAACAACACTTCTGGCACCATCCTTTGCACTGCGTGTGACACCGTGGTTACAATGACCGCCACCAGTGGCTCTAATTCTGGTGTCGATTACGATGTCACCAACTCTGGTAGAAGAACTGATTGTTTTATCAGATTATGAGTCCATGCTTCTCTGCCTAAACCTAGGTTATATGCTCATTCTGAACATGATTATTCAAGTTAAGAATTCATTTTTTATAAGGATTGTCAGCCTTTTGAACAGGGTCATGTTATTGACTACCTTCAGGATACTAGTGGTGTGGACATCTCTCCAGACCCTAGCCTTGTTTTTCCTAACCCTGCTATTGCCACTGATGAGACAGCAGCAGAAACTCTTGATCTTTGGTCTGCCTGCTCAGGAGGTTAAGACAACTTTCCTAACCAAAGCCTTAAGCCCCTCACATACCACTCAGGAACCTTTGTGCCATTCAATAAGGCACTAATAAATGTGCTGATGCGCACCAATACGAAACAAGGATCGTGCCCTCTGGTTCATAGGCAGGTGGCAAGGCTAGACAAGCCTGCTCCCGGAGACACTATTTTTTTTTATTGCAACAGCATATTCTGGAGAGCCTTGGTGAACAGGCTTCTGTGAGCATAACCACCTCACATGGTAGAGAGTCGAAAAAGTTGGAGGCATTTGCAAAGAGAGTATTCTCTTCAGCCAGTCTTGCCTCAGGTAGGTTAATACGTCATGTCTACTGAGGAGTTATTTACATGCCTTATGGGACAAAGTGGCACATGTCCCGTCGGTGGTCTGCTGATGAAATCTGGTGACTTTTGCAGTGTTTTTTTTTTTTTTTAACAACAGGTTCCTTCGGCATTCTCAATTAAATCAGGCTTGGATACTACTGACTGTTTAGATAGGGCAGTTGGTACCAGCCTTGTGCTTACTTTGCCACACCTGGATTCCTTACATGAGTTTTTCCACTAATGTCCAACAGTTACTTATCAACATACCTTGTGATAGCTCTAGACTGTTCGGGGATAAAGCATACGCAGCCCATGGAAGATTCAAGGAATGTAGGGTGTAGCAAAGTAGGATCTGATTTTATGGTTACCCCCACTTTTTGCCTGGTGCTATGCTGCTTCTGACTGGGATCCTGCTAATCAGGATCCCAGTCTATGTGCTTTCTATTCTAAATTGGTCTTACATTCTTAGGTACATCCCAGACTGGATACTGCTGTACCCTTGTCAGTCCCTAGTAAATGGTACTGAGATACCCAGGGCATAGGTACGCCAAGGGTCCCCCATGGGCTGAAGCATGTATTATGCCACCCATGGGAATCCACTCAAACTGTAACTACAGGCCTGTCATTGCAGTCTGGGTACGCTTGTGCTAGCACCACTTATAACAGATGTAGGTTTCCCTATAACTAAGGTCACTACACTTAAAAGCTATGTCACCCCTAAAGCAGGCCTTTCAATCCTGAAGGCAGGGTGCTTGTTTCTAAGTGTGAGGGTGCCCCTGCATGAGCAGGACACCCCTACAACCTTCGGAGTCCATTCTCCCAGGTTGTATGTGCATTAGCTATGATAATACATAGAGTGGCCATGCGTCATCACGTGCTAACCATCTCTAAACTGGCTGTAACGAACCCTGTCATGTTTGGTATCAAACATGTTGGAATCATACCCTCGCACCGTAAACGATGTGGGAAGTATGGTTCCATGCACTGTAAAGCTCCTCCGGTAGGTCCTCAGTGCACCCGGTACCAGTCTTCTAGACCCCAGACCGCACAACATGGCTGCTACCGACCAGAGACATGATTCTGCCCTCCTGCTGCTGAGCCAAGCTCGAGCAGAGGAAGGCAGAACAATAGGTATCCTGTCACAGGGAGATGTGACCACCTCCCAGACAGGGTTTAGAGCATTGGGGCTGGGTGGGAGCTCTTGCCAGCACCACTTAGTCTGCTTGAGCTGCACATTTGGTCCTTTTCTTGCATTGTCCAGTTCAAACCAGCTCAGGAAGCGGTTGGCCCGCGCTCTGGCGCGAAATTGGACAAAGGACATGGGGGTATCCTCCCCACTGTCCGACCCCTCCCCTGGGAGGGAATGCTGAATCGTCCAAACCCTCTCCTTAGGGTACTTAAGGGCTTACCTGTAGGTGGGTCCATAGATTCTTCGTGGGACAAGATTCATATCAAGACACCACTACTTTTTCGACCGTCTGGGCACTCTGGACTTCGCTGGACTTGGCTCTGGGTATCAAGACTGCAACTGGGAAGACTCCTGCTGCTCCTGGTCTCGTCGTGCTGCTTGTCTGCTGCAACGTCCCGGCCTGTGCTTCATACAGGAACCTTCCAAGGCCTGTGAACATCCAAGACACCTGAAGGAATCTCCCTTGAAGTGAAGAAGCCACTACCCTGCATCTTTAGACACCCCAAAAAAGCAGACCGGTCTGCTGATCCTGGGCTCCCACAGACATCGGAAGGCTCAGCAACACAGGTGGTCGTTCTTCACATCCCTTGGGGCTGGCCCTGTCCTCTCACCAAGTTTGAGGCCAGTATCCCTTGTTGTAGCCGCAGGAACCAAACCCCTATGCACTGCATCGACTTGCTGTTGCAAAGGTTTGTTGGTTTCTTTACTCCAAAATCTTCAGGCTCCAAGTAGCCCCAACTTCAAGCATCTCCTGTGACCAAGATCTTCGTCCTCACCGCAACACTTCGTGAACCTGCATCTTTGGTGAGCTGCTCGAGGTCCTCTCGCGACTCCAGTGCCTCTGTCTTGTGGGTCTTCTTATGGATCTTCTTTTAATTCAGTGGGCTCCCCTGATTGCTTGGGGCCTGCCCTGTCTCCCCTGCTTGTGGTGAGTCACCTGGACCTTGCTGGTCCTGACACTGCACCTTCTTCACTTTCCACGTGGGTTGCAGTTGCAAAGGCTTGTTGATGCTCCCGATGGACACGACCCCTCAACTCTCGACATCCGACGTGGGACAGCTCGCGCACAGCTCTGGCTCTTCCACTATGTTGCCTGGTCCGCACAGCTGCAGTTCCAAGGTCACCGTCAGCTCTGCTGCAATACTCGAAATTGGTGGGCATTCGTCTTCCGAGCCTCCTGGTCACTCCTGAGTGGCATAGACTCTGTCCCCTCTGCTTGCAGGTACATCTAATCCCAAATCCACCTTTGGATTCCACAGGACACTTTCACCTTCTCCAGCAGCGGTATCTTCCTGAAGTCCCCCATTAAGTTCAACTGTGGTTTCTGATGCCACTTCACACCTATGCACTTGGCTTTCCTGGTGCAGGTATCCTGATTCATAGGGTATCCACGGGTGGGGGTGGCTCTCCAACCTTCTGTCATCCACGGGGTTTCTTCAGGGCCCACTGGGAATGCTCCTTCTTCTTAAAAACTGCAACTACGACTTACCCATTGACTTGTATTAAGCCCGCAGTCGTTTTCCCACTCTGCACACGGCCTCCGTGGGGTTCCTCGTTACTTACCTCGGGTGGTTCCTTGGGTCCCCGGCACTTCTACGTCTTCTGGTTATAGTCTTGATTTGAATCATGGTTTGCATATCACTATTTTAGTATATGGTTTGGTCTCCCACTCGCAACCACTCTGTATGCGTACAGCTTATCTGTTTCAATTGCAAAATATTGTGTGTATTGTGTATATCTCCTGGTAGGAGATATCTGAATGTGTTAGTGAATATCTTATCATAAATACATATTTTTATAAATATACTATGTGGTTCTTTTTCACTTAATCTATATCAATAATATTATGCTCTGGTAAAACAAGCAGCTTTACACTCCTTCAGGACTAAGACTGAAGGCTGCGCTCCACAGCTACCACTTAGAGAGCATTTCTAAGGTTGTCTAAGACCATGGAAATCACCATAAGGGTTTCCTGTATTGGTGCAGGGCGCCCACTTACATAAGTGTGCACCATATACCAGGCCAGCTTCTCACAGTGGGGTCCTAGGCGCTGTGTCAAGAGCTCTGCACCTCTGGATATGGCTGGACCGCCAAGGGATTTCTCTGGTGATGAACCATCTGGTGGAATCTTTAAATGCAAAACTGGACAAACTCAGCCGAAGGTGCATAATGGCTCATGAATTGCAGTTGCACCTGTAGGTGGCGTAAGCAGTCTTCCAACAATGGGGAGATCCTTGCTTGATCTTTTTGCCACTGCCAAGAAGGCACAGTGTCAGCACTTCTACACGCTGGAGTTTCCAAAGCAGCTCTCACTCAGGGATGCTTTCCATCTAGTGTGGAGCACAGGGCTCCTGTATGCCTTCCCGTCACTGCCTCTCCTCCCTGATTTCTGAAGAAGATCAGGACATCTGGGCCCAAGTTATCCTAGCAACATTGGATTGGGCCAGGAGATTGTGATACTTGGATCTCCTGGGCCTGAGCACTCTTCTTCAGTCAGGCTACTCCTCTGGGAGAACCTTCTGCTGCAGCAGCAGGGCAGGGTCTTGTACTTGAGCGTGCACACTTTGTTGATCCTTGCCTAGAGATTGAGCATCAACTGTTGATCTCCTTTGACCTGCACCCTCTGGGGTTGTTGATGTCATCTTGCCAGCTAGGTGTCCTTCCTTAAAACCATTATACACCAGCTGTTGGGACAAGTTTGTAGATTGGGGACACTTTAGAGGCAATGTTGTCTGCGGGTTAATTGATTGTTTCCTTTACCTTACCTAACAAAGCCTTGCTTTCGGCACTGTTAAGCTCCACTTTTGGGGTCTTGCAGCTTTCTTGCATTTGCTGGACCGACCTTTGTTATTCAAATGTCCCGTGGTGATAAAATGGGTGAACGGTTTGCAAATGTTGTTCCCACCAACACCCTTTGTAACGCCTTAGTGGTACCTGAACTTATTCCTCACCTTCTTTATGTGCACCCCTGTTGATCCACTGCACAATTGTCCCCTTTTCTTTCTCATCTCTTATGACAGTCTTTCTCATCACCATTACATTGGCTGGACATGTGAGTGAGATTCAGGCTCTTTCTGTTAATCCAACTTCTACCCTGATAATTTGGCTTTGTCAAACCCAGCTTTGTTTCTACAGAAAGTTGTTACTCCTTTTCATGTCAGTCAGGCTATCGCTCTTCCGGCATTCGGCGCCCAGTCTCATTCCTCCTAGGAGGAAGAAAGACTCAATTTTTTGGACCCTAAGACAGCATTGAATTTATATATCAATCATACAAGGTAGCATAGAGTGAATAATCTGTTCTTTGTAGGGTTTGCAGATGAAAGAAAGGCAATACAGTGCTAAAAGTATGTATTATCTCCATAAAGATCTGCTATGCACTGGTTTAAAACAGCCTGAGAAAGCATGCAGGCTTATTTTACCAGGGCCAAAACTGCTACCACTGCGTTAGCACATGGAGTGCCTTTCCTGGACATTTGTCAAACTGCTACGTGGGTATCGGGATGCATGTGTTCATGAAGCAGTACTGCCTCGACAGTCAGGTCTGTTGAGAGTGGAATTTTGCTTGCTCTGTCCTGCAGGACTTTTTGGTATGAGCCAGTTCACAGACCCACCACCTTGGGAGGTATTGCTATGTTATCTAGTGACAAGGTGAATAATCCTCGGTTGGAGGTATCCTTCAGAAGAACAAGTTACTTCCCTTCAGTAACGATCTTTCTGGTGGATACTCTGTCTGACTACAGATTCCTCACTGACCCTTCCACCGCCCCATTCTAAAAATATCCCAAGCTAGAAATCTACGCACTGGTCATACTAATTTGCTGATGGCACTGCGTCTGATGGCAAGGACAGCCTAGGAAGCAGCCTATGTGAGCACGCATGGGTGGCATTAATATGCAGCTCCGGTCGTCACTTCCAGAGCCGAACAATGTCTGCACAGAGCCTCAAGACACCACCTAGTGGCGGACAGCAGAACTGGTCGAAAAGTTTCCGAATTCAGTCTGACGTCTAGGGATTATTCACAAGGTGAGTAATCTACATTTAGATAGACCATCCACAAGAAAGATCTTTACCAATGGAAAGTAACTTGTTCTTCAGAGCTTTGGTGGTTAGGTAGAGAAGGATTGTTTCATTGTCAGAATCAATTTTGAGAATACCAAATCCAAGACTAAATTGAAAGGGGAAAACGCTGAGGTCAGAGGAACATTATTGGTTGATTTGGATTGTCAAATCTGGTTCATACACTTATTGTATCCAATATGACACTGTTGGAATATGGCAGTATTTTTGTATTGGTTTTCAATTTTGCTTCAGACTTGTGCTCAGAAACATTGTTTTTCAAGTGAATACTTGAGTTTGTAAGCATTTCAGTGAATTATGTGGGACTTAGTCCTATTCGCAAAGATATTTACATACGTAATCGATCCTTAGGAATGCAAGTGACATCAATTATGACTGCATATTCAGCTTTGTGATTCACATAATCTGAATCTGTTCTTGTAAATGGGGTTTCTCACACACAAAAGCACACTAATAAAATGTTACTTTTTTAGGTGGGGTTGTTGGAATTCCAGAATGGGGACCATTCAAAATGTGGTAAACACACACACAACTTTTAGGTGTTTCAGTATTCACCAAACATAGGCAAGTAGATTGTTTTTCAGGTTGTGAATCTATGTGTAAATGAGTACTTCTGAAATTCTAAAAAAGTGGCCCAAATTTAAGAGTAGACCTACAGGAGTAAATTTCCACATTTCTATGGGAGAGGAGCTCCTGATATTTTTCTATGAGTAGATGGATGCAGTAGGCAGCACGAGTTCAAGCATTCTCAATGATGATGAAAAATCTCCCTAACTTTTTGTCCCCTGTGCTTCTTCCAGCACGACACCCTACTGCAGATGGAGTTGGAGCGGCTGCTGGTGAAAGAGCATGCTTTGGAACAACTCGCATTGATCACTGCCTCTCCAGCCGAAGACATTCAGTGGTCTTGCAAGAAACTCGTCAAGTTAGTTTTCATTCATCTTAAATGGAATAAAGCATGATAAATGAACAACTGCATTTTCAGCTTCCTCTCTGCAACAGCTGCATAAGTTTTTCCATAACCATCTACTAAGCTTGTGTTACAGTCCTATCAACTCCCGGAGGGAGTTTCCATATCTGATTTATCTATATCTGGCACTCAGTGCTCTCAGGAAAAGCAGGTTGCAGATTTTCGTAGCTCTGCTTTCTAAACTGCTCTTTGATCAATCTGGAAGGGGTCAATTCAGGGCTTTTCTGTGATGTCAATTTTTTTTTTTGTATGAAAATGAACTGATCAAAATTTATGCCCTGTAAACTTACTGTTAATGATTAGGATCAAAGGTGGTTCGATTGTGTTTTTCGAATATACAAGTTTCGTTATTTTAGCTGCAGGGTGGTAACAGGTAGGCAGTTAAAGATCAGCCAATGACATTGCTGTTGCCCAGATAGCGTCATGGAACTCAATGTATATCTTGAGGCATGCATACAAGGAGCGACCATAAATAAACTATAGCAAATCATCCTCATACGGAAAGCATTTGAGCACATTTGCAAAACACTTTGGAGCAGCCATAGATCAGCTGATGTGGACTCTCCCGTTCTTGCCATAGCAATAACAGTTGATAGGCAATGTGGAGGCATCTGCACTTGCATTCACTAAAAAGGCATTACAGACACTAGAACAAAGAGCAGCCACAAATGAGCAATGGCAGAGCAGTTACTTGTAAGACAGCCCAGAATCAGTCTTAAACCATACTTGATTGACACGTCAGGCAAACAAGTTAGGTCACCGGGGAGCTATGCAGTACTGTGAGAGAGCACCTCCATGTGTACAGTCACTGAATATACTCATTTGTTCTGCCCAATAGTAGACAAACCACTTTGAAACAGATACGTTCATTGTTCAATGCATCATTGGTTTGTGCTACATCAGCAGTTAGTAAACAGCTGGATTACAGAATGTGGGCACTCTGTGTTTTGGATGTAAAATAAGTGTTAATTTTAAATGCAGTGCTTTAGAGTTGATCATTTACTAAATGTGAGCTAAAGTGTGGTCTATGCAGTAGTGTTAAAAGTGTTCCCTTTCTTGACTCTAAGAGGTTAGAATAACTTGTGTGTGTCAGATGTTGGATTAGCTGTTAGGTTGGCAGTGATAACAACAATGGTTTAGCAAGAGGCAAGGGGGGTTGAAGCCTCGAAGGTAAAGAATGTGTTGAGTTTTAGTGTTGTGTTTCACAGTCTTGTATTGTGCCCCAATTGGGAGGAGGCTGTTGAGTTTCAGTTTTTAAACCGTGTCTTAGTTCTTAGTTCTTTACTGTAGAATGTGTTTGCTTGAAAGACAGTGTTTCAATCTCTCTGCTCCTGTTCGTGGTCAAAGTATTAGAATAAGCCATCAACCAACAACTCTCCCATCTCTGTAACGGAACCTCCTACTCAGATCTTCCCAATCCAGATTTTGCAGCACTGAGACAGCCCTCATCACGGCTACAGATAACATCCAAGTCCTACTCGACCGAGGAGAGACTCCTAGACCTCTTGGCGGCCTTCAACAGGGTCTTCCACCACACACACACACACACATCCCAAGGCTGCGCAACCAAGGCATCCAAGGAGCCGCTCTCAGCTGAATTACCTCTTTCCTCTTTAGGAGAACACCAAAAGTCTGCCTTCACCTCCAAACCCAAGGAAGTCATCTGTGGAGTATCCCAAGGATCCTTGCTCTTCAATACTTATGTGATACCTCTGGCCAGCGTCGCCATAACCCATGGACTCAACATCATATCTTACACAGAGGGCACATAACTCATCCTCTCTCTTTCTAAAGGCACCACCAATATCAACTTCTGCAACTGCATGGGAGATGTTGTGAACTGGATGAAGGACAACTACGTGAAGATCAACTCTGACAAGACCGAGGTACTGAATTTGGTAAACAAAAGCATCCTGACGGCCGTCAGAAGTGGGACCTACTCCTACCCCTACTGACCACGCTAGGAACCTAAACATCATTATGGACAACAAGCTAAACATATTTGATAGGGACTTCTAACAGATTCCTTATCTTTGAATTTCCCAGGCGTCAGGCTGGATCCGGAAATTTTTTCTCTGGCAATACCAGTTTCGCGCGTCATTGGGTGGCTCCATTCGGCTCAGTGTGATGTCGTCGGTCACCTATGTAGGAGCCACCAAAGCACGCGGATGTCAGTTCTTTTCTTTCCGCGCTAGTTAAGGACCGATCCAGGAAGAGTTAACCCTCTGTCGCTTTTTGACAGGCCTTTTTTCAACTTTTTGTCAACTTCGGATTTCTTTTCCAAGAACATTGTGTGGGAGGATGTCTGAGGAAAACATGGTTCAAACCGTGTGGTGCATGTAAATGCATGACTTTGATTACCCCCTCCACCCCTTCATCTGTCTGATGTCTCGAGCACGACCACGATTCGAAGCCATGCTCAGACTCTCAAGCAATGGCTCGGGAGCCCTTGGGGGAGCAGGCTATGTAACTCCTTGTGGCCAGACAATCGACACCATCCAGCGAGACTCCGTTGAGGTCCCGGTCCTGATCGAAGAATAGGAGGTTGCGGGACCACTCCCGGAGCTCCAAGTCCTTTTCATCCCACTCCAGTTCTTCAGGAAACTCGGGGGAAAAAGCACAAGAAGAAGTCCAAGCTGACATCATCTTCGCCTTGACTGTCGTACGTCGACAAACGAGGTAAGGAGCACCGAGGTCCTCGGACTGGAGTTGTCCTCTGTGCAGGTCAGGACTAATCTCCTGACGAAGTGCTTCAACCTGGAGCTTCCACCTCTAAGCCCCTTTTGCCCTTCAATGAGAAACTAACAGATGTCCTTCTAGGCACGTGGTTCAAGCCAAGCACAGGGGCTTCTGTGAGTAGGACAATTGCATGCAGCCATCGCTCGGCTCAGGGCAACTCAAAGTTCCTCAGCCAACACCCCACACCCTGAAAGCTTGGTGGTGCAGGATTCCACTTCCCAGGACACGTTCCCTTCTGACGTCCAGATTGGGAATCCAAGAGGCTGGATTCACTTGGGAAGAAGATGTTTTCTTCCTCCAGCCTGTCATTGCGGTTAGTGAATACCGTACGCTTATTGGGCCTTTTCTCCCACTCCCTTTGTGAGATGGTTGCACAGGTGCTGCCCCAAGTGCTGGAGGAGGTCTGTGCTGTGCTTCTTCAGGTGGTTATGGATGGAAGAGATGCAGCAAAATTCACCATAAAGTGTGGTGACACGACTAATTCACTGGGCAGATCGATTTCTTCAACAGTGGCCTTGAGGCACCATGCCTGGCTAAGGACAACTGGCTTCTCGTGCGATGTCTAGGGAAATTTTATGGGCATGACCTTTGATGGATCCCGTCTTTTTGGGGAGAAGGCAGACTCTGCCCTAGTGTGAGGTTCAAGGACTCTTGATCTATGGCCAGATCCTTGGGCCTCTCTTCTACACCTCGTGGCTAGTCTAGCTTTCACCCCTTTTGTGGCAACCGACCGGGTTTCCAGCCGTGTCAGCCCTATCCCAGCCACCATCCTCTGCAGGCTTCCCAATCTGTGGGGGGACGTGGACTCGGTTCATTCCGACCAAGGAATGGAAGCCAGAAGTCATCAGCCACCCAGCTCTTGGCAGCTGCAGCCTCCAAGGACTCCTAGACTTACTCATCATCATCATCTTCCCCTCTGGAGGTCAATAACATCAGACAAGTGGGTCTTGCAGATGTTTCAGGAGGGCTGTTCTCTTCATTCCCTTTCTTTTCCTACTCCCATTCTGACAAGTCAAGAACGGCTGACTGAGGATCATTTGAAATTGCTCCAAGAGGAAGTTACAGCTCTCTTGGCCAAGGGAGCTATAGAGAGTGTCCCGGATTCAGAAGTAGGCAGTGACTGTTATTCCTGCTACTTTCTGATTCCAAAGAAGAACAAAGGGTTGCGGCCCATTTTACATCTTCGGACCGTCAATCTCTTCTTCAAGAAGGAGAAGTTCAAGATGCTCACTCTAGCTCAGGTCTTGTCTGCCCTAGACCCTTTCCTTGCAACTGTTCTGGACACAGTGCAGTTTCAGGCCTATCCTCTCGAGTAGTGAGTACAGGATATTCAGGTTATGATTCTGATGTTTCAGCCTCTATCCTCAATTTTGGTGAACTTGACTCTGAAGCTCTTGATCCTCCTGCATCCTGTTGGTAACCTCTTGGATGCTAATGACAAGGGTAACTCGTCATGGAGTGCCCATTCATTTCAATGGAAATTACATGGGAGGATGGAAAATGCCTTAGCATCCAAGTGTGCACACAACTGGATTCACAGCCCACAAATAGTGCAGCATCACTAAGCACCACCACAGCACCACTCAGCACCACCACATTATCACTCAGCAGCCTGCAGCCGGCTAAACCTCTACTTCATAAATTACACTGGTTGCCAGTCACCGAGAGAATAGCCTTCAAGGTTTGCTGCCTGGTCTTCAAATCCCTGACTGGCCCTTCCCCTGTTTTCCTGAAGTCTCTGATCTCCCCCTACTGTCCGTCTTGTAATCTGAGGTCCACCCACCTTCAACTCCTGGTTACCCCTCGCTTGAAACTCACTAAACTAGGGGGTCGAAGCTTCGCTCACCTGGCCCCCAAGCTGTGGAATTCCCTACCACTCTTCCCTACCCTTTCCCATTTGCGGTAGCAAAACATTCGTACCTAGGGTTCAGAGTCACTATTAGGACGGGATGCCCTTGGAACGCCCCTTCCAAATAGTGAGTCTCTAACCCTATTTTGCGAGTCGCTATTGTGGCCTATGCGGGCTCTGCATTTTGACTTGAAGTTCCAGTGGGTACAACATCAGGGAAGGAACTGCGAGAGATCTGCAGTAGTGGTTGATGAACCGTGATTGGATCAACGGCAGACCCCTCTCAGTTTACCAACCAGAGCTCACAGTCATGACAGTTGCGTCACTTCTGGGATGGAGCGGCCATCTGGGAGAGGTGGAGATGAGGGGACACTGGTCTCTGGCAGAATCGGGGCTCCACATCAATTTGCTGGACCTTTGAGCGATTCGATTGGCATTGAAGGCATTTCTTTCCTCTGTCAAGGAGAAGTTGGTGCGGGTGTTCGCGGACAACACCACTGCCATGTGGTACTGCAACAAGCAGGGCGAGGTGGGGTCGTGAACCCTTTGTTGAGAGGCCCTGCGACTCTGGAAATGGCTGGAACAGCAGGCATAACCCTGGTGGTTCAACACCTGGCAGGTTCTCTGAACACCAGGGAAACCAAACTCAGCCGTCAATCCAAGTGGATCAACTTGAACCACCTCCTGAACTTCCATCAGCCCACCAGACGACTCCGCTCCCCTTTCTCTAACCCTCACACCCCGCGTCTGATGTAGCAGATGCAGAGGTCGCTCCTTCTCCCACCTAGCAGCGAAGACATAGAACGAGTTGCCTTTTCATCTACGTACCTCCCCATCTATTTCAGAGCTCCAAAATTCCCTGAAGACCCTGCTATTCGGCTAATCAACTGGATCCTGCCAGTTTCTTGATACCCTCACGGGTTACAATAAGCTCTCTACAAGACTGAAGATTGATTGAATCTCAAAACAGACAGGTTTTCCCTCTGTCACTTCTACTTTAATCTGCTGGGTTGGCCTGAATGTTGAGAGTTTGGCAAAACGGAAACGTCCCAGATTGTATGCACGAGTGTGCGTGTGTGCTACCAAAAGTAACTAGTTAATCTTAAAATTTAAATCAACATAGTAAGGTACAATATAACAAAAGAGTCGATGTGTCAGCAAACACTAAATGATTAAAAACCAAAGTATAAGATACATATTTTCAATTTATTACACAAAAATTAAAAAAAAATCATACATTAAAAAGACATTGTGATTACAATAATTAAAAAGACAAAATCTACATTTCATGGTTACACGTTAGAAAACAAGGTTGACGCTGCGTTTCGGTGATTGACAAGGATGTTCACCTTCTTCAGGACAGTATTCTAAAGGTTAGAAAAACAATTTATTATTTTTGGTCTTAACATTATATAAGTGTTGCTGACGACAACCTCTATTTAATCTACATACAATATTATCCCACTGTCTCTTTTGTATGGTATTCACAGCTTCTTAAAACAGTTAGTGCCCTATGATTTATTAAGGCATTACAACATAGGAACATAAATCAAGAAACCCCATTTTTTCACAATTTACACAAGTGAACTACATGGCTATTAGACATTAGTTTGACCACAAATTTCTTTCTCCGTGAATCACTATAATTCTTGTTAAAAAAAACAGTGTGCTAAACAAGGATTTTTCTGAATTTCAAAAAATCATACCTTACTGAGTTGTTGTGTTGCGCCTACGGTGGCTCCAACAAAGTTATCTAGATTTTGATTGAGTAATTCACTCACTGGTATGTATAGACTAATTTACTGTGTAATAGTTTGAGCAGATATTGAACAGATATTTGACCTACAATCTAATTTACCCCTATATATTATAGGTATTAATTTTGAATGATACCTGAATGAAATCCTATCCACATTTTATCCTGTCTACATTCGGTATAAAGTTAAACTGAGCCTAGGCGCAACACAACAACTCAGTAAGGTATGATTTTTTGAAATTCAGAAAAATTCTTGTTTGGCACACTGGTGTTTTTTAACAAGAATTATAGTGATTCACGAAGAAAGAAATTTGTGGTCAAACTAATGTCTAATAGCCATGTAGTTCACTTGTGTAAATTGTGAAAGAATGTTGTTTCTTGATTTATGTTCCTATGTTGTAATACCTTAATAAATCACCGACCGGTAATGGCCACCTACATTGGGCCCTAACTGTTTTAAGAAGCTGTGAATACCATACAAAAGAGACAGTGGGATAATATTGTATGTAGATTAAAGAGAGGTTGTCCACAGCAACGCTTATATAATGTTAAGACCAAAAATAATAAATTGTTTTTTAACCTTTAGAAAACTGTCCTGAAGAAGGTGAACATCCTTGTCAATCACCGAAACGCAGCGTCGACCTTGTTTTCTAACGTGTAACCATGAAATGTAGATTTTGTCTTTTTAATTATTGTAATTACAATGTCTTTTTAATGTATGATTTATTTTTTTAATTTTTGTGTAATAAATTGAAAATTGGTATCTTATACTTTGGTTTTTAATCATTCAGTGTTTGCTGACGCATCGACTCTTTGTTATATTGTACCTTACTATGTTGATTTAAATTTTAAGATTAAGTAGTTACTTTTGCTAGCACACACGCACACTCTTGCAAACAATCTGGGACGTTTCCGTTTTGCCAAACTGTATTTACCCTGTCCCTATTTGTGAATAGTAGGGTTTCTCCCTCCTTTGTTAATACTGAATGTTGAGAGAACACCACACATCAGAAGCCTTGCCTTTGGCTTTACAAAAATGATGTCCCACTCTTTATCAAAATAATCCGCCATAAGAGATTTTGTCAGATTTGGTGAACACACAGTGGATATTAATTGGAGTAAGTCTTACAATGTTCCTTTAACAACCCTATATAAAGTGGGTAGAACTGGACTAATCACTTTGATGGTACGCTTATATTGATCCATCAAGACCAATGTATGTTTTTGGGTAGAACTGTGGAACCAGTCATGGACCGCCTTACAGGTATGGTCGATGGATGGATAAAGATTCATTGTTGCTGGTGAGTGGTGTGGCTTCGATGAAGATGTTAGTGAACCCTAAAGGGTTATATTTGTTTAACCCCTTCGATGCTGATGACGGAACGGTTCCGTCATGAGCGTCGGTTGAGCTGTGCTGATGACGAAACCGTTCCGTCATGACTCCGCCCGAGCAAGGCGGAGTCAGCATGGGTGGGGAATTCGCGCCGCACGCATGCGGTTAACAGCCCAATCATTCTGAACAAAGCCTTCTTTGTCACTCTCCACTGATGTCTGAATTGGAGTGAAGGGCAGGCCTGGCAACATTGTGAGGAAATCACACTCCTTTTTTGAGCATGGAGGGTTATCACATCTTGACCCAGAAGTTTACTTTTATGCAGCTCCTTCTCACGTCACTACATTCTGCCATCACTCGCCGCATTTAGTGGTGAAATGAGCTATGATTACAGGGTTTCACTTAAAATTGTGTTAGCGAAACAGGTGCGAAAGTTCAACTACAAGATGAACATAGTTGTTTGACTAATATAGCACGCCACAAACTCATAAAGATATTAGGTCGTGAAACTTAGTATTTCCCTGTCTTGTTATAAGTTGATAACCCCTCTCTCCCTTAATGTCAGAGAGGGCGGTTTGAGATGCCTTGGCTAGACCTTGTCTAACCCTGGTCTAACCACATCTACAGGGATGAATACCTTTTAAACCTTGGTTAGTTTTTGTTGAAAGCAGGCAAACCAGTATTCTTGATATATTTGTATACTGCTGGCTGTACCACGTAGTAAAAGCACTTAACATAGAATTCCCTAACGAGTCAGATGTACTCCCCTTACTAACAAAAGTTGTTTAAACTCAACATCTGTGACATTGAGCGTCGCATGCCTAGTTTCACATTGCAGCTGAGGCGTAAAGATGCCCTGCCATCCAGATTGTACTGGGAGTCATATGTGGGTGAGAAAATGACAGATGAATTCTGGGAGTATTGCGTTAGCCAGACTGCCCTGATATCCATTATTAGTAGACACAAGCTTTTGCATTTCAGATGTCTGCATCAGTTTTATTAATTTTAATCCATGATGTCATAGATGCAAGTAACCAGTAGAGGATCATATACACCTTTCTGGAGCTGTCTGCACATACAGGAATATTGGAGAGGCTGCTGGTTCCTCTTTTGGCTATGTGCACAATATTCCTAGGTCAGCCTGGAGCCTGGACACTATATCCTTGTTCCTATTTATGTATTGAGATGATGTGACTTGTATCCACCATAAAAAATATAAGAGGCAACCCAGTATTCCTGGGAACCTGGCTAACACAATTTATATGAATACAATGGTTCCCTCAGAGTAATACTAGAGGACGCACAAAAACATTTATCATAGGCAATCAGTATTTATTGATGATGTTTTGACTAGAATCTAGTATTCGAATAACATCAAGTCTTCAATGAAAATGTAGGCACTCAAAAAACAGCACAGTTTGCACGGGCTGTCACTGACAGAAAGAGACTTGGTTAACGATACGACTGAGTTCTGTACTTTGCTCCAACTAATCCAAAGTTTCTTGGGCCCTCTTCGGGCATATTTATCCAGGGAGCAGCAGAATGAGAAATGAGTTCATGAATAATATTCATTGTAACCTTATTTGTCTATCTGGGGATCTGCTGACATGGTGAAACTCTTCTTTTGACTATTGCATTCTTTGACTGCTGCACTCGTCTCCCTTCTTCTTGTGAGGTAAGGCACTGGGTACCACCAGACAAGGTATGGCTAGTAATTGACGCATCTCCCTGGATCTTGCAGATGCGCGAGCATGGAAGTTACAAGGTCTATTCGTGTCAATATGATATAATGCTATAAATGTTTGTGGACTATGGAACCGTCATTACCTCTGCATTGCAACTGGGTGTTTATATTGTATCGATGTTTGCTGCACCGTAAATACCTCTTTTATTTGTCATTGCAGAGCTCTTCTGCCTCATTATGTCCTTGACTTTGGCTACGTCATTCTGGGAAGTGTCCGGACACACATCATCAACATCACCAACACGTGCCCGTTTCCTGTGTCCTTCTATGCAGATCGGAAGAGTCTTTCTGATACAGGTAATGCAAGGAGAGGGAAGCCAACTGTTTTGAATGTGAATACCCGACCCATGCCTTTGAGCATCTCCATCTTTCGTATTGTTGGGGTTATTTATGGTCCTCCTAATTCCAGTCTCCACTGATACCAGCCACACCGTAATTAAACTGAAAATAAGGCGATCCGGTAAACACTTACCTGCTCCCGGCACCTGCTTAATTGTAGATTACTGCTTTGACAGTTTCCTTTAGTTTCATTTTTACCAGTGTTAGCATAGAGTACACTAATGGGATAATTCTGATAGCAAGAAAGCACGGGTAGATTTTAGTGACGAAGTTTCGTTATCAGTACACAGTCTTTCCTTTCAGTATAATGCCTGCATCTCTCACATTCTGCAAACGTATAAGAAGAGGTAACTGCTGACCTTGATCAGAAGGTCTTTGAATACCCATATGTGTATTGCTGACTAATCAAAGCCAGCATTTCAGTAAAGTTGAAACGAGATCTGCACAGGCCAATGTTTGTGCGAGGCCGGCTGTGTCCAATACATTTCCAAAGTCCATCATGTCTCCATTTCAAACACTGACCTAACCTACCTATGAGGTACTCCAGACACAGTGCAAGGAGAGGGTGTTTAATGGAGAAATATCAGCATCTCATGAAAGCTCCAAATCCAACAGTTTGTCAGATTTCCCCGCCTTTCGGATTGATGACTCCTTGGGTAACCAGTGCTCAATTTGAGCCAGTGTTTAGCGATGGGGCCTACCGGCACTCATTTTTTCTTTTTTGTAGCTGTTGGTGCCCAGCAGTACTTATTTTTACTTATCACATATTCCCTGAGAAAACAAAGGGGAAAACACAAACTGGAAAGAAGGAAGGGAAAACGGAAAAACAGTCAACAAAGGGAGAAAGCAGGAGCCTGCTAGAGTGAAGCAAAGGGGCCGGGACCGGGTGGCATTGAATTAAAGAGGCCTGAGGTGGATTCTGGACTACGCAGCTGTGGTATTCGTCACTGGGACATATAATAGCACCGGCCGCTGTATTTTGAGCATTGCTTTGGGCACTCGGACTCATGTTACAATTTAGGCACTCTTCTTAACTATAGTTCTCAAACGCAAGATTACATATGAAACTACTGCATCAATGTTTAGAAGATCATTTGTCACTTAAACTGGACCGTTGGGGTGACAAACTGCAACTGCCACAATTAACTGCTCACTCCCTTTGTGGTCAGCAGAGACCTTATGGAGCTCAGAGTGGTTTACTATGCTGAGAAGGCTTGTCAACCTTCACCGACATCGAACATACCCCCGGTGAACATATCCCCACCACAATGCACTACTTGAATGAAAAAAGTGTGATCCCATCCACACAGCTGTCGTTCGAAGCCCAACTAATTTGGCTGTGACTCTTGTCCAGAAAACTGCTGCTTAGGCAATTTATCCTCTGGGAGTCCAGAATCAGCAAGCGGAATTCATCAGCAAGTTCTACAAAGAAATCCTGAATGGATAGTAAGCCAAATGGTTCTTCACAAGTACTTTTCAAAACAGAGCGTAGACCTGTTTGCAAAAGCACTAAAAGCCAAATGCCTGACTATGCCTCCAGGAAATGGAAGCCAGTGTGATCCCATCCACACAGCTGTCGTTCGAAGCCCAACTAATTTGGCTGTGACTCTTGTCCAGAAAACTGCTGCTTAGGCAATTTATCCTCTGGGAGTCCAGAATCAGCAAGCGGAATTCATCAGCAAGTTCTACAAAGAAATCCTGAATGGATAGTAAGCCAAATGGTTCTTCACAAGTACTTTTCAAAATAGAGCGTAGACCAGTTTGCAAAAGCACTAAAAGCCAAATGCCTGACTATGCCTCCAGGAAATGGAAGCCAAGCTCGCTGGGCAATGTAATTTTGATCAACTCGTCAACGTAGTTAGTATACACTTTTCCTCCCATTCCTTTGATTCTGTAAGTACTGTTTAATTTGAAAACTTCACAGGCAATACTGATTGATCACCCATGAGTGGCCCAGAGAGTGGTGGTTTATTGACCCGCTTCAGATGTTTAAAAATCACTGAAGCAACTGCCATGCAAAGCAAACCTGCTGACGCCTTGCAAGTTCAAGTGCTCCATCTGAATCAGACATCCATTACGTTTGGCAAAATGACCCTTGAAATCAGATAATATGAGCACTTGAATTTGCAACAATCTTGCATGGATATTTTAAAAGTAACTGAGAGGCCTGTAACTAGATTGTCTTCTGCTTTCAAATTGAGGAGGTTTTATTATGGTGTAGACAGAATAAAAAATAAAAGTAATCCTGGCAAATGTGCTGCATGTGGCGAAGTCTAAGCTTCAATGTTATCTGATTAAACTCTATATGGTTGTGATGACAGCATACCTAAAAGGTCAGCATCAACCTTCATTCTTCAAAATTCATTTTCATATCACTATATCGTTCACATAAGCTATTTTCTCTGTTTGGGAAATGGTTTTCACTTTGAGTACTTCAAAGTGTGGTGGATCAAGTGCAGGATGAATGGTAACTCAAAGTCTAAACATTTCTTCTATTCTTTAACCCTTGAAAACGGCAGTGACGCATATTACAGCAGGATGAAATTCTAGACTCAACTAGACAGAAGGCAGGTTACTTCCAGGTAGTGTAGCCCAGCTGTTTTGTTGAATTCCAGAATCGTCAAAGGGTCATCTGCACAGAAGCCATAGAAGCTTAGGTCTTGGTCTTCTGCCGATAATCTAAGCGAAGTCTCAAGTCTACCCTTGACTGTTGTCAATAGCACCTCAGACATGCTGTTTGGTTCCTCGAGGATGCAGAGTTGTCAACATCAATATCAAGAGCATTGAAGCCAACATCTAGTACGATGTTATGGTCATTCATCCTTCTTTGTTTAGATAATCTTCAATGCTGTGACAGCCATCAACAGCACACTTTGTGCCTAGCACACTTTCGTTCTTGATGTAATTTGTAAGGTACATTCTCCGAAGGCGCATTTAATATTGGAGCTCATGAGATTAAAAACACCCCCCCTCTCAAACCCGCTGGCTTCCATACTGAACATCTCACCACCCACTCGGTTCCCCCCTGATCACATCTTGCTCATTTAAAAAAAGAGAAGCCATTATAGGCCCTCTGCATAGGTTGCAGGTCAAGAGTAAGACAATGTATATAGGGGATCCATTACTAAAACTATTCATCTATGACCTGCCGTGATTTTTAGTTTGAGCCACTCAACCTGGGAAAACCTTGACTCTACTTTATTCTGACTGGAATGACCAAGGGTATATGTCTCGGGGATGAAGAGGCAATCGTTCCATTATTTTTGGTGGCTGTGTAACATATATAAGTCTGGTAAATAACTTTGTGTCTCCATCAGAAAAGACCTTATCTGCAAGTGACATCCAAGTTCCCCAGAGCCAGGTGAAGATAAAGGAGCAGCCTATTTTTTAGGGGACATCTTGTTCCCTGAATGCTAAAAGCCCAGTAGCAGTAATGGAAAAATCCCCAACCCAAACTACTATAAAACCCAGTGAATGCTGGTGAACCAAAGTGGGACAGATTCTATACCAGGGTTTCCAGATTTGTAAAGCTATTACATTAGATATGTGATTGCTAGGGAGGGGTGGCTTTTAACATCGGCAAGATGGCTGTGCCATGATGGAGCTCCGGGAGCCTTGGAGAAAAAACAGCTGGAAAGACGATGCCTGTACCTAATCCTGCTGCACAGATGGTGGCCCTGAGTGCATAACTTCACTGTTGCCGGCCGGCACATCGCATTGAAGCAAGAGATGCTGGAGGAAGACTTGCCCACTGCCAAGGAGTTCGAATCCTTGGCCTTGTACACCGTGACCATGCCGCCTAGCATGCTGCGAGCTGTGGTGAAGGTGACGACGTGGCAGACGGACCGAGGGGACGGCCAGCAGGTACTCCCCTCCACCACGCCCTGCCGTCTGCGATAGGACAGAGCCTGCGCACCTACATACCTTCCTTCCCCCTAGTGGCAATGGGGAAGGGGAAATACTAATAATCAACCAGCTGCATGCAACAGATGAGGCCTCCATAACACCTGCTGGGTACCACTGCTGGCAAACCACATGACGTACTCAGTTGAGACATGGGACTGAGAACTGAGTGTAGTGCTTTCTGTATTGCTCATGCCATGGTGTTACATCTTCTTAATCCATAGGCTGCCTTAACTGATCTTACCAGTCTCTGACTTCATATACTACTCAACTGTCCAACTACCCCCTCTGGGCATGGGCAGGCGCCCTCTGAGCGAAGTTGCTGGGGCATAATTGGCAGTAAGTGAGGCATTCCCTACAGGAACTAGCAGAGTGGAGGTTGCTGAGCCTTGAAGCACCTTCGCCCTGACTACAAAAACAATCACCATAATGTACACTAGAACCCTGAGAGACATGCTCAAGATGGGACATCGACCCAGAGCCAACTGGTTGGAAGCCTCAGGTACACGACAGACACACAATCGTAATACTGTTGTTCGAGCACGAAAGAGATTTCAATGAACAGTAGACACAGTCTATTACATTACAACTTCTTCCACCAGTCTACTAATCTCTGGCAAGGCTGTATAGGTATGGGGGAGATATTCATTCATTCTAAACTTTATTTCGGATTGTTTATGAACCATAAAAGTACAACAAGGAAAGAAAACACGTTTTAAGCAATAGAATAATACACATGTTACATCCTAGTTCATATACACAGTCCATAAGTTTCCATATGGTTATGGAGTCCCGTTAAAATACTTAAGACAATAATTTATATATTAGCAGATTAAAAAGTTAAAATACAATAGAAGCCCAAAGTTTTCCTGGGAAGGTTATCTAACAGCAAACCAGGGAGCTTTGTCTCTTCCGAAACATTCTCCGTCTTGTTAACCACATAGAAAACAGGAACTTAGCAATGGCTGTAACTATTAGTGTATTGGTGTCGGATTTTAAAATTCTAAAAAACTCTAGATAATTCCTAACTCCCAGGTTCACGCATAGCTGTACAATCCATTTCTTTCTACTGTTGCAGTAGGCGGGACAGAACAAGATCACATGCATTAAGGTCTCGTTAGGGTTTTCACAGCCTGGACAGGGGCGAGCTGGACCCTCTTTCCATTTGTCTGTGTATGAGTGCAGAGGCAGTGTGCCGTAGCTAAACTGTAAATACAGTTTCTTTGCTAGAACCGGTTCGATCATGTCTAATTCCTTCTCAAAGCTGTAAATATTCTTGAAATCTAAGAAACTATCGGTAAGACTGGAGGGCCTGACTGATTGGAGAACTTCCTGTAGATTATGATGTTTTATGATCTCAGCCAGGGTTTGTCTCGAGGTAGTTTGGCATGCGGCCTCCGGATTGGACCACAGGTTCTCCATGCCAATCCTGGACGCCTGCCCCCTTATGAATGATAACCACTGTATCCTGCCTACACCCTGACAGGCCATCACGATCTTCAGTTCTTCTCTATAGCTCTCAAGCTCCGGGACACTCCACAATCTTCGCCAATAGAGAAGTGGACGAGAGGCAATTGCTTCTGCAATTGGCCTTAAGTTTAGGTCCAGCCTTAGTGGAATTAACGGTGTATTTTTTGGCAGAGAAAGCAACTGTCTAATGAAGTTATTCTCAGTAACACTGTTCTCGATTGCTGGTCGGTGCCCCCAGAGTTCCGCCCCGTAAAGAGTGGAAGATCTGGATTGAACCGTATATATTTCTAGCGGTGCACTCACTAGTTTGTGCACGCAAGTTTTCTGCACTCTTAAGATTCCCCCTGCGGACTGTGAAAGCCCTAAATTAGCCCTAGACATTTGGGTGTCCCACCCCATTTTGTCATTCAGGGTCAAACCTAGGTAGACAAAGTTATTTACCCTTTCCAGGGGTCGTCCATCCATTTTCGGGTGAGGGCAATTAATTGTGCTGGCATTAAACACCATGTACTTTGTTTTATCTATGTTAATCACCAGATTCCTTTTCTTACAGAATTCGGTAAATTGGTCTAACACCCGCTGCATCCCCATTGGTGTTTTTGAAAGCAGCAGGGTGTCGTCCGCAAACATTAGTGCAGGAAATTTACCGCCAGCTAAATTGGGGGCATCAATATTATTTGCGCTGGTCAAATCATCTACGAGGCCATTTAAAAAGAGAGAAAACAGGGTAGGGGCAAGTACACACCCCTGCCTGACTCCCTTCTCGATTGGGAATGCTCTTGTCAACTGACCAGATTTACCATAGCGTACCTTCGCAAAGGTTCCTTCATGGAGTCTTTTAAATTGATGGCACAGGTTAGAAGGAATCCCCATACTGGTTAGTGTACTCCACAGTTGGTTCCTATCCACCATATCAAAGGCGGATTTGAGGTCCACAAACGTAAGGTACAGGCTGCCCCCATCCAGGACCACGTGCTTCCAGTAGAGTACCTGAAGCCGTAGTAGTTGGTCAATGGTCGATGTTTTGGCTCTAAACCCTGCTTGCAGGTGGGAGAGAATATTGTTCTCTGTGATCCAATCCTGTAAGCGTTGTAAAAGGAGTCTGGCATAGATTTTTTGTGTAACATCGATAAAGCTAATTGGCCTATAATTTGATGGTGCCAGCGGAGAGCCCTTTTTGTAAACCGGAATGATTTCGGCCCCCAGCCAAGTGCTAGGGAGTTCTTGTCCGTCCAGGATGGCGTTAGATAGGACAGTCAAGTAAGGAACCCATATCTTCAGCTCATCTCTGTAGAGATCACCAGGAATCCTATTCAACCCCGGAGCCTTATTAGGTTTCAGTGCTAATACCGCTAATGTCACTTCCGACAAAGTAAATGAAGGAGGGTGCCAACTTGGATCCAGCCTCAAGGAAAAACTTAATAAATCAATGGTTAGGGAAGCGGGACTAGAATAAAGATCTCTAAAGTAAGCACACCAAGCTTCCTCAGCAATGTTAGGATCGATCTTGGACTTGCCCTCTACCTTCCCAGTGTGGACCAGATTCCAAAAGGTTCGGGCATCTTTCGCAATTAATGCCTGTTTAATTGCATACCATCTCTCAGTTTCCCATTCAGATTTTGCATGGAACAGGAGATCCTTATAAGCCTTCCTTGCAGTCATAATGGAAGTCCTACTGCCTGTTTTGAGAGCAGATACTAGAGTAGTTTTCGCCTTCCTACATGACTGGTTGTACCAGGGATTAGAGTCCCGTGGCTGCCGTTGGCTCTGCTTGGTGGGTTTGTAAAAACAGCCCGCCAAGGCCGACATTAATTCTGTATGGATTTCTAAAATTGTAGCGCCTTCAACATAATTTGGGACGCTCTTGTACAGTGCTGACAGCCGCTCTAGCTGAGGAATTACACTTTTGTACATTGAAGCCAGGTTTTCTGGTGAAGTCTTAATAGAAGCCCAGCGGATTCTTTTACCACCCTGTGTAATCCTAATATTACTAGAAACCATGTCAGCCTCTTGATACAACCCCTCAGGATGTGGCAGATCCAGGTCCACCACCAAAGGGTTATGATCACTTTCTGAGCGATCGTGTACATGGAAGTGACGGATCAGTGGCCATAAAGACAAACTAGCCATAAAGTAATCAATTATTGACGAATGGCCCATTCCATTATAAGTACTCTTTCCTGGACTATCCCCCGGAAAGCGACCGTTACATGCTCTAAGTGAGAATGTATACGTCAAGGATGTAAGTTGCATAACCATAGGTGACCAGGATTTGGTTTGATAAACATTGGGAAATGGAATCTGGCAGGCGTCATCCTCATCTGACGATATCTGAGTAACCCCCCCCAAGTGGCTCGTAGTGGCAGTTGAAGTCTCCCCCTATTAGCACCTTAGTCTCGCTAGGGAGGCTATTCAATAGATCAGTTAAGGACTCTAAAGTCTGTGATGTCCCTCCCCCACGAACAGGGCGTAAGTAGATATTAATGATTGCCATTTTGGGTGTGTTTGGGCGAGCTAAAAGAATGCATAATATGTTGCGGCTATTAGTATTGATCCTTTTAACCGACAACCCAAGATGGACACCCACCCATATGGTCAGGCCACCAGATGGCCTGCCTCTAGCACCCTTTATGGCAAGTTCAGTGTAGGTAACAAAACCCATTCTATGGTGGGTAGTCATGGCCCATGTTTCTTGAAATATACAGATACCATAAGTATCCACAAAATCACACCAATCAGTGCTGTCTAGTTTTGTAGCCAAACCCGCCACGTTCCATGATAGGACCGCTAGATGTGTACTTTGTCGGGTCGGTGGATCAATTAGCTGATTGGAAAATGTAGCAGATTCTACAATTGGGTCACCTACTTCAGGGCTCATCTGTCCCTTAGATGTATCGTGGCTAGATAAGGGGAGTTTAGCCTCGTGTGATATGGAGGGGGCAGTAATAGGTTGGGAGAGTGTAGATATCAACCTAATCCCACTCTGAGTGTCCTCCCGGGCTAGCTCCCCTTTACCCACCCTTGAGCTAGTTAGAAGAGGAATGATGGAGACAGCAAGTCAATCACAGCCATCGAAACAGGAAAGGACACCGTATCTATTAGAAGTTTCCAGCGGGGTAAAAGGGATCAAATGCTCCATACTCCTGTTCCCATACAAGTAGTCAAACCCCCCTGTAGGCATACTGCGGCCACTAGCAGGGACTATGTTCCACCCCGAAGTGTTCCCAGTAGGCAGGGGCCTGAGCGAATGGCCCGTGTAGATGTTATGGGGAGGCATATACACATTCTTGTTGCGGTGAGGATCGACTAGCCCTCCGGGGAAAAGAAGGGGAGTCGCATGCGATCTTGGATAAAAGTAGGTTAGATCGTATGGGACTATGGCAGTATTCAAATTCCCAGAGGACCCTGTTAATATACATCTAACTGCCTCTGGGTTCCTAAAATTTATTACAACAATATCTCCCTTTAGGTTTTTTTCCCTGCTGCCCAGCCAAGAGAGGCGCCTGACGTGGACTATCTCCCCGTCGATGTAATATGGGAGTGGTCTATTTTGTCCTAGCCAGTGCAGAATCTTTTTTTTTAGCTGGGGATGCCCCTCCCTTTTGCCTGCCTCTAGAGTAGGGACTCCTGTGAGTACAACTACGAATGGTACAGCCTCGGGGGGTAGTTCAACATTGTGGCCCTGTGTTTTATCACTTGTGAGCAAGCTCGACCTTCCCCTTCCCAGTTGCTGATTCGTAATACTGGGGTTTACACCACCCTTCTGAGGTTCTCTTGCAGCCTGGGCTATAGATTTTACCGCTGTTGCCGCAGGAGCCTGGGCATGCTGGGATACCAAGTTTTTCCGCTGGGTATTACTAGGGGGCTTGGTAGGTATATTATTATCCCTACTGGAGCTCTTGGGAGAACCTACAGATCTCGGTTTGTTATTACCAAAAGGTTTGTTGGCTCCTATAGTGCCATTATTAGGGCCATTAGAGGCATCCAGGGTAGGAACAAGGACAGTTGGAATCTGAGGTAGAGTTGTCGGCAAAGTGGAGGGCCTTGGGATGGTCGTAGAAGGCCCTGTCCCAACTTTATCAGCAAACAATGCCTCTAGACTACCTAGTCGATGCTCCACCCTCTTTAAAATATCCAGTATAGGGAGCATAAAGGACCTAAGTAGCTGCTCAGCGGAGTTCCACGGGGTATCAGAGAATGAAAAAACTTCTTGGCATGGGGGGGAAACTACCCCAGTTTCCCTTACTATATTGGTAGCAGATAATATAGCATTTGTGTCTAGGGTTGGCATTACTGGTGACACTATATCAGATGGTACAGGGGCCCTAGTTATAGTTACACCGGTAGTCTTGCTATTCAGGGATTTGCCGAACTCGGAGTGACTAAGCTTACCCCTCTGGGGAGCACCCAACCCCCTCCTCTTTTTAGATGGCGGTGGACCAAGAGCTTTGGTCATATGAGGTAACTTGCCCGTCCTTTTAAGCAACTCCCTGGCTGGAGCAAAAGGCACATTTTCTACATTTAGTCCTGTGCAGGGAGCACATGAAGGCGACACATTAGGTAAAGAGTCAATGGATACTGTGCCAGGGGACGGTGGAGTGTCTCTGAGGAGAAGGGGAAATTTATCCATGGACAGTGGATCTTCGTTATAGGTGTCAATGGTATTATCCGGCAGGGCAGATGTAGGCGCCAGATCAATCAATGATCTATTTTTCAGAGATTCAATAGAGCGGCGACGTTCAATCCTACGCTCTGTCAGCAAGTCATCCTTGTCCAGATCCACAGAGGCCCTGGTGAAGTAATTCTCTAGTGTTCCTTTACTGCCCCCCACAGTACTAGATTTATCATAATTTGAAGCCATAGTATTATGTTCCTACCTTCCACTTACAGTTGAAGGTGTAAAGGGGGTGGCCCGTCCCGTCCTCGGGCGTCCCCGGACGGCCACAGACGGCCCGCCCTTTGCCCGGGCTTCTCCCGGTCGCTCCCGCGCGCTGCCGCGCAGCGGGTATGCAATGTTCTTTAAGTAACAAATTGCGTTATGGGCGGTGGGCGTAGCCGGCAGGGAGAGCAGCCCAGCTGATGTTGATGAGGCTCGCAGGGACTCCTGGTCCACGGAGTCCCTGCTTCCTGCTCGCAGCCCTGCCGGTCAAGTGAAGAAGTCCCCGTCCAGAATCAGCAGCCCCTGTGAGGACGCCGCGCTGCGGGACCCGCGAAGCGGGTCCGGCGAGGAGCGTTGTTAGACCCCTGTGGCAGAAGGGCCTAAAACAGTGGCGGCGGCAGTCAGGTGCGTTGGCAGCAGCGTAGAAAACACAATGATCCCACTTGCAATGTCAGAGGCCCCCCTGTTTAACTCCGTGGGCGGTGGGCGTGGCCGGCAGGGAGAGCAGCCCAGCTGATGTTGATGAGGCTCGCAGGGACTCCTGGTCCACGGAGTCCCTGCTTCCTGCTCGCAGCCCTGCCGGTCAAGTGAAGAAGTCCCCGTCCAGGATCAGCAGCCCCTGTGAGGACGCTGCGCTGCGGGACCCGCGAAGCGGGTCCGGCGAGGAGCGTTGTTAGACCCCTGTGGCAGAAGGGCATAAAACAGTGGCGGCGGCAGTCAGGTGCGTTGGCAGCAGCGTAGAAAACACAATGATCCCACTTGCAATGTCAGAGGCCCCCCTGTTTAACTCCGTGTGCGGTGGGCGTGGCCGGCAGGGAGAGCAGCCCAGCTGATGTTGATGAGGCTCGCAGGGACTCCTGGTCCACGGAGTCCCTGCTTCCTGCTCGCAGCCCTGCCGGTCAAGTGAAGAAGTCCCCGTCCAGAATCAGCAGCCCCTGTGAGGACGCCGCGCTGCGGGACCCGCGAAGCGGGTCCGGCGAGGAGCGTTGTTAGACCCCTGTGGCAGAAGGGCCTAAAACAGTGGCGGCGGCAGTCAGGTGCGTTGGCAGCAGCGTAGAAAACACAATGATCCCACTTGCAATGTCAGAGGCCCCCCTGTTTAACTCCGTGGGCGGTGGGCGTGGCCGGCAGGGAGAGCAGCCCAGCTGATGTTGATGAGGCTCGCAGGGACTCCTGGTCCACGGAGTCCCTGCTTCCTGCTCGCAGCCCTGCCGGTCAAGTGAAGAAGTCCCCGTCCAGAATCAGCAGCCCCTGTGAGGACGCCGCGCTGCGGGACCCGCGAAGCGGGTCCGGCGAGGAGCGTTGTTAGACCCCTGTGGCAGAAGGGCATAAAACAGTGGCGGCGGCAGTCAGGTGCGTTGGCAGCAGCGTAGAAAGCACAATGATCCGGGGGAGATATAGGATGATATAGGGGAGATATAGGAATGCTTGTGAAAGATGTAACACTCCTGCGGCTGATTTTTTTACACCTGCATGGGACTGCAGGGTGATTACTGAATACTGGAGTAGAGTGTTCCAAACCATAATTAACATTGTGGGCCGCACTCTGCAGCCTGGGGCTCTAACAGCGTTAGCATCTCAAGCCCCATCGACAGGATTCTTGATGTCGACCCATCAGGACCTTGCACCGCAGCCTCATTGCATCTTGGACCCAACGCATTGCCTCTGCTGCCTGACACATGTTCAACGCAGATTCACACAAAACATACGCACCCAGGATTTAAGGAACTTTGATTCAGTGGGCCTAACTGGGTCCCTGTAGCTAACCCGCGCTCCATTGTGGTTGGCCTCAACTTTTGACTTTGTCCCGGTCAGGAGCAACCAGATATCCCCAGTTGGCACTTCCTGTTTCTAAGTGCTATTTCACAGTTTATTCTTTGAAAAATCATAACTCAAGTTCTACGTATTGAATGTTTGTCATTTTGGTTTTGTTTTATTTATTAAATTGAGCTCTATTTTTATAACCTGGTGTGGAATCTTTTTCTGTGGCGTTTTTACGGTTTGAAATGTTGCACAAATACTTTACACATCGCCACTAAGTTAAGCCTGACTGCTCTGTGCCAAGATACCAGAGGGTGAGTACAGGATAATTTAGAGTTTACTTGTGCCTTACCCTGACTGGGATTGTGTTTATTGCTTGACCAGGGCTTGTTCCCCAGTCAACCAGTAACCCAATTTCTAACATTCATCTACGAAAAAAAGCCCCGGCTGGAGACACGTCTTGTTAGGCACCTGAGATTTGCCATCAGATTAATCAAAGAGAAAACTAGGATATTGCCCTTGAATCAGGTAGTGCCTTGTATTCATTTAGCATAGTGTGATGCATCATAGGCCTTCATGATGTTTACTTTCACATTAATCTTTGTCCGTTTTCAGATAAAATGCTTGGGGTTTTGAGTTGGAGCATAGTTGTACCCATTCCCTGTGCTACCTTTCAGCCAGAAGGTCACCACAAGATTTTAATCTAATTGCATGGCAGTTTTAGACTACTTGTAGGAAGCTGGCTCTTTCTGTAATATATCAATAGTCCAGGGGTTCCCTTACTAGTGGACAGAGCTTCCTATGCAGGGGCTAGCGTGGTCAAAGAGCCTTAGACTTAACACAGAGACATGTGAGACATTTGCAGATATACACACAATGATTAATAAATGACAACACTACTCAAGAAAAAGATCCACACCAATTTATAAAAAGAGCAAGTATCTTTATATATGTTTAGGCATCAGAGAAAAATCATTCAGTTAAGTACATTTTCAAATATAAATTATTTTCTCTTTAAAAAATGGACACTGTGCAATATCTGAGTTGTGAAATGTTAACAATGGAAGAAAGAACAAGTTCTGCAAACAGGTACATTTCATCGACTTACAGAACCAATCTCCAGGAGTTAAGGTAAGTGATGGGCAAGGTCCAAGGCAGCACCTACAGTGCAGCCAGTGGCATAAGGGCGGCTGGAGGCAGGGTGCAAATCAGCGCCGGGAGCCCAACTCGATTCAATGGGGATCGGTCTCTGTTAAAAGAGGCTGCAGACTCTGGCTAGGAAGCCAGTTGGGCTGAACCAGATAATGGGTTCAGGCCTTGGGATGTGGGGACACTTTTGGTCCTCTTCTCCAAAGCACAGCGGTGACTGGTGCAGAGGTGTCTTTAGGCATCAGGCTATTCTTACTGGAGTTCAGGAGAGATGAAACCATGATGGGCTCAGGCTCTGGAGGGTTGGTGAAACCTTGTTGGCACCGTTGGCCTACTTCAGCTCGGGCCGGAGGCGACTGGTGCAGTGGTTGCTTAGAGTGCCGATTTTGGTGGTGCTGGAGGCCTCAGAGTCTCTTCTTTGGAGTTCCTTCTTGAACAGATCCACTGTTCATGGCAGGTCTTGAGTCTTTTTCAGAGGCAGGCAGTCCTCCCAAGTTTCAGGAGTCACCGCTGCAGGACGAGTCCTTTGGCATGGTTGTCGACGAGGGCTGCAGACATGCCAGCGGGGTTGGGGCCAAATCAAGGGCTCTCTTTAGTCTTCTTCTGCTGCTTTCCCAGCTCTACAGTGTCCTCTTTGTTCTACGGTCATCAAGGTCCCTTCCTCTGGTGCCAGAGACTCCCCTAAGATCTGAACTGAATTAAGGGATGTTAGGATAGTGTAGGGTAGTAGCCAATGGGCTACTGTTCCTTTGGTTCACTATGCCCCTATATTACGAATTCATGTGGGAAGTGGGCATAACCCTGTACAAGGTTTCCTAGGTAGGCCATCACAAAGATGGCTACCTCTGAAAAGTGTCTCGTAGTAAGCCCACCTGAGAGGTGGCACTAGCCTGGTGTGGCATGACTACCCGACTAGCTAATTTTCCCGCCAGTCCAGGTGCCAAGGGGGTTCTGGACAGTGGGGGTGGCTTCCTCCCCTGTGAGTGGGGGCAGATTCTCATTCTAAAGGCGGCGACTCCTTCGAAGCTCGCCTGCACAAGGAGGCTAATCAGCAGGTCATCCTGTGGGAGAGGGTGTTACACTCTCTTCCTGGACAGGCTTTTGTTCCTGATCTCTTGAAAACAAAAGGCTCTTACCCTAGCAGGTCAGAAACGTGTCTTGAGTGGCAGGCTGGCAGAAACCAGTCAGTAAGCCCACCAGAGGCTGGTAGGTTTTCAGGGGCACCTCTAAGATGCTCTCTGAGTGCATGTTTTGATAAATCCAACTCTAGCATCAGTGTGGGTTTATAAAGACGAGATGTGTGGTACCAAACATCCCTATTTTCAGTGAAGTCATCATGTAGCTGGGAAAATTGTTTTCACCAGTGTCCAGTACATGGTTTAAGATGGCTTTCCTGGTCACTTGCACTGGCAGCAATGGGGTGACCAGCACAGGGGCATACCTGCTCATGCAGATATGTCTTCACATTTAGTAGTAAGCACCCTGCCTTAGGTATGTCAGGCCTGCTGTAGGGGTGACTTACAAATATCATATGCAGTGATAGGTGATATGGCATACAGGGATGTGTGACAGGTCGTGTTTTTACTTTTGTCTGCACTAAAACACAGAGCCTTCAATGGCAGTCGTGCATGTGCTCGGCAAGGGGTCCCTTAGGGTGGTTCAATTCGTGCTGCAGCCCTTAGTGACATTCTTTAGTACCTCAGGCCCTAGATGCCAGAGTACCATTTACTAGGGACTTACAGTGGGTGCTAAAGGTTTGTCAATTGGGGGAACGATTGTACAGTTTTGGGAAAGAGCTCTGGCGCCTGGTAAGCATATTTTTATAGGTGTATTTTCTACTATCAGTGCACATCAAGTTCACATTTGGCACACACAGGATCACAAGAATATACATGTCTCTCATCTGGTTACAGGGATCTCGCATTTCTAGCAACATCAATATGCATCTGTATTGGGTCATGGCGCTGGACTCTCATTGAGCACCTGCCTCACTCCTCCCCTCAGGTGTGTGCACAGTTGGGCCAGCCTCCTCCTGGGTTGTTATTAGAGCCTGCGACCCACCCTGTGTATCATTAAGTTCTAGCCCATAGTACCTGAGCCAGGGACGCCAAATTTTGAAAATAATTTGGGGGCAGCCTCTCATTTTATAGGTCACTTGCTCCACCCCCATGTACATGTTCATCCCAGCTTTCCACTCCCGCAGAGTTGGGGCCTTCAGCGTTCCCCATTTTTTGGCTATGTCTCTCTTGGCCAATGCCATCCCCAGATTACACAGAATGAGACTTCGCCTGGGCAGGTCTATGTCTGAAGATATGCCTAACAACGCATACTTGGTATCTCTCGATAACTGAAACCCCAATATCTCCCTCAGCTCTCTCATTATTTAACCCAGTGCACTTTCAGTCGAAATCATATCAAGTACCAGGCAAAAAGTGGGGCAACCATGTCAAAAAGAGGCACTTTTCTACACTACTCTTATGAGGATATAATGCATCTTTATTTACCCCGATCTGGGCAACTGGATGATAAGGTCAAACAGGTTAAAAGGAACACTGAACTCTCTCAAGGGCACAGTGTAGCTTCATTATGAGCTTGCTCTTTTATCAAGCTGAGAAAAGTCATCCTCAATCCCTTCAAAAAGAGTTGTCTTTATTGTTGCCAATTTTGACAAATAAATTGGAAACCCATTCTTTTCAAAGAAAATGTTAATCAAGAATCATATTCTGATAGCAAAAGCAGTAGAATCTGTTCTAACAGCTTCATAATCCCACATTACTTACTTTCTTCAATATGGGCCTCTTATAGAAATGTCTCTGGCGACTGGCATCACTCCTCTCAGAAGATAGGCATGTGATCACTGGAAAATCCCAAGAAGAGGTTTGGAAAAGAACTCACAACTTCAAGGGAATGCATTTCCAGGGACAAATTAAACAGGAACCCCAAGGAGAGTGGCCTTCTGCCAACCAGAATGGCCGCATATTATCAGAGCTCAACATCTGCTGCCACATAGTACAATAGATATCCTACCAACTTGCTAAATATAGAAGCTGAACATGCAGTGCAAGTGGGGTGGGATTGCTGTCCCCCAACAACACTCAAGGAACACAAGAGGAGAGAGCTTGGAACTCAGTGACTGCCTTGATATCTGCACAAAGTTGACAAGGATCTAGAAGGTGAAGGAACGCAGTAGGAGGCCTGGTGAAATCAAGGGCAGCCACAATTCCAGCTTCTTCCTTGAGTCCGAGGAACATGCTGTTAGTATGGTGCAGTCCTTAAGATGCACGGGGGTTGTCTTTTTTCGACCTCAAAAAAAATACCACTCCCACATGATTGCCCAAACACAACGAAGCAGAAGACATATAACACAACAAAACCTAGAAAGGGGTTTCACTTTACAAAATGACACATCAAAGACTCTCTTTTTAGAATAAGGCTTGGGGTTTTATTTATGCAAAGCTATTTAACAGTAAGGCTTTCCCAGACCAGATGCAACATTCAAATGTATATAGAGATATGTAGGAAATTCCAAGAATGATGACAAGACTCCAGTATAGACAAGACTTGTTTATTGACCATCCACTCTCCTCACTGGAGAGTGAACCAACATTCCATTGTCAGCTTCAGGACAGGGGATACCAACTGGGGCTGAAAGGGAGGGGTGGACGGAAGGTACCACTCTGGGTTAAAGTTACAACACATCTCCCTTCCATATAAGAAAACAAAGAACAAAAGACAGGACCCACGGTTGTGGGTTTAAGGACATACGCAATAGATACAATGGGGGCTATAAGAACCCGTATGTTACACATGTGCACTTACAATGTTATCAAAGCTCCACCATTGACCATTTTCAAATTGAACCACATTCTTTAGCACTTTAGCAATTTTGCAGGGTGGGAAGTATTTACTTTGGGTGGCCCCCACTTTATTGTTCCTCCTGGCTTGTACCATGTCACCAACCTCCCACTTGCAATCCTTCACACCGTGTTTATTGTCATACCACTGCTTGTACTTGTCTTGGTGTTGTTTGATTTTTTCTGCTGCCACCTCCTGATCCACTTCCCTAGCCTCACCCCCACTTAACCAGCTGGGATTCAACTTTGTACAAGGTTCTCTACCCTGCAACGCTACAAAAGGTGAAATGCCCGTGACCTTGTTAGGTGAAGTGTGGTATGCCCACAGACACTTCCTAAGTGATCCTTCTATGTCATGTCCACTTGAGGCAGCTAACTGGATATGCTCCTTAATGATCCTGTTTGCACGCTCGACTAAGCCATTGGCTTTTGGGCAATACAACGCTGTAGTCTCATGCCTTATGTCCATTTCCTTGAGAAATACACGCATTTCTTCTGAGGTAAACTGCACCCCGTTGTCAGTTACCAATGTCGCGGGAATGCCCTCTTCAACGAACACCCCATTCAAGAACTCAATCACCAACTTGGTGGTGACACTGTGAACAAACTTCTGCTTAATCCAATGTGTAGTATAGTCAATAAGGACCAGCATGAATCTCTTCCTTTCTCATTATTCCTGCATTGGTCCGATTATGTCCATGGCCAGCTTGTTCCAAGGTTTGGTAGGCACCTTTACTGGGAATAATGGTGCCTTTTTCACTGTCTTTGATTTGTCGCTTCTGGCACACGCTCCACACTCCTTGACAACTTGCTCAGTCATGGCGTCCATCCTGGGGAACCAGAAACTTGATCTCACTCTGGCTTTAGTAGTGCTTCGCCCCAGATGGCCCTCATGCGCCAAGTCGATAACCTTCTTCCTGAGGTCCTTGGGTGGTACCACTCTGTCATTGCGGTATATTCTTCCTCCAATGACACTTAGTTTGTTTCTGACCTCCCAATAATCCTCAATGCTTGCATCTAGTTCGCTTTGCTTATTCGGCCATCCTTTTCCCATATATTCTCTTAGGGAACATAACTCTTTGTCGTTCTCCATATTATCCTCCCATTCCTTTTCTGTGATAGCAGGTATCTCCATCATTAATATGGGACTATCCAGAGCTTCTTCTGTGACCTCCACATCATGTAATGGCGACCTTGACAGGACATCTGCAATTTTGTTTTCCTTGCCCGGTACATATTCTACATTGAAGTTGTAATGTTCCAGTCCCAGGATCCATCTGCTGATGCGAGGTGGGCAATTTTCTAGCCCCTTGACAGTGAATATGAAGGTGAGTGGTGTATGGTCGGTTCGGATGGTGAACCTTAAACCCCACAGGAAAAACCTGAAGTGTCTTACTGCCCAGAAACAAGCCAGGGCTTCTCTTTCGATTACAGAATAGTTCTGCTCAGGGTTTGTGAGACTCCTTGATGCGAATGCGATGATCTTCTCATCCTTCCCAACCTTCTGTATCAAGGTTGCACCCATGCCCTTGTTTGAAGCATCAGTAGCCAGAATAGTTCTTTTGGATGCGTCGAAGGTACCTAATGCCGGTGAGTTTATTAAATCATCGTTTAGTGAGTTCACCGCCACATCATGTTCCTCCTTCCATACGAATTCTTTGTCCCTCTTCAAGAGCTCTCTCATTGGTTCACACTTGGCAGCAAAATTGTCAACATATTTGGACATATACTCCATTAGCCCAAGAAAAGATTTGAGTTCCTCTTTATTCTTGGGACTAGGGGCCAGATGTAGGAGCCATTTACCGACCGGTAACGGCCGATTTCGGCCGTTACCGACCGGTAAATGGGTTTTTGGTATGTAGGGGGCATATTTTACCGAATCAGTAAATTTACCGAATCGGTAAAATATCTAATCGGTATTTTTACCGATTCGGAAACTTTCAGATGTCGGTGGGACTCTTCAGAGTCCCAAAGGCCCTACAAATTCGGTATTTTACCACCCAATCCAATTGGGTGTTAAAATACCAAATTCAGGTGTGCATGCACATGTGTGCATGCACACCTAGCCATGTGACAGACAGACATGCCCTTAGGGCATGTCTGTGTGCCACATGGCTCACATGCCCGTCTTTGGGGTGCTTGAGGGTGTCAAAGTGACACCCCCTGCACCCTTGCTAAAATCGGTATTTACCGATTCTGAAATTACAGAATCGGTATTTCCCATTGATTCCTATAGGCTTCAAAGCCCATAGGAATCAATGGGAAATACCGAATCTGTAATTACAGAATCGGTAAATACCGAATCTTAACAATTCGGTATTTACACAATCTGTAATACCTACATCTCCCCCCTTCATATTTACCGACTCTTAAATACTGAATCGGTAAAATTCGGTATTTAAGAGTCGGTAAATATGAATTACCTACATCTGGCCCTGGGAGCCTCTTTTACCGCCTGGACCAGACTGCCCTTGGGCCTGAACCCATCTTCTGTTATCTTATGGCCCAAATACTGTACTTCTTTTACTTTTATTTTGCATTTTTCTTTTTTTACAGTAAGTCCCGCATCCATGAGTTTTCTGAAGACTTTCCTTACTCCACTGTCGTGTTCCTCCTCTGTCTGTCCGTAGACAAGTATGTCATCTTGGAAACACATAGTGCATTCCACCCCTTCCAAGATCCTCTGCATTGCTTTCTGGAATATGGCGGCGGCAGATGCCAGCCCAAAAGGCATCCTTTTAAACATGAATGCCCCAAACGGGGTGATGAACGCTGTGAGTGGTCTTGACTCTGGATGGAGCTCAACTTGGTGATATGCCATGGATAGGTCTATCACGCTAAAGTATTTTGCCGGACCCATGGTGCTTAGCATTTCATTTATTACAGGTAAAGGATGTCTTTCTACCCATATATTGTCATTTAGACTGCGCAAATCCACACAGAGACGAATTCCTTCTCCACTTGATTTGGCCGCGATAACAATCAGTGCCAACCATTGTGAGCAGTTTATTGGTTGGATTATGTCTAACTCGCATAACTTGCGTAACTCCTCTTCCAGGGGAATTTTTAACTTAAGTGGCTCGGAGCTTAACTTGTGTACAACTGGTCTAGCATTGTGCTTCAACTTGATCCTATGTTGGAACATGTGCAAACATCCTAGCTCCTCTTTAAACAGCTGCTTGAACTCTTCGCAAATGTTTTCACTCTTCTGGGACTTGTCTGTGAGCAGGACTTGTTCAACGCTATTGGGGTCTAAAATGATACCCAGCTCTTTCTGGTGGACCCACCCCAGTAAGTTGGACCCTGATTTCACCACATACACCGTCCCATAGGTTTCCCTGTCCTTAAAACGTAACTGAACTTTTTTCATGCCTACCAGGGGTATTACTTCTTTGCTGTATCCTGTGGGAGAAATGTCAGGCCGTTTCAATTCATTCACATTGCAATTTCCCAAGGACACAAAATCATCTTTGTTAAGTAAGGTGTATGGTGAGCATGAGTCTGCATACATTTCTACACGCTTGTTGTCAATGAACACATCACATTTAGGATATATCGTGTTTACAGTTCCATCTAGATCCTTCAATTGCAAAATTATCTTACCAATTCTTTGCTCAATACACTTTACTTCCTTATTTGCACCCCTCTCCATATTCCTCTCCTGATCTCTGGTGTGCAATTCCCCATCTCTACAAACTCTCGCGAAATGCCCTCTCCTATTACATTTTGTACAAGAAACATACCTTGCAGGGCATTGGTATGATGTAGCAAAATGGTTATTGCTGCCACACCTGTAGCATTTGGGTCCCCTCTCCTTAGTTTCACTTCTCATACTGTAATTTTCATTTGACTTCACCTTGTATACATCATTGCTGATCTCTTCCTTATTAATAGAAGCCACCACCTCCCCGTTAGGTCTCATTTCTTTTATGCATCTTGCCGTAGGCTCAACTGACTTAGCTATTTCAATAGCTTCCCTTAACCCTGGGTTTTTAGCTAGCAACTTCTCCTGGATGCGTGGGTTATTAGTGCACCTTACCAGTTGGTCCCTTATTAGGGAATCTGTTAAATTACCAAACTCACATAGCTGAGTAAGACCCCACAGCGATGCAATGTAATTTTGCACTGATTCTTGTTTACCTTGGCATCTCTTGAAGAATTTATGACGTTCCAACACCACATTTGTTCTGTCCCCAAAATGTTTTTCCAATCTGCTCATGGTCTGCTCATACACATCCACATCAACGTCCTCCTCCCCTTCCTGTTCCTGCATAGGTAATGACTCATATACTTTGCGCCCTTGTCTACCTAAGTTATGCAGCAAAATGTGTTTTTTCCTTTCTGCCTTGTATTTCTCACCCCCTACCGCTATGAGGTATGATTCAAATAATTTCACCCACTCCTTCCAACTAATCTCTGGCTCTCCTATATCATTCAGGAAAGGTGGGGGTTTACTCATGCTTGCAGCCGCCATGGTTACCCAATGTAAATTACCCCACAGGAGGATGACTTAGGGAATACAATAACCTTTTTTTTTCCGATCAGACTTGTATATGTGAACAATTTGTATAGAATTACACTTGTAAACAAAGCTTATGGGACTACTTTGGGGGATTGCAATGGTAAATGGAGTAACCCCAAGGAAATTCTCAAGTACTTAAACGATCCTCTCAGCTTCTTTGTTTAGGTTCGCCGATCCTTGTCCAGGAAAACATTCATGGCCAGTCACCCATTTCATGAAGTCAAATTACATGCTTTACACTCACCAACCTGTGTACCGAACGTCAGAATGAACAGAAAGTTTCCACTGTGTTCCTTGAGGTAACCCACACACTGTTCTACTCGGATTTCCAGCTATCCTGCTTCACCAAAACTGACACGCAGAGCTCTACGATGACACCGGCATAAAACTTTTACACAGATAGAAAATGCCCGGCCCTCAGTAGCTGGAGCGCCGGGAGCGTCGAAATGGTTCCGGTTTCAGTCAGCTGATGCCTCACACAGTCTGACTGAAGTTATTCCGCAGGCGAACGCCGGGGCTGCTGGCTAGGCTTCCTTTTCCGACATGTACCGCTTGTCAGAGTATGTTGAATCTCGTGGGTGCTGACTGACAACGACGACAGCGGCGCTTCCTGCAGACGATTTTACGCTGACTGACCGTCTGAGGCACAGCACAGCGCTTCCCCAAGACGAACCTGGTATCGACGGACAATTCCTTTCACCTCCACACGCCGCTTAAAAGCAAACCTCCACCCGTTAACTGTCAGGTACGTGGCAAGGGTGTTTCTTTTATGCCTTGAGTGTTAACTCCGCACCAAAAGTAGGCAAAAACCACATATTCACTATGTACTGGTGCTCACTCGGGTTCCTTACAAGCCACTTCTTTCATCCACTTGGCAAATCGAGTTAATTAAGATGTACAATGCGGTCGATTGCATAGATCACCGGAGACACCAAGAGGGCACACAGCATCACTACAGACAGTCACTTGCAATTCCTTACGCTCTACGGGATGATTTACGAACCTCCCTCTGCTTTCCGTGGTTACTTTTCTCAGAATAATTTCACTTAAACTACTGCAGCCACAGTCTACCGCAAGGTGATAACCCTTTGCCTTGATCAGCTCCTAGGACAGTACCTTTTGTTTTCTACATCTTCCAACCTTGCTTCTTTACTTTTTTTTTTCCTTTCTTTTTTCCTTCGTGTGGAGAGCGTACTCAAAGGGGAAATGGTCAACTTCTGCCCCCTGCGCAGTTCCGTCGCCAGTGTAGGAAGTTCCAAGAATGATGACAAGACTCCAGTATAGACAAGACTTGTTTATTGACCATCCACTCTCCTCACTGGAGAGTGAACCAACATTCCATTGTCAGCTTCAGGACAGTGGATACCAACTGGGGCCGAAAGGGAGGGGTGGACGGAAGGTACCACTCTGGGTTAAAGTTACAACAAGATATATATTTAAATGCAAGCAATAAGAACACACTTGGCAAATGTAACAGTTAAATGCATGAATAATAATAATAAAATGCACAACATAATAATGGATGTCCTGCAAGAAATCAGAAAGATATATACACTAAATACATCAAATGATTACTTTGGATGTGCACTCTGACTCACTCACACATCACAAAGAAAACACCTCAAATGACCACAGCCACTGGAAACTGCACAAACACCCACGCATCACAATGGCACTAGTCAGAAACAAATCACCTTATCGGTTGTTCACTCAACATCCTCGCCAACTCAAGCTGGAGGAGCCCGTTAACAGCCAGGCATGGACTCTTGACCGGGACTTGGGTTTCGTTCTTTTGTGACGACATGTCTGACCCACAAATGAGCTCCTAAGCTGCCTGCCAAGACTCTCTGCCTTTATAGTCTCAAAACACACTAAAAGGTTTGAGAGTCTTTCCTTCCGCACCAAGGAATCTTACTGGGATTGGCCACCTTCCATGCAAGCATTCCAGGGCAAAAGGAGTTCCCATGTTCCCTCTACATTCTCACATGTTCCAGCCTTTATCTTAACGAAGCTTACAAAAGCCTTCCAGGGTACATTCAACAATCTCTTCAAAACAAAGCAAACTTGAACGTGATTAACCCAAACAACCTGCAAACACTCTGGGGGCCTATCTGTGCACGCAAAAAAGCTCAAACAAGGCAGAGTCAGAATTCAGAATGACTGAGGCCATGTCAATAGTAAGAACTTCATAAAACTTCCCAGTGTACAACACAATGAACATTTATCCACCACTGCCTATAGCATCACATACTTCATCTCTCAATGTACAACATAATGCACATTTGAGCACCACTGCTCATAACACTGCACTTCGATACCAAAAGGTACATTTCACACCTCTTTCTCATGCTTTCAAATGCACATCCCACACGTTCTTTTATTGGCAAGCTGTTCTACTTGCTCCCACTTTAAGACTGCAAGATTACATGAAAGGCATATGTAGAATGTCGTACATTCATGCTAGGGTAAAGTAAAACACCAACGTCAATTAAAATAATGGTAGTCAAAGGTCATCATGTGGTGTCAAACCATAAGAGTGCCTCTAGCACTACAGGGGTGCTCCACTGTAAGGTCCAAAGTACAAACGTGTGTTCTGTGGCATTTAGCGGTGGCGGCTGCAATGAAGACCCAAAATGGATGGGTGTGGAGAACAAAGCCTTGGCGTAGCAAGGGAGGGAGTCTGCTTTCCCTTCTCTCCAAGATCACAGCAAGAGATGCAAGCATCTATACTGTCAAATTCCTTGTCTTCTGTAGTCTGGGCTTGAGTGGGAAAAACAATTGTGTTTGCTGTGAGAGGGCTGGGTAAGCAGGATACTGTATGCTGGTAAATGTCTAAACACCTTATGCAAAAGCAGACAATGTTGCTTATCAATGAGAGAAGACATGGATGTGAACACAATGTTAATGTAAATAATTAAATACTCCTACATTGATGTGCTCTCAGGGAAGAGGAAAGATAAATAAACTGTCATAGTGCTTGCAGATCTGGATGCAGTTAAAAGGATGCGCTGGTGCCTGCATACCATGCGGGCCGAGGGTATACTGTTGACACCAGTTCACAATAGATCTGCCTTGGAGGGATGTATGAGTTGCAGTAAATGACCCAGAAGTAAAAAGTGTGAAAGGAAAACTCATCCCACAACTCTGTATGGACAAAGAGTCAAGACCATTTGTGGGGGAATACAGAGTAAATTACCGTTTGACCATGAAAAACAATCCAAAATATCTGCTTATATTATAGCTGAGGGCTGCCAGCACTACTCAAAAGAGAAGGCTGCACGTATCGAGATATATCCTAAAGGAAACGAAAAGCAACCTTCAATTTACAGGAATGAAGAAATCCTCATCATGTGAGTGGTTCAACTGAAAGAATGATTTGTTAAGCAACATACCACGTTGGATATCGATGAATGTTGTAAACCTGAAATAGAAGATGGTGCTGTTGCAAGAGGAGAGACCACTTGGCATATATAAAGAAGGAACTCTTTGCAATGAAGGGGAAATATAAAAACCTCGAGGCTCCCTCCAGTTGAAACAATATCCTTATTATGGACCTACTTCAATCCAAGACAATGGGAAAAGCAGATAATTTTGTTGCAATCATACAAGGATCTGCTGAAATGCTCACACGTCTATGAACTGTTTGTGGTTGAAACAGCCCACACTAGCTCTGAGGCCACCGCGGGGCACTACCTCATGACTGGTCATTGCCAAACCGTTAAACTACAGAGATCGGGATACGGCGCTCCGGCTGGCTAGGGAAAAGGGACTACACCAGTACCAGTACCAGGCAGATTGACAATATTGCCATGTAACTGAAGAAAAATATTGTAGCAGCATTCATGAGTAAATGGGGAACAACCAAATTCCCTTGCCTCATATAGTCCATACTCCACATGTGTTGCATTCTATTGACTACTGAACAAACGTTGTACATTCAGACCCAAATGGCTGATTCTTGATTGTCACAGGCAATTGTTTTTTATGTATTGACAACTCTAGTCAATGGTTATGGCCATAACTCTGACACTTGCAGTCTGCCACTAGCCAACACAATATAACCTTTTAAAAAGTAGTAATTTTAACTTGGTTCTAGGTACATAACTTGAAAGGTCCTTTTCTCGGTCTGCAGACTACCCAGTGTATGTGAACAAGCGCTATGCAGTGTTATGGAAATGCTGGGAGTAGTGGATGCCTGGTGTATGAGATATATGCAAAACCAATGTTTTTCTTATTACTTGTTGGTACACCACACTATATCCAGAGTAGACTACTGTCTGGTCTCTTCGAAACTGGGAGCAGGCATAACAGAAATCATATACAATCTTGGTTAATCATATCCCAGTACTGTTGGAATTGAAGATCCCTCTTCAGTGCTCACCTCAATGATTCTGAAGTTTTCCTACGGATTTGTCAATTGGAAAGGGTTTTATAGAATGAAATACGGGCTGCTGTTCAACTATTTGATATCGGTCGCCAAGATAGCAACCATTTTGGAGGCATTTAAAGTGCAACATGTGCAGTAAGCATTTCAAAGCCAAGAAGGGGTCCTTAGTGCTATTCACACTCAGTTGCAAGAGTTAGAGACCCAAATAGCTGACCTGGAGGAATTATATGCCAAGTCAAGAGAGAAGGCAGCTTACTTGAATTTGAAGCTGCTACCATATAGAAAATGTATGGACAGAGAAATGGCTTCCTTATCCAAACATGCTTGGGCTAGACTTTACAACAAGGGCAAGAGGCCTGAGAACGTCTCAAATGGCTATTCTATGTAAGAGGATTGGGGTGCAAAATATGGTCACTGAGATTGAAGATTATCAGGCATCAAAGAAAATGATAATGCTGGAATATTTGAGGAACTCACTATTACAGACTGCTGTGTTCCTCAGACTTTAGTGTGAATGACGCACCGTTAGGCAAATAACTGGAGGAAATTACAGTAGCTAGGCTCGAAAATCCATCTCCAAAACCATACTTCTGTCACCCATAGATGATTTGGCTGGAAGAAAGGTCCCAGGTGCGAATTGCCTCACATCCAAATTTTATAAAGAGTTTAAAGATCTGTTAACACCACATCTGCTTGGGGTGTATAGGATAGCAAACACAAGGAGATGACGGACGGAGCGCTGAAACTTTTCAGACACTCACCCCCGTCACAGATCTGGGTTGAATCCATCATCGTCCTTTAGATCACTTTGCCACCCCAGTTCAGACCCAGTCATATGCAAATCAGTCTTCACCCTGCTCCCCATGGGAACAGTCCAGCCCAAACTGCCAAGCCAGCTGTTCCCTGGACCGGAAACAAGCATCTTGGGACCGGTTTCGGGGGAACACCCTTCATCAGCCAGGTTTAGCTTGAAAATACATTGGCAATCCACAACTTGTTGGCTTTGCCTTGACTTGTATGTTGACTTCACAGCATAAGCTGAGCCATCTGTACACAACCTTCGTGTCAAGCAGTGCAGAGATATTATACAGATAAAGGGTTAGATTCCCAGCTATCAGTGCTCAGGCATTCCCGGAGAAGCACATCTGGTGTGCATCCAGTAAAGTCTCTGGAGCTCCACTTATAAGCTTAACAATCTTCTTGGGAGAAGCATCTCCCTCTCTTCTTGCAAAGTACTAAACCCCGTAGTAGAATTTTCAGTTTCCACAAAAGGACATTTGTCTTTCAAATGAGATATACAAAATCATTGGCCATCTACATAAGACTGGAGCGTGTATGCCATTTAAAAGGTTTGTTTCTCGGTCCACGTAGGCAAGATGGCCGCCGGTGCTCCGTAGGGGGCAGCAGCCTTTGTTTCACTCTCCCTGCTCCTATCCTGAGAATGAAGCTGGACATTTGAGTAGGATGAGGATGGAGAGGATTGGGAGTTGCTTGGATGGAGTATAGCTGGAAGTAACCTGCTACAGAATTTAACTGGTTATTGCGGCGATGGTTAAGGGATTTTCTATATTGGTGATTCCTCATATCTGGCTGCAGGCAGAGTTGCATTTGCCAACATAACAGAGCGGTCTCTTGAAAACTGCAGCGTCCATAATAAAGGAGGTGTTTGTCCACCTTTTTGCGACCTGGAGGGCTACTAGGTGCATCATGGCTCCTAAGGCGCAGAGGCCACCGAAAGAACAGAATGATCATCAACAGAAAGAGGAAGAACCCGGGGTACAAAGTGAGCCCGATATCCCTGCAGCGAATTTGAGGGCAAAAGCTCGTCACAGAGCTCAGGTACGGAGAGAGGCTGCAAGGGAGCGTGAGCTGGAGCGCCTCGTGGTAATCGAGAAAAGAAGAGAAGACCATCGCAAAGACTTACCTGGAGGAGGTTCGGCGGATCCTGTTGTTGAATCCATCAGAGAGGCGATACTCCGCCAGCCTCTGATATTTGAATCCTTTTCACCACGTCTGGAGCGAGCTTCGTCAGTGTTGACAGCGCTGGTGGGCAGGCCGGCAGATCCGATGGAGCTGGGGGCTGAGACCGATGAGATTGAGACGACTGAGCTCTCGGATCTAGCGGCATTCTCCCTTCCACAGGATCATCCAGAGCTGATGGTGGGCCCGTCGGCCTCTGAGACTGCTCTTGAGACTGTCCCTGAGACTGCGCAGCCAGCGGTTGTATCAGGAAGACCGGAGATGGTAGATACTACCGCGGACCTGGCCCCCGCAGTAACGATGTGCGTTCAAGGCTGTGCTCTGATGGGAGCAGCTGCGGCAACAGCAACGGCGGCAAAAGAGCTTCCTGATCTTGATCTCGACGAAGTTACAGAGCGCACGATAGGATCGTCTTTTAAAGGCGGGTCTGGCGGGCCTGGTGACAACGCTACGGAAGGCGGGGTTAATGGAGGCGGAGTAAATGACGACACCACCATTAAACTGAACTTAGACAGCCTGCAGCAGGTTGTTGAGGCACAATTCAGCGCACACCTCGATGAAGGATTGAGCATACAACCTGTTAAGCAAATATTTGAAGTACAGGGAATGCCAGACAGTATGCTTAAAGAAACAGAGTTGACTCCGAGTAAGCCTGACATATCACTACCTTAAGTCCAATATGTCCCTCACTCTGTCACTCATTCTGGTATAAGTCAGCAAGGTGACACGAAATGGGCTAGATCAGACACAGGGCTGCATGAAGTAACTGAGTTTTCGGACCAATTAACTGTGCAGGTGGATCTGACCGAGGTGGGAATGGAAATGCCCTCTAGGCTAGCTGAAGCAGATGCAGACCTAGAAGTAGAACTAGAAGTATCACATAATGGTCAACAAGGGGAAGAAAAAATACAGCCAAAGGGAATTACACCCGCTCTGTCATACACCGTAAATGAGATAGCGGCAAAACATATGATTAATCCTGGTACTGGTTCTGGTGCTATCCCTAAGGAAAATAGAAAAACGAAGCCCTCTAGAATCGTTAGATCTCTTAGATCGAAAGATCTCTTATTACAAGACTGTAGAAAGCATGACCAGGAGGGGGATAAGAATATAAGCAATATCAGACAACTTTCTGCTGCGGGACAACGTAGGGACGAGTGTTCTTTAATATGCGATGATGATGACAAAGACGGTGGAGAGGAGACTGACGAAACGGATGAAACGGATCTAAGTTTTACCTCATCTCGAGACCATTATTCGTCAAGCAGTTCCGAAGAATCAGAAGATCTTTCCTCGGCAAAATATAAATATAGGGGGAGAACTCACTCAAGATTCAGTACACTAGGTGATATACCACAGAGAGGACAGAGAGTACAGAGAGTACAGAGAGGTCGGTCAAAAACCCTAGACTGCGATAACCTACCCATTTCGCAGAAACATCCAGATGGTGCAAGGAGTGTTGATCCACAAGAAGTGAAGATATGTAAGGAACGGGAACAACCTCAGGCTCAGGCTCAGTACCAGCAACAAGTTTCACCAGACTCACACAACGCCACGGATAGATTTGATCTTCTACTCACCACATTGAAACAAATACAAGGGGAAGCACGACTCGAAAGTAAAAGAGCGAAACGAGCGAATAAGAAAATACAAGAATCCCTATACAAAGTAAACGAATTATACGCTGAAGTTACCGGTAGATTGATGGAGGTTGAGCAGAGAACTGGCAAAATAGAAGACGAGGTGGCAAAAATCCTGGAATTTAAACAGGAACATGAGAAAACTGAATCTGATATATTGTGGAAACTGGAAGACTTTGAAAACAGACAGAGGCGAAACAACATAAGATTGCTGGGGGTGGAGGAAGGGAAAGAGGGCGGTGATGTAAGAGCTTTTGTGGTGGAGTTACTAAGAGGAGCCTTTCCAGAGATGGACAACTGGGACTGGGATAAAGAAGTCCAACGAGCGCATCGATTTCCTCTGTCGCAGAAAAAGGGTAATGTGAGTCCAAGAGCTATTCTTGTGTATGTTGGTAATTATATGATTAGAGAGGAAGTAATTCTGAAGGCAAAACCATTTAAGAAACGCACATATAAGGACATAACTTTTTTTGCTCTCCCAGATTTTTGCCACACAACAGTAGAGAGAAGATGGCGCATGAGGCAACTTATAGTACCATTTCAAAATCTAGGGTGTGAGGTTTATCTGCTGTTTCCCTCTCGCCTCAAAGTAGGATACAATGGGCAGTTCAGAGTATTCTTCTCTGAAATAGTGGCACAGGAGTATTTGTCCTTTCTCCGAGAAGAGAGAACACATAGGGAACGGAACATACATACCAATCGGATTGAGGATATAAGACAGGTACCTCCCATAACAAAAAAATAAAATCCTAAAAAGTCTGATGAGCTGCTTACAATTCGAATAAAGGGTACTAGAAAAGGGAACACAGGAGAGTGGATGAGGGAGAGTCCCCAGGGGGCTGGGCTGTCACACATAGGTCAGGATTTACCTATTTGCCAGTAAGGGAGGGAGGGTGAAGGGGTGGGAGGGACCAGGGGGGGAGCTAGGGGGGGCACAGGACACGGCACGATACATAAAAGAGAGAAGTATCTTAGCAACAGAAATAAATGAATTGAGAGAACAGGCCGACAAGCGAAAACCTGAAGAAAGAAAGACAAGGAATAACGATGATAGAGTACTCATAAGATCGTGGATAATTAGGGTGAACAGGAGAGTAGTTGTGGGGAAAGGTACATCACAAGCCAAGGTATGGGTGTTAGGTGTTTAACATGGAATGTGTGTGGTTTGAACGATGCCCAAAAAAGATCTAAAATATCGGTTGCCTTAAAACAAATGAATGTGGATTTTGTATGTATTCAAGAAACACATGTTATCAGTACACAAATATATTTTCTTAAAAATCTAGGATTTCATTTATTAGTAGATTCAAGTCAAGGGGTAAAAAAAAGAGGGGTAGCTATCTTAGCTAGAGATAAAAACATTTTGACCAGGAAAAAAGCACAGGATAAATGGGGAAGATGGGCTATGGTCGAGTGTTTGATAGATGGAGAGTGGACACCGCTTGTAACTGTTTATGGTTCAACGGAAGATGACCCCGAAATTTTTCAATTTTTAGATGTGGAATTAGCCACCTGGGCACCGAAAATCATATTGGCTGGAGATTTCAATATAAATGGTGCAGACGGATTAGGATTGGGCTCTTTTGGAAAATATAAAGGCCGAAAAAGGAGAGTCAACCAGGCAATACATAGTTTAATTTTGAACAATGCTCTATCAGACTTATGGGGGAAAATAAGACCGAATAATAAAGGTTTCACATATTATTCAGCCCCCCACCAAATTTGTGTAAGATTAGATTATTTTTTTGTTTCAAGCACCAACATATCGAATGTAAATATTGAAAGGCTGCCACGTATTCTCAGCGACCACAATCCCTTAATACTCACAATAGCAACAAATACTAATGCTAGACAATACACAAACTGGACCTTTGAAAGAGATTTACTAAAAGAGGAGAAATATATAGAACACATGAATAAGTGGGTTAGTGATTTTTTCGCTATTAATAGGGATAGTGCAGAACAGGGAGTGGTATGGGACGCTTTTAAAGCAGGGGTACGGGGGAAACTAAGAGCTTTAATTCTTATAAACGGAAGCAGGAGCAACTGAGGAATGCAGAATTATACGAAAAGGTACTTAAAGCAGAGGAGGATCTAGAAAAATGTGTATTAAATGGGACTCCAATGGATAATGCCCTGATAAAACTAGTGAAAGTAAAAGGAGAGGCAGAGAGTCACATAGCTAGCAAAGCAGGGAAAAGTTTTACTACTAAAAGAGAGAAGTGCTATGAACTGAGTGAGTCAGTGGGGAGAATTTTGGCTACAAGAACAAGACAGGAAGAAGCAATGGGAACAGTGAGAGAAATCAGAGATACATCGGGCAGAGTTCACACAGACTCGAATGAAATAAGGGAAGTGTTTAGGACTTTCTATGAGAAGCTATATGACGACGAATTATCAGGGAGAGACACAGACAGAAGTAGAGAGGATATACAGGAGTATCTACAGCAGACCAGGGCAGATATATTGGATGAGGATGATGCAGACGGCTTAGAGGGGGCATTGCTGGAAAAAGAAATTAAGGAGGCAGTATGGAAACTTCCCTCTGGGAAATCAGCGGGCCCTGACCAAATACCTATAGAGTTCTATAAAGTATTCTGGGATATTTTGGAGAAAGACTTAATGATGACTATGCAGGGCGCTCAGTTGGGTGTCTCAGTTCCCAAATCATGGGCGAGTGCTGAGGTGGTAGTAATAATAAAGAAAGAGAAAAACCCGGAGGAACCAGGATCTTATAGGCCCATCACCTTAATGAATACAGATGTGAAAGTATTCTCCAAGGCACTAGCGTCAAGACTTGCTAGAGTAATACATAAAACAGTAAGCTGTGCTCAACATGGATTTATACCTGGAAGAGGCACTACCCATCACATACGCAAAGTAATAACTCTATTTGATGTGACAACAGTTACAGGAGACCCGATGGCAGTAATGTTATTAGATGCTGAAAAAGCATTCGATCGGGTCTCCTGGGAGTACCTTTGGTGTGTATTAGAGAGGATAGGTATAAAACAGGGATATCTTAAAGCAATAAAGTCTTTATATTTAAACCCGGTAGCAACTGTACGTGTGAATGCTGGTAATACGCGACAATTCCAAATAAAAAGGGGTACAAGACAGGGTTGTCCCTGCTCACCGCTTTTGTTTGCGATATATATGGATCCATTAGTCCGTAGAATAGAGGCGTCTGTGAGGATCACACCTTTAACCACTCTTATTGGGCACTGTAAAATCTTAGCCTATGCAGACGACCTTGCTGTAATCACTCCTAATCCTACTGAATCTATAGTGCACGTTGAAAGTGAGGCGGAAAAATTTGGAAAGATATCGGGTTATAAGTTAAACACAGCAAAAACACAGATAATTAAAAACCCTTATACTATTTGCACAGACATTCGAGTGGTGCAGTCAGGAACATATTTAGGGGTAACTATCGTGGCAGATTTGGATTCTTTAGTAATTAAGAATACTTCCTCATTAATTAAGAAAGTAGAAAGAGATTTAGATAGATGGGATAATTTACACATGTCAATTGTAGGGAGGACGAACATAATAAAAATGTTGATCCTTCCAAATTTTTTATACTTATTTAGAGCCATACCTTTGTTATTTGATCTTAAATTTTTTAGAAAACTAGAGCATATTATAAATAGATTTATTTGGGCAAAGGGGAAAACCAGAAGAGCCCTTAGATTTATGACACTCCCAAGAGAGAGGGGAGGGTGGGCAGTACCAGAACTAAAGCACTACTACTGGGCGGCAGCTATTCAAAATATGATAGGTCTGATGGGAGGGGCAGAACTAGAAGGCTGGTGTGAATTTGGAACACTGGCAATATATGGACTAACCCTTGGAATAGAAGTGGAGAATGTATTCTTGAAATTTACAGAGGCAAGCTATTACAAAAAGACAAAATTCAAGACCCTTACAACAGCAAATACAATTTGGAAAAACTTCAGTAAAAGAGCTGGCCTGGGGAAATATAATCTATATACTAGACTTACAGATAATCCAAACTTACCACAAGAGATCTTCTCGGGTTTGATATTTGGTGAGTGGGCAAGAAAGGGAATCACAAGAATAGGGGATATAATGGGATCTCAGGGGTAACTTCAATTTTCAGAACTGCAGAGTAGATTTAATCTACACACCAGGCAATTTTTTTAATATTTACAAATTAGGAGCTTCTTGCAGACCAAAAAGGGAGGCCCAAGGGGATTTATGCAAGATCCGGTTATGGAATTGATTCAATTGGGGGAAGACTGCACTATTAAGAGGCTATACGCTGAACTGATAAAATCAAAACAGGACGATTATGATAAATGGAATGAAAAATGGAAAGCAAACCTTAATATTATTGGGGAAAGCTTTGGCACCTCTTTGCAATATGGATACTCCCTTTTATGCTCGGCACCATTGCAGGCGCAACACTATAAAACGTTATATCATCTATATTATACTCCTGCTAAAATAGCACAATGGGGGGGCACTGTGGGTATCACTTGTTACAGGTGTGGAAGCTGCGATGCAGATTTAAAACATGTATTTGCAACCTGTCCTAATCTAGATACACTGAAAAAAGAAATAGAAGGTTTTATAAATACCATATTAGGAACTGAAATGGTGCTAACTCCCGGAACTATATTACTAGGAGTGAACATGGAGGAAGGTCAACAACTATCAACTGGAAGGGAATTCTTATTTGTAGCACTATCAGTCATGAGACTATGCATAGCCTCTGCATGGATCGATCCTACTCCCCCTACTTTCCATAACTGGTTGGCTAAATTATTAACAACATACAATGTGGAGAAAGAGATATATGCACGGAAAGGGAAAAGGGGTAGGAATCTGGCTAAGTTAATCTGGGGCCCAATTACAAGATGGAAAGAGGGTGAAATAGATTAAAAACCCCATCTGAATGAAATGAGATCTAGCAATGACACCATATATGGATATTGAAGAAAAGTATTGTATTATAATGTTGGACATAAAAGATCGAGAATACACAGATGAGTTCGAATAAATGATATATAAGCAAGAGTATGGAATACTGTAGAAAAACATCTCTTTAATTTCTTATGATTAGTCCTTAATTAGGACTTTGCTGTACTTGTACTTTTTGTTTTCTCTCTTAAGGTGCTGCATTTTGTTTTTTGTAATAATGCCGTGTCCTTTATGTAACAAAAACTCTTAATAAAAAGATTTTAAAAAAAGGTTTGTTTCTCACAAAGAGTCAAAAGATTGTTTTGTATTTATGTTGAATTGGTATGTACCTTTGCATTGAATGCATTAGAAGGCGACAGTCAGTCGAGTAAAAAAAAGCGGGGAAACTACCAAAATGCATGGTGGAAATCAGTATGAATGTCACCGTCTTTAGTTCCTCTGTCTTTCCGAGTTGTACTTCCTTACTCTATGTGAACATTTTCTCGTTCCTCTTTGTAGGTCTGCTCATTGAAGCATTCTGATATGACCTTGCAGTTCTAATGTATACCGATTTTCTCACTCCTAATCCCAGGTTTCTACACAGAGCTTGACCGCGTGAAAAATCTGCCCTACTGTGAAACAGAGACATTTGTAATCGGCTTTGATCCTCGTGGTGCCAACCTTCCTCTTGGGGATGTGCAAGTCCTGCTGCCCATCAAGGTATGATGCAATCGGCAATGAATGAAGCTCCATCAATGTTCCCATCATGGCATTCAATGGAGCAAAGTTAATTGCATACAGACCATTGGTAAAACCGAATACCTCTTCACTCCTTTTGGGAAACTATGTTAAAAATATTTCTTCTTTCGCTCCTTGATGCTGAATTTTGGCAGCTGAGCTCTTTTTCTTGTGTTTTCCAAAGGTGATTGGAGGGCCTGTCTTTCATGTCAGGCTGAAGGCCAGCGTCACCATGCCCACGCTCTCAATCTCATGCGAGAAGCTTGAATTCAGTGATGTGCAGTGTGGGCAGTGCCAAGTGAAATACATCCAGCTCCACAACCAGTGGCCAGTCGTCTGTGAATGGTCTGTCAGTAGCCAAGAGCAGCCAAAGCAAGTAAGAGGAAAACTTTAAAGTTCAGTGTTGCAGTTTTCCTGGACGCAAGCCCCTGTGTCCAGGAAAAGAAGGTGCAATCTGCATTTAGGACATTATTACTTAGTTGCTTATCTGCAGTGGCCCATTCTATCTCCCTTTTTCTATCTTGTTCTTTTTCAAAGCAGTTCACTCGGACAATGTAGCTCTTGTTCGCTCTGTAGTAAACTGCAGTCCTTAATCCTGTGATTTCTTTCTGTTCATCACCTCCAATGCCTGTCAACATACAGTCTGTTGCCTACGCAGGTCGAACTTCGGTATTATTTCTGTCCTTTCCTGCCTGACGACTTGTGGCACCTTACCTCCTTGTGCAGCGCCGGGCTTGGCTCCGCCACATCCTTCCGGCAATCGACTGGCCGGGCTTGGCTCCGCCGGTCGAACTTCAATTCCCAGCAGCCTTCAGGCGGAATTGACGACGCGAGTATCCAGCACGCCAGGAGGCGCATAAAGCACCGGCAGGGGCCGAGTTCTCCGTATTATTTCTGTCCTTTCCTGCCTGACGACTTGTGGCACCTTACCTCCTTGTGCAGCGGCCGGGCTTGGCTCCGCCACATCCTTCCTGCAATCGACCGGCCGGGCTTGGCTCCGCCGGTCAAACTTCAATTCCCAGCAGCCTTCAGGCGGAATTGACGACGCGAGTATCCAGTGCGCCAGGAGGCGCATAAAGCACCGGCAGGTCCCTCGTCCCGCGAGGACGCGCGCGGGACGCGCCGGACTAAGCCCGGACAAAGGGCGGGCCCTCTGTGGCCCTCAGTGGCTGAAGTAGGCTGGGCTGGGCCCATATACTTATATTTTCTTATTGGACTTTTTTTCTTCTTCTTTTTTTAGCTTTTTAATCGTCATTCATGCTTATATAGACATTGACTTGTTCACTAACATTGGAACTCTGACTCACGTTATCCAATCGTTTTATTTTATATATTTTAAGCTGTTAAGTATTAGCTTTCTTACTGGCACTGTGTTCTGACTTCGTCTTGGATATAATACTAAGGATGACTGCTAAAAAGTTACGCTCTGGGAGACTCTTGGGGGGAAGGTCATGTCTAACCCCCTTAGAAACAAGGAGTCAAAAAAACTCCAAATAAAGGGTCATTGCCAGCTATTCCAATTATGGGAAAAGACTCTGGATAAAGATCTGTTGAAGGAGGCTGACCCTGAAGAAATTATAATAAATAAGAACTCAGGGGTAGCTCTTTCTCTTGGCGCAGATCCTGTGGTAATTAGTAAGAGTCCTGTCTTGATAGAAAAACGGAGTCCCGATTTACAATCTGGTGAGGGGTTCAATCTAAAACCGGGAGAAAGCTCTGGTACTGCTAATGTGATTGTTTCTAGAATAGAGAATGTGCTTCAAAATAATGTCCCCATAAAGATTGACTCGTATTTGTCTAATGATTTAGTGGGACGTATCCAGCCAAAGGAGGCATATAATGGTGACTTCCTAGGGCTAGATATTGACTTGGAGCTGTGTGGTCGTTACCTAGCAGAAGGTTCACTTAAATTATTTGAACCCACTAAGACCCCGATTGGCATCATTCCCTCTGGCTTACAGCTTTATAGTAGCACCCCCTCCCTTAAATCTCAAGATTCATCTACACAGTCTAACTTTTCAAAAAGCCCTATGCTTAATATTTCAGGTATTGATCCTATTATTCCACCAGGCTTGGATAGGCATGAAAAACCTATTTCAGAGTCATTGATTGTTTTGGAACATCTGTTGTCCTCGATATTACGACTATTGAGTAAATTTGTGGGAAGCTCAGACTGTGTTTTGGAATCCGTCACTCAAATATTAAAGGCTCTATTGCTTAGAATTCCAGAGAAGACACTGGAACCAGATCCTAGAGTGGGGGCGCAGGAACCGGTGTCCCCGGGTGCTTCTCCTCCCGGAAATAATCCTTTGTGCATGCCTTATAATTCTGATCAAATTATTTCGGGGGTTCCAGCCAGAAGTGAGCCTCCTTTAGTCCCTAAATCTTCAGCTTATAATTGTATAAGGGATTCTGATTTTGAAATTGTAGAAGAAGACGGGGTTTCTGCAGACTATAAACCTAATAAAGCGCTCTTCCCAATTTTCATGCCAGAATCCAAGGGGACTGAGAATGAAGAAAAAGAAATAATAGGGAAGCACAAAAGGTGTAGAGGAAAAAAGAGAAAGCCAATTCGCAGATATAGGAAAAAAAGGGTGAGACAAATAATATTTGAGAATTCCCAAGAACAATCAACTGTTCTACCTAGTATGGAAGAACCAGGTAAGGGGTCCTCGAAGCAAGATTCTAATATTTGTATCCCCAATATCCAAGTACCCTCTGCAGAATGCAATAAAACTATCCCTATTGTGCTATTCCTACTATAGGAGGACCGCCCCTAGAGGGGGGGAGAGCCTTGAGTCTCCTCCCAAAAATAGAAGAGACAAAGTTAACATCACCTGTCCCAGTTGTCCTCAATCCAGCGGCTCCCATTTTTTATTCCCTGGTGGAAGGTACAATCTGTTCGCAAGAACCACGTGGAAAAATTGCGGAAGATTCTGTAGATACACTGATTCTTGATTTTCTTCCGTTGTTTGACCACGATGTGGCATTAAATAGAACATGGTTACTTAAATGTTTTAGAGATATAGAGAGTCTAAAATTAATCCAATCAAATGATATTGATTTGGTTTCTATGTCAAGAATTGATAATACATCGCATACTAGGGTAACGTTCTATTCTAAGCTAATAGTGAACCTCATCTTGAATCAAGCTGAAAACTTCCAAAGTCGAGGTATTGATGTGATACCTGTCTTGCCGAATGGTGGAGATAGACTTTGCGAAAATAGACCTTTTCAACGGGGACTGGGACAAGCAGGTCACCCCCCTCTTTTTGAGGAATTAAAAATATGTGTATTAAAAACCAAACGGCTAGTGTCCCATGTAATTTCTGCCCCGCTAAATATTGACACCACTTCAAGAGAGGATAACCAACAATGGAATTGGCTTCCTGGGGCTCTGTTAAGTAAATCAAAAGATAACCCAAAGCTATTTCCTAATCTTTAGCAGTAGCTTAAAAATTCTTTCCTGGAATGCTGCGGGGTTCAACAATAGTCCTGAAAAACTACAATATCTTCTTTCATTGAACCCCGACGTGATCTGTATCCAAGAGACCGGGTGCACAGATAGAATTGATATGGGGAGGGACTTTTTTGTGCTTGATGTCGCAGCCTCCCCCTCTAAGAGAGGGCATGCAAAAGGAGGAATTGCGTGCCTTCTCTCGAATAGAATAGATTGGAACTTCTCCCATTATGTCGATCAGAGTAATCTTTTTCAGGCGGTCTCTCTTAGTAGCTTTGGTAGTGGGGAAAATAAAAACCCACTGGTTATAATAAATGCTTATATCCCTCCTGAGGAATGTTACAACAGTGTATTAAAGAAAGTTTTTAATTTTATTGAAAAGATAAAGCAGACAATAATTACCCCTCAGGTGCTGTTAGTGGGGGATTTTAATTGTAGAGTTTCTAATTATAGTTTCGAGCTTTTTAGAAATAAATCCAAAGAGGAAGCCCTTTTGATACCTCAAGCTCTTTTCCCTGATAAAATCAAAACTAATAAAAGAGGGAAAATGCTACTGGACGAATTGTTTCTTATGGAGGGGTTAATAGTGAACGGTAGGCTTACATCGGATGTCCCAGCAAAATATACCCATAAATCCAGCACAAGTGAGTCCATTTTGGACTATGTAATCACAGATTACCACACCTTCTCATTACTTGGAGATCTGGTAGTTTCAGAGAATATATTCAGTGATCATAGGTTGATAACTTTAAACCTTTTAATTTACCCCCCTAAATCTGACCCGTGGTCACTCAATGGTGATGTGGTTAATTTTCACAAGAAGTCTGGAAGATGTTATTGGGACTCTAAAGCCATAAAGGGCCTGGGACGTATCCTTGAGAAAACCATATTAGAATTAAATATTTGGAAAGGCTCTGAATTAATCCTTTTTGAGGACTTTATGAAGAAGATCACCATGGCTTGTAAAAAATCACATTTGCCACCAAAAAAGATCGTCCCCCCAAGATCAATTACTCTCCTCAATAAGGAAATAAATAAGTTAGTGTGGGAGCAATATCTGTGCAGATCATCTGAAAGGCTCCGCAAAATTGATTGTTTAAAAAGAAGGAGAAGTAGGATTAAGAAAAAGATAAAAAAAGAAAAAGAGGATTCTCTATGGATAAGTTTACGGGAGGCCGTGGCTCATGGCAAAGCGAGACAGTTTTGGTCTCTCATTGGGGAGGGATGTGGTGCAAGAGTTGGTCCCCGCCCAATTCCTATTTCTGAATCATCATGGGTCAATTATATCTCCACTTTATATGCTATGAATGGGCAGTTGGTGGAACTTAGGGACCTCAGTACTGAACTTGATGCCCTAATAGAGTCCCCCTCTGAAAGAACAATTGAACAGGCGATTATGGACATGCGTATGTCAGGAGCCATGGGACCAGATGAACTCCCGATTTCTGTTTTGAAGCAGGAACCAGTATTATGGAGTAAAATGCTGTTTCCTGTCTTCAGATTCTGTTTTAATAAAAAAATTATCCCTCCTTCTTAGAAAGGGAGTATACTGGTCCCACTGTTCAAAAAAGGCGATAGGGATATTCCAAAGAATTATCGTCAAATAGCCCTCCTCGATGCAATTGGAAAAGTTTTTACCAAATGTCTGTTATCCTTAATCAATGACTGGGTTGATGCGAACCATATTTTACCCCTAGAACAGACTGGCTTCCGCAAAGGGCACGGCACCCTAGATAACCTCACTGCACTTCAGATTATTTCTGATAAATATGTTAGGGTTCGTGGGGGATATGTGTACACGGCATTTATTGACTTCTCCACAGCATTTGACAAAGTGGATCGTCCCTTGCTGTGGAGAAAGCTGTCGGTTATGGGCATGCCTCCACATTTGCTTGATCTGGTGCAGATTTTACATACTGATACATGGTGTCGTGTTCTGCAAGGTGGAGAAAGGGGATTATCACGCGTCATTCCATCAGTTAATGGATTAAAACAAGGTTGCCTTCTTGCCCCACTGCTTTTTTCACTGTATATCGCAGATCTCCCTGCATCTGTCTCCTCAAGTATTGGTATAGCCCCGGTAGTAGGGGGAACCCCTATCTCCTGCTTGTTATATGCAGATGACATCATTATACTGGATTTAACTCCCAAAGGGTTGGCCAATCGTCTTCAAGCTCTACATCTTTTTGCCGAAACCCATTTCTTAAGGATAAATACAACAAAAAGCAAAATTATGTGTATTGCAGGGAGGAAAAAGTTAAAATACAAGAACTTTGAGTGGACAGTTGGTGGCCAAAAATTGGAGGTGGTAAAGACTTATGTTTTTTTAGGGAAAATCATTTCCAATAATTTGAGCGATAAGCCCCATACTGATAACAACACTCGTAAAGCCCTATCCCAGGGAAAAGGCTTGAGTGGGTTATACTCAGCCACAGGGAGAAGGCACTTCAATTGCTTACTGGAAGTCTTTAGGGCAAAAATCCCTTCTTCCCTCTTGTATGGAATGGAATTAGTTGACCTAAGGCAATGGGATTTTTTACATTCTGTAGAAGGGAAGTTGTTAAGATCTTTATCTTCTCTTAATACCGCTTGTTCAGTAGCTGCCTGTAGACTTGAATATGGCCTCCGCAGTAGTTGGGTGCAGGGCCTTGCAGCTATAGTACGGTGGGTTGCCAGCTTAGCTAGAGGGGAAATGGGTTCTTTAAGAAATCTTATGAAGGTTGAACTGCTGGGCAGCTTAAATGAGTATTCGCAACTTGTTAAAAATTTTAGAAAGGCGGCTGTCCTTATCCAATTGGAAGAAAGCACACTTTTTACTGTTTCTGCTGCACAGTTAAAACGATTTTGAAAAAGGCATCTTGGGACCTTAGTTTTAAAATGGATAATGAGGCTATGTATCTAAAAAAGGGAGTTAACCATCTTACTGACTCGTATGTTAGTAAAGCTATGCAACCCTATGTCGCCTGGAATTTACCACATGGCATTCGGCGATTTTGGTTCCTCCTAAGACAGGACTTGTTGCCATTAAACAATCTATTGGCAAAGTGGTATGGTACTCCTGCAATGTGTAATTTTTGCAACTTATCCACCCAGGACTGCTTGCATGTTCTCTTCATATGCCCTGCGCTGCGCCCATTTCGGCGTAAGTGGTTAAGATTTGTATGTTTGCAATTGGGTATTTTAAATGCCAACTCTTTCTTACTTGCACTGTATAACCCCCCAAATGAAATTTTCTGCTTTAACATTTTTAACTTTTTAAAATGTTTTTTAGCTATTTATTGATGGCTTTTGTGATATGTGAATCTGAGAATTTTATGTCTTGTAAACATTGTAGATGTCTTTCCTGCATTGAATGTATTATGTATTGTAAATGATCTTTATGTGGACCTCCTCGGAGTTCCGAAACATAATAAAGAAAAAAATTGAATCATTACGCAGGCATTCCATTCTCATCTTGGCATCATTGCCTTTGTAGGGACAAAAGTGAAGACTGAGACTGTTCCGCTTCCAGAATCACAGCCACACTCTGTTCAGGAGGGACAAGGAAGTACCTGGCAGAATAGAGAAGGCATCTAGTGGCGTCCACTGCTTGCAAATTTGGTTCGTAGCCAAATACAAAACAAGCCACACATTAATGGCCAGCCCCACTGGAATTGGCAGTGCTGCGGCATTTAGGGAATGACAGATGGGTAACTGCAAATTGCAGGGATGTCTCCAATAGAGCGGGATGTATATTGACATCAAATACACATCGCAAGCGATGCTAGTGTTGTCTGTGATGCCACTCAGAAACCAAAGTTGAAAATCTTTAACTTTACCATCTACCTCTCATTTCAGTGTCAGAGGTAGATGAGTAATTAAGGAGCCATACAGAACAAGGCTTCTCCTGCCCCACCCCTCTGTTCTGACACAGCACGTCTTCTGTTACCCCATTGCTCTGCTCCCTAACTCAAAATTAAGAAAAATATCTAGTCTGCTGCCACCCACCTCCACAGCCCTTTTTATCTACCCCCATTGAAATTGAAGAAATACCTTGGCTAGTGCCACCCACTCCCATCAGCCTCTTTGCGTTCCCTCCACCTCTGTGTCCAGTCCAGAGCTACGCTCTCCACTCTCACATTGAGACCGGAGAGCTGAGCTCTGTGAGAGCCACGTGTTAGTGCAGCATCTTTTGCTGTGCTAGTGCTGGTCAGGACAGACCCACACTGGCAGGGAATGTGGTGATTTGGGCAAGCAGCACACTGTGTTCTCCCGCCTTCCTTGGGTCTGTGGAGACCAATGATGGTAGCGATAGGGGGATGAAACCGCCAGCAGCCATTTCACTGCCTCGCCCGGTTCTCCACAGCCCCCTGTGAGGCTGGGGAATACAGGGGAGTGCCAGTGTTTCCACTTTCGACATATGTCAAAGCAATGAATAACCAGGTTTCAAATCTGGTTATTGGCTCTCAATGAGAGCTGTAGATAACAATAAAGTTGCTTTTTAATGGCTCTTTTTAACATTCTTTTAAACGGCTGATCTTTTCTCTGGTTTCCTCAAATTAGAAAATACTTTGTAAATAAATGTAAGTCTATGCATAAAAAATGGCAACAAAGAGCCATGCCAGAAGTGCCTATGGTCCGCCAAGGGCACTTCTAGGATATTCATTTACAGTATGAGTCATGGGATTGCTTTTACATTTGCAGCAGTGAAGAAGTTTTTGGTGGGACAATGTCCTCCCTTTTCAGGATCATCATCAAAGAAAGCGAGCATAAGATGCACCCTTATTCTGGGACTGTGCCTGTGCATCAAAGGGCACATAGGTTAATCTCTGCAATTACAGATTGCACTAAGTGTAGACATTATAGTTGTTCACTTGTTGGCAATTCACTAAGCATTCAGATTACCTATATTCCAAATGCATTATGGTATGCAGGTTCCAAAGCACAGGAATAAACCAGTGTTTGTGTTGGTTCTTTGTGTACTGTAATAGTCCACCATACCAGTTTCATATTGTCATGCTACCTTCTTTCATTCTTTGACCCACCCTTTATCTCTCTTCTTTCTGTTTGCACTAGATTGTCACTCTTATACTACATGTTTCATTGAAAGATAATGGAATAAGTCAAAATAAACATTTATCTGCACCAGTGTTCATCATCATGCAGTGTACATCAAAGCACATGTAGGAGTTTTCCTCATATCTTTTATCTCAAATGCCAAATACTACACAATCTCAACTGCATTTATTTATAGTACAGTCAACTCCTACAAAGTAAATACAAGCAATATTACATTCATTGCTTGTCATAGATGAGCACTCGTTTCTGCTTCTCATCCACCAAAGTCAAATTTATTAATCATGCTTCACAATGTCAGGTCTGCAAATGCCCATCTTGCTTACAGTACCTTCATCTTTGCCACACATAAACTAGACCGGATCTACAGCACCAAAACTGACTGCACCCACGTTTTCAACTACTAGTTGACTCCTGTGACTTTTGGATACTCCATCCTCTGAAATGACCGCCGATTAAAACGACATGGTGGTATAGTTGTCATTTCAAAGACACAGTGAAGTGCAAGCCAGTCTCGACCATGAGTTAAATCCACTGTTGAGTGTCTCAGAATCCCTATCCCTTTTCTGAGGCAATGCTATGTTGAAACCTTAATTGCACTACAACAACTTCTTTAGGTTATGCAATCTTTCTCATATTTTCTTTAGTCGGGAGCACAACAAAGGAAGCGTCCTAAACCTATTTGTGGAAATAACTTCATCTATCAAATGCCTACCTCTGACTGAGGTTGGCTGGTCTGATCACTACACAATACATTTCCCTTTATGAGTGGTTGGCTACAGTAGTTTTGTTTGATGCACTCTATACAGCTATATATACAGTAAATATAAGGTAATGTTTAAACAGCCTAACAAACGGCCAGGAGCGTAAAAGGGATATGTCCAAAATGTTACTTTAGGCGGTTACTTCCAGGCCATCACCTATTGGTTTAGAAACGGTTCCACCTGACAAGTAGAACGGAGAACCATAAAGACATGTTGCTTTCAGAGCTCAGTGTCAGGTACCCTTTTGGAACAGATCTCATAAATTTACAGCCAGGGTGGCTAATGTGTCCTTTATCCTGCCTACTTTGCCTCACAAAGAATGCATTAAAATAGGCAACACCTCTGATTCTGAAACATGAGACACTTGTGTATCTCATTTTTAAGGTGTTGTGGCCGAATTATGTTCCTTTTTGAACATCTAGACTACACAAAAAGCCTACCTGACCTTACTTACATTATGACCGGGCTCACAAGGATTATCTCAGAGATATCTTGCTGAAGTCACATGGTCTGATGAAGCAGCCGCCACTGCCTTTTCCCATGGCCTGTAGAAGGAAATGAAAGATGCAGCTGCCACAGTATTTAACAGACCTAAAACTACTACCTCCCTATTAGAGCTGGTGTTACAGTGTGATCAATGGTAAAGTACTAGAAATGAGGAGTATAGGTCTGGACCATATAGTCCGGTTTATATATTTTGTTCTTCTGAAACTTTTCCCAAGAGGTCTGGATGATCCGAGCAATATATGCAAACTGGATCTGTCAGACAAAAGTGGACTTCCGAAGAAAGAAGAAGATGGCGTAATGGCAGACTGTGTATGTTTTATACGGAAAATTATAATTGTGTGTGTTCATGCCCCACCAGATGGAAAACTCCCCTGCTTGAAATATGTGTGACAACTGAACAAAGTACAGATGATTAACAACAGTTGACAGGAGGTTACAGAGACTTTGAAGATGTTTTGTGAGTAGGTAGCAGAACAATAGCCTTTTCTTCATCTTTTGATATTGTAGTGAATCTCATTACTGGGGCTAAAAATAAATGACTGACAAATATGTGCTTTAACTCAAAAAGAATAAGAATGACAAAAAGTGCATCACAGAAAACTTATTAAAACATCCCACGGGCCGGAACCCAGATTGGAACTTATTAATAACACAACATTGGTACACAAGCACTTCCGCCCCACCCCCACAGTCCACAATAAAGAGAGGAAATCAATGTATAACAGAATTCCTTATAGCATCACCTCAACACAGGTCAATATCTCTGCAATTGTCACCCTCCTAGAGGGAAGTGGACAAACACTAAGCATCAGCACACCTGAGCCCCCTAACCAACAAGACAGTTGTAGCAACAACAACAAAAACACACCAACCCAGAATGCCTCCACTAAGTTACATAGCAACTTGCTCTTCAGTAGCGCCCAAAGCCTCAGTCCCATATCCAGAAGAGAAGCATACGAAGATGTGCGCAGTCTGGGTGCCTAGGGAGGTCCCAGATCGTTTTTCACATCCAGGTGGCTGAGGTAGGTGTCCCAGCTCAGCTACCCCTCTACAGAGCTGCCCCTCCTACGAAATTCTGCTAGAACATCCGATTCAGCCTTTGCCTGCTTAAATTGTACCCGGAGCCAGCCCTGCACTTCTGGGGCTGCCGGTGACATCTAAGAAATGGCAATTTGTCTCTTATATAGTATGAGTGCCAAATCAATGAATCTTTGAAGGTATTTATTGCCCTTGGTCCTGGGCCTAACGCCCAATAAGCACAATTACGTGCTGCACCCCATCATATTCCCCACCAGCGTGGAGGTAGTTTGCGCCACTTCATCCCATGCCCGTCCTATCACTGGGCACTCCCATACCATGTGGAGAAATCCTGCATCTGGCACCCCACATCTGGGGCACCTTGATTTGGTGCCTGGATACATGCGTGTGATGCGTTGTGGCATGAGGTGTGTTTGATGAAGGTAGTTAAATTGTGTGTACCAAAAGCGCACGTTGTGGGAGACCTCTTTGACCTGTTGCAGTGCCTGGGCCCATTGTGTATCTGAGAAGCGCTTCTAAAGGGCCAGCGACCAACATTCCCGAACCCTAGGATCAGGTGTGTGGTGAGAAGTAAGCAATGCTAAGTAAAGTGCCGCTATGACCCTTTGTGCCCTATCGTGCAACAGCCCCTCCCGTGCGAATCACTCCAAGGGGTGGTAGTTTGTGATCAGAGTGGAGCCACCAGACTAGCATCCCACTGGCACGGTCACCCTTGCCAGGTAGGCTATTGCTTGTAATCAACCTTGTCCAGGTGGGCTTCCAGCTCTCTGTGTTCTGTCCTCAACTGCTGTAATTGTCTGACCGTTTTGTCGTCTAGTGGCAACTCAAGTTCCAGTCATCACAGATCCTATTACTGTGATGAGAACTCCCTGTGTAGGGTCTGACAGACCCCCCACATGGTGGCGATGCATTGCCCCCGCCCAACAACCTTATGTGTATTCCACTGCGTCGCTCTAGAAGCCATGGAGCCTTCATTGAGTTCGAAGTACTGGTTAAGGTGGGTGGCAAGAGCCTCGCAGAAAGGAGCATCCTGGAGTGACTCAGGTGTGAGCTTCCACTTCGGAATGCGGGGCCGAACCCTACCCCATCGCACTGACATCTGCAATGGGTAGTGGTCAGAGAGTGCAGACGCCCAGTATTCTGTGCTAAAGATTGAGTTGCCTAGGGATTCACTACACAGGAAGAGGTCTAGCCCGGTTGTGGATCCCATGTATCGGTGAGTAGAAAGAGAACTCATTGTCCTACGGGTGGCGCCACACATCATGTACCCTGTGACTAGTTAACCATTCCTGGGAATATTCCATGGCACTGCGACATGCAGTCCCCTCTGATGGTGGAGCAGAGTAATCTCTATCAATGTTTGGGACCCAATTAAAGTCCCCTCCCAAAACAGTAGGGGTGTGTGGGTGTTGGTAAAGAGTTGGGGTCAGCCGGTCCAGGAAAGCAGAGTGCCCACATTTGGGTGCATAGGTATCCACCAGCACCAGTGGCCTGACATCCAGATGCCCCTCTACTACCACATATCTTCCCTCTGGATCTACCTTATGTGATTAGTGCACAAATGGAACCCCCAGAGCTATCCAGATAAGCACTCCCTTGGCATAAGCCGACGCCTTGGTGGTGTAACCCGTCCCCTCCATAATGAGTGTAGTTTGCGCAGTTCTGTCTGTGCTTGGTGTATTTCCTATAGAAAGGTGAAGTGTGTGTGTTGGCATTTAAGGTAGGTATGGACATGGTAACACTTTGTAGGATTGGCCATGCCCCACACATTCCACGTCAGGAAGTTGTATTGTGGAGTTATAAGTCGTTCAGGTGGTCCCAATGCTCAGTGTGTATAGTCAGTGACCGAAGGCCTATTTCCTTAATTGAGGTATCCCCATGCAGCATGTAAGGATATATTAGTGGTGTGTAGTGTGAGCAGGTAAGCGTTTAGGTACAACTCCAGTAACATAACAGTAGAAACAACAGTCTCCCCCTGATTGAGCAGTACCCAATGCCCTGCCGTGCATAGGCAACAAATGTAAAAAAGCAACAACAAATCAAAACATAGTTATCAAGTCCATTACGGTAAAGTGGGATGTGACAAGCCCTAGTCAATGATAGCTGTCCCCTATGCCCATCACATGAGGCTTGGTGCACACCTCCTGCCGCAGCACGACCCTCAAACTGCCTGAGTCCCCCAAAGTGCACCTGGCCTATAGAGGCAGATGCAGGGCTTACCACCCAAGAGCAACCTAATGCACCACAGCAAATAGTTCGCAAGATGGGGCGTCCGCTCCAGACCATGAATTTCCAAATCGGGGGAAGCCACTGTGTCATTGGTATCCGATCAAGTGTCGGAGGTGGGATCTGAGCACAGAACTGCAAAGGAATTGCAACTCTGCTGCAGTGCCTGCTCCACCACTTGTGCACATTCCTGAGCAATCTGGTTGGTCGTGGGATGGTGGCGCCTTCTCCTGGACCGTCTGCAAGATGATCTCAGTGTCAACTAGTCGCCTGAGCTCTTTGTGGCTACTGGTTGCTCCGACAGACCCTTGGCGTTTAACCAGGCCCAAGTATCCTCCGGATTCAAGAAGAGGTCGGTGGTGTTCGCCTCCACCACTCAAAGTTTAACAGGGAACAGTAGGGCATATTTCAACCCCATGTTCCGAAATGGCTGCTTAACATTCGTGTAGGAGTTGCGACATCGCTGGACTCACAAGTAAAGTGTAGGTAGGCGTGAAATTGCTGCCCTCAAAGTGCCAGTGACCCTTTATCTGGAAAAAACAGAGTATTAAGTCTCTGTCCCTGAAATAAAGAAATCTTGCAATTAAGAGCCTTGGGCGGGTGCCCGGTGGAGGGGGACGGCTCATCAGATGATGGGTGCACATAATTGAAAATAATTTAGGCACCTTCTCAGGCAGCACTGTGGACATCAGCTAGCGCTCAAGGAAGAGTTCCATGTTCGGGCCCTTGGAGCACTACGAGAAGCCCAAAAACAAAACTGTATTGCGCCTTGAGTATCCCTCTGCATCTTCTGTTCTCCGCTGTAAGGAGGTTATGTCTGCTTTCATCACCTGCAATTGTGACTGCAGCTCTAGCAGTGTGGGGTGCATCGTAGTCAAGGCAGACTCTGCGTCGTCCACCCTGTACACTAATCGTTAATAATCTGACCGGAGTAGGCCCACATCTAGGGAAACAGGATCTATTTTAGATTCCAGGGTGGTTTTAGTGTTCATGATGGCCTGCAGGATTTGTTCAAACTGCCAGAATGTTTAAGGAGGGAAGCTTCAAGACTACGTAATGCACCCTCCTCTCTGGTCAGTTTCTTGTCCCTGGTCGAGGCAGCCCCTTCAGTGAGGGAAAGCTGCTTGGATGACCAAGGTATCACCATAGTTCCAGGCTAGTGTTGGGTGCAGATATACACAGCACTAGGTCCCCGAAGTGCAAGCGTAAGCCTCACCAACAGCGGTACAAGCCGCTAGCAACTCGGGACTTAATGGATCAATCAGTAGGAAGGAGTACAGCCTTCAGGGGCAGCTGCAGTGGGGGGGGCATCCCAGTTCGAAGAAACCCTTCTAGTACTCCAGCCAGCCCCTTCAGATAGTCATGGGGCCCCCACACCACCGGTCTCCACAGGTCAAACAAGCTAGGGCCTTGCTTGCTCAACAGATGCCGGTCAGTCCCTAGCAGGACGTCTCCACAGTCCTTATGCCGCAACCGGCGAGGGCCACGTGCCTCTGCCTGATATCACAGCTGGGCCAGCAATCCAGATTTAGTAGCACATTGAACGCACTCTTGGTGCTCACCACAGCAGTAAAACAGTGGGGGAGAATCAATCCAGCTACCTCATCTCGGAACCAGCGTCATATCAAGTATTAGCCCACATGCCCCAAGACTCACCACTTTCCTTAGGGACATGGGTCCGGCCTTCTTGACTCCTCGTTGGATCGTCCTCACTGGCAAGGGCCCCGAGGGGGGGCACCAACACATTCCGCCCACCCAGGACACTGATGCGGGTAGGATCTAGACTGCTCTTAATCAGGCCCGCGAGGTCTGGTCAGGACTCAGTCTGGCAACACCACCTCGGTAGGGCTGGGGTTACAGACATCGCTCAGATTCAGGTAGTGCAGGTGCTGGGCAGCGCTACGACGCCCCGGGAACTTCTCCAGCACTCAGTCTCACTTGTGGGCCTCATGCAAGACTCCCTCCTGCTGAGCGTGGCCTTGTGGTGCTGGCCTTCTCCTATCGAAACAGGGCACTCACTGAGTCGGCCACCGCATCGTGAGGTATCATGATGGGGGCACCACTGCACCTCGGAAGGTGCAAGTAAGTGTTGGCATTGAAGATTTTCAGCGCATTATTTTCAGGGGGGGTTGGAGCTCAGTCACGTCTGCTCTGGCCACCATCTTGAATATATCGTAATTCCCTTTGGACTCCGTAATACCATAGCAACATTACATCACTTTAATGACAGCATCTGATATTAGGGTGATTCTTACTCGGCGAGACATACAGTTACACCCAGTAGCACACAATTCATGTCACTTCTGTAGTGGAACGTCATCAGTTGGGAGCCACACATTGCCACCTACTGGCATGTAGATGTACTGCTGAAAGGTTTCGAGATTAGACACCTGGGGAATATTTAAAAGAGCGTTAAAAGTAATAACTAACTTGTTCTTCTCAACTCTTGAAGTAAGCTTGCTTTCTATATACTATACCAAAAAGAGGTATACTGTGCAGAGAGTCCAGTGGATCCCCAAAGGCTTTACAGAGACTAAAATAAATTATACTAATGCTCTCTTTTGTGAAAGTGTGGTCGGGCAGTCAGGGCAGTGTTAAGCTTTTGTTGTACACACAGTGGCAATAAATGAGACACACACTCAATGAATAAGTCTGAGGCCAATTTCTAAAAATAATACTTGGTTATATTTATTTTGTAGGACCACAGAACTTCGTCGTAGGCAAATACGTTTTACAATAGAAATACTTTTCAGTTGGAGGAATCTGAGCATCACACACACATTAGTGGATTACATAATGAACCATGGTAATGGATAGAGTCTCAGTATCAGGCGTTTCCAGTCCATGCACAGAACAGCATATAGTCAATCACAGTATCACAAGTCAGGGTGGCTTAACAAGTATACCGTAAGCAGGCCCAAAAATCTTTAGGACGAGAAGCCTCCGGTATTTCCTCAGCGTAGGCCCCCTACTGATCCCTGCAGTAGAGTAAATCTCGAATCCATTTTTTAACAGCGGGAATAGATTTCTCCCCCAGTTCTGTGCCACCGCCCTCTTGCCCATCAGGGTCGAGACTGCCACAATGCGGTGGTTGCAGGGCTTGAGACACTTAACGCTACCTAGACGGCACACTTTCCTGAGTACACTGCACTGGTTCCAGCACAATATCAGTTAACACCTTCACTACCCTAGACCAGAACTCAAATACACCATCATACGTCCATGCCAGATGCAGAAAATCAGCATCTGCCTGTCCACACCTCATACAATTAGCATTTTCCCGCAGCCCAAACGTACGAAGTTGCAATGGGGTATAATATAATTGGTGCAAAAACTTAAAGTGGATCATGCAGGATTGCAATTCGATGTAAGACGCCCATTTAGTGCACAGCAGGTTTGCCACTGTTCAGGCGTTAATATGGGTCCCAGCGCCACACTCCTAAGAGGGGTGCTCTCCTGGCTCATTTTCCCTTTGCGTAGCATTATAGCGACTGGTAATTAGGCCCTTTCTCTCGGTTCCTGCCAGCACTGCCTGCAGTGCTCGCAATGTTCCAGGTTCAGCTGGAAAAGCCAGATAGTTATCCCTAATCGCTTGCCGCACCTGGACATGTATGAACCCTAGCATAAATCTACTGCTCTGACCGCCCTGTACATCGTGCTGTGATCGAAACTGACCCTGTTTATACAAGTCCACCAGTGTAGTGATTCTGGCAGCGGCCAGCTCCCGCAATGCAGGTTTCTCCCGAGCTGCCGAGCTATCAGGGTGGGTGTGCCGCCAGTGGCAGCGATGGGGCATACAGATAGGTAAACTGGGACCATTTAGCTAAGGCCCTACAGACCCTTGCAGTGCACAGAGCAGGGTTTATTTCGGTCCTGGGGCCGCCCATCCCCCCCGAAAGGGTTGCTGCCAGCAGCGGCGATGGGAGAACAGCATCGCCATATGAGGTTGAAACCACTGTGGGAAATGCCAATAGTGAGCAAATTGTGCTTGAGCGCAGAGGTAATTTAGCTGTAGATCAGGCGCCTCGAACCCCCCACGGTCGAATGGCTGAACCAAGACATCCCAACTGCATCTGGGTTTCTTACCACCCCATATGAATGTAAGTAATAAAGACTGAAGGGCACACAACAACACAATATTCAATCTAATCGGGATATTTACAAAAAGTAGTTTGGGCAAAATAGTCATTTAAATTACAGCAATTCGATCGGCTAGCGGGTGAGGTATACAAGTCCACTGCTCTGTCTGTTCAGTGATCCGTGTGAGTGCTCAACCACAGTACTTCGAGATCACCCGATCTGGATCTCTGTGCAACCATATCCCCAGATACTTCACCCGATCCTGTGTCCACTCCAGCGGGAAGTCAATCTCTACCTCCAGTGTTTCAGCCGTGAGCGGAAACACAGTAGACTTTGCCCATTTAATCACCAGGCCAGAATACCTCTCAAATTTAACATACTCCTGGAGAAGTGCCGGTAGGAAGGTGGCGGGTTCCCTCACATACAGCAGCATATCGTCAGCGTAGAGTGAGACCACAAGTGGCCGCTGACGAAAGCACAACACAGCCGCAGTATGCTGCTGTCGAAGTTTACAGGCCAACGGCTCCAACGCGAGCGCGAAGAGCATTGGCGACAAGGGGCAACCCTGACGTGTGCCACGCTCAATGGGAAAAGCTGATGACACCCATCCTTTAACTCGTACTCGCGCCAGGTTTTCTGTGTACAACACCCTAATCCACTGAAGAAAAAACGGAGGGAGACCCATTCTAGCAAAGACAGTAAACATATAATCCTACTGAAGGGAATCAAATGCCTTTGTTGCGTCTAGTAACACAGCGACCGCCTGTAAATCAGGGTGAAATAATGCAATGTGGAGAACACCATGCTCAAGTTATGCGCAGTGGATCTACCTTTCACGAAACCTGATTGGTTCAGCAAAACCAGGAGGGGGACAAGTGGTTGAAGCCTGTTGGCTATCATTTTAGCCAATATCTTGGCATTTATATTAATGATTGAAAGAGGCATATAGGAGTCGCACCGATTGGCAGCCTTATCAGGCTTCAAGAGTGTCACCAGTAGCGCTTCTTTGAGGGAGGGTGGGAGTCTTCCCTCATCGTATGCCTCTGTATACACCTCCGGTACAAAAAGGGGGTGGTGATGGACGGAGCATCTGAATCAATCAAACGCTCACACCCAGTCAATCATCTGGGTTTAATCTATCACCGTTCTTTAGCCCACTCTGCCACCCCAGTTCAGACATGGCTATATGCAAATCAGTCTGACCCTGTGCCTCATGGGAACAGTCCAGCCCGAACTGCCAAACCATGTCTTCCCTGGACCGGAAACAAGCTTCCGAGGACCGGTTTCTGGCATTCCAGCCGTCTTCAGCCCGGCTTGCTTGAATCCAGTGGCAAAGTGAGCAAGGGACTCACGTCTGAGCATACCCTGCCACACTTATGGCGGCCAAAAGCGATACAAAAAGGGGGTGGTGATGGACGGAGCATCTGAATCAATCAAACGCTCACACCCAGTCAAAAGATCTGGGTTTAATCCATCCCTAATCGCTTGCCGCACCTGGACATGTATGAACCCTAGCATAAATCTACTGCTCTGACCGCCCTGTACATCGTGCTGTGATCGAAACTGACCCTGTTTATACAAGTCCACCAGTGTAGTGATTCTGGCAGCGGCCAGCTCCCGCAATGCAGGTTTCTCCCGAGCCGCCGAGCTATCAGGGTGTGCCGCCAGTGGCAGCGATGGGGCATACAGATAGGTAAACTGGGACCATTTAGCTAAGGCCCTACAGACCCTTGCAGTGCACAGAGCAGGGTTTATTTCGGTCCTGGGGCCGCCCATCCCCCCCGAAAGGGTTGCTGCCAGCAGCGGCGATGGGAGAACAGCATCGCCATATGAGGTTGAAACCACTGTGGGAAATGCCAATAGTGAGCAAATTGTGCTTGAGCGCAGAGGTAATATAGCTGTAGATCACGCGCCTCGAACCCCCCACGGTCGAATGGCTGAACCAAGACATCCCAACTGCATCTGTGTTTCTTACCACCCCATATGAATGTAAGTAATAGAGACTGAAGGGCACACAACAACACAATATTCAATCTAATCGGGATATTTACAAAAAGTAGTTTGGGCAAAATAGTCATTTAAATTACAGCGATTCGATCGGCTAGCGGGTGAGGCATACAAGTCCACTGCTCTGTCTGTTCAGTGATCCGTGTGAGTGCTCAACCACAGTACTTCGAGATCACCCGATCTGGATCTCTGTGCAACCATATCCCCAGATACTTCACCCGATCCTGTGTCCACTCCAGCGGGAAGTCAATCTCTACCTCCAGTGTTTCAGCCGTGAGCGGAAACACAGTAGACTTTGCCCATTTATTCACCAGGCCAGAATACCTCTCAAATTTAACATACTCCTGGAGAAGTGCCGGTAGGAAGGTGGCGGGTTCCCTCACATACAGCAGCATATCGTCAGCGTAGAGTGAGACCACAAGTGTCCGCTGACGAAAGCACAACACAGCCGCAGCATGCTGCTGTCGAAGTTTACAGGCCAACGGCTCCAACGCGAGCGCGAAGAGCATTGGCCACAAGGGGCAACCCTGACGTGTGCCACGCTCAATGGGAAAAGCTGATGACACCCATCCTTTAACTCGTACTCGCGCCAGGTTTTCTGTGTACAACACCCTAATCCACTGCAGAAAAAACGGAGGAAGACCCATTCTAGCAAAGACAGTAAACATATAATTCTACTGAAGGGAATCAAATGCCTTTGTTGCGTCTAGTAACACAGCGACCGCCTGTAAATCAGGGTCGAAATAATGCAATGTGGAGAACACCATGCTCAAGTTATGCGCAGTGGATCTACCTTTCACGAAACCTGATTGGTTCAGCAAAACCAGGAGGGGGACAAGTGGTTGAAGCCTGTTGGCTATCATTTTAGCCAATATCTTGGCATTTATATTAATGATTGAAAGAGGCATATAGGAGTCGCACCGATTGGCAGCCTTATCAGGCTTCAAGAGTGTCACCAGTAGCGCTTCTTTGAGGGAGGGTGGGAGTCTTCCCTCATCGTATGCCTCTGCATACACCTCCGGTACAAAAAGGGGGTGGTGATGGACGGAGCATCTGAATCAATCAAACGCTCACACCCAGTCAAACATCTGGGTTTAATCCATCACCGTTCTTTAGCCCACTCTGCCACCCCAGTTCAGACATGGCTATATGCAAATCAGTCTGACCCTGTGCCTCATGGGAACAGTCCAGCCCGAACTGCCAAACCATGTCTTCCCTGGACCGGAAACAAGCTTCCGAGGACCGGTTTCTGGCATTCCAGCCGGCTTCAGCCCGGCTTGCTTGAATCCAGTGGCAAAGTGAGCAAGGGACTCACGTCTGAGCATACCCTGCCATACTTATGGCGGCCAAAAGAGGTACAAAAAGGGGGTGGTGATGGACGGAGCATCTGAATCAATCAAACGCTCACAGCCAGTCAAAAGATCTGGGTTTAATCCATCACCGTTCTTTAGCCCATTCTGCCACCCCAGTTCAGACATGGCTATATGCAAATCAGTCTGACCCTGTGCCTCATGGGAACAGTACAGCCCGAACTGCCAAGCCATGTCTTCCCTGGACCGGAAACAAGCTTCCGAGGACCGGTTTCTGGCATTCCAGCGTCTTCAGCCCGGCTTGCTTGAATCCAGTGGCAAAGTGAGCAAGGGACTCACGTCTGAGCATACCCTGCCACACTTATGGCGGCCAAAAGCGGTACAAAAAGGGGGTGGTGATGGACGGAGCACCTGAATCAATCGAACGCTCACACCCAGTCAAAAGATCTGGGTTTAATCCATCACCGTTCTTTAGCCCACTCTGCCACCCCAGTTCAGACATGGCTATATGCAAATCCGTCTGACCCTGTGCCTCATGGGAACAGTCCAGCCCGAACTGCCAAGCCATGTCTTCCCTGAACCGGAAACAAGCTTCAGAGGACTGGTTTATGGCCTTCCGACCGTCTTCAGCCCGGCTTGCTTGAATCCAGTGGCAAAGTGAGCAAGGGACTCATGTCTGAGCATACCCTGCCACACTTATGGCGGCCAAAAGCGGTACAAAAAGGGGGTGGTGATGGACGGAGCATCTGAATCAATCAAACGCTCACACCCAGTCAAAAGATCTGGGTTTAATCCATCACCGTTCTTTAGCCCACTCTGCCACCCCAGTTCAGACATGGCTATATGCAAATCAGTCTGACCCTGTGCCTCATGGGAAGAGTCCAGCCCGAACTGCCAAGCCATGTCTTCCCTGGACCGGAAACAAGCTTCCGAGGACCAGTTTCTGGTATTTCAGCCGTCTTCAGCCCGGCTTGCTTGAATCCAGTGGCAAAGTGAGCAAGGGACTCACGTCTGAGCATACCCTGCCACACTTATGGCGGCCAAAAGCAGTACAAAAAGGGGGTGGTGATGGACGGAGCATCTGAATCAATCAAACGCTCACACCCAGTCAAAAGATCTGGGTTTAATCCATCACCGTTCTTTAGCCCACTCTGCCACCCCAGTTCAGACATGGCTATATGCAAATCAGTCTGAACCTGTGCCTCATGGGACAGTCCAACCTGAACTGCCAAGCCATGTCTTCCCTGGACCGGAAACAAGCTTCCGAGGACCGGTTTCTGGCATTCCAGCCATCTTCAGCCCGGCTTGCTTGAATCCAGTGGCAAACTGAGCAAGGGACTCACGTCTGAGCATACCCTGCCACACTTATGGCGGCCAAAAGCGGTACAAAAAGGGGGTGGTGATGGACGGAGCATCTGAATCAATCAAACGCTCACACCCAGTCAAAAGATCTGGGTTTAATCCATCACCGTTCTTTAGCCCACTCTGCCACCCCAGTTCAGACATCACCATCACCACCCCCTTTTTGTACTGCTTTTGGCCGCCATAAGTGTGGCAGGGTATGCTCAGACGTGAGTCCCTTGCTCACTTTGCCACTGGATTCAAGCAAGCCTGGCTGAAGACGGCTGAAATGCCAGAAACCGGTCCTAGGAAGCTTGTTTCCTGTCCAGGGAAGGCATGGCTTGGCAGTTCGGGCTGGACTGTTCCCATGAGGCACAGGGTCAGACTGATTTGCATATGGCCATGTCTGAACTGGGGTGGCAGAGTGGGCTAAAGAACGGTGATGGATTAAACCCAGATCTTTTGACTGGGTGTGAGTGTTTGATTGGTTCAGATGCTCCGTCCATCACCACTCCCTTTTGTACCGCTGTGTCTGTAGACATGGCACACAGGGATATTTGCCATGTCGACTCTTCAGTTTTGTCTGCACCTAGATACACAGGCTGCAGTGGCAGTGTGCATATGCTTGTTGAGGGGTCCCTTAGGGTGGCACAATTCGTGCTGCAGCCCTTAGGGACCATCTTGAACCACAAAGCCTTTGATACCAGGGGTACCTTTTACTAGGGACTTATATGTGAGCTAAAGGGGTGTCAAATGTGGAAAGAAAAGGTACAGTTTTAGGGAAAGAGATCTGGCATAGGGGACCTGGTTGATAGGGACCCTGTGCCCTTCCAGTCGAAATTACATCAATTTCCAGGCAAAAAGTGGGGGCTAGACATGTCCAAAAGAGGCACTTTCCTACAACTCTCCGATGCAGTTCACACCCAGCCTCCTTGCGAGGTTAAGTTTTTTAGTTTTCACCGCTCCTCCGCTGTTTCTGCTGATTTTAGTGTCTCCTGCACTTGTTACTTTGAAAAATCTCCGGCCGCTGATCTCTCTGCCTTCCTCCTGACTGGCCTACACCTCCCTTATGTCCTGTGAGACCATTGTGGAAACATAGAAGTTGATCACTGTGGGTCAAGTTCTCCAATCAGCCTGTGTGTGTGTACGTGTTTATATCTATATGAATATATATATATATATATATGTCTCTGCAAATCCTGACCGCCAGTCGAACGGCGGAATGCACCAGGCAAGGACCTCTGCACCCAATCCAAAATCCTCAATAAAGAGTCAAAGCCACATTAGCGAACAGTTCCATCCGTTTGTTACCAAGGTGAAAATGCAGGACAAGTGTCCTCCATAACGTGTTTCACTCCTCAAAGGGAGCTTGCTCACATAACGCGCCCCAGCAGGCATTGTGAATTTAAAGTGCTACATGGTTTAAAAAGCCCAACGAGTTTAAAAAATACAACGAGAGGCTGAGAATGTGCATGAAGATAACAAAACGACTGTATATGGTTACAAAAGAAATAACCCTCTCATAGGGAAACACAAACTACAGCGTGTCACTGAATAAATAAATAATGATGTAGATATGATTGATTAATTATGGCAAGTGCCTGTGTATAGGGTATAAATACCAAATAGCCATCAAAATTCATCAAAATGAATCAAAGTTTACCATCAAAACAGTAAAGGCCTAGGTAAGTAATATTTACCGACTCTTAAATCCAGATGTTTTTTTACCGACCGACCGGTAATGCCCATTCATTCCTATGGGCTTTGAAGCCCATAGCAATGAATGGGCATTACCGATTCGGTATTTACCGAATCGGTAAATACCGAATTTCACAAGGGTGCAGAGGGTGTCACTTTGACACCCTCTAGCACCCCCAAAACAGGTTCGGGTGCCATGTGGCAGGCATACCTGCCCTAAGGGCAGGTCTGCCTGTCATATGGCACAGGTGTGCATGCACACATGTGCATGCACACCGGAATCGGTATTTTACCATCAAATTGAATTTGATGGTAAAATACCGATTCTGTAAGGCTTGTGGGACTCAGAAGAGTCCCACCTACATCTCAAAATTACCGAATCAGTAAAAATACCGATTCGGTAATTTACAGAATCGGTAAATTTACCGATTCTGCCCCCTACATCTCAAAATCCATTTACCGGTCGGTAACGGCCGAAATCGGCCATTACCGACCGGTAAATGCCTACCTACATCTGGCCTCTAGTGCCCTAGTACACATCCCTGTAGCAGTGTAGTACAAGCTGACGAACAATATATCTATTAATAGCAAATGCTCAAATTCAAATAACTGGCATCGTCAAAAAACATTTCTAATTGCATACTTCCCATAAAACAGTCTTAAGTGTCTTGAAAAAGTGCAGAGCAAATTTTTTTTTCTATATATAATAAAGAATAAAGCATACTTAATAAATTCAAACAGTGGCATAGAAGTGCTAATGTATGACAACATCAATCCATCTCACAAAAAGTATGCAGATTCACATAAAACCAACAGCGTAATACCAAAGCTCATATAGAAAACTCACATTTTACATGGTGAAGAAATCAAATGATAGGAAATAACACTGACTCACAGAAAATTATGAAGGTCCTCATTGATATTCAGCCCGTTCGGGGCCCTAGTATCTAAAGCCAAAATGAAGTGAGTCTCTTTTTGCCGTAGCAGTTTCTCCCGATTCCCACCCCGTCCGGGGTTAGGGACTGAACCCAGGACCGTATATTCAAAATCTTTCAGTTTGTTATTGTGAATTAATTTGAAATGCCTGGCCACTGGGTAGCTACTGTCCGAATTGACAATAGCTCGGATATGTTGTAGAATACGTTGGCTAACTGGGTTCTTCGTGCTGCCAATGTATGATAAATTACAAGTGCATTTCAGCTTGTATATTACATATTCAGATTTACAAGTGAGATATTCACGAATGGGAATCTCCTTGTCACTGAAAGTAGTCTTATAGTAGGTGCTGTTTTTGGCAAACGTGCAGGCACGACATGACGTGCACTTGAAGAAGCCTGTTTTCGATAGCCAAGTTTTTTTGGCCGGGACCTCTGGCATGGACCTATCCAGGGCATCCCTCATAGAGGGAGCCCGTCGAAAAGTGATGGCTGGTTGACTGGGCATAAGCGGACCTAAAATATTGTCAGTAAGGACAATGGGCCATTCTGAGAATATAATTCGGCGAATGGTACTAGCCTGAACACAAAAAGTTGTGGTCAGGCGAACAGATTTAATTGGAGAGGGGTCCACAGGCGACTCAACTCGAGGTTTGAGGAGATCATCTCTGTTTCTAATCTTAGCCCTAGATATGGCTTCGTCCAGAACCTTTCTTTTATATCCTCTCTGTAAGAATCTCTGAACAGATTCTTTAAGAAGTAAATCAGAAGTGGCCTCATCACTGCAATCCTGCGAATCCGAATGAATTCGCCATATGGTATATTCTTAATGGTATGGTTAGGATGGGCACTGTGGGCATGTAAAATTGAGTTGCCCGCTGTGGACTTTCTAAACATTTTAGTGTCGAGAGTACATGCTTCAATATACAATTGTACATCTAGGAACTCAGCCGAGTCACCAGAGATGGATGCAGTGAATTTTAAGTTAAGGTTATTCACGTTAATGGCATCAACAAAAGCAGTTGCTTCCTCACTAGTACCCTTCCAGATAATGCAGACATCGTCAATATACCGCCAGTAGTGGATGATGTTACCCGACCACTGGCGGTGGGTGACTCCGAGCACGTGTCCTCCCACCAGCCCACATGTAAACATGAATAGCTGGGGGAGAAGCACGAGCCCATCGCCACCCCACGTAGCTGCTGATATATGGTGTTCTGGAATTGGAAAAAGTTAGTGCATAGACAGATATTAATAATTTCCAACAGCATTAAATTATGATCTCTCAGGCTCACATCTCTTTTGTCCAAAAAGAACGCCGTGGCATTCATGCCCTATTCATGGTGGATGCTGGTATACAGCGATTTAATGTCCATTACAATGAATAGATAATCTACACACCATTCAACAGTTCTCACTTTAGTTAAAAAGTCAGTGGTGTCCTTTAAATATGAATTTAAACCTTTTATGTGTGGTTGGAGGAAGTGATCCACATATTTGGATAGGTTTTCGTTCATGCTGCCCATCGCTGATATAATAGGGCGTCCAGGGACATGGGTGACCAATTTATGCACTTTCGGCAGGAAATAAAGAATCGGTGTGATGGGATCAGTCACACTTAAAAATTTCGATTCATCCTTAGTTAATAAACGTTTTCGCTGCCAGTTATGGATCTTTTTACTTGTCAATTCTTCATTCTGCCTCATCAAAGTCTTTGTGCTTTTCATGTAACAGGTTGAGTCAGAAAGGTGTCTATCTGCCTCGTTTAAATAGTCTTTCCTGGACCATAAAACGGTGTTTCCACCTTTATCTGAACTCTTCTTTTCAATTCAATTCAAAATCTCTTTATTCGAATGATGTATGCAATCATAAAAGTACAGGTAGATTACAAATATACAGTTTAAAAAGAGAATATAAAAATACAATAATTCATTGGATTCATAAGCAGAACAATTAGGTTTTAGAGTACAGTTACAGTTAGAAATACATTTGTAAAGTGCAGTTAAATAGTCGTACGTTTCCTGAACTCTTTATATATATATATATATATATATATATGTCTTCACGAACGGTCATTGAGGCGCGCTCACTGCTGGTTCGGCTTGCAGGGGAACGACCACACCCCTGTAATCATATATACACAAGCAGAGTACGCCGAACACACAGAGGTGAATTCATTTCATCAATTTTTTATTTTGGCTGAGAGTCTGTTGTTATGCCACTACGCGTTTCAATCTTCTGTATCATCAGGTGGCAATGATTCTCTAATTGCTGTGCCTTTTGTTTGGTGCTAGGCATGTTGGGATCTGTAGTCCCTGTTCCAAGATACGCAATACGAAGTTTCAAGGCGAAGGACTACGCCATCCGTCTTCCAAGAGATGAGGATGTCCGTTGAGAAAAGCAATACCGATGCTGCTCGAAAATGCAAACAAAGGAGCGCAGAAGAATTCTGATATGAAGTAAATTAAATCTACAAACCAAACAAGACTGGTGTGGAATGCAAAAAGACATCGGATGCAACGTATTTTGACACGCTCTCCACACATCTTGGAACAGGGACTACAGATCCCAACATGCCTAGCACCAAACAAAAGGCACAGCAATTAGAGAATCATTGCCACCTGATGATACAGAAGATTGAAACGCGTAGTGGCATAACAACAGACTCTCAGCCAAAATAAAAAATTGATGAAATGAATTCACCTCTGTGTGTTCGGCGTACTCTGCTTGTGTATATATGATTACAGGGGTGTGGTCGTTCCCCTGCAAGCCGAACCAGCAGTGAGCGCGCCTCAATGACCGTTCGTGAAGACTTAAAAGGTACAGGCGGCGCCCGGAGCTTTCTCACACCGAAGAAGCAGGCGGAGAGATACAAATCTCTTGCGGTATGCATTTAGCGTTTGAAGACACAGGCAACCGGAGGGTACCTACTTCAAGCCCGCAATACGAAGTTTCAAGGCGAAGGACTACCCCATCCGTCTTCCAAGAGATGAGGATGTCCGTTGAGAAAAGCAATACCGATGCTGCTCGAAAATGCAAACAAAGGAGCGCAGAAGAATTCTGATATGAAGTAAATTAAATCTACAAACCAAACAAGACTGGTGTGGAATGCAAAAAGACATCGGATGCAACGTATTTTGACACGCTCTCCACACATCTTGGAACAGGGACTACAGATCCCAACATGCCTAGCACCAAACAAAAGGCACAGCAATTAGAGAATCATTGCCACCTGATGATACAGAAGATTGAAACGCGTAGTGGCATAACAACAGACTCTCAGCCAAAATAAAAAATTGATGAAATGAATTCACCTCTGTGTGTTCGGCGTACTCTGCTTGTGTATATATGATTACAGGGGTGTGGTCGTTCCCCTGCAAGCCGAACCAGCAGTGAGCGCGCCTCAATGACCGTTCGTGAAGACTTAAAAGGTACAGGCGGCGCCCGGAGCTTTCTCACACCGAAGAAGCAGGCGGAGAGATACAAATCTCTTGCGGTATGCATTTAGCGTTTGAAGACACAGGCAACCGGAGGGTACCTACTTCAAGCCCGCAATACGAAGTTTCAAGGCGAAGGACTACCCCATCCGTCTTCCAAGAGATGAGGATGTCCGTTGAGAAAAGCAATACCGATGCTGCTCGAAAATGCAAACAAAGGAGCGCAGAAGAATTCTGATATGAAGTAAATTAAATCTACAAACCAAACAAGACTGGTGTGGAATGCAAAAAGACATCGGATGCAACGTATTTTGACACGCTCTCCACACATCTTGGAACAGGGACTACAGATCCCAACATGCCTAGCACCAAACAAAAGGCACAGCAACTAGAGAATCATTGCCACCTGATGATACAGAAGATTGAAACGCGTAGTGGCATAACAACAGACTCTCAGCCAAAATAAAAAATTGATGAAATGAATTCACCTCTGTGTGTTCGGCGTACTCTGCTTGTGTATATATATATATATATATATATATCTATACTAATATAATAAAGAGAGAGCCCAAACCTTTGAGGCGGGTAATCTCAGGAACCACAGCACCAATCACAACACCCAATACAGCGTTGGAAAGGGCAGTTGCAGCAGAAGGACATACGCTATGCAGACGCCCAACATATACATTTAAAAGGTAAAAGAACCGTGCCAGCAAAGTAGTCCCTTGTGGGCGTGTCTGCGTTGTGCTGTGGGCGTGTGCTGGGGGCGTGACAAACGCTGGGGGTGTGTGGTACGTTCCGCCCTTCATGCCATGTCTCATATCGTGTGCTAATCCTACCCTGCTCCCTTTAAATACCCCTGCACCCCATAATCCTAACCCACCCTTACTCCTTAAAATACCCCAACACCCTTAAACACTAACCCATCTTAACCCTATAAATATACCCTGTACCCCAAAACCCAAACCTATCCCTGAACCCTATAAATACCCCTGTACCTCAAAACCCACACCTACCCCTGAACCCTAAAAATACCCCTGTACCCCAAAACCCAAACTTAGCCATGAACCCTAAAAATGCCACTGTACCCCAAAACCTAGCCCTGAACCCTAAAAAACCCTGTACCCCAAAACCCAAACCTACCCCTGAACCCTAAAATACCCCTGTACCCCAAAACCCAAACCTTGCCCTGAACCCTTAAAATACCCCTGTATCCCAAACCTACCCATGAACCCTAAAAATACCCCTATACCCCAAAACCCAAACCTAGCCTTGAACCCTAAAAATATCCCTGTACCCCAAAACCCATACCTATCCCTAAACCCTAAAACTAACCCTGTACCCCATAACCCAAAACTATATCTGAACCATTAAAATACCCAAACACCCCAAAACATATACTTCAGTACCCCAAAACATATACCCCTATACCCATACTTACCTTATCCAAACATTTTTTTTAAAAACATGCTTTTACCATTCATGCATTTACAATGAATTTCGTTGTAAATGTATGCGTGGTCAAAGCATATAAAATGTAATGCCATGCGTTATAATGGCATTGCGGAGTCATGGTACTTTCGTAATGAAAGTATGCGGAGTGATGGTATGCGGAAAGAAAGTTGCGGAATAATGGGTGTTTACCCACCCCCTGTAAGTACATTGGTGGCACGGCGGCCCACATCTCCAGCAACATACTCATATTTTTTCACCACCCATTTGAAAAATGCACAGGTCTCTCTCATTGATGGCCAGCACTGACATACACTTATAGACACACCTCCCGCCAAAAGTTCTGGCAATTGCGAACTTTAGAGCTGGGGAGCTACGTTCGAATCTCGGCATCAGCTCAACATCCTGTGATTCCAGGCAAACCGCTTTGTCTCCCCGTGCCTACCACAAATGAATGTGTTCTTCCGTAATGTAAATTGTGCTCATGCCCTGTTGTCGAGTTCGCACTATATAATATTGCAAGGAAAAATAAAGTAGGGAAACTCGAGTTCACACACTACTGAACGCGCACTCTTAAGTGCATCAGCAGTGCACTGTGAATCAGAGCGTTTCACAGGCTTGTCACAGATAAGAAATGCTATCAAAACGAAATCCTACAAAACAATATACTACTGGCCGGCAGCAATTCATACCCGGACAACGTCGGGACGGGCTGCTAATATATATATATATATCACCAAAGTGCCCAAAGCAGTGAGAAGGCACACGACATTTAATTAAATACTCGGCCGTCCTGCCGAGGAGAGGAGCACCATCTGGAAAACTGACAGAGGCTGTGGAGCTGAACCTTTCAACTCCGTGAAAGCACTGCATCCTAATGCGGAAAAAGGCTCATCGAAACAAACCCTAACCTACTGAAGGATTTTAAAAAATGCCTAATTTAAACAACAGCTTGGAACTTACTATAAGTTACTTTACCTGACTCGCAATTGGACTCCAAGTCCCACAATTAACTATGGACTCTGCACTCAGCACACGCCCATGGGGGATAATGGAAATAAATAAAGTCCCAAGACTAAAGCATTGCGAGGTTTCCTTTGTGTTGTTTGGCAGCCCGAGAAGAAGAGGCAGAGAGCTTCGAAACGCGTTGGCGATAAATATGTTAACGGGGCATTTTGGTGAAGCTGCATTTAAACGCTGGAGGGCAGGGATGCAGTCGTGTGCCTTCTCACTGCTTTGGGCACTTTGGTGATTAATATATATATATATATATATATATATAACAATAGTAGTCCGATTGCCCTGCTAACCGGCGATCTCTTGGCGGTGCGGTTTCCAACGGCAGGACCACGCCGTTAATTATTCACAAGACTCCTGGAACCCAGGAAAAGACGGGTCGCACTCACCAAAGGGATTCGTTTCAGCAAAAAGGCAAATGAAAAAACAAGAAATGAATGCTTGAAAATCAAAACAAAAACAATAACAAAACCAACAGAGATAAGATTCATAACGGATTATACCCAAAACTCCAAAATGGTGAACTCGATTCTCAAAAAGAATTGGAAAATTCTCAAATTAGATGGCACCATTGGCAAAATGGTGGGGGATCACCCGATAGTAACATACCGCAGAGCAAGGAATCTTAAAGATCATTTAGTTCATAGCCATCTAGATATTCAAAACAAAAGCAAAGAATGGTTACAAACTAAAGGCTTTGTTAAATGCTACAGTTGCAAGGTCTGTCAAATAGCCAAACCAACTTCGGAAATCCAAATGGCTAACAAAAGGATGTGGAAAATTCAAAACCTAATCACTTGTAAAAGCAGATATGTGGTGTACATAGTAGAATGCCCCTGCAGACTAAAATATATAGGGAGCACAACATGCAAACTAAAAAAGAAAATTTTAGAACATACTCGTACAACCACAAACAAGGATAAAAACAACGCAATAGCCAGACATATGGAATTGGCCCACAAGGGGGATTGGAAAACATTGAAATTTTATGGTATTGACCAAGTGATGGACAATAAACGCGGAGGAAATTTGGAAAAAATGCTTCGTCAGAAAGAATCTCGACACATCCTAAAATTCAGGACAATGACCCCTTTTGGCTTAAAGCAGTCGGAAGAATTATATGTGCACCTATAGCAAATAAGTATATAAATATTTCGCAACTGCAATACAAACAGTTGAATATTTGTAAACAAGTGCACATAAAAAAGGACAAAATTGGTTATATTATATTCTATACCAACAACTAATGGGGTTAATAGCACTGTGTTTTATAAAGATGTAAATCCTTTTACTGACAGATCACCCATAATGGTTTTGTAAGTTTGCACGATACACACACCGGATAAAATATATAAACTACATGTCCCATAAGGCTTATGGGCTTGTATCGGTTAATTTGTACAGGAAATGATGTAATGACCCTTTCAAACCTATGTAAATCACCAGCAATTCATTGTTTGTAAGTTACTGTGATCAAGCAGCGGCTGCTGCGAAACGCGTCGGCTTTTTGTTTGTCTTGCTGAGTGAACCGATGATTATATAACGCTAAGAAATAAAAAGAAACTTTTCTGAAACGAATCCCTTTGGTGGGTGCGACCCGTCTTTTCCTGGGTTCCAGGAGTCTTGTGAATATATATATGTGTGTGTGTGTGTGTGCATATATATATATGTGTGTGTGTGTATATGGATATATATATATATGTTTGTGTGTGTGTATATATCTGGATGTCTCTAAATGTATAGATGATGGGACTGCCTGAGGGCTAGGAATGACTCCTTTATTTTCCAAGCCAAGGCCAGTGTTTCTCCTTTACCTACTCCCATTACTTGCTTCCCTCAAGTCAAGTGCCTAATGATTTTGTACCCTCCAAGCAGTAATGCTTTGGCTTCCAGGAGGAAACTGGCTAGACTACTGGTATCCACTAATCTTGAAATCCTGACAACCTGGCAAAGAGGCCTAGACATGTTGATTATTGTCTTTAATATTTATTGAGACTCTGATCTCAGAATTGGTCTTGCCTCAAATCGGACAAAGGACTTAAGAGAGATAAAGCAGCCCCACAAAGCTGAAATAGAGAAGCTCAAACGCTGTATTAATATTGATCTAAATCTGTCTAATTTAGACTGTTATGTTTTCCTAATCTTCCAAGTGTAAAGAAGAATGCCAGACAAATGTGTGTTGCTCAATTAGAGTTCTTGTTTTTATTATGTTTGAAAAGCTTTATTAAAGAAAATTATAAGCAAACAAAGACATCAGCAGAAAGCAATAATATTGTTTAAACATGGCAAATAATAGTGGGTGCTAATGTCAATGAATGGGAAGCAAAAAAGCATTTTATGGGGATTTTAAAGAGAGAAGGTAAAGGGAAAGAAAGGGGAGGGAGAAAGACAATAGCAGTACAGAATATATAATATTAAGGATAAATTACGGCAAGTAAGCAAATGGTACAATTTTCAAAACAAACTTAAACAGCATAAAAGATAACAAATCATGTGAAAAGACTATAAAAGATAAAGTGACAAGAAGGAGAGAGTAAGATTCCTTCAAGGGGGTTTAAAATTCTCTGAATTGACAGAAATAGGCTGTTTCAAAGTCAATTGATTCAGGTATAAGGTGAGAGGTAACCAGTAAAGATCAGTGTTGCGTATTGGTTTGCATGAAGAGGCGAAGGCGACATCAAGTCTGTGAAAATGACATAAAGTGTTCCACCAGCCCCGTATGGAAATATTGATGAGGGATTTCCAGTTGGAAGAGATGTGTTGAAATGCAAGAGCAAGCATGAGATCGAAGAGACTACGGGAATGTGAAGGGAGTTCTAAGGAGTCTGAGAGACTACCCAGAAAGAGAATAATGGTGGTGTATGGAATAGAGAGCGAAAAAATGCGAGAAAGGTATGACCAAACTTTGTCCCAAAAGATGGAAACAACAGGGCAGAAAAAGAACAGATGTAGAAGATCTGCATGTAAGGTGCCACAAGTCCAGCACTTAGAATCAGAAGAAGGTATGAAACGAGACAAAGCAAGAGGAGAAAGATAGAGTCTATGATATAGATAGAATAAAGATTGAGTAAGGGAAGCAGATCGGGAAATTTTTAGAGACCTGGACCAGATTCTATCCCAAAGAGCAACAGACCAAGTACATTCGAAATCCGCTTCCCAAGCAAGCTCCACTTTAGTCTTAGCATGATCTGGATTAGGAGAGGAGAAGAATTTATAAATAAGAGATGCTTTAGGGAGAGTGGCAAGGATAGTAAGGAGAGGGAATTGAGGTAATAATGATGAAGTTGAAGAAGGAAGAGAATAATAATGATCAAGAATTATTGCCATAAGAGTAGTAAATTTGTGCAAAAAAGATCGTGGGCATTTGAATAAAAGTTGAAATTGAGGAAAAGAGCAAGGGAGTAATCCATCAAAAAGATGATTAACCCATATGACACCTTTTAATCTCCAAAAGGTCCAATATATGGGTCTGTTATTTAAAAGGATAAGAGAGTTATACCAAATGGAGGTATTTAAAAATGAATCAAGTGTGATATCGTGTGGGAGAACCAAAGGCTTTAAAAGAGAAGAGGTATGTTTGAATAAGGGAGATAATGTAAACGGAGATTTGGTAGAAAAACGTATCACTTCATTGAAAGAAAAAGGTAGTAGGAGAGTTTGTTCAATGAGAAGCCAAAGAGGAGTAAAAGGAGAAGGTTCCGAAGAAAGCCATCGCGATGCCTGACGTAGAGAAAAGGATTTATGGTAAAGGCGAAAATCTGGAAATGTAACTCCACCGTTAAGTTTAGATTTGCGAAGGCAAGAAGAGAAATTCTAGATTTTTTATTTTTCCAAAGAAACTTTGAAAGGGAGGAATCAATAGGTTTAAAATAAAGGGCAGGAATATGAACAGGTAACATGGAAAAAGTGTAAATTAGAATAGGGGCTATCATCATTTTAATTGAGTCCAATCGGCCCCACCAGGAGAGAAAAAGAGGATTCCAAGAGGAAAACAGTTGATCAATACGAGATAAAACCGCTGACATATTTAATTTAATTGAAGAGGAGATGGAGTTGGAAAACCAAATGCCCAGATATCGAATCTTTGAGCTGTTCCATGCGAAGCCAGTAGAGGAGAAAAGATGGGGAAGACAAGTTTTGGTTAAAGGAAGAATTTCAGTTTTATCTGAATTAATCTTATAACCTGAGACTGGAGACAAGGATTCAAATTCAGAAAGTAAAGGGGGAATGGACACTTCTGGATTAGAGATGAACAAAAGAATATCATCTGCATATGCAGAGAGTTTCAGCTGATTGTCACCATAGGAAAAACCAGAAATGGAAGTATTATTACGAATGGAAGAAAGAAATGGCTAGGACAAAAAGGAGTGGGGATAGTGGACATCCTTGACGAACTCCACGTTGAAGAGGAAAGGAGGAAGAAAGCTGACCATTTACGAGCACTGAGGGTTTGGGTGCAGAATATAGGAGAGATACAAGGGATATGAATTTGGGACCAAAGCCATGCCAACGTAAGGAAGCAAACAAAAAGGACCAATCAACCCTATCAAAAGCTTTCTCTGCGTCATCAGAGATATCGGCCAAAGGAGTAGAGAGAAGTGGGGCTTTATTTAAAACATTAAGAAAAAGACGAGAATTATCAGAAGTGAGTCTACCTTTTACAAAATCACATTGTTCCTTGCCAATAAGATGTGGCATAAGGGGGTCTAAGCGTGACGCAATTAATTTGGCAAACAATTTATAATCCACATTAACTAAAGAGATCGGGCGATAATTTTTACAAAATTTGGGGTCACGACCAATGTTCCCTCTAATTTTTTTCCTTTGTGTGCGGCAGAGTAAGGTCTCTGTGCGCTGCAGCCAAGGTTATGTGCGCCCAAGAACACGAGAGCACGTGTATACCATAGCTTTAAGTAGGATGAAAAAACGAGGGGGGGTCTCTCAACGCGGCGTGGCAGATGCAATTAAGGGCATGGCTTAAAAGCAATTAAGCTAAAAATCTGTGCTAAGCATAATGTTCCACCCGACTGATATTTTGCTACTTCTGTCATTGCATCCAGAAATTTAATACAAGTAACATTACACATACAAGAAGCCAGTACTATTGGTTTTGTCAATGGCATAAAGTTCTATATATTATTGAAAATGCTTCCGCTCTTGTGGTAGCAGTTGTGGATTTATGCTCGAGCTGCCAACTTAGGAGACACGTTTTGAGGGGTAGGGCCAGTGAGATATTGCTGATACATCATTGACCTCACTCCTTCATATTGGGGTGTACAATGATTTTATGCTTTGGTGGCAATCAAGAGAAGTGTTCCGTCAACCCTCACATGAGTATTTCCTCTCTGGGACGACATTTTTTTCAGCAAAAAACTCAGGGATTCCATGTGAGTCTGGACAGTCTGATGGTACAGAAGTATAGTATAGGACATTCCTTGTAAAGAGTTTAGAACTGTTCAATTTGAACTTGTTTAGCATACTGGAGTGTAAGTAAGCCAATGATGACATTTCATGGCAAATTATCACAAACTAGAGATGTGATTCAGGCACCAAGGCAGATGAACTCTTGGTCCTTGGTCTGAGTTGTGTAGAGTGGTAATTCCACATGCTAATTGCTGAATTACTACCCCAGACAACTCTAAGCTTTACTTTGCGTGGACCTGCATTCAGTACTACTAAATTCTTTTGTTCCCACATTTTTCACCAGCTAAAAGCAAGTGGGAAATGTGAGGGGAAAGGGCCCTGAATTATTAAATCTCTCTGCAGTAAAGCGGCCCGCAATTCCAGGACCTGACAGCTATTCCATTTTTCCGGGTGAAAAGCTCATAATGGCTATTAATTGAGGTACTGATGCCAACTTGCATCAGTAACAGCTGGCCGAGAATTTCGCTTAACGTTTCCACCTCCCAACCTTTTCAGATTTTTGGTATAGATTGGATGGCACCGTGGAAATAAAAGTCTAATCCTTCCCTTCCTACTGTTCAGTTTTGGTGAGAGTGTCTCATAGCTGGAACTCCATATTTTGGCTTGAGATTTGCCTTCATATGCAAAATTGGTGTTCCTTTATCTTTCTGCCTCTTAAAAGTCACCCCTATTTTATTTTTGTTGCATTTTTATATAGCGCGAACTCGACCCGAAGGTATTGGAGCGCTTTCCATGAGCCCCGTATTTACATTACACATTCAGACACGGGGAGAATAAGTGATTTGCCCAGAATCACAGGATGTGGACGTGACCCCGAGGTTCGAACCCTGGTTTCCAGCACCAGAAACCGCAGTTTAAGCCGACAGACCACATCCTCTCCCATATATATTATTGATACATTCAGCATCACAGGCTTCCAAATATTTCAATTCTACAAGTGTAGTTGCAGAAGTGGATAGTTCGCGCGGGATAATCACCCTCTTTGTACCTGCATTTGTTATATTTATCAATTTATCAATTTCTTTATTGCTCCCCTGACCTTGTTAAAATGGCATTCCTATAGGCAGTTAACTGGTGTGATCAAAGGCCCTTTTGATACAGTCAAAGCTGAGTGCGCTTGGATTTCCAGAAAAAATAAGCCAGGAATAATTTGCACACTTGTGTTTAATTATATTAAAGGTTGTTTTTTGTAAAGCGGCCCAGTTCCATTTTAAGTGAGGAATATTACAAGGGCATATAGCATTGCTTCCTGTGATGTCACTTATTGTGACATCACTACCTGTGACAGTGACAACATTGTAAATTACATGTTAATTACTGCCCTCACTATTGTTCGTATGACTTGTGCCGTGCTCCCAAATTAAACCCCTGCTCTCAATACATCTCCTCATTTTTACACTTACAAAAATCCCATTCCCCTATTCTGCCATATAGTCTATCTGATCACAAGCGGGGTGTCAAAAATAATTATAGATGTGTTTTACTTTATATAAAGCACATAAAAAATGGTATAGATTTTTTTTAATAACAACCCAATTTTACATTAATATCGTTTTAAGACTAGTATTCAGTGATACAGCACACGTTTTCTGCATAGTAGTGTGCAATTTGGCAGCAGAAGGTTAAATGAAGTGAACAATTTCTTTTTTTCCTCAGAAAAGAGATTCGAAGTTTGCCCCCCTGGTGAGCCTTTCTCACAAATGAATAGCTGTTGCCAATTGAAAGGGGTTTTAAAAATACACTGCGGCCAGGTTATATGTATACACTGTTTGCAGGTGCAAGCAGTAAGAGTGGCTAGGGCACAAGGTGACACCTCTTAACTTCCTGGCTGCAGGTAATGCCTGGATGAGAGAGAAGAGCGTCCTGCCCTGCTCTTGTACTGACGCCGACTGGAAAGCTGCATTTCTTATCTTAAAGGTGCGCAGCTGGGGGCCGATTGTGGGCCATTGTGAAAATATTTGTTAATTGCAGCATATGACTGTGCTGTAATTAACAAATATTTTCACAAAGGCTCACCAACAGCCTCCAGCCGCGCTCCATTAAGAAATGAATGCAGAAGGCAAGCAGCAGAAAGGAAATTAGCATTTTTCGCGCTGCTCGCATTTAAAAGCGGCGGCGTGAATGCTCTCCCGGGATGTGCTGTGTGTGCGCGCTTCACACACAGCACTGCGTGCTCGGGGGAAAGGATGTGAGCGCGCGCCCAGGCGCGCACTCTCCTGGGAACAGTGGTCACGACTGTCTTTTGGGATAAGACAGATGGTGGCGTCTTGAAAAGTACCTTCAGCTTTACCAGATGAATAAAAGGAATGAAAGAGCGTTAAAAGTTTGGGCAGTAAAAGATCAGAGAAATGTAAATAAAATTCAATAAGAAAACCATCAGGACCAGATGTTTTACCCTTAGTAAGAGATGTCAAAGCCACGGAGAGCTCATGTAATGAAAGATCACAGTCAAGGGCTGGAAAGTTGAGATGAGAGATGGAAGGCGTAGGAAGATTCTCAAAGTAATTCTGAATAAGAGCAGGAGTGGGAGGAGATTCTGGGGTGTAAAGCTGTTGATAAAACAGTTGGAATTGATCCAGTATCTCCTTATCTTTATGTAGGAGAGAGTTATTAGGAGAGTAAACAGATTCTATAAGAGTACGTTCTTTACGAGATTTAAGATAATTAGCTAGAAGCTTCCCGGATTTGTTACGGCCCCCATAGTAACGAGCACTACTACGAAGGAGAATTAAAGATGCATTATCAGTAGTAAACTTATTAAACTCTAATTTTGCTCGCAAAAGATCTGGTGACATATGTTTATCTGGTGAAGTATAGAATTTATGTTCCAAAGATTTTATATGCGCTAGAGAAGTTTTACGGTTCTGAAGATATTGTTTCTTTTTCCTAGATACGAAGTCAATAATGAATCCACTTGCAGTGGCCTTAAAAGAGTCCCAGCGGATATAAGGAGGGGTACTAGGATCAGAATTAAATAGAAAAAAGTCCTTGGTAAAGGAACGGAGAGCAGAAGAGAAGTTAGGATCAGTGAGAAGCGCGCTATTAAAACGCCAGCGAGATGGCCTGGGACGCGGTGGAAGTAAATCAAGATCCGTTACAATGGGAGCAAGGTCCGAAATAACAATTGGTTCAATAGAAAAAGATAGTAAGTTTTGAGATAGTTTGAGAGAGGAAATGTAACCCAGTCGAGAGAAAGATGTGTGAGGAGGAGAGAAAAAAGAATAATCCAAAGTATCAGGATGGGAAAGTCTCCAAGAGTCAGTAAGACGTGATTGCAAGAAATTGTTTGTGTTTTATGAGGAATGAAGCGTACTGAGGATTTGCGATTGAGAAATGGATCCACAATCTGGTTACAATATCCACCTAAAATGAATAAATCATCCTTATATTGAATGCATTTGTTTGTAATTAGAGGCCAAAAAGAACAGTCAGGCTGAGTAAGACCATAAACATTAAAAACAGTTAAAGGAATAAAGTTAATGAGCAGCTTAGTCAGTATCCATCTACCATCTTCGTCATTTTCTTGTGATAAAACTTTACATTTCAATTTTTTATGACATAAAATGGCAACACCTTTCTTTTTGTTAGTAGAAGGGGAAAATAAAACGGTTCCAACCCACTGTCTTTTTAATTTAAGGGACTCAATTTAAGTAAGGTGGATTTCTTGTAAAAGGACCAAATCAGGGTTATAAGATGTTAAATGGGAAAGGACTCTCTGCCGTTTAATTGGATTATTAAAACATTTTACATTCCAGGAGATAACTCTGAATGTGTAGAAAGCCTAAAATTAATAGAGACCAAAAATTGCAATAAAGTTGATACATAACAAACAGCCGAAAAGTAAATGAAAGAGTAAAGGGAAGTGATTGTAAAGAAACACATCAAAAAGAGGAGTAGGGCAAAGTAGAGAAGGGAGAAAGAAATCTGTACAGATACAGAAAGTAATGGTAAAAAAGTAACACTGGAAGAAAAATACATAGAACCAGAGATTAAAGGAGGTGAACCAGTGAGGAGGAAGACGGGAAAGGATAGGAAAAGAAAGGAGGAGAAAAAGAGAAGAGAAGAAGAGACAGTACATATCCAAAGGATGACTGATAATAACATACCTGAGGGAGACATACTAGAGGGAGATGGGGCAATGACGACACTCAACAAGACGAACCGCTCGGAGGGCGGGACTCCAAACCGCACCAGGACAAAAATCAAAGGAAAGGAACCACATGGGATAAGGGAAGGAGCCTCACAAACCTGTGAAGGATATAAGAGAGGTAAATAACAATAGGAAAATAACAATAGGGACGTACATTATAAGTAGGCTGTGGGGTTTTAGGTTTAAACCTATAATAACTGATAAATCGCCGCTTTTAATACTGTTTGCTGATTTTAACGAGTCAACAGTTATTCCCCTGTATTACTCACCGTGCCACCCAATTGTCACGGGGCTACAGCGGTGTGCTTCACCGCGCTGTGGACCGCTGCAGAGTTGAGTTGGCTGCCCTGAATCGGAATCACTCCCAGACCACCCCCACTGCAGCCGAGTAGTTGCTGCCGAGGGGCCCGCCATCTTGGGTGAGGAGCAGGAACAGGGCGAGCAGATTAGTGCTTGGCCCCTCCTGCCCTCGTCACTACAAAAGCCCATTTCCTCACACCCTCATTGATTGCTAATGCGTGTGGTGTGTTTGTATGTAGCGTCCTGAGGCGGTAAGCCGGGACCAGTAAGGTGATAGAATTGCTCATTGTTTTTGTGCTTTTAAAAAATTTTAATCGCCGCTTTTAATACTGTTTGCTGATTTTAACGAGTCAACAATTATTCCCCTGTATTACTCACCGTGCCACCCAATTGTCACGGGGCTACAGCGGTGTGCTTCACCGCGCTGTGGACCGCTGCAGAGTTGAGTTGGGTGCCCTGAATCGGAATCACTCCCAGACCACCCCCACTGCAGCCGAGTAGTTGCTGCCGAGGGGCCCGCTATCTTGGGTGAGGAGCAGGAACAGGGCGAGCAGACTAGTGCTCGGCCCCTCCTGCCCTCGTCACTACAAAATGGAGCCATTACCCCGGAAGCGCAGCGGACGGGCGCGCCGGCAGCGCACCGAAGGCGCGCCAAAGGCAAGCCCGTCTGCGCCCGTCATCGCCAAGCCATCGCCTCTCGCCAGAATCCCTGGTCCTGACCCCATAGGGGTCCGAGTGTATGATGCTCTGACACTATGCTCATTGAATAACGGCCAGGTTTGTAACAACTTGCCGACTTGTGTTGGGGATGCGAACTTTGTTTGTGATTCTTGTTGTTTTACCCTACCTCGGCCTGGCTTGGTCGGACAGAAAGCGGGGGCGGATAAGCTTACTCAGCTGACTGTCCTACAGTTGAATGTGAGGTCCCTCGCCAAGCATTATTTAGATATTCAGGCACTCCTGCTTGAGGAAACACCTGATGCTCTTTTTGTTTGTGAGACCTGGTTACATGACGCTGATACTAGCCTGCCCAATCTCACTCTCCCTGATGGCTATTTGATCAAACAAATTAACAGAGACACGAGGTGGCGGGATCGCTGTTATTTTCAAGGAGCAATATACATGCTCCTTTATTAGAGCTGACATCTGTGACTGCGAATGCGCCAGATTCCAGATAGTTTTTTGTCCGCAGTTTACGTTCTCTGGACTTTATATTTACCGGCCCCCGGGACCTGCCTCAAAGTTTATTCAATCTTTACTAGAGGTAGTGAGCTCCCTAGTAATAGGACCGTCCAATTTTACTGTCCTAGGAGACTTAAATCTCCATTTTGACCAGAATCCTGACGCTACCATCAGGAATCTTTTAAGTGATTTAGCGGCCCTTCAATTGGAATCTTTTGTCCACACTCCCACACATGTGGCAGGGCACATACTCGACCCTCTCTTTTCTAATATCTTGGAGCTTAGAGTAGTCGTCCCTAAATCCATCGGATGGACGGATCACTTTCTGATTAAAGCTACCATGCAGGTCAGGGAACCCTTCAAAACTATGGGGTTGAACCGGGTCCTCAAAAGACCGTGGCATAAACTCAAATCTCACGCTCTCCAGTCAACATAGGGGATGTTTCCCGGTGGAGATGAGCCAGATGTTAACGCCGCATACTCCATCTTCCAGGATTGGATCGTGAAGGGACTCGATGACCTTGTCCCTGCCAAATGGACTAAAGGGCGTAGGTCACCATCCCACCCTTGGTATAATGATTCCGTTAGAACCTGGAGGAAAGAATGTAAGACAGCTGAACGCCTATGGAGGCGTGAATATAGGGATGAGCATAAACGGCTGTACTTGGCCAAGCTGAAACTTTACCATAAGGCCATTTGTTCCGTGCGTGCCGCTTTTTATGCTGAAGAAATTAAGGTCAGCCCCAACCCCACCAAATGTTTGTTCAAACTTGTACAAGAGCTTCAGAATAGTAGAGCTCCATCCTCCAACATCACCTCGGCACAGCAGTGTGAGGATCTGGCCACTTTCTTTGTAGAGAAGGTAAATACAATATATAGCTCCTTTCCGCAGCACCCTTCTGAGTCCTGTACTTATACTTGCCCTAGTTCTGAGGGGGAGGTCCTGGCCTGTATCCCCGAGATTACTGCCGATGAATTGGCTATAATCTGCAAAAAAGTTAAATCTGGGAGCCCGGCAGATCCTATGCGGCCTGCCCAATTTGTTGATTCTCTGAATTTTTTTCTGTTACCCCTCAGATCTCTTCTTAACCTGTCCTTTTCCACGGCAACAGTTCCTGATGCTTGGAAACAGGCCTGGGTCTCCCCGATTATAAAAAAAAAAAGCCGACGCTGGATCCATCCAAACCGGAGAACTTCAGGACAATATCCCTTCTCCCCTGGGTGGCTAAACTCGCTGAAGCCCATGCTAACTCTGTGCTTGAACAATTTGTGCACCAAAATGACATCCTGGACCCATCCCAAAATGGGTTCAGACCGGGCTACAGCACAGAATCTGCATTACTGGCTACTACTGAATACCTCCGGGAGATCCTTGACGCCGGTCAGAGTGCAGCGCTGATCCTGCTTGATCTTAGCTCTGCCTTTGACACAGTGTCGCACGGGATCCTGCTCTGCCGCCTGGAGGAATTTGGTATTAGGGAGTGTGCCTTGGAGTGGTTCCGGTCATTCCTTCAGGACAGATCTTTTCGGGTTACTGCCCCTCCTTTCCTGTCCAAGTCTCACCATATTGGTCAGGGTGTCCCCCAGGGCTCAGCACTTAGTCCGTCCCTTTTTAATCTTTATGTGCAGCCGCTTGCGGCGATCGCCAGAGAGTGGGGCCTGACGCTGGTATCATATGCTGATGATACTCAGCTGGTCGTCACACTCTCTGAGAGTCCATCTGTTGCTGCTACAAGATTTAGGGACGGAATAGCTGCAGTTGCTCACTGGATGACCAACAACTGTCTCCAGCTGAATGCCGGTAAAACTGAGATTTTGCTGTTGGGGAAGAATATGACCTTGTGGAACGAACGCTGGTGGCCTCCCTCTTTAGGTCTGAAGCCTGCCCCTAAGGCTTCAGTGAAAAACTTGGGTGTCTGGATGGATTCCTCATTGGGCCTCCAGACCCATACCAAGAGAGTGGCAGCAACTTGTGTAGGTCTATTAAGGAGCCTTCGCCCCATCTTGGGCTTCTTCGAACCCGCTATGCGTCAGCTTGTGGTTCAAGCTATCATCTTGTCACGCTTAGACTATGCCTGTGTCTTACTGTTAGGTGCCAACAAAACTGAAGTAGCCCGTTTCCAGAGAGTTCAAAACTCGGCTGCTAGGACCCTGGTTGGTCTTCCCCGGAGATGCTCTGCCAGAGCTACGATTAAAAAACTGCACTGGCTTCCAGTAGAATCTCGTATTAAATTTAAGGCACTTTGTCTGGCATTTAAAATTCTTAAACTTCAGAGCCCGGCCATTTTGCGCCCTCTTTTGGCTCCTTATGTCCCGCAACGTAATTCACGCGCCCTTGGTCAGCACCTTGCAATCATCCCTAGGAGCAGGCTCTGCCGTATGGGTGGACGCTCTTTTCGGGTGCTGGGAGCCAGGCTCTGGAATTCCCTTCCGGTTACCATCCGTGGTATTGAGAATCTGCTTGCTTTTCGTAAAGCCGTGAAGACCTTCCTGTTCTCCTCCTCCTAAGGATTTTGCCCTGTTTGGCCCGCTCCATTCATTCCACCCTCAGTGATCGCTAGCACCGGGACGCCTCTTTGCTGGGGCAGCTGTTGCGCTCTTACAAACTAATAACATAACATAACATAACAAAACCCCACTGAAAGATAAATAGCCCTAACCGGTGAAAACCTATAAACACTGAAAAAACACCTACACAACCACAAACTAAATGCCATTCAAAGAAAGGAAAAAGAGACTGAAAGAGTCATTTTTTTCTTACTGAAGTTGTCAATACAATGTAACTTTGTTATACAAGCAAGCAGTAAGGAAGACTGGCTAACATTATTCTGCTTGAGTTTTGTTCTTTAGGGATGCCTCTAAAATATTGTTTCTTATTCCTTTTACTTTTTTCAGTTTTGTGGCCTTTGGTCTAAAGATGCAGGGTTTAGTTTCATGTTTTAGGTCGAGTTTAATTATTTTATAAACTGTAGAGAATCAGAAAATATCGAACTCATATTTGATATTTTGGCTGCATTTGATTCTTTCACTGATAGGTAAAATGGCTGGTTTCATAAAAATCTTTCCCAATATGTGTCATCACATTTACCCACAGAGAATGGGTAAAAACCCTTAATACATCAGACCACAGTTTCTAGTGGGTCAGTATTGATAGTAGGTGAAATGCCAACACCTCAGGCTTTAAACATTCAATGCAAGGTATAGTGACTAGTATATATGAAAAGAGCGCTATCACCAAGCATCTGGGATAGTGGTGAAAACATGACACCAGACTTTTGGAAAGCTGAGTTCTGCGAGGGGTTTGTGAGTATTCAGAAATGAGATGGCGCACAACAGGTAGTGGTTGAGTCAAAAGAAATGTTAATTGTGGTTGGTGCAACTGGATCAGAGGAAACCCTAAACTCTGAAAAACAAGGATGGAGACATTCCTGCCTTGTGGTCAAATGTAAGCTAAGTCCAATGCACACAACAGAGTATGTGTGATATGATTGCCCAGGCTGGTCTCATGTTCCAACTATACGTATTCCAATAAAACGACACAATAAGAACACATTTGTACGACTCCATCCTTGCCACGAGCTTGTGATCAATCATATCACACATACTCTGTTGTGTGCATTAGACTTTTGGAAAGCATTGAACGCAGTGTCACTTGTAATGCTCTGCAAAACAGGTTCTTTCCAAGTTCAACAAAGATTGGAGTGATATTGTTTGTATTTGCAGTGATTCAGCTACGTATATAAAAAAGTTGTGTGATGACCTGTCAAAATTGATACCCGAGCTTAAGTGATTCCCTGTAGGAGATCCTTGCCACTTGTTAGATGGTATGCTGAAAGCATCTTTACTATCTTCAGAGTTAATGAGGGATGCTATTGACTTTTTAGTCCATTCTGGTGCACTGTTTTCTTATGCACAGGAACTAAAACGCACATATTTATCATTTCGTGCTTTATGTGGCATCAAAGAAAGAGTCATCTCAACTGTGTCCCTTAGCTGATGGTTCTCAGCCCAAGGGGCTATGAACGCTGAGAGGGCCTTTTCACAGAAGATTATATGGGAAGGAAAGAGCGAGCGCACCTGACCCAAAGACTCACTGAAGAAGTATTGTATGGTGTACTACAATAAGATTAATTTGCAAAAATCTATTTGGACCTCATATACACTATAAGTACACTGTCTATATACCATGTTCTTTCAGTGCAGAAAGCAAGCAATAATAAAAGCAAAACGTTCCATAAACACCGGAAAAACACATTTTCTGTTGTTTTTAGTGGCACAAAAATGTGTAACCACTGATAACTGTTTTTTGAGCTATTGAAAACACTGGAAAAAAAAAACAGAATTTACCAAACATAGAAACTGAAAACAGGAAAGCCTAATTCAAAGATACCCAATAAACAAACATGGTAATAAGAGATGAAATAACAATGGAAGGACCCCAATAGAGTATACAAACTAATCTAAAGGCATACCTAAATATATAACAACAATAAGAATACTATAAGAGGAAAAAAACAGACAGATGTAAATAAGAACTCAATCAGCCACTAGGGGAAATTGAAGTATCTATGGCATCATGAACCTATGCAATAATACATACAAAATATGTATAGGTATCATTGAATATTGAACAACAACAGGAGCACACATAAGTACTGTAAAGGGATACACCACCAATGCAAATATTAAGTCAGTCAGCCACTAGGAGAAGTAGAAGTATCCATGCCACTGTTGGATTGAATGTGGATAAAGTTCTTAAGATCACCAGGATCTTGAAAAGTTCATGTTCGATTTTGATGAGTGACCTTGAATATACATGGATGAAACAACCCATATCTAGCTCCAAGAAAACGCAGGGGCACACGGAAGTTAAGAAACTCTTTTCTTCTTGACGCAGTGGCATTGGAAACATCTTGAGAGAGGAATACTCTCTGACCCAACCACGAAACTTGATGTTTGGATCTACCTGCGGAAAGGACTGAGAGAAGATCTGTAAATTTCAGGAAAAGAATGATGACTCCTCGTGGTTTCGTTGAAGCAGAAGAACGTGGACCAAGCAGATGTGCTCGCTGGATGGAGAGAGATGTAGTGGGAGGCATGTCCAGCAGTTTTGGAAGAAAAGAGGTGAAAAAAGGTACAGGATCATTACCTTCCAGGGATTCTGGCAAATCGTAAATACGAAGATTATTCCTCCTATTTCTATTTTCCAAATCTTCAGTATGTTGCTGGAGGGCCAGGACCGATTTTTCCAAAGAAGACATGCGTTGAGAGTTAGTTTGTATCTCCGAAACTTGTTGTTCCACAGATGTGATTCTAGTATCCATAGTTGACCATTTTTCCTTCAGGAACATTTCATTGTTGGTTTCCTCAACAAACGGCTGCAAAGCACGAATCTCTTCCAAGATTAGTTCCATAGAAATAGGAGAGGACGATTTGTCTGGTGATGGAGGATCATGTTTCAATCTTTTGGTTGAAGAAAGACGGGGAGAAGATTTGGATGACATGGACTGCACTGAGGAAGAACGATTGGGTGTAGTTCCAGCCATTTGAGTCACAGTAGAAGAATTATGGGAAGCTGAAGAAGAGGTCGGAACCTGAGCACTCTTAGAAGAGACGAAAAGGAATTTTAGTTTACGCAATTTTCCCATAGAAAGAAATACATATAAAACCAGTACATTAAGCCGTAGCAAATGACATTCAGCAACAAGCAAGTAGTCTACAGGAAACCAACATGGTAGAGCACCAAACACTGGAGAACAAAGCAGAAGCGTTAAAAATATCTTCGGTTATGCGTAGGTGTTGAGGACAAAAATCAATTGTTACAAGCGCCACAAGTGAGGCATCCTCCAAAATGAAGCACTGAAAAGAATAAACAGTACTTTGAGAAGAAACATGCTTAGGCAAAATGACGGGTATAAAAAGGTCATGGATGATGCCAGTAAAATGATCAGGCTTTATATAGCAGATAAAGGCCAGCAGTTTATGTATTGAAATTCAAGCTCCAAGTCGTGTAGAATCAGGAATGCATAGGAAATAGCATTGGTCTACAAACAATAAGAATGCAAGCCATTCATCTATGAACTGTAGACATGCACAAACAAGGTAAAACTCCAAAGTAGTAAAGCAGCAAGTAGATGATGAAGATATCCCCAAATAGGTAGCGAGTGGTGTCAGTAAAAATAAAAGAAAATGAAAGTCACCTTAGCTACCGGGGAGGAATCTTGGCAGCACGAAGCATTTTGCTAGTGTTTACAACTCCGTGAGGAGAAATGCACGTAAAACGAGACAAAATGGTGGGCGCCACAAGAGCTCCGATGCAGTGTTTCTGTCAAACAGTGAAGCGTTGGGCAGCGGGAGGAAGCAAACCGCTTACCCGATGGCGCTCATCATCCGACATGTTTATACATCAGCTGCCTTCGAAGGAACGCCGTTGAAGTGCCGCAAATGTGTTGTAAAGAGGTCCTGTGCGGCGGAGTATCGTCCCTAAGCCTCCATCTTGCGCGGCGCCGTAGCCACGCCCCCCTCAGTTAGTGTTCTGATTATTAACCTTCACAGCGGGTCACCTCACGGAGGTTCAGTAGTTGCTGTATTGGGATTTGCAGGGAATATGGCAGTTGAGGTCCTTTGCCACCCATATAATGGTGCCAGCAAAAGTGTGCCACTTTCATTTGATGCGACTCCCAATATAAGTGAGCCCCATGGTTTGACAACCATGTATAAATCTGGGACTCCCTAAGAATTTTACTAATGGTCACCCTCTCTGGACAAGCAGCCGTGCCCAACCACTGCATTGGCTGTTACAGCTGTGCCGCTGCATAATATAGCTGTTAGTCATGGCATCTTTCGACGTGTTCCCCCTGCCTTTTTGCTTTCTGACCTCCTGGTTGTGATGGTATGCTAGACTTTGTTTTTGCTAGTTTTGTGTCTCTGTGCACTTTTCCACTGCTATTCAGTGCTAAAGGGCAAGTGCTCACTGTAAATTGTATTGGGATTGGTTTTCCATGATTGGGATATTTCATTTACTAGTAAGTCCCTAGTACAGTGCACTGTGTGTGCCCAGGGCCTGTAAATCAAACGCTACTCGTGGGCTTGCAGCACTGGTTGTACCATCCACTCAAGTAGCCTTTCAAAGGTGTCTCAGACCTGCCACCGCAGAGTCTGTGCACAGTTTTTACTGCCATGTCGACCTTGCAAGTGCACCCACTTGCCAGGCCCTAACCTTCCCTTTTCTTACATGTCAATCAATCAATCAATCAATCAGGAGTTTGTTAAAGCGCGACTACTCACCCGTAAGGGTCTCAAGGCGCTAGGGGTGGGGGGGGGGTTGGGGGGGGTGCAGGTTCCATTCCATCAAGGAGGGGGTCTGTCGAAGAGCCAGGTTTTGAGGTTTCTTGCGAAGATGGGGAGCGATGTTGTCTGTCTGAGGTGGAGCGGAAGGGCGTTCCATGCTTTGGCCGCGAGGAAGGAGAAGGAGCGGCCTCCCGATCTGGTCTTTCTGGTGCGGGGGACCACAGCGTAGGAAAGCTGGGCTGATCGTAGGGTCCTTTGGGGTGCGTGGAATTTGAGTCGACTGTTCAGGTATGCTGGTCCGGTGCCGTGGAGGGCCTTGTGTGCGTGGGTGAGCATCTTAAAGGTGATTCTCGCCTCGACGGGGAGCCAGTGGAGTGTGCGCAGGTGCTGGGAGATGTGGCAGTGTTTTGGCAGATTGAGGACCAGTCTTGCGGCGGCGTTCTGGATGTTCTGTAGCTTGCGGATGAGGTTTTTGTTTATTCCGGCGTAGAGTGCGTTGCCGTAGTCGAGTCTGCTGGTGACCAGGGCGTGAGTGACTGTCTTTCGGTGTTCGAGGGGGATCCATTTGAAGGTCTTACGAAGGAGGCGGAGGGTGTGGAAGCAGGAAGATGAGACAGAGTTGATCTGGCGGTCCATTTTGAGCTCGGAGTCCAGGATGATTCCCAGGTTGCGTGCGTGGTCTGTGGGGGTTGGCGGGTTTCCGAGGGCGGTGGGCCACCAGGTGTCACTCCAGGCGTCGGGGTTTGGGCCCATGATGAGTACTTCTGTTTTGTTGGTGTTTAGTTGTAGGCAGCTGTTTTTCATCCATTTGGCGACGGCTTCCATGCCTTCTCGAAAGTTGCGTCTGGCGGTGTTGGGCTCGTTGGATAGGGAGAGGATGAGCTGGGTGTCGTCTGCATATGACACGATGTTGAGTCCGTAGGTTCTGACGATGGGGGCAAGTGGAGCCATGTAGACGTTGAAGAGCGTCGGGCTGAGGGAGGAGCCCTGGGGGACTCCGCAGGTGATAGGTGTGGGGTCCGAGAGGAAAGGGGGGAGTCTGACACGCTGCGTCCTGCTGGAGAGGAAGGAGCAGATCCAGTCGAGGGCCTTGTCCTGGATTCCTGCATCGTAGAGTCTGCGTATTAGGGTGCGGTGGGAGACTGTGTCGAACGCCGCTGATAGGTCGAGGAGGATGAGGGCTACTGTTTCTCCTTTGTCCAGTAAGGTGCGGATGTCGTCTGTTGCGGCGAGGAGGGCGGTTTCCGTACTGTGGTTTTTTCTGAAGCCGGATTGGGAGGAGTCGAGGATGTTGTGTTCTTCAATGAATGTGGCGAGTTGGCTGTTGATGGCTTTCTCGATGACTTTCGCTGGGAACGGGAGCAGGGAGATGGGTCTGTAGTTTTTGAGGTCGGTGGGGTCCGCTGAGGGTTTCTTTAGGAGGGGGTTGACCTCGGCGTGTTTCCAGTCGTCGGGGAATGAGGCGGTCGCCAGGGAGCAGTTGATGGTTTGGCGGAGCATGGGTGCGATGGTGTTGGCGGCTCTGTTGAAGATGTGGTGGGGGCAGGGGTCCGTGGGGGCCCCTGAGTGGATTGACTTCATTGTCTTCAGTGTGTCTTCGGTGGTGAGGGCTGTCCAGTCATCAATCACTGGTTTCCGGGTGTCGGGGGTGGTTGGTGAGGGTTCAGTGTGTTGGTTGTCTTTGTCAAAGTTGTCGTAGATGCTCTTGATTTTGTGGTGGAAAAAGATGCTGAGTTTGTCGCAGAGGTCTTGTGAGGGAGGGATGTCGGTAGACTCGCTGGTGGGTTGGGCGAACTCCTTGATGATGCTGAAGAGTTCCTTGCTGTTGTGTGCGTGGGTGGAGATTCTGTCTTCAATCGCTTTTTTCCTCGTTTCTCTGATGAGTTGATGGTGGGCGTTGGTGGCGGCTCTGAAGTTGTTGTGGGCTTCTGTGGATTTGGTGTTTCTCCAGGCCTTTTCGAGGCGGCGGCATGTGCGCCTGGACTCTCGAAGTTCGGTGGTAAACCATCTGGCTTTCTTGGCATGGGTATTGTTGTTTTTCTTGAGGGGGCTATGGTGTTGTCCGAGATCCATCTATGCAGGGTTCGGGCTGCGGTGTTGGGGTCGTCGTTTTCCGCGATGGTTGGGGTGGAGTTGTTGAGTGAGGAGGTGAGCTGGTCATCGGTGATTTTGGTCCAGTTTCTTTGTGGAAGCAGGTGCTGGTGTCTGTGGATGGTGGGTGTTCTGAAGGTGAAGTGGACGCAACGATGGTCGGTCCATGGGAGTTCGGTGGTGTGGCTGAAGGTGATGGAGTTTCCTGTAGTGAAGAGGGGGTCGAGGGTGTGTCCTGCTGAGTGCGTGGGCTCGGTCACGATCTGGCGGAGTCCAATGTTGTGGAGGTTGTCCAGGAGGGATGTGGTGTTGGGGTCCAGTTGATTGTCGAGGTGGAAGTTGAGGTCTCCCAGCAGGGTGTAGTTGGTGGATGCGATGTCCTGCGGGGAGATAATGTCCGTAATGGAGTTGGCGAAGGGTCCGCGGGGTCCAGGGGGTCGGTAGATGAGGGTTCCTCGGAGGGCGGCGGTGGGGCTAGCCAGTATCTTGAAGTGAAGGTGTTCCATCAGTTCTGTGGACTCGTCAGGGAGTGTGCTCAGGCGGAGGCTGGATTTGTGGACGATGGCGATTCCTCCTCCTGGGTGGATGGGGCGGTCCTTCCTGGAGATCTTGTATCCTTGGAGGATGGCGATGGCGATGTCCGGTCCTGAGGTGGTGTTGGTCCAGGTTTCGGTGAAGAATGCTACGTCTGGGGTTGTGCTGTCGAGGAGGTCCCAGATTTCTGTGGCGTGTTTGTGGAGGGATCGGACGTTGAGGAGGATGCATTGTAGGGTCTTCGGTTCGGTTGTGTTCTTGTGGGCGGGTTGTGCTGGATCCGTGTTCTTGGCGATGCTGCAGGTGTGCCGGCAGCGGTGACAGCTGAAGGGTCCATGGGTGTCGGCTGGTGATGCTAGCTTGCAGTTGTTGTTGCAGCCTGGGTTGAGTGCGTGGAGTGCTGCTGGGTCGTAGCGTTGGCGGGGCGGAGGTCCAGGGTTCCTGGTGCTGGTCGCGGACGGGCGCAGACGTGCTTGCCTTTGACGCGCCTTCGGTGCACCAGCGGCGCGCCCGCGGCCGCACAGCGGCAGCGCAGTGGCCGCCATTAAGTAGGGGTCGGGAAGGGCTGGACAGCTGGGAGGCGGGAGCGGGGAGGGGAGCTGGATTGGGCCTGTCGTGCTGGGGGGGAGGGGCCGCGGGGGCAGCAGCGGCGGGGAAAGGTAAAGGGAGGAAAGAAGGGATAAAGAAAAAAGGGAAAATAAGCAGAAATAAGGCACAAAAGAGCAGAGATGCAGAAAAGAGCAGAAAGGAGAAAGATAGAAAGGGTAAAAAAACGAGTGAAAACGTGTGAAGGAGCAGAGGGAGAGAAAGGGAAAATGGGCAAAAATAAGGCACAGAAGAGCAGAGGTGCAGGAAGGTGAAAGATAGAAAGGGAAAAAAACGAGTGAAAACGAGTGAAGGAGCAGAGGGAGAGAAAGGGAAATGGGCAGAAATAAGGCGCAAAAGAGCAGAGGTGCAGAAAGGTGAAAGATAGAAAGGGGAGAAAAAGGAGCGAAGGAGCAGAAAGAAAGAAAGGAGACAGAGGTCCACTGGACCACCAGGGATGAGGCGCAGGGAAACCTGCGGGTGGAGGAGGGCCTCGATCACCAACACTCAAGAGTGCAGGGGCAGGGGCACCTCACTTAATGGTGGAGCTGCGAGGGTGGGAGAGCAATTTCACTGACAATGAGTCAGTGGTCTTGCTCGCCTGTCCCCGCAGTGGCCGCCATTAAGTAGGGGCCGGGGAGGGCTGGACAGCTGGGAGGCGGGAGCGGGGAGGGGAGCTGGATTGGGCCGGTCGTGCTGGGGGGGGGAAGGGCCACGGGGGCAGCAGCGGCGGGGAAAGGTAAAGGGAGGAAAGAAGGGATAGAGAAAAAAGGGAAAATAAGCAGAAATAAGGCACAAAAGAGCAGAGATGCAGAAAAGAGCAGAAAGGAGAAAGATAGAAAGGGTAAAAAAACGAGTGAAAACGTGTGAAGGAGCAGAGGGAGAGAAAGGGAAAATGGGCAAAAATAAGGCACAGAAGAGCAGAGGTGCAGGAAGGTGAAAGATAGAAAGGGAAAAAACGAGTGAAAACGAGTGAAGGAGCAGAGGGAGAGAAAGGGAAATGGGCAGAAATAAGGCGCAAAAGAGCAGAGGTGCAGAAAGGTGAAAGATAGAAAGGGGAGAAAAAGGAGCGAAGGAGCAGAAAGAAAGAAAGGAGACAGAGGTCCACTGGACCACCAGGGATGAGGCGCAGGGAAACCTGCGGGTGGAGGAGGGCCTCGATCACCAACACTCAAGAGTGCAGGGGCAGGGGCACCTCACTTAATGGTGGAGCTGCGAGGGTGGGAGAGCAATTTCACTGACAATGAGTAAGGACCCCTCAGGTAGGCCCAAGGCACCCCCATGGGCAGGGTGCAGTGTATGTGAAAGGTAAGACATGTACTGGTGCGTTTTACATGTCCTGATAGTGGAATACTTTGTATTTTGTTTTTTCACTGTTGAAAGGCTGTCTCTCCCATAGGCTATCATGGGAGCTACACTGTACCATTTTACAAGCACAATATTCCTTTGGGGGCAAGATAGAGAAATGGTGTTTAGGCTTCCTAAACTTAGAATTTTAAAATACATCTTTCAGAAGAGATGATTTTATATTCTGTGTTTGAAAATGGCAATATCTGATAGGGACTTGTAGTTGCAGATTCCTTATCTTTGAATTTCCCAGGTGTCAGGCTGGATCCGGAAGCTTTTACTGAGCAGCATCCTGTGCATGCGCCGTAGGTTGGCTCCATTTGACTCTGCGTGACGTTGGCGTTGTTCGCGACGGTTATGATGTTGCGGTACCTATATAGGCACCACCCAGGTGCGCGGACATCAGTTATTTTCTTTCCGCACCAGTTAAGTGCTGATCCGGCAAGAGCTACCCATTTGGCTTTTTCTTGACATTTGGTCAACTTCCAGATATTTTCCATTGTGCGTGAGGATGTCTTAGAGGAAGACAGGATTTAAGCCTTGTGGGGCCTGTCCCCGATGGTGTCGGTCATCGATCCCCACCTTGTCTGCCTGTGGTGTCTTGAGAGCGACCACAGCCCAAAGTCGTGTTCAGACTGTCGGGCCATGGCTCCAAAGACATTACGGGATCGGGCTTTGAAACTCCTTGCGGCCCGACAGCTGACACCGTCAAGCGAGTCTCGGCAGAGGTCACGGACCCAATCGAGGAAGAGGAAGTTGTGTGAACGCTCTCGGAGCCTAAAGTCCTCTTTGTCCGACTCGAGGTCGTCGGAACACTCAGGGAAGAGGCACAAGAAGAAGGCAAATTTCAAGCAGACTTCATCTTCACCTCCACTGTCGTCCATTGATAAAGCAGGAGCATTGACGGCACGATTTTACGAAGCTGGAGTCAAGATCAACTTCACACCTCCCTCCTTTTCCAGGAGCCGGATCAACCACCGCTCCGATCAAAGAGTTCTATGAGGCAGTGCGCCCCATATTTGAGCAGGCCGAACCCCTCTGGTGAGGCTTCAGGCCCCGCGGAGTCTGAAGTGGCTTTGTCGGATTCCACACCGTCTGCTCCGGCCACAGGGGCGATGGGGCCTCAGAGATCCGATCTCGGATCTGGGTCGACGCCAGTCGTGCCACTGCTACCTCCCCCAGCGTTGGATTTGAATTTCTCAGTGTTTTTAGTGCTAAAAATAGTGTGTGCTCTACACTCAAATAGCAGTGGACCCTAGTTTATCAGGATCAAGTAAATGATAGACATACACTAAATAGTACGTATGTCCTTTGTCCAGCCGGACAGGAATTTATTAGTTTCAGTGTTTAGCAATAGTTCATATAATCAACATTTATACACAAGTGGGCACAACCGGTGACCCACAGGAGACAAGACAAAACAAGAGGAGGAAGTTTATGTAAGGGCGCACAAGGCGGTCTGTACTAGTATTCAGTTTTACAGACTTGGTTTTGTTTTAACACACCATTGTAAGTGACATTATGTGACATTTTTAAGTACATATGGTGCTCTTAGGTCGACGACGTTTCGATGCCACTTCTGAAATGCAGGCATCATCATCAGGACAAAATTATATATCATGTTTGTCTTGAGAACATTTATAAAATCAGCCTATATGACATTTACATATAAACATTAGAGGGAGAAATGGGGAGAAGAAGGGGAAAAAAACATATGCAAATTGCGTTAAAATGCTAGGCATAAAATGATTGCAGGTTTTTTGAAACACGCCCGAAAACAACCGACTCAGGCAATACTCCAAATGAACCAAGCCCTACCTCTACAGCAGAGTTAGAAAAAGCCAAGAAAAAAAAAAGTAATACTCATATTGATGATAAAACTCTTGACAGATTACCTTAAAGCCAACATAATTCCCATTGGCCTCCAAGTACGTAACATCCCGGGTGTCTTCACGGATAACCCCAAATATCTGAACGGGTTCAGTTATATTAGTACCACATGCTCCCGGCACTGGATTGTGCTCCGGATTGATATTGCCACAGAGGAATTGCAAAAACTTACTAGTGAAATCAGTGACCTTGAAAAACAAATAAAAGATCAAAACACCAGTACTGAGGCAAAAAAGCTTTTGGACCAAATTCAGAAAACAATTGAGGACTTTCATAATTTGAAATAAATAAGAAAACCATTAAAGTCAGAAAAGACATAAAAAGTTTCACCCAAGAGAGAGCCTATCCATACCTTAACAAAGACTATTATACCAATCGCTCATATAGAGGCCCCCAAAACCAGAGACCGTGGGGAAGGTTTAATAGAAGACAAAACTTTGTAGGATTCTCAGACAGCTCAGCCGAATCCTCAGGAAGCTCTGTCCAAAGTGAGAGCCCAGGTCCTTCTAATAGGAGTTTTTTATCACGGGGCCGAGGGCAAATAGAACCCCCTGGGACAGGAAAAGGGAAACAACCGCAGAGATGGCCGAACCCATCAAACCCCCCAGGCGAACGATTCACCCGTCGCCAACACTACAGTTGGTGAGAGACATTGATACCCCGCCCAACAATGCAATAAACATGGAGGAAAACAACACCCTCCTCCCCATTTTCAATCTTACCAAGCACATGCTATCCAGCACTGAAATTTCACTGCTAAATAAAGGACTTTCATTTGTTCCCACTGTACGCACCAATTATTTGGACGTCCAGACAGAACTTTTGAGGTTCTTAAGGAAGGTAAGGTTGCATAGTTTCTTCATTTTGAATCCCTTTCCAGAGAAACATGCCAATACACCATTTAAACCACCATCTAAATTTTCCCCTACGGGCGGCATGGTCCCCCCAGAAATTCTGACTTTCGAGAAATTAATTCTCAATAACTTAGCCATCTTAGAGAACAAAAAATCCTTTATCCCCTACAATATTACCATCCAGGAGAAAAATGCCCAGTCTACTCTGAAAAACAATCAGACACTGGTCATCAAACCGGCTGACAAAGGCGGGGGTATTGTGATCCAAGAAATTGACCAATATAAGAATGAAATCTTACGACAACTCGGTAATCATGAGCATTACTGCAAGTTGCCGCGCAACCCTACTGATGAAATACAGAAGCTTATACTGGAAGTCACTAATGACGGCCTAGAGTCAGGGTTCATATCTAAAAAGGAATTCGAGTTCCTTAACAATAAGGCTCCAAGAACCCCGGTTATATACTGCCTACCCAAGGTCCACATATACTCAGAACACCGCCCAGGGCCCCCAATAGACTCAGCGTGTGGCTCCGTTTTGGAGCCGCTAGGACATTATATCGATTACTTCATCAAGCCATTTGTCCCCGATACCGTATGCTACATAAAGGATACGATGGCAATGAACAACCTCATTGAAGAACACCCTTTTGATCCCACATCCAGCACCATGTGTACGCTGGATGTGGAATCTCTTTATACCAACATACCCCAGTTTGAGTCCCTACGTGTGATTGAGAAGATCCTTGATACACATCCTCGTCCTCACAACGTTCCATCCAATTTCATCCTCCAGCTGCTCGAGATATGCCTAACCAAAAATGTCTTTCTCTTTGAAGGACAATTTTACGGCCAAGTCCGCGGAACCTCAATGGGGGCTATTTTTGCCCCTAATCTGGCTATCTTGTATATGGATAACCTGGAAACCTCCAACATTCTAGATGCATCAAACCCAAACCTCCAACATTCTAGATGCATCAAACCCAAACCTCCAACATTCTAGATGCATCAAACCCTTTCCACAGTGGCATAGCCCTGTGGAAAAGGTACATTGACGATATCTTCATGCTGTGGACGGACTCAGAGGATTTACTCAACCAATTTCTGCACTGGTTGAATAATAACAGTGGAGGGCTCAAGTACACTTTAGCTACTAGCAAGGAATCAATACCTTTTCTTGGCATAGAAATAAAGCACACTGAAGGACGTCTAACAACAAGTCTTCATCGCAAGCCCACAGAGCGTAACACCCTTTTGAATTACAGTAGCCACCATCCCCGGGCCCTTAGAGACTCCTTACCCTACTCACAGTTTCTGCGTATCCGAAGAAACTACTACTTCAAACAAGATTATTTCGTAGAGGCAAAAACTCTCAGTGCTAAACTTAGACAAAGGGGTTACCCACGCAAATTGGTACGTCGCTCGTTAAAGAGGGCATGGTACTGTCCTAGAGAGATCTTACTAGAACCCAAAACCAAGAAAAAGCAGGATAGAATCACCTGTGTGACCACATTTTCCCCTGCATCTAATGCCATAAAGAAAAGCATTCTGAAGCACTGGCCAGTACTGAATGCCAGTGTTCTTAACTTGGAACGCCCAATGTTTGCCTTCAAAAGGGCAAAAAATATAAAAAACCATTTAGTATGTGCTTCACTACCACAACCTGTTGCGAGAACTACCCTTAATGATTTGTGGAACTTACCATCCCTCATTGGCCATGCTAGATGTGGCAATTGCATCTCATGTGAATCAACTATTGAAGGCAAGACGTTCTCTTTTGGCACAATTAATTATGAAAGACACTACTTCACCAATTGCAATTCCACAAATGTAGTTTATTCAATTTTCTGTCCATGTATGTTGATATATATAGGACAGACAAGCCAGAAGATAAAACTCCGGATGGGACAACACCGAAGTAGGATTCGTTGTCAAACAGCCAATGCGCCCCTTGTCGAACACTTTCTGGATAAAGGTCACACCGAGAATGATTTCACATGGACTGTAATTACACAGATTAAAGCCCCCCCTCGGGGAGCAGACATTTCTCAAATCTTGAACAAAGAGGAACTGCATTGGATCCTGAGAACGGACAGCATACGTAAAGGCCTTAACCGAGTTGAGGACTGGACCTCACTGTTATAAAAAAAACTTTCCAAAATGATCATTCCTTACCTCTAGACTAAGATGTAACTAATTCTTACTATTATAACTATTTTGTTGTTTATGTATATATATATATATATATATATATATGTCACTCTAAGCACTGTTATTTGTCACTAATCACTATTTTCGGGCTCCTTATCTCCACTCCAATATGGCCGCCCCTTTACCATCCATATCAGGACCCTCCTCTTCGCTCTCAGTCCTTCTTCCATTCCCACGATTGCCGGTTTTTCATAAAACGCTACTCCGCCTGCACACAGGCAGCGATCACCGCCAGAACCCCATCCGTCCTGCCATCGAGCAAGATTCCATTGAGTAAGTACTGCTATATTGTGGCTCTCAGACGCCGTGCTTTCTGATATTGCTGCTAGTCCCCTCGTGCTCATTATCTCTTGCTCCCTTTCCATTTTATCCCACAGAATTCCTTGTCTGGAGTCCAATGCTGCCGCGCTCACAGCCCCTTAAAAAGCGCCTCGATAAGTAAGTACCGCCAGGCTTCCTCGTGTTCCCTTGCCACTGCCTATGCTCTCCATGACACCCACTATTCCCATCTCTTCCCCCACAGCAGTCCGCATAGTACCCCGCCGCGCCGCCCATCTCCAGGACAGGCCGGTTAAGTGAGTATCCATTTTAAATACAAATGCACACAGCGCAGTCTTCCTTCTAATAGTAATCCTTGTAACGTAACCTTCTCTCGTCCACCCTAACAGAATTGCTCTACTCTTTACAGCGAGTAGAACAGAGACTGCTTTACTCCATCTTCATCTCCATTCCGGAGAACGCGTGATATACACGCAGGTATACCCCTGACCCCTACCGATCTTCTTTCAACTTGGTACTGCACTTAGAACTTCGATTCACTGCGCCGAAAAGTTGTTTAAATTGTCTTTATGAATCAATAAATCCACGGGTTGTTATCACTGCGCCGCACTATATGTATATTTTTAAATCTTCATCTAGTACCAACTCTAAACACATTGGCTATCGATCTGACAAGCATGCCTTTCGATTCACAACTCTTAAAGGCTCCACTTAGCAATTATTTCTTGCACCAATCATAGCTGAGTCACCCCAGATTTTTTCCATCCGCCTGAATGCTACACAGAGTGGTTGTTTTCGGCGTGTTTCAAAAAACCTGCAATCATTTTATGCCTAGCATTTTAACGCAATTTGCATATGTTTTTTCCCCTTCTTCTCCCCATTTCTCCCTTTAATGTTTATATGTAAATTTATTTATTATTTATTTTTACCATTTATTAAGCGCGCTGTTACCGGGCGGTGTCCTGGCGCTGAAACGATATGCTTTCTCCATAAGACATGTTCATCCCTATAAGTCAAAGAGCCATGTTTTGATGTTTTTCCTAAATGTCATCAGGTCAGTACTTTGTTTTAGGGGGAGGGGCATTTTATTCCAGATAGCAGATGCTCCGGAAATAAAACTGCGTCCTCCCCATCGAGCTTTCCTAATGCGATCAGTCTTAACAAGCCATTTGTTGGCTGATCTTAGTTGTCGACCTGGTTTGTACAACTGAAAGTGTTGTTGAAGGAAGGACGGACCTAGTCCATTCACTGCCTTGAACACCATACATAGTGCTTTGAACATCATACGTTTCCGTATTGGGAGCCAATGCAATTTTCTCAGTTCCTGAGTGACCGATGCAAATTTGGGTAGACCAGTGATTAATCGGGCAGCAGCATTTTGCAGCATCTGCATTTTGTTCGAAATCCCTTGCTGTGCTTGCAGAAACAGACTATTACAATAGTCAAGGCGTGACAGCACAAGTGCTGTCACCACTGTTTTCCTGCTACTGATAGAAAGAAAAGGGAGAATTTTCCTGATAGTTTTTATTATCCAATGAAAGGACATTAACTTGTGATTTAAAAGATAGTTGTTTATCGATGAGCACCCCCAGGTTTTTTACTGTCGTGGCTGGAATGGGTGGTTCTCCCATTTCTTGGGGCCACCAGTTGGGGGTCCAAAGATTAGCCTCATTGCCAAAAAGAAGAACCTCTGTTTTCGAGGAATTCAATTTGAGGCAATTCATAGCCATCCATGAACTTACTGCAGTCATGCAGTCTTGGAATCTTGCCGCTGTTCCTTCTTCTCGCCCCGGGAGCAGAGATACCACAATTTGTGTATCATCTGCGTAAGATGTCAATTCAAAGCCAAATGAGAGAATCACCGGGGCGAGGGAAGTGACATATATATTAAATAGGGTGGGACTCAGGGAGGAGCCCTGAGGAACCCCTCCTGGGAGTATGAAAGGGGTAGATTCAAAATCTCCCAGGGCCACCACTTGAACCCTGTCAGATAGGAAAGATTTCAGCATGCTCAACGCTGCTCCTCGAATTCCGCAGCCCTCAAGACGGTCCACCAAGATGTTATGGTGGACCGTGTCGAAGGCCGCGGACAGGTCAAGGAGCACCAGGACTGCCCGTCCTCCCGCGTCCATCACCTTCCTGATTTCTTCCGTGGACTTAATGAGGGCAGTCTAGGTGCTGTGGCCTTCCCTAAATCCGTGTTGAGCTAAGTCCAAACATCGAGAGGATCGGAGGAATTCACAGAGCTGGGCATTCATGACCTTCTCAATGAGTTTGGCCGGTAGTGGGAGTCTAGCTATAGGCCGGTAGCTATTGGGATCTGAAATGTCTAGAGTTGATTTTTTAAGCAAAGGCGCAATAGAGACTTGTTTCCAGCATAATGGATATTCTCCACCTTTAAACATTGCATTAAATACTTCAGTTAGCATAAAAGATATGGGAGTGGCTGCCAGTTGAGCCACTGAGGCTGGGCAGGGATCATGAGGTGAGCCCGATTTGGTTCTTAATAACAGCTTTTTTATTTCTTCCACTTTTACTGGCCTAAACTCCCAAGAGTTCCGAATTTTGTGGGTTCGTCTGTGTGGTCTTATGTGTTCCTTCGAGGAGAGTCAACCCCACTTGATGTTCCAGGGCTGCAAAAATCTGCTCCACCTTTCCCAAGAAAAATTTGGCGAGATTCTCGCAGAGCTCCAGACTTGGGGGAATATCGACTGATTTCGGAGTAGTCAGATTGGTCACAGTCTCAAAGAGTTCTCTAGAGGAGTTCTTTGCCCCCTCGATTTTTGCAGAAAAATATACGCTTTTTGCTTTTTTAATCATTTCTTTATATGTCTTTTGGCTGGCTTTAAGTTTCATTTTATCTGCCTGTAAATACTCTGTACGCCATTGGCGCTCTAGTTTTTTACAAGACACCTTATAATCTCGTAGCTCCTGGGTAAACCAGGGAGCAGATGGTACTGTGCGCGTGGGGCGACAGAGTTTAGGCTGGGCTAGAGAGGTACATGCGTGATTAATCCAATTTGTGTACCTTTCAGCGGCTTCATTTACATCTGTGGGTAGCGTAAAAGTGGAGGCTAAAAGACAGTCCTCCAGTGCTTTACCATCCAATTCCTTCCATGGCCTGTATAGCTTGGCAGGCTTTCTGTCCTTTCTCGCTCTAATTAGCTCGGGCGGTTGAATTTTAAAAAGGACTACTGAATGATCTGACCAGGCCAAGGGCTCCGAGTGGCTGAAGTGAAGGTCTGGATTATTTGTAAAGATACCGTCTAAAGTATGTCCCTTAACATGTGTGGCCCCACTTACCACCTGAATCAATCCTGCCGCAAGCATTGCATCAACTAAAGTTGACGTATCAGGGTCTAAGTTTCCCTCTAAGTGAAAATTAAAATCGCCTAGCACAGTGAAGGACTTAGCACAGAAGGCTTCTTCCAGATAGGTGCCCACCTCGTCGAGAAATTGGGCTTTGGGGCCGGGTGGTCTGTATAAGAGGCAGCCTTGGAAGGTGCAGTGATTGGAAATAGAAAGCTTAAATCCCAGTGCCTCAGTCGACTGAGAGGTCACTATCTGAAATGTGCCCTGGATCGAGGCATGATAAATGATAGCAATCCCTCCCCCCCTTTGACCAATTCTGTCCAGAACACGGCTGCAGTAGCCTGTTGGTGTGGCAATAACCAGGTCCGGTCCTGAGGCCGCATCCGTCCAAGTCTCGGTAATAAATACAATTTTAGCCTTTTTCTCTAGGCTCAGATCTGCGCATTCAGTACTGTGTTTAACCAGGGATCTGGCATTGATAAGAAGGCAGTTAATTGTATTTTCTTCTCTATCCTTTTTCACATAGTGGGGGCTAGTTAGGCCCTTAATTGGTGTCCACAAAATATCAGGTAAGCGAGAGCGACATGCTAAACAAACCTTGGGCATGGCAGGCATCTCGTTGCCAGGAATTGTGCATCTGCAATCAACTCCCATCACTCCCTTAAGGCTCAGAAGTTGGTTGCGGCTGTATACCCTCCTGGAATGATGATTTGGATCAAAATGACCAGGGGTCCTGGCGCTAAGCGCTGAGCTGTCGCTGACGGGCGCAGACGGGCTTGCCTTAGGCGCGCCGTCGGCGCGCCCGCTGTGCCCGCCCGCTGCGCGGACGGGAGGAAGTCATCTTTTTATCCAGAGTGGAGGAGGGCGTGAAGCGTCCAACTACTGGACCGCTACCCTATTCCTCCCCCAAGATGGCATCCCCCCTCGTAGCCTACCGGCGTCAGCCCTGAATCGGCTGAACCGGTCAAGGAATGGCTATGAGGGGCCTCGGAGCGACGTGATTCTCGCGCCGAGGGAGCAGCGATGCAGACAAGTAAAAATGCACAATTTAAAATATTTAAAAGTTTTAAAACAAATTCTGGCAATAAATTCGGTAAATGCCCGTGGGCGATAGGGAAAGCTTAGAGAGCCCCCGGCTTCCGCCTCAGGGGTGAAACAATCGAGTCCGAGTGCAGGTAAGAAAACGCTCCTTAAGTAAACTGGGCGGGCGGGAAGCGTCCAACTACTGGACCACTACCCTATTCCTCCCCCAAGATGGCGTCCCCCCTTGTAGCCTACCGGCGTCAGCCCTGAATCGGCTGAACCGGTCAAGGAATGGCTATGAGGGCCCTCGGAGCGACGTGATTCTCGCGCCGAGGGAGCAGCGATGCAGACAAGTAAAAATGCACAATTTAAAATATTTATAAGTTTTAAAACAAATTCTGGCAATAAATTCGGTAAATGCCCGTGGGCGATAGGGAAAGCTTAGAGAGCCCCCGGCTTCCGCCTCAGGGGTGAAACAATCGAGTCTGAGTGCAGGTAAGAAAACGCTCCTTAAGTAAACTGGGCGGGCGGGAAGCGTCCAACTACTGGACCGCTACCCTATTCCTCCCCCAAGATGGCGTCCCCCCTCGTAGCCTACCGGCGTCAGCCCTGAATCGGCTGAACCGGTCAAGGAATGGCTATGAGGGGCCTCGGAGCGACGTGATTCTCGCGCCGAGGGAGCAGCGACGCAGACAAGTAAAAATGCACAATTTAAAATATTTATAAGTTTTAAAACAAATTCTGGCAATAAATTCGGTAAATGCCCGTGGGCGATAGGGAAAGCTTAGAGAGCCCCCGGCTTCCGCCTCAGGGGTGAAACAATCGAGTCTGCCATATAGGCTGAGTTTATAAATGTTCTCAAGACAAACATGATATATAATTTTGTCCTGATGATGATGCCTGCATTTCAGTAGTGGCATCGAAACGTCGTCGACCTAAGAGCACCATATGTACTTAAAAATGTCACATAATGTCACTTACAATGGTGTGTTAAAACAAAACCAAGTCTGTAAAACTGAATACTAGTACAGACCGCCTTGTGCGCCCTTACATAAACTTCCTCCTCTTGTTTTGTCTTGTCTCCTGTGGGTCACTGGTTGTGCCCACTTGTGTATAAATTTTGATTATATGAACTAATGCTAAACACTGAAACTAATAAATTCCTGTCCGGCTGGACAAAGGACATACGTACTATTTAGTGTATGTCTATCATTTACTTGATCCTGATGAACTAGGGTCCACTGTTTCTTGAAATAAACTACCGCCCAAGGACCTTAGTATAATTCCTTTTGGGTTTCCCTTGTTTTTTATAACACTACACTCAAATAGGGCATGGAGAGGAAAAATATTCAGGTCGGTTTACAGTTTGCTTGTTCTAAAAATTTACAACAAATATGCTTATTGCACATATAATGTTTGCATCTCATATTTCCACAGCTTGTCAGAGGTAAGACGTCTTTCCATACTTATTTTGTCGTCAGTTTCTGGCACTGAACTTGGTTTTACACTTTCTCGTTTTAACTTTGTGGTTAATTATTTCCTCATATCCATTTCAGCAATTGACTTACTCGAATCAGATGTACATGTGTTAATGAAAATGTTTTGGATCCTTGTCGTTCCTTAGTATTACCGGTCATCAGGATATTAGAAATTATTTCTCAAAATAAAAATGTTCAGCGGTTCATTTATAATTGTATCTTTCTATCCGAATTTGTGTTGTTTCTTTGACCCTACATTTATCTTATGTCGTCTGGTTATAAAATAAAATATGCACCAACGGGGTATGACCCACTCCATGCAGAGATATTATTCATTAGGCGGAAAACTGTAAATCCTATTTTAGCTAGTTTTGTGTTTTACTTTATAAATTCAGTACTGCAGTTACCCTAATGCAGTAACAGGCCTGGGAAATCTACTCTGATCTGATGCGGAGCAACCTCCCATATCTGTCCATAGTAACAAAAGTGCTTCAGATTAACAAAAAAAAAGAGATAGTGGCACTTGCTTTCAGTAAATAAGAAAATCCCAGGTGACAATCCACAGGATCCTGTGGATAGAATAACCTCATTTCCTACAAAAACATGAGTCATATGTAATGCGTGCAGTAGTCTTATAATGGAAGCCACACATGTATGTCACATATTTGTAGAGTTTCATTGCTACAGTACTCTAAAACCCTTACTGATCTGATGTATCGCCTAGATTTTAGTATCCGTAAGAGATTTGCAGTTGTAAGTGTGCCATCTAACATAACCCTTATTTTCTAAATTCAAATGCCCAGGTTGACAAGCACGTGCCCATGTACCTCCGCCGTAAGGTACGCCAGGAGCTGAAGCCACCGCCTCAAATATTCGAGATGCTGCCACCCTTCGGCACACTGGTATCAGGTCAGAAGGTCAACGTGCAGGTGAAGTTCATGCCATTGGAGGAGGTAAGACCTTTTGTGTTAAACCGTCGTTTGATTAGTGAGAGACGTTATTTTTCTGGTGTTTTACCCATAGAAAGAACATGGGGTGCTTAATGGCCTTAAGTGGAAAAGAGCGTGTGTGCAAACCGCTCCTACTCGTGTTCTAACATCTCCATTTCTGCTATTCCATATTAAAGAAAAAGTCAGTATTTCTTTTTCATGTGCACTGTGTAATTACATATATTAGGGCTAGTGTTAATGTGGGGATGCCAAATTCAATGTGTTTTTCTGCAATCCTCATTAGCACTAATGCTAAAATAGCTTGTGGATGTGTCAGTTCATGCAGACTGCAAGTAAAAAAAACTACACAGCGCCAAAAACGACATTTATGTATGTGTTTGGATTGCAAAATGTGATGCTATGGAATGCGCACAGGTCATTTGCAAAGGCGTATCTTTCCAAGATATGGCCCTGGGTAGTGTTGCCCAGTGGCGGCTGGTGACATTTGAAAGTGGTGTGCCGTAAACGTTGGCATGATTTTTATATAGCAAGCGATGTGAACAAGTTCTATAGACATACTCGGGGTCCATGTGCCTAGGCCTAGAGATTGTTGTAGATAAAGCAGTACAGTCAAGGAACATGGTAATCCGTGGGTTCGATCGGGTTCCGTGGCGGCCATTGCAAAGCAGGAAGTGTACTGATCAGGCACACATCAGTCTGTCGAGCAGTGAATCCAAGGTGAAGATTAAATAATTATATTTTTTACTGAGGTTTGTGACTCTGCAAGCTAATGGAAACAAGTGATGGCTGTAGTAAATTTAACTCCTTCATCCCTGTGAGAAGTTAGCCTGGTATATGATGTCCACTATTCTAGTGGGCACCTTGCACCAGTCTAATCGACCCTTATTGATGGTAGGTTATAAAGTCAACCTTATAGAAAGCTATCCTAGGGGTAGCTGTGGAGAGCAGCCTTCAGGCTAAGACTTGAAGACGAGTTAAGCAAGTTGTTTTACCATTTATAATCTCTTGAGTACCAAATGAAAGCACACCACACAAGGTATATATTAAATATATATGTATTTATTCTAAACACAACCCCTCTGGACTCTTTATGAGGTCAGAGGTAAAAGTACAATACAAGGAACTTAATTAGCATACGATAAGTTGCACAGTATACGTTTCGCCCTAGGGGCCTCACAAACCATATACTAAAATAGTGGTATAAGAACCACGTGAGGAATAGAAAGCAGGCCTAGGGCCTGTGGAATCGCTGAGGCTACTCAGAACAACCAAAGGTTAGGATATAGGATTCCCACGGGAGATGCGTGCCGTGTCTTAACACAGCCGCGGGTTACCATTGACTTTCTATGGGAAACAAACAAGTTACAATTTTAAAGATTAAGGGTACAAGGAGATGAACTGCGATGGAACCCTTTTAGACTATGACACTTGGAGAGTCAATACCCACGGGAGCACCGGAGTACGCCTGTTACCTCACCCAGGGAAGCCGGGTGCATAGGTGTCTTCGTGTCAGGTTTCGTCGTCGATTCCAATGGAGAGCTGCGAAGAAGTGCTGCAGGTGTCCAGAGGAAAAGTGTCCGGGTGGATCCAAGGATGGGATCGGAGATGTGAAGAATCTGAAAGCAGAGGAGACAGAGTCAGGGCCACTAGCCAGTGACCAGGGCGGCAATAGGAAGAAGCCACCAGATGTCGGGTGATTTCTGGTGAAAATGTGAAGTTTGTCTCTTAAGCCACGAGGACCAGGAGGCGTCGGCGATGACCAGGAGCTGGATTCGAGCTGTCCCACAACGTATCTAGTTGACTGCGGTGTCGGTATCCGGATTAGACCCAACAAGCCTCCGCAAACGCAATCCACGCAAGATGTCGAGATTGGCTTTGGTGCAGACCAGCAAGGTCTGGGGCGCTTCTCCTTTGCATGGAAGCTGGAGAAAGCCTGGAGCAACCAGGAAATCAAAATAGTTTCAAGAGTGGTCTTCCTGGGGGCTCACTAGCTAACGGGCTAGGAACCGCGAAGACGCGTTGAGCTGAAATGCACAAAGCGGGCCCACTGGACACTCGTGGAGTGTGGGCCTCTGAGCTTCGGTGCAAAAGGGGGTCGGGCTGGGGCTTCAAGCACCCCAATGCACAACTTTGGGATACCTCGGGAAGTCGATGCAGGTAGCAAAATGCAGGATGTCCAGGAGTTCCGGTCCCACGTTTCTCAGCTTTGCTCAGAGCGAAGGTCGGGGTCAGAGATGTCTGGAAGTCTGGTCCTGTGTCGCAGATTCTTCAGGGTCCGGTGGGAGCCTCGAAAATGCAGACTGGCGAAGATGCTGTTGGTGCCTGTTTGAACGGAGTGGTCACTTCTTGACCACAAGGGAGATTTCTTCCGTCTTCCAGTCGAAATGGAATGTCGAAGGTCCAGGATATATGTTGCAGAGTTTCGTCCAGAGTAATCTAAAGTCCTATGGACTGGGGTTCTATTCTTATAGTAAGTTTAGGGGTTGGACTAACTCTAAGGTCCCTCCTACGGGTAGACCTGGGGTGGGGGTGGTTACACCCCTTCCCCTTTGTCCAGTTTCGCGCCAGAGCTAGGGCTGAGTGCCCCAGCAACTGGTTTGAACTGGGAAATGCATGGAGCACCTTGTGTGCTCCAGGCAGTGTCTGGAAAGCATTCACTAAATGCAACCCTCCCTGCCCCAATACACTAAGAGCCTGTCTGGACAGGAAACCTATTGTCCAGGCCTCCCCTGCCGGAGTTTCGTCCAGCACCAGGAGGGCAGACTCGTGTCTGTGGCAGCAGCATCCATTTTGTGATGCTGAGGCTCTCTTTAACTTTAACCGGGTAAACCAGTAACTACATGTCTTCTCCCTCTAGAAGGGTGGAATGTTACCCCCACCACCAGAACTGGTGGGGGGGGGGTAGTATTCCAAAGTGTTTGACACCTTACACGACATGTTTGGATAAAGCTAAACCAAAGTTAGCATTAACTGCGAGGATTATAATGCAGTTAAGAGTATATGGTATGGCTATATCATAGAACAGCTATAAGGAGATGATTCCGAAAGCTGCAGAGGGGCTCAGCTCATGCCAGGGCACCCTCTCACATAAAACCAAGCAATCTACCTCCAGGATAGTCGAGGTCTGCCTTAGGAGTGACATAGGTGTATATCTGTGTATATATGTATATAGATATAGGTATACTATATCTAAGTAAGGGGTGATTACACCACCTTACACAGGCTGCAAGAACAGACCTGTGGTGTCAGTTTGGAAGGCAAACCCGGGGTGGCACAATACATGCTGCAGCCCCTGGTAGGCCTAGGTTGCACCTATGGCCTGGGTACCTATGGTACACTATACAGGGGCTCACAAGGGTGACCCAGTAACCAATCTGGTATGTACCTAAAGTACATGGTATTAATTTAGAGAGAGAACAGCTGGGCTGTGAGCCTGATTAGCAGAGCCACAGCCACACTAAAGTTGAAAAACCAGAGAATCACAGAAAAAAGTTGGGGTAACCATAGGAAGCAGACCCTACTCTCCTACAATCCCTGTTTACACACAGAAACAACTAGAGCAACATCCAGCCCTTGCTGGACAGCATAGTCAGTTGGGGCAGCAGTTCTTATAACAGATTTCCTTATTCAATAAGATCACTGTAGCTTCACAACACTGGTATGGTTAGTTGCCCCTCCTTATCTCCTCTCCTTGGTCTCCACCCTCTCTACTAGCAGCATTCACTCATTAGTTAAAATAGAAAAATTATATTAAAGCATATAAATCAGACAATGTAGTCAAACTGAAAAACATTACGTCAGGAGATCTGTTCTTGCAATCAGTAAGTCAGAATAACTTTATTCGGTCTAGCTAGACTAAAAAGTTGCACAAGTTGCCCCAATATTACAAATTAAGAGACTTTAAAAAAGCAAAGTTTTGCCTAATTTAATAACCCTTGCAACCACCTCACCTGCGTGTTTCATGTAGGGTAGAAGGTCTTCTGAGTAGTGCCTAGAAAAGTGTTTGTGGGAAAATCTCACCCACAGTTGGCAGAAGTTATGAGACTCTTGTAGTTCAATTATGCTTAATGTACTTGATGCAAACAGTCCTTGCTGAACCTTGATTCTTCATGAGTTTCTTTTTGATATTCTCAAAAGGGTAGAGTATCTGTGCATACATGATGAATCTTGGAACATATTTTTAGGTTGAAGCCTGCCAGAGGTTTGCTAACAACGTCTTGAGACCATTCAATGTACAATGTATTTTTTTTTTTTTTGTTTTTTAAAACCATTACAAAATAAAAAGAGCATAAACAGTGCACTAGTATTTCATGTGTAAGGATTTCATTAAATTCAACTTATCAATAATACCTTATAGTTAATCCTATGATTTTGCTTATACAATGAAACAAGTGTTGATAAACCACCTAGCAGAACAACTGTATGTTCAAAATAATTAAATTAAGCTAAAACAGAAACTATGGCTACATTAAAAAAATATGTATTCCAGAAGCAGTAAACTTAATTCAGTAAGAATCAGTTAAATTAACGGTTGGAAAATGCCCCTCTCTGAAGGGTCATTCCGAACCTTTTGCCTTCCTCCTCCTATTTTTCTGACCTTTTTGTTTGCATTAGGACTCTGAGCACTTTACCACTGCTGACTAGTTAAAAATTGCATGTGTTTTTTCCCTAAACATGGTAACATCTACTAAGAATCCCCTCACTTTCCCCTTCCTTTCCCCTTCCTTTCCATTCGCCCCTCCCGAGGGTCCACACTTTCTCAGGCGGCCGATTTGGGTCACCTGGGACGCAGGAGCAGGATCTCGAGCTCTCCGACACAGGCGCCATCTTGGGGGTAATCTCGGTCGGCGGACTAGTGGTGAGGGCGATTTGGCCCATCCACTACAAAATGTCCCCTCCTACTCGGACGCGCAGCGGACGAGCGCAGCAGGCGCGTCGTTGGTGCGCCAGAGGTAAGCCTATCCGCGCCGGGCCTAGGGACTAATACTAATACCTCTAATCCTCATACCCCGCTAGAATACTCCAAGGAGTCCCTGCTCCTCTTGAGACAGCCTATGCCGCCTCCCTGCGCACATTCAATCACAATTGAGGGGTCTCGTAATCGTTGCCTCTATTGCCCATATGTGCTATCTAAGTCTGAGTCCTGTCGCCCTCATCACACTATTTTTAATATGGCCCTGATTAATTGCAGATCTCTGACGAAACATGAATTAGAAATCAATACATTAGTTGAAGAACATCAATTGGAGATATTGTTTCTAACAGAGACATGGTTAGCCCCGGATTCTGACCCGGACATCGTCCAGGCTATGCCTCCAGGCTACTTAATACAACGCCTGGACCGAACGCAGGGAAAGGGTGGGGGGATAGCCATAATATATAAGGAGCACCTTTCCTGCCGGGTTCACAGCAGTCCCATACAAGACTGCGAAAACGTATATTTCACTATTCAAGTCTCTCCATGTAAATCGCTTTCTGGACTCCTTATCTACCGCCCACCACGGACTATTGAACAATTCTGTAGCTCGCTTTTGGAAACATCATTGACCCTGGCTAGCACGCTTCCAAACCTTATGATCCTAGGGGACCTAAATATTCACTTTGATAATAACAAAGATAGTTGTGCTACTGAGCTGTTATTAGACCTGGCATCGTCCCAGCTCAATTTGGGTAACCATCAACCCACGCACACCCTGGGGCACCTTTTGGGCCCCATTTTTTCTAATATTCCTGATTTCAAAGTGTGCGCACCAATTCCAGTGCCATGGTCAGACCATTCTCTTATCCTGTTCAGTTGGTGGATTCCGATCATTCACCATTATAGTGCAGCCCTCCGAAGGCCCGCGCGCCCATGGTCAAAGTTGGACACAGATAAATGGAAACACACCCTGGAACTCTCCCCGCCTACTTGTGAGGGGGACCCCGTACTAGCGGATACCATGTTCACCTTATGGATTGAAAATTCTCTGGACACAGTCCTCCCCAAAAAATGTACCCTGAATCCTCGGAAAAAAGCCACCCTGCCCTGGTTTACTGAGGAGGTCCGTCTGCAAAAAAAACTCTGTAAGCAGGCCGAAAGGGCAAGGAAGAAGGACTATGACCTCGGCAGAAAGCGGGACTATAAGCTGATGATCCTAACCACTTGGATGCTAAGCCTATTTGTTGAATCCCATGTAATTTCCATTGAAACCAATGGAAACTCCATGACGAGCTGGGCTCGTCATGAGCGTCGAAGGGGTTAAACTACAAAAAGGCACTCAAACTCTCGCAAATTGCTTTTTTTGCAGAAAAAATTAGATCTTCTACGAGCTCGTCAAGAGAAACTTTTCAAATAGTGAAAAAACTTTTAAAAGTCCCGACCCCCCCTGCCAGGTAGCCCCTTCGGACAGCCGCTGTAATGAACTGGCTGAGTTCTTCAATCAGAAGATCCAAAACATTCTGAAGCACCTTCCTACGGATAACCATGCTGATCTAGATGTCCCTCCCCCGTTAGCAGCACAGCAAGTCGAGCATAGCTTGGACTCATTTGCCCCCATCACAATAGACATCCTCTCCCCCATCTTCCAGTCTATGAAAAGCGGTTCCCCGCTCGACCCAGTTCCATTACATATCTTAAAATTAGTTGCTCCTACTATCCTCGCCCCAATGGCAAACCTGATTAACACCTCTTTGTCACTGGGAGTCGTACCTCCGAAATGGAAGAGGGCTGTAGTCAAAGCCCTGTTAAAAAAAAAACAATCTCGACCCCCTGGAGCTGAACAACTTTCGGCCTATTTCCTTACTGCCAGGTACCAGCAAGATGGCAGAAAAATGTATCAACCGGCAGCTATCTGACTATCTGGAAGCAAGCAACTTACTTAAACCCTCACAGACGGGCTTCCGACCTGGCCAAGGTACGGAGACTGCGATGATAGCAGTGGTGGAAGAGGCGAGGAAGATCTTGGATTCAGGGCGATCAGTGGCAGGGATCCTCCTGGATCTAAGCGCGGCCTTCGACACTGTTAACCATCAAACGCTGGTTCAGCAGTTGAGAGAATTGGGAATTTCAGGACTTGATCTGTCTTGGCTGAGATCCTTTTTACATAATCGGTCATTTCAGGTGGCAGAGGGCAATTTTATCTCCAATACACTGAGGCGTCCCCCAGGGCTCATCTCTGAGCCCCACGCTTTTTAATGTTTATATGTCCCCTCTTGAAAAAATTGTTACCCCATGGCATTAAGCTCTTGACTTATGCCGACGATACCCAGCTGGTGGTGGCACTCGGTCAACAGGACTGTCCTTCCATCGATCTGTACTCCTGTCTCGGTGACATAGCCAGCTGGATGAACAGCTCCCATCTCAAGCTTAACAGCGACAAGACGGAGATCATGGTTATGGGCAATCAGTCTTATTTCCGCCCAGAGACGCTGTGGCCTCCAACTCCTAAATCAGACATTAAAAGCTTGGGGATCTGGCTCGATCAAGGCCTCACACTTAATACTCAAGCCAGAAAAACTGCGGGAGCCAGTTTCGGCCTCCTTAGAACGGCGCGAAAAATCCTTTCGCTGCTGCCCATTCAGACAAGGAAGCTCTTGATACAGGGCCTTATACTATCCAGACTGGACTACGGCAATGCGTTGTATTTGGGCGCTCTACAGAAAGTGAAAGCTAAACTGCAGGTTGTGCAAAATACTGCGGCTCGGATTTTAACGGGCGCTAACAACCACAGCTCAGCTAAGCCGGCCCTCAGGTCACTGAACTGGCTGCCCATCGTCGAAAGAGTACATTTTAGGGCCCTGTGCATTACCCCTATAATTCTGCATGGCAAGGCCCCGTCTATTCTAAAGGACCTTATCTCCCCATACAAAAGCAATAGAACTCTTCGATTCATGCATCTACATTTGACCGCCATACCAAAGATCAAGAGGGCCCGGTCAGGAGGCCGCCTCTTTTCGTACAAAGCCTCCAAACTCTGGAACTCACTCCCACTGGACATCCGCGCCCAACCCAATCTCCTTTCCTTTCATAAGCTTCTTAAACCTGGCTGTTTCCCTAATTTCCCTGCATTTGCCCTCACACATTCTATTACTAGCGCTGGGACGCTCACGGGCAGCCATGCGCTCTAGAAATCTGAAAACATAAACATAAACATTGGTTTATCCACAATGGGATATTTAATTTATTGGTAAGCCCCTAGTAGAGTGCACTACCTGTGCCCAGGGCCTGTACATTATATTGTGTTAGTGGGCCTGCAGCACTGATTGTGCCACCCACACAAGTAGCTCTTAAAACATGTCTCAGGCCTACCACTGCAGAGCCTGTGTGTGCAATGCAGTCTTACTGCAATGTCGACCTGGCATTCAAAACCCCTTGCCATGCCTTAACACTCCCCTTTTATTAAACAGAAGTTACCCCAAAGGTAGGCCCAGGGTAGCCCAAAGGACTGTGCAAGTAAAGGTTAGGACATGTACTTTTAAGTGTTACATGTCCTGGTAGTGAAAAACACCCCAAATATTTGTTCACTACTCAGAGGCCTATTTCTCTAATAAGGGAATTCCATATTTCACTTTTAAGCTGTAATTCCTGATAGAGAAGGATTATCTCTGTCATGTTTTGTATCGTTGGAATGGTAATGATCAATCCTCTCTGTTGATAAAGTTGGATTTAACATTACTTTTTTAGAAATGTCACTTTTAGAAAGTTTGTCTTTCTCTGCCCTTAAAGCTCTGTGTGCCTTTAACCTGTCTACAATGCACGTCTGAGGTGGGTGACAGCATGACTTTGTGCATTCCATTCAGACAGCCGCACACAAATGAATGTTAGGCGTGTCTGAGTGCCCTGCATCCTGATGGCTCATCCTTGACAGGATGGAAAGGAGGAGCTGACACCTGAATAGGCAGTGTCCTTTCCCCACAAAAAGGGCTGATTAACCCCCTTATAGTGAGCCTGAAACAAGGGCTAGGAAGAATGGGCCTCTGTGCACTTCAAAGACCCTTTTTGAAGTCACCCTCACTTCAAAGGCACAACTATGTATACATACTGGATCTCTGACCCCACTAAATCAGACACTTCTGGACCTGTAAAGAAACTGTCAGGAAGAAGAACTGATTTGCTGTTACAAGGACTGTCACTCTGCTGGGCTGCTACTCTGGAAGAACTCATTTTCTGCTGTGCTGTCCTGCTACTCTCTGCCTCTGCTGAGGAAGAATGGGCTCTGCTTGAACTTAGAGTGATCTCCAAGGGCTTGTTGGCTTGCCTCCTGTTTCTGTGACTCTGGGATATCAAAGTCTACCCACCTGCAGGGGACCACCATGACATTCAAATCATTATCTACGTCATGTTGGGCATGGAAGAAATTGTGCATGAAAACAGTTGGGTCGGTGCCGTACTCTCCAGCGCTACCCCTTCCCATGATCCCCTGGCTCCCACCCACGATAAACAATGGAAGTCAGCGCACACTCACCCTACTAGGGCTCAAACCGATTGGGGATTTATTCCCGAGAGGGCATGTTTTTATTCGCACTGAAGACCAGCGCTTCGAGACAGCTATGTTAATGGATCAATTCGTACTGACCAGGATACAGAGCGTAATCAGAAGCGTGATCCCCACATACCCATTATCACTGGTAGAATGTAACCCCCTCCTGCTAGTATAACAGATAACGGTGGCAACAATATTACTTCCAGACTATATAAAGCTACTCTCGCGTTGAGCCACAGCGGACGCTAAGGTCAGGGACGCATGGCTGCAGACATAGAGCAGCCACTCATGGACGCCATTTGGAAAGTGTGTTGTAAGCAAATTAAGTTAGTATCATGTAACCACAGACACAAACTTGTATAATTTAAAATGCTTAGAAGGGCTTATGTCACTTCCCAACGGATGACTCGGATAAACAGTTCCACCCTCACACACTGTCCCAAATGTAATCTACAGGCAACATCCTTTATCCACATGACCTTGTCTTGCCCCATACTGAAAGCTTATTGTCAGGACATATATTGCCTAGTACAACAGATGGTAGGGACACAGATACCAGCTACTCCTTTAATTGCAATGAAAGGCTGTATAGAACCACTGCTCGAGAGCGCACGCAGATTCATAGCTATTGCCATGCTACTAGTAAAACGAGAAATAATCCTTCGTTGGGGCACTAGACAGAAACCCACAGCCAAGAGTTGGCTCAAGAGCATGACATACTCCGACACTACGAGTGAACTGTATGCAGAACTACAACCACCCAGATCACGACTCAAAGACATATGGCTGCCCCTCAGGGACTAACTATTCTCACAGGTCTCAGGATAAGCAAACGGGACAGGGAATTGTTCAGAACACACAGGGTACCGTATGACTGTGGACGGGATCCCGTGTCAGTACCGGCACTTCTCAGACATGTGGGGTGCAGGAGACAGGGTAGTGCGCCCACTCGGAACACACACCAACCACCACCACCGAGGCCAGAGGCGGGAACAGACTTAACTGTATGCATGGGTAGTGAGAATCTGAGTTTGTCCTGTTGAAGTTGAGGAAAATGTATCTGCTACTATTTGCATTGTGAATCTATGTTTGATGTGATTATAATGATAAATAAAGTTGATTAAAAAAAAAATCTACCCACCTCCTCCTGGTCCATTGGAAGTCAACCTAGATGCTTGCGCCAGTCAAACTGACACATCTCCTGTCTGCTCGTACCAGAACTGACTCATCATTGCAGATCTGGAGCAGAATTGGTGAATCGCACTTGGATACAGCGCATCGCTTCAAGGAACCCATACATCGGAACCAACGTATCGCAGCTGCTGCAGTGTGGGAAGATCAACGCATTCCTTTGACTGCGTGGAGAAACCTCGCTCATCGTTCTCGTAACCAACGCCTCTCGACTCGGCGCATCATGTTTGGAACCAACGCATTGTCGCCACTGCGTGAAGTAAATACACGCATCACCTCGCTGGGATTGACACTGACACATTGCTCAGCTGCACCCCACATCTCGCTGTTGCAACCAGGATCAAGGTACTTTGTTTAGTGGGTCTGCGTTGCTCCTGTATACAGCCCATGCTCCATCGCTGTCGGTCTGAACTCTTGACTTTGTCCCAGTCCAATGCGACCAGATAACACCCATTTGTTCTTATTGCTTCAAAGCACTATTGACATTTTTATTCTTTAAAAAATCATATCTCTACTTCTACTCATTGGATTTTTGTCGGGTTGGTCTTGTTTTATTTATAAAATCACAATTCATTTTTCTAACATGGTGTGGAGTCTTGTTGTGGTGTTTTCATTGGGTTACTGTGTGTTGTGTTGCACACATACTTTACACATTACATCTTAAGTTAAGCCTGCCTGCTCTGTGCCAAGCTACCTGAGGGTGAGCACAGGTTAATTCTGGGTGTGTATATGACTTACCCTGGCTAGGATTGTGGTTCCTGCTTGGACAGGGTACATACCTCTGCCAACCAGAAGTCCAATTTCTAACAGTAACCAGCTATTTCCTATTAAACACTATTCCATAATAAAGCTCCGTATACCTTAAAGCAATAGATAACCTAAAAACCTCAGTGCATGCTACAAATAGCTATTCATAGGATACGTTAAATTTATAAAACACAGTCCGCACCTCCTTGGTGCTGCCAGCTAAACATTCTTTTGGGCCAGAGCCACTGTTCACTATTTTGTAGCTCCTTATGGAATACCTATCATCAAATAAAACCTCTAGATTGCTCTTAATCAGGGCTGCCTCCATGCACTAAAAAGCAGACGTCGTAGTAGATGTTTAAACTTATGGCTCATACCTCACCACGAGCTTCATTCTACCTACTTAGTTTGTTGACCGCTAAGTCTACAAACTTGACCAGTTAAATGTTCATGACAATGTTGTCCGGATTGAGGACATTGATGATGACCTGCCGACATGAACGGATGCCTAATTTATTCCATTCTGGTCTTAGGAGCACTTTCTGTTCTGCAGGCTATGTGTTGGAATGATTCCTCATAAGCACTACGCAACCCGACTAAATGTTTCAGAAATGGCCATTCCTCCAGCCTTCGAACCAAAAACGTATTTGTTTTGTATTTTGAACATGTACAGGCCAGGTAGGGTTGTTGAAGCCTCTGCCTATAGGAGCTAATAACTGTCCAGAAGTACCCTCACTTTGTCAAAACATCCATGTCAAGCTGGCACGATTGAAATTGTACTCGCCTTCTGATACTTTGCTTGAAGTCATTTTGGGATACATGCGAGTTCCAAAGCTCTGTAGAATTCATCTGTTTGCAAGATTCCTCAAGGTACATGGAGTGAACCGCCTGACCTCGCCTGATTGGATTTCATGCCACAATAAAGCCTCCAAGCTTCCTCTCCTGGCCAGCCAGAGTTTCTGGCACATATTTAAGAACTTAGCTGCCTGAGCCATCCACTGATCAATGATGCAGAGTTCCAGTCAGATCTGCGCTACTGATGAGAATCTTGGCAGGCAAAGAGTGGCCTTATAGATCCTAATGACCGACATCAGCCGTCCCCCTGCCCGATGCTGTCCCCATCCTCACCCCCAAAATGGAGCCAGACCGACGTCGGGTCCGATGCCAGATTGTACTTTTGTTCCCTTGTTGATCCCAGGTGTTCCCTATCACACTGAAGGTGCGGATGAGGACTGGGAGGGGTCTCTGGACCCTTTGGCAGACCAGCTGGAAGACCCGGACTGGAGAGAGAAATTAGGTGTCACCAGTGGTCTGGACACTTCCCCAGAACTTGGCATGCTTTCACCCCCTACCGTGGCTATGGAGGAGGTGGTGTCTTATGCTGAGGTGGTGTGTAGGCAGCCGAGGCCTTGGGCCTACAGTGGCAGTCAGGACTAATCTCCTGACAGAGGTGCTTCAACCTGCAGTACCTTCCTCAGAACCCCCTCTTGCCTTTCAACAAAGCCCTCACAGACGTCCTTTCTGGGCACTTGGTCCAAGCCCAGCACATGGGCTCATGTGGGACAGACAATTGCCCGCCGCCACTGGCCAGCTCCGGGCAATTCCATTTTCCTCACCCAGCATCCTTCCCCTGAGAGATTGGTGGTCCAAGCTTCTTCTTCCAAGGGCGCATTACCTTCTGCTTCTTCAGACAGGGAATCCTAGATGCTGGATCATCTTGCGAGGCGCATGTTCTCTTACTCCAGCTTGGCACTGCAGTCCGTGAATACTGTATGCCTCTTGGGCCAATACTCCAATACAATCTGGGATACGGTTGCTAAAGTGTTGCCTCAGTGCCTGGGCCGTTCTCTCTCAAGTCGAGGCAGATGGGAGAGACATAGCTAAATTCACGATTCGCTGTGGACTGGATACCACCGACTCACTGGGCAGAATGATTGCCAGGTCGGTAGCCCTTCGGCGCTACGTCTGACTGAGGGCAACTGGATTATCGAGGGATGTTCAAGCAACTCTGCTGGAAATGCCTTTCGATGGCCGTTGTCTTTTTGTTGACAAGGCAGACTCTGCTCTGGAGCTCTTTAAGGAATCTTGAGCTACGGCCAGATCCTTAGGCATCGTGGTGTCCTCCCGTCCACCACGGTCTGCTTTTTGCCCCTTTCTTGGCTAAAGAAGGGGTTCCCCACCAGGTCCGGCCCAGCCTAGCTACCGGTCCACGCAGGCTGCCCAGCCTATGCGTGGCCACGAACGTGGGACCCAGCGACCTCATGGGTCTAGGAGCTAGCGGGCCGGCTAGTCCACCCCCCCCTGCAACAGCCTCCAAACCCTCCTAGTCTGACCATTCAGGCACATCAGCGGACAGTGGGTGACAGGATTCGCCATCATCTTCCCCACTGGCAAGCCATCACATCAGTCAGGTGGGTTTTGCAGATAGTCAGAAGGGACTACTTCCTCTCCTTCGAGACTACCCCTCCCTACATGCTACCGTTTTTCGATCGCATGTCAGAGGATCATTTGGCACTTTTCTGCCAGGAAGTTTTAGCTCTCTTAGCCAAGGGAACTATTGAAAGGGTCTCTGCAGGGTCTCTGCGGCAGAAGTAGGTTTTGGGTGCTATTACCGCTACTTTCTGGTGCCCAAGAAGGACAAGGGCATGCGTCCTATCCTAGACCTCAGGGCTCTCAACCGCTTCCTCTGCAAGGAGTTCAAAATGCTCACGTTGGCTCCGATTCTGTCTTCCCTCGACCCTGGAGAATGGATGGTGGCGTTGGGCTTGCAGGACGCTACCTACGGTCAACGGTAGGCCATGAGCATTTTCAGTTTACTGTGCTCCCCATGGCCTTACCAGCGCCCCTCGAGTGTTCACGAAAGGGATGGCAGTGGTCACAGCTCATCTGCGCAGATCAGGGATCATTATTTCCCTGTCTTGACAACTGGCTGATGAAGGCAGGCTCCCATCAGGCTGTCGTCTCCCACCTCCAGACTACAGTGGACCTCCTGCATTTTCTGGGGTTCACTATCAACGTGCCTAAGTCACACCTGGCTCCCTCTCAGTTGCTCCTTTTCATCGGTGTTGTTCTGGACACAGTGCAGTTTCGGGCCTATCCTCCCGAACAGTGAGTCCAGGATATTCAGGATATGATACAAATGTTTCATCCTCTATCCTGGATTTTGGTGAGAATGATCCTGAGGCTGCTGGGTCTCATGGCCAGTGGCGGTGCGTCCATTAAGGGCGCTGGGGCGTTGCCCCACCAGCCGTCCGTGCCCTCAGCTCCCTCGGCTTTTGTGAACTTAAGTAAACTGAACTCTTAAGTTCAGTCTGAGATGCCTATGGAGAAGAACTGAACTGACAATGCCTGTCAGTTAGCATGATGCCGGGCCGCCCACCCCCTTCGGAGTCTGAGGGGGGTGGGCGGCCCGACGTCATGCTAACTGACAGGCATTCACATTGTCAGACCAGGGGCAGCAGCACAAGTGCGCATGAGTGCGGACGGAGGGCACATTTTTCTCCGTGCCCACTTATGCGCACTAGTGCCTGCTGTGGCTGGGGCATGCCCATTAGAAGAGCAAGGGTTGAGCAAAGGCTCAAGCCTCCGTCTTCTAATGGGCTGGGCGGGCAGAGAGTAACTGTGCCCTAAGGCGCCAGGATTGGCTGTGAGGGATCTGCGGATGTTCCTGTAGGCGGCTAGGCGCCAACAGCAATGGTACCTGGACCCCGGAGCACAGACGGCGCGGACCTGGTAAGTTTAAAAAATATATATTTTAACCCCCGGCCCTGCACGACATGACCCATGATCCCCACGGCACGCCCGCGAGTATTGCAAGAGCTGGGGAAGAAGTTTCCCAGGTGTTATCTTTCACCCTTACAGAAATGAAATCAAAATGAAGCATGCATACCACACAAACGGACTTAGTGGATCAATATTTGCTGTAGGTGAAAAGCATTTGCGTGTGTAAGCTGCGAATTAACCTCTCTTTACACATCTGCAAAGGCCTTCTAGTAACACAGCACACCCAGAGAGGAGAGAGAAAGTTGGAGGGGGAGAGGGCGAGTCAGGGGAACAGGTTCTTCTTTGATGGAATACCAGATGAAAATAAAGCGCATTTAGATTTTAGCCCATTACTACCTTTTGGAGACAAGTTCATGGGGAGCCAGGAAACTTATTTGCGTATACAAGATATGAGTAGGCCTGCCCTGCACCGAGGCCGGCACGTGCTCTTTCACAACAACGTGTGCGTATCAGCAAGGTAGAAGCCTTGGCCCTTGTGTTCGTGAATCATAATTATAAATATGTTTTTTGTAAATCACTAAAAAACGTCTGATGACTTCATGTGTACGAAGAAGAAAAGCGAGCTTCCTTCGTGCTGCTAATCTTACGGCCAATGAGTGAAAGTTGAGTTTCTTTATGCATTTCCTATTGAATAACAATAACAAAGCTGTAGCACCTCCAGGCACTACCTGTCAGACTCGAGCGCTCTTGACGTGCCTGCTTCTGTCTGCGTGCCAGTCAGGGGGCATTTAAATCGCTGCACAACATTAGGCGAGCAGCATGTTGCATGCAGCAAGAGCTGTGTGCAAGCAGCAGTGGCACAGAAGTATAGAGGGCATCATTCTGTTATAATTGCGCGTTGTTGATTGGTTTAACGAGTCTGCGGTGCATGTATAATAATCATTGGTGTGTCTGAGGGGCACAGAAGACAGTGAGCCCTGAAAGCTAATCAGGATTGAATATAAAATCTGAGAGAAACTGGGAGCATCAGGGAACAAATATTAATCATTCGCCACTACAATGTAGGTTATCATTTTTAATTATTAAGGAATATGCCGATGGAGCATATATTGTTGGAAGGGGTGTGCTATGCGCAGTTTAGAAACACGTCTTTTAAACTGCATGTCGTTTTGAGTGTTCCCCTGGGTAATTTATATAGATGAATATTGATCTTCTTGAAGCAAATCTAATTTTAGCTGATCGCTCTTCAATTTAAAAAATGACATTCTGTCGATGTTTGTTTTGGTTTTCCTGGCTCTAACAGATGGTGGTTGAATGATGTCAGTCCTCGGGGCGCACACACGGCTGGGGGCAATTGCTGAACGTCTTCGCATGCAGTGACTAACAGCCTACAATAACGCCAGTGTCTGTGGGGAGGTTGCTTGCATTCTCAGGTCTGTGCTAAGCACCCCCACCTGCTCAGAGTCCCCAGCAGACGTGGTGTTATCTACTGTAGTCTGTCACCAGGCAATGTCAGGCCTAGACAGGTTGTAATAAAGGAAACCTATTGAGTGCAGTGAAGGGTGAGTGATGTCTGTGTGAGTGCAGGTTGAGCAGTGTGCCTGTGTGAGTGCAGGTTGAGCAGTGTGCCTGTGTGGGTGCAGGTTGAGCAGTGTGCCTGTGTGAGTCCAGGGTGAGTGATGCCTGTGTGAGTGCAGGGTGAGTGATGCCCGTGTGAGTGCAGGGTGAGTGATGCCCGTGTGAGTGCAGGGTGAGTGATTTCTTTGTGAGTGCAGGTTGAGCAGTGTGCCTGTGTGAGTGCAGGGTGAGTGATGTCTGTGTGAGTGCAGGGTGAGCAGTGTGCCTGTGTGAGTCCAGGGTGAGTGATGCCTGTGTGAGTGCAGGGTGAGTGATGTCTTTGTGAGTGCAGGTTGAGCAGTGTGCCTGTGTGAGTGCAGGGTGAGTGATGTCTGTGTGAGTGCAGGGTGAGCAGTGTGCCTGTGTGATGTCTGTGTGAGACTGTGAGTGCAGGGTGAGCAGTGTGCCTGTGTGAGTCCAGGGTGAGTGATGCCTGTGTGAGTCCAGGGTGAGTGATGTCTTTGTGAGTGCAGGTTGAGCAGTGTGCCTGTGTGAGTGCAGGGTGAGTGATGTCTGTGTGAGTGCAGGGTGAGCAGTGTGCCTGTGTGAGTCCAGGGTGAGTGATGTCTGTGTACGTGCAGGTTGAGCAGTGTACCTGTGTGAGTCCAGAGTGAGTGATGTGGATGGGTGAATGCTGGCTTAGTAATGTGTCAGGGAAGGGTGAGTAATGGGTCTATGACTATGAGTGCAGGGTGACTGTGCCTATGTGAATGCAGGGAGAGAGATGTATCTGTGCAAGCGCAAAGAGACTTGTCTGGCTACTCCCAGAGATGTATGTATTCGCCAAGTCACCTCTTTCCCAAATGTGCTTGAGAATGCACCATTTGCCCACTCTTTTTTCAAAATGTTCTCGTGTGAGAACCCCCCCGAACCCCCATAGGTGGTTCGGCCTCGCTTGCTGCACTCGCTCGCCACAGTGCAGTATTTACACCTCACCACTTTCAAATGTCACCAGCCGCCACTGCTCATGGCTTCCTGCATGCTGCTGGTGGATCATGCCAGATGGCGCATGTGGGCGCTGCAGTGGGACCTGAAGTTCCAGTGGGTGCAGCATCAGGGGAATATTTCCGATTACTTCCAGATCTCGGAGGGAACTGCACAACAACTGCAGTGGTGGTTAACGAACCAGGATTGAGTCAGAGGCAGATCCTTCTTCCTTCCCCAACCAGACCTCACCTCACGGTGGTGACCGATGCATCACTCCTGGGATGGGGTGGCCACATCGGAGAGGCGGAGATCAGAGGAGTCTGGTCTCTGGAAGAGTCTAGGCTTCATATCAACCTGTTGGAGCTCTGGGCAATTCGCTTGGCACTGAAGGCGTTCCTTCCCTCTGTCAAGGGGAAGGCAGTGCAGGTGTTCACAGACAACAACACCTCCATGTGGTACTGTAACAAACAGGTCGGGATCGGGGCGTGGACCCTTTGTCAGGAGGCTCTTCGCCTTTGGACATGGCTGGAACATCAGGGCATGACCCTGGTGGTTCAACACCTGGCAGGTTCTCTGAACGCCAGAGCAGACAAACTCAGCCATCGGTGCCTGGTGGATCACGCATGGCATCTTCACTCAGAAGTGGTGCAAGGTCTAATTCGGCAGTGAGGAGAGCCTTGGATAGATCTGTTTGCCACCAAAGAGTATGCACAATGTCATCAGTTCTGACGCTTTTCGTAACGAGTGGAACTGCAGCCTCCTGTTCGCCTTTCTGCCTGTACCCCTTCTGCCCCGAGTGATGAAGAAGATAAAGCGTGACTGGGCCCAAGTCATTCTTGTGGCCCGACTGGGCACGAAGAGTCTGGTACCCCGAGCTCCTGAGCATGGCCATTGATCCTCCACTCAGACTGTCTCTTTCCGGAGGATCTTCTGTCGCAGCAGCAGGGGACGGTCCTCCATCTGAACCTGTCCAGCCTCCACCTCCTTGCGTGGAGATTGAGCAGTGACAGTTGACAGCTTTTGACCTTCCCCCTGAAGTCTGTAACGTCATCTTGGCTGCCAGGCATCCCTCCACTAAGACAGTATACGCCTGTCGATAGAACAAGTTTGTGGCATGGTGCCCAGCAAAGGCTGTGGATTCCCTCTCTGCCCCTCTTTCTGAGGTTCTTTTGTTCCTTCTGTGGCCCAGCAGGGCACTGATCTGGCACTCTTAAAAGCTATCTGGCAGCCATTTCTGTTTTTATGCGGCTACAGATCAGCCATCTTTGTTCAAGTCCACTATTGTTAATAGGTCCTTTAAGGGCATTATTCACCTCTTTACTCCATCTCTTTTCATTATGCCTCCGTCTAACTTGAACCTTGTCTTGACTTACCTTATGTATGCTCCCTTCTAGCCTCTTCACACCTGTCCTCTTAGGATCCTTACTCTAGAGACTGCCTTTCTTGTTGCCATCACCCATGCTCACAGAGTGAGTGAGCTTCAGGCTCTTTCTTCTAAGCCCTCTTTCTTCTCTGTGCATCCGGACAAAGTGGTGTTCAGGACGAGACCCTCGTTCCTTCCTAAAGTAGTTACTCCTTTTTTACATAGGACAAACTATCCCTCTGCCTGCATTTTTCCACCCTCCACACCCTTCCAAAGAGGAGGAGGGATTCCACCGTCTGGACCCAAACTATGCGCTGTCCTTCTACCATGACCACACCAAAGTTTTCCGAGTGAACGATCAACTCTTTGTTGGTTATGCGGGGGCCAAGAAAGGTTGTGCTTTCCAAAAGTGTACAATCTCAAGATGGGTAGTCCTTTGTATAAATATTTGTTACACTTTTACGCAAAATGAACCTCCTGTGGGGCTATGGGCTCATTCCACTAGAGCTACGGCAGCAACTACAGCTTTGTCATGTGAAGTCCCACTTATTGACATCTGCCAGGTGGCCACGTGGGCATCTATGCACACGTTCACCAGACATTACTGCCTGGATAGTGAAGTTTGGAGGGATGACTACTTTGCCTGTTCTGTCCTCCAAGATTTTCTGGTGTGAACTTGGTTCGCAGACCCTCCTCCGGGGATGGTATTGCTGGGTTATCTATTTTAAGGTAAGGAATCTACACCTAACAGTCTCTATCAGATGAACAAGTTACATAACTTCGGTAATGATGTATCTGTATCCTTCCCGCTCTGCAAACTGATTTCTAGGGGTAGGGACTGCCTTGCAGGACCCTAGTTGTGGCGCACCAGTGGTCAGTGTCTTTCATGGCTCTGCGTTTCTGGCGTGTAAAGTCATGTCAGAACTCACGTTAGCGTGCAGAGGCTCCGTCTAAGTAGGCACCGCGACGTCATCCCAGCAACCACAACACCAAGGGCGGAAGTGCAGGGGTACTGCTGAAAGATAAAATTCTCCGGATTAAGTCTGATGCCTGGGAGTAATTCTAAGGTAAGTAATCTATACCTAACATATGTCTCTTACAGATACATCGTTACGGAAGGTAAGTAACTTGTTCTTTACTGAAAACAGCTGAATTATCGCTGAAAGTATCAGCGAAATGGGGAATGATTGGCGGAATCTGGCCAATTCTCACTGTATTTCCTCATTATTAGAGGATCTCAGGGCTCAACTTGTGATAGACTTGATTTTCCCCACACACTACCTGTCTGCTCTAACTTCAGGCACTGCCCAGACTCTCCCGAGCCCCGTTCCGCCGTGGCTTGTGCCGTTCGTAGCGGAGGGCTAGAAGGGAGGAAAGTCTCACTTCCGCCGGCTCCACCTGCCACTTCCGGGAGGGTAGCGCTCTAGTCCTGGAGCACCCCACCCTACAAAAACGGCAAGGCAAGCGCACGCGCAGCAGACGCGCGCAGCGGGCGCGCCAAAGGCAAGCCCGTCTGCGCCCGTCCGCCCCCTGCCGCGACCAGGGACCAGAACCGCTGGCCAAAAGCCTCAGATATCACCGACCCGCATAAGGTATGATCTAGAGTCCCTTGTGAAGCTAATGCCCAATACAGAGGCTTCCTGCCTTCATTCCCTGTGTCCAAATAAAGCCATCAAGAGGTGCCCCCATTGCCACTTCGAACTTAAGCCTTCGCCAACACCAACTGATATCCTCAGATCCCCTTTCAAAATGTTTCTCCTAAACTGTCGGTCCCTGACCAAACACGCTGTAGAAATGTCAATCCTTCTAGATAATCTCGACCCGAATGCCATATTCCTGACAGAAACCTGGCTACAAGACGAGATTGACCCAGATATCAGCACCATACTACAGCATGGTTATGGACTACAGAGAGTTGATAGGAAGGGGGGAAGAGGAAGAGGATTAGGGATATTGTTTAAAAACTGCTACCAATGCAGAGCCTGCCCAGCCGCTATACCTGACTGTGAGAAAAGTTTAGCAATGTATGCAGTTTGCATTACATAAAAGAGCAACAAGGAGTCTCTATAATTTTTGAAAAAGCGTTATTATTCGCTAGTTGAAAAGGGGGTTATTTCACATGGTAATACAGTTAAACAGCACTGTACAGAGCAAATCATGTGACAACCCGGTGGCACTTGGTGAGTGGTGATATATACAATTAGTGAAGGTGAAAGTGCAAGTGCTATGGTGAACAGCGTGATCGACGCATAATGACAAATTATACACAGTAATGTCTCCAAAAGTTCAAGTTGTAGTCACTTAGAGGATGATTAGATGAATTGTAACACGGATGGCAGAGGCGATTAGGGCTCTCAGGATCTAGAGTAGCTCGCAGTTAATGCGGTAGCTCCCGCATTAACTGCGAGCTACTCTAGATCCTGAGAGCCCTAATCGCCTCTGCCGCCCTGAATCATACAGGCGCTGTCATCCGTGCTGATCAGATTCATCTCTGCCTTCTATCAGCCGCCGCTTCCAGAGCGACCGCTCGGACTCCAGCCACCCACGCGCCGGCGCTTGGGTGACTTGCACTGTCCTCATCGACGACCCTGTCCTGATGACGATCCAGACTCCCGGGGATCGAAACGCCGTCGACTTTACAGCATTACTACATGACGCATATTATACTATGTGCTCCTGTTACAATTCATCTAATCATCCTCTAAGTGACTACAACTTGAACTTTTGGAGACATTACTGTGTATAATTTGTCATTATGCGTCGATCACGCTGTTCACCATAGCACTTGCACTTTCACCTTCACTAATTGTATATATCACCACTCACCAAGTGCCACCGGGTTGTCACATGATTTGCTCTGTACAGTGCTGTTTCACTGTATTACCATGTGAAATAACCCCCTTTTCAACTAGCGAATAATAACGCTTTTTCAAAAATTATAGAGACTCCTTGTTGCTCTTTTATGTAATGCAAACTGCATACATTGCTAAAATTGCCTTTTAAATTACACCTGTTGGGAATTGTTTTTGTTTATGCTACACACCCATCCCAACGTGGTCTATGGGTTATCTCCTGTCGCTCCTACATATACCTGACTGTGAGAGCATGAGCTTTGCCTTAGACTTATCTGCCACTGCAACCTTCTCAGGACTACTCCTCTACCGCCCCCCGGGTCACATAGGAGAATTCATGAATTCCCTCCCTTCTAAGGTCGCCGAGTTAGCCATATCCTCACCTCATCTCTCAGTATTGGGAGACATAAACATCCATTTAGACGACTCCTCAGACTCCCTAGCAAAGTCCTTTATAAACAACCTTGCAGCCCTCCAAGTTTTCCAGAAGGGGTCGAACCCACACATAATAAAGGCCATTTGCTAGACGCTGTCTTAAGCAACGACCAGAGGCTTGAGGTAGGAACTCCGGTCCCCCTCCCATGGTCCGACCACTCCCTGGTACCACTGCTCTGGAAAATCCTGCGCTCCCCCTCGGTCCCAACTCGGGCGATATTAAGGGGAAGGAACTGGATGAAGGTATCCCCCCAATCAATGGGCTGACTCCCTCTCCGCATTCCCACCACCAACAGGAGAAGATCCATATACCCTCTATACACACTATAATGAATGGGTACAGTCCACCCTGGACGCAATAGCTCCTCTGAAACCCCTTAAAGAGAAAACCAAGTCAAAGGAGTCACCTTGGTTCACCCCCAAACTAAAAGAGTTAAAACAAAACTGCAGGAAACTAGAGAGGACTTGGAGACACACACTTATGGCGCACGACAAAAGTAGTTACAGAGAGTCTATCAAGAAATACAAAGCTGAAATTAAATCAGCGCAGGCAATATTTTATCAGGAAATTATCAGAACGTCAGCCAATACCCCTAAGGAAATATTCCGGATAGCAAAATCCCTGATTAGTACCCCTCCCATCCCGCCTGACCCCAATGAAGCACAGAACCGGTGTGACAGTCAAGCAGAGTATTTCCACCAAAAGATCCAATCTATCTCCTCTTCCTTTAAACCCATCAAACAACATGTACCCGAAATAGATAACACCCCCTCAACTTTTGCCTGCCAGTTAGCGGACATCCCGCCATTAAAGGAAGACTCCCTTTAAACCCTAATGCTGAAAGTAACATCAGGATCCCCTACCGACCCTGCCCCTCCGCGACACCTTTTAAAGGTGGCCGACATCATTAGACCAGCCATTCTAAATATCCTGAATTCATCAATCTCCACTGGGAAAGTACCAAAAGGATGGAAATGTGCACAAGTCAGGGCTCTCTTGAAGAAGCCCAATCTCGACCCTGGAAAAATGGCCAACTACCGCTCGATTTCGCTCCTCACCTGGATAAGCAAGCTGCTTGAGAAGCATATCAACACCACCTTGATGCTTTATTTGGAAACCAACCACCTACTCCATAACTCGCAAGCCGGCTTTCGCCTTCAACTGGGGACAGAGTCTGCCCTGTTGACTGTAACAGAACTAGCCCGGAAGCATATGGATAAAGGCGGCACCACAGCAATTATGCTATTAGATCTTAGTGCCGCCTTTGACACCGTAAATAGCAACATCCTAATTTCCCGTCTAGTACAACGCGGAGTGGCAGGAAAGGCCATTACGTGGCTACGGTCCTTCCTGGAGGACCGCACGTTTCAGGTGGTAGAGGGGACCACCCATTCTAAAATCTGGCCCCTCAACCAGGGCGTACCTCAGTGCTCCTCCCTGAGTCCAACCCTTTTTAACGTGTACATGGAACCGCTGGCAGGGATTGTTATCTCATTTGAAATCATAACCTATGCCGATTACACCCAACTAGTGGTAGCCCTGAACCAGCCTGGCAGCACCTCCCACAACCTGAGCAGCAGTCTCAAAGCAGTAACAGAATGGATGGCCCTGTCCCACTTAAAATTGAACGGGGACAAAACAGAGCTCATGTTTTTAGGAAACACAGCTGTACCAAGACCCACTATAGACTGGCCGACCTGCATGGGTACTCCCCCAGAGCTAAAAGACCATATCAAAAGCCTAGGTGTATGGCTAGACGACACCCTAAGCTTTAACCAGCAAGCCACAATACTCTCTGCCACCTGTTTTGGCTGATGAGAATGCTGAAGAAAATACTGGCTCTCCTCCCTTTCCAAGCCCGAAGGATAATGGTCCAGGCCATCATCCTATCCTGCCTCGATTATGGGAACGCCCTTTACCTAGGTGCACCAATCAGCACAACCAAGAAGCTTCAAGTAACCCAGAATACGGCTACACGCCTTCTTCTTGGACTCTCGACGAGATTCAGGAGCTGCCGCCTTGAAGAAACTACACTGGCTGCCCATCCAGGCCAGGGTAAAATTCAAGGCGATGTGCATAATGCACAAGGCCATGTGGAATACAGCACCTGCAATGATCTGCTCCCTAGCTGCCCCCTACCGCCCTCAGAGATCACTGCGCTCTAGCACAGCCTCTCTAGCCTCAAAGAACAAAATCAAACGTGCTAGGTGGGGCGGCCGCTCCTTCTCTTGGAACGCTGCCTCTATATGGAACTCCCTACCTCCCACACTGCGTAGCCAGCCCGACTTACAAAAAATTCCGGAAAGAGCTTAAAACATTTCTCTACCATTAAAATTAGTCAGCAGACCCCTTGACCCAACTCTTCCACAGCGCTACGAGGCCTCCGGGTAGTAATGCGCTCTACAAAACCCAATTTCATTTAATTTCATTTCACTATCATTATACTTATATCTGTAAATTCAGGTGTTGGAAAAGGCGAGCTAATTTACTGCACCTCTTATATTAGGTCCTTAGTGGAACGGAAAAATTAATCAACTGCAGTGAGTTGAGTTCTCCATTGTTCAAATAATTGATTGACTAGCTGTGCAGCACAACTGATGATGTCATAAGTACTCCGATACAATTTCCACAAAAGCACATTTTTGGATTGATGATGAAAATAGTACCTGGCGACAATGAAGGGGATAGTAGTACTATTAATTTAGTGGTTCATGAAGTTTTCTAACCTGATTTCAATTAACACTGTTTATTTACATGAACCCTTACTACGGTCACGTTGGGCTGCTCAACGGTTTTAAAAGTCCTTCCAAAATTCAGGTTAGCCAGACATTATGAATTCTTCCTGGCAGGATGTAGATTTCTCTTTCCTCAAGATCTTTTAGCTTCCTGTACTGTCAGACTCTGAAAGCAGGCTTCAAGCCAGGATTAAGATATGGCGCTCCAGTGAGCTGGGAAGTCAGTAAGAAGGCTGTCTCTATTAACCATGGTATTAGGTCTTTAGATAGACAGATATTTGGGCTGCGGTTAAGACAGCACTCAGCATGGAAAGAAGATACCTCCCTTCTCTCCAGAACTGTAATGAGGTTTTATGTATTGACCATGGGGTTTTCAGGTACATGTTATGTTATGTTAACTGCTTTTGTACCGCGCACAGCTGCCCCAGCCAAGGGGCGTCCTGGCGCCCAGAGAAGGTAAACACAACAATGCAAAAAAGCCGCAGAATCAAAGATTTTTATTAAAAAGAAAGGTTTTAATAGCACGTCTGAACTGGAATAGGTCTTCCAATGCTCGAATTTCAGCAGGAAGAGAGTTCCACAGTTTTGTGGCTACCACTCGAAAGGAGCGGCCGCCAGTCCTACTCAACAAGAAACGTGGGACAACCGACAGGTTCTGACCCATCGATCTCAGGGATCGAGAAGGAACATAAGGGGTCAGTAAATTCATCAATATAGGGGGGGCCGTGCCTTTTAAAATTTTAAAAGCCAGGCAGAGCACCTTGAACTCGATCCTCCGAGTAACTGGCAGCCAATGGAGCACCTGCAGTGTTCTTGAGACCGAACATCACCTAGGCAGTCCTACCACCGCTCTTGCTGCGGCGTTCTGCACTCGCTGCAGCCGCTTGAGTTCCGCCTGGTTTGTTCCTGCTAGCAGAGCACTGGCATAGTCTATCCTAGATAGTACTGAGGCCTGGACCACAAGCTGTCTAGTGGGGGCATCGAAGAATTTAAGTACCGGTCTGATGCCCCTGATAATGCCAAAACAGGAGGCTGCCACCCTCTTAGTATGGCAGGTGAAACTAAGGGTAGGGTCCAGCCAGACTCCAAGATTTTTTATCTCCATTGCAGGAGAAGGGGTCATTCCTAACTCGGGAGGCCACCAGTGATCATTCCACCATCCAGGCTGCTTTCTAAACACCATGACCTCTGTCTTCTTAGTGTTCAATTGGAGACAGTTCTGATTCATCCAATTGGCCACCGCACGAAGCCCCTCGCAAAACTTGAGGGCCTCCACAGCTGAGTCCCCACTTAATGTGACCGCCAGCTGCGTGTCATCCGCATAGGAAACCATTGTCAGGCCCCAGCGTTTGACTACAGCAGCCAGCGGTCTGACGTATAGATTAAATAAAGTGGGGCTCAAAGATGATCCCTGTGGGACCCCCAGTATAAGCGGGTGAGAGGTAGATTTACCGGGTGGGATCGCGACCTGGAATGATCTATCAGAAAGGGAGGAACGGAACCAGCACAAAGCAGACCCCCTAACGCCTGCTTCCTCTAGCCGCCGCAACAGGATCTCGTGGGACACCGTATCGAACGCGGCACTCAGATCTAATAACAGGAGTGCCGCTGTTCGTCCGGTGTCCAGCACGGAGCGCAGATGTTCAGTCATAAACAACAAGGCAGTCTCCGTGCTGTGGCCTGCACGAAATCCATTTTGAGTGGGATCCAAGATGTTGGCTTTGGCAAGATGGTCAGCCAGGATCCCATTCACATGGGCCTCGGTGACTTTGGCAGCCCACGGCAGCAGTGAGATAGGGCGATAATTCTCAGGTTTTACCGGATCTAGGGAAGGCTTTTTTAAAATAGGTGTTACTACCGCTTGCTTCCACCTAGTGGGCACAGTCCCTGAGGCCAGCGACAGGTTGATGAGAGCTAGCATGGGTGTGCGACATGTTGCCTGCATGTTCTTAAACTGGGCCGGTTTAAGTGGGTCCACTGGGGAGCCAGATTTGATTTTTTTGGCTCAATAAATCAAACCCCTCCTCAGAGAAGGGGGCCAGCAGGTCCAGAGTCACATCATCGCCCCTCGGACAGCCATCTGAGACCGAATATTGCATATTAGTTGGAAAGGTGCGGTAGATTGCTTGCACCTTTTGAATAAAAAAAGAAGCCAGACTTTCACAGTGGGAGTCTGTACAGATTTCCGCTGCGGTAGCCCTCTTCGTCATGAGGTCCTTTAGGACCTTAAAAATCAATTTAGAGGGGTTAGGGCTGTTCCGAAACTCCTGCGCATAGTATGCGGGATGGGCTCGACAGACCGCTCTATGGTATGCCTTAGTTAAAGTAAGATAGCAGATTTTAAGCGCGGAGTCATAAGTTTTTCTCCATCGCCTTTCTGATTTCCTACAGTCTCTCTTAACCACTTGGATGCTAAGGTGTTTTATGGCTTTCCATGTAATTTCCATTGAAATCAATGGAAACTCCATGACGAGCTGGGCTCGTCATGAGCGTCGAAGGGGTTAAGAGACGCTAAGGTCTCATCATACCAAGGACTATGAATTTTAGTCCGGCAGTTGGATCGAACCAAAGGAATTAGAGAGTCCAGGGCCATGGCAGTCCAATTGCAGAATGATTCGTAGCCGCAATTAACATCCGAGAAGGGAGGCAAAGGTGTCTTCTCTAGTAGAAGATAGAAGTCTTCTAGCTTTAATTTGTTCCACTGACGTATAAAAGTGATTTTTTTCTGGGTCACGAAGAAAGGATCCGACATGGGAATAGTTGCCTTCACCAGCATATGGTCCGTCCATATCAGCTGGGTAGGTGGACATATAGTTATGTCCTCTAAATTAGTGAAAAACGGGTCCAGTATATGTCCGCCCTGATGGGTGGGGGAGGACACTCTCTGTGAGAGCTGCAAGACTTCCAAGTCAGCTAGACAGCTCCGAATAGAGGGTTGAGATGTGCAGTCGAAGTGCAGGTTAAGGTCGCCTAGCACATTAAAATTAGCACAGCCAAGAGCCTCTGAGCTGATGACGTCCGGGAGAGCGGCCCTAAAGGCGGCATCGCAGCCCGGAGGCCGATATATTAAAAGACCAGTAAGGCTATAGCAGTGAGAGAGGGAGATTCTAAACCGGGCACATTCGCATCCTGGAAATTTTTGTTCTTTCCATTCACAGGGGAAGCGGCGTTTCACTGCCATGGCAATTCCACCCCCTCTCGAGCCGCGATTAAGAGTGGCCACAGCATAATCAGGGGGGAGAGCAAGGTTTAATATCGCGGTATCCGCATCCTGTAGCCAGGTCTCGGTCATGAAAAGCACATCCGGGGAGTCATTAGTAAGCATATCAAAGATCTCCGCATGATGTTTGACCAAAGATCTGACATTTAAGCTATATACACTAATAGCATTCACCCCAGACACGTTAATCTGCCGAGATGGTGTTTCTAAGGAGCGGATGCGGGAAGGGGAAGGCAGTCGCCAGCAACAGCAAGTGCAGCGATAAGGGCCACTTAGCGGCGCTACTAGCGGTAGGGAACAAATGGGGAGACGTTCTCGAATGGCCAGTAAATCTACTCTGCAGTACCTGATGGTAGAAGAGGCCATGGCATTGAGACGAGAAAGATAGAGTTCTGCCGCACCCAGCACTTCCTTAGCGCTGACGGGCGCAGACGGGCAGACTCTGGCTTGACTCAGGCGAGAGTCAGGCGCTACCGCTGCGCGTCACCGCTGCGCGGGTAGTGTGAGCTTTAAGTAGAGCCTCACCTGGTCTCCTAACGGAGCACTAGAGCGCTCAGGCAGGTGGCGCGCTGAAGGAACAGCACCCCCAATATGGCGGCCAGGCGCCACAAGTAGGCAATAACAAGGCGATAAACTCTGCTCTACAAGCGGTGGGGGGCACAATTATAGTGTAAGTCTGTGGGCGCGGCGATATGGTTAAAAAAAGGGGTTAATGAAATAATTTTTAACTGAGATAGAATAAGCGGTAAAATTTAAAATAGCAAAAGCGCAGCACGCCTACTGATGCACTAACAGTAACGCGCGTTGCAAATGAAGGTAAACCTTTCCTAAGGTCGAGCTGCTCACAATGCTCGCCTTAAGTACAGCCTCACCTGGTCTCCTAACGGAGCACGAGAGCGCTCAGGCAGGTGGCGCGCTGAAGGAACAGCACCCCCAATATGGCGGCCAGGCGCCACAAGTAGGCAATAACAAGGCGATAAACTCCGCTCTACAAGCGGTGGGGGGCACAATTATAGTGTAAGTCTGTGGACGCGGCAATATGGTTAAAAACAGGGGCTAATGAAATAATTTTTAACAGAGATAGAATAAGCGGTAAAATTTAAAATAGCAAAAGCGCAGCACGCCTACTGATGCACTAACAGTAACGCGCGTTGCAAATGAAGGTAAACCTTTCCTGTCATTGGTGACTATCTTTGAACCAATTCTTAGATCTGCTGAAAGTGTCCTATTCCCCGGGGGGGCGTGGCTTGGAGCTCGGCGAGATGGCCGCACTGTAGTGCAGCTCTGCCAGCCATCACATGTAATCCTTAAAATATCCTGCCCCAGCCCTGTTATATCGCTCCCTCACCTCCAGGTCTAAATTGCCCGCCTTCGGCGCTATCCGGCGCTACCCTACACTGGCCGCTTCATTAGGGAGTGCGGCTTTCGAGCAATCATGCGGCTGCCGTGAGACTGTGCCTAATGGCGGCTCGCGTTTGATCCGACGCGCCACAGAACAGCCCAGAAGGTACCACCGGCGTCGGGGGCCTGCCGAGAGCACTCTGTGGGCCGGAGAGGACGTCGCGGGACTCCGTCTGTTGTCCCGACGCTGTCTGGTCAGCCCGCTGGGACCGTGAGGCAGGAGACGTGACGGCCGTGAGCAGGGAGCGGGGGTGAGTGATCACGCGAGCGCCCTGCTTCAGAATACTGCACAGGCCGCGCCGCGCGGCCCACCTTTGCTGGGGGTTTCGCTGCCCCTCCCCTTCTCTATACTCTAGAGCACGAGCCACGCGCCTAGGGACCACTGTGCTGCACCCTGCCTATGCCTGCCTGTGCTTAGCCCACTACAGCGATGTCCTCTGGGTGCAGGTGCAGCCCCTTCCACGCATGCAGTTGGGGCGACGGGACAGACCGACATCAAACTTGGCCGGAGCCCTGAAAGATCACCGGTGAGTGCATGCCTGCGTGAGCTGCTCACGAAGAAGCCCCATTAAACAAGGACTTGAAAGGCCCCCCACCTGCTGCTCCATTTCTGCAGTCCGAAGTATTGCCAGCGACGCTCTGACTCACGGCGGTTGGGTCGGATATCTGCCTCACACGGGTGTTCAGCGCCATTTTATACATAGCCCTGCAGAGTCCCGCTCCAGACCCCTCATTGGCCCTGCGGCGCACAAAGTCGGACCACAGCGCGGAAGGCACCAGGCAACAGCGCTGTCAGCCTTGCACCATGGGGAAGCCGGACAAAACTCAGCCCGCCTTACCTTTGAACTGCGTAAAGGGAACAAACAGGGGCATACTGCGGCCTCAGACTCCGAACCAGATGCGCTGACGCCTCCCTCCACAGCGCTAGAGAAATCCCTGGCCGCGATCCAGGCCAGTCTCCAGGCCATTGATGGGAAGATTAAGGCATTGAATGGCAGAATGGATCACTTCTCTGCAAAATTGGATAAGCAGGCAGTGCGTATCGGAGAAGCGACACGGAAGAGGGGCTCCAGCAGATGGCGAAGAAGACATCGGACATTACTAATTTGCTCGCAGTCATACAGGCCAAAAACGAGGACATCGAAGCGCGCTCCCGTCGCAATAATATCCGCATTCTGGGATTACCGGAGTCCACAAATGTGGGACGACTAGAGGATTATGTTGGGACGATGCTCCAAGAAATCTGCGGTAAAGATGAACTTTCCCCTCTTTTCGCAATTGAACGCGCGCACAGGACCCTATCAGCGCGTCCTCCGCCGGGGACTCCCCCAAGACCAATCGTAGCTCGCCTACTCAACTTCAGAGACCGGGATACCGTTCTACGAATAACTAGATTGAAAGGCTCGACTACCTACCAAGGGAACAACTTATCTTTTTACCCGGACTTTACAGCTAACGTCTAGGCGGCCGCAAGGAATTTCAGAAGGTAAAAAAATTGCTGCAGAAAGAGCAGATCCCATACGCAATGCTCTACCCTGCACGTTTGAGGGTTGGCACCATGGAGGATGGGAAAGTCTTCACGAACCCGAAGCACGCTATGAAGCACGCACGGAATCTACGCCGCCAGCGACAGTGCTCCTCCGCCTCTCCTACTTCGGACATTGATGAATGAACAGTAAGGGGGTGAATGTCAGAGGTCACAGGGGAAGGCTTATACTGCTGACTGTCGGACATGGTGGGGTGGTGCTGGGCTGAGGGCGGTGCGCCTGGGGTGATTGACACTGTACTTTGCATTGTTATACAGGTTATTGATGGGAGGCCATGATACGCAGGGCTGGCGGAAATGTCAGTCTATCGATGGCTCCTCTCCCTATGCTATCTGGGAGTGGACGCAGCCGCCACGACCCCGATGGGTGATCCCCGATGGGAAATGTACTTATTGAAGTTGGGGTTACAATGGGAGTTACATGGGGGATCTGTCTTTGGCAGTTGGGGTATGCTAAAGTGGGAGGTGGGATGGTGGACAGGTTTTGTATTTTATATGCCAAAGGTACTACGTTTTTGGAAAACTACACTGAGCTACAAAGCTAGTTTTATGCACCTACATGATTCTGCAATACTTAGAGGGTGCGTTATACTTCCACACCTCACATGACAGGGGACACATATAATTATGTCACAAGGAATGTCCGAGGGATCAATAAACAGCAGAAAATCAGGCAGGTGCTGGCACAACTGGACAGGCACAATGTAAAAATTGCGCTACTACAAGAAACTCACCTAACGAAAGGAACAGAGGACAAAGTGGCCAGACGATGGGCATCCTACAGACTAGCGTCCTCTTACTCCTCCTATGCGAGGGGGGTTCTCATTCTAGTTGAGAGGAGTGATATTTACTGCTATACAGTCTAGCACAGTTCAAGAAGGGCGTTGGGCGATGGTACTGGGAAAGATGGGCAACACACTTGTGACGATTATTAGCCTATACGGTCCAGTTGCAAATGACACGACCACCTACCTGAATATGTTTAGAGAATTACGTACATGGCCAGAAACAGACATCATATGGGTAGGGGATCTTAATACACATCTTGACCCCACAGTAGATAAATCTAACCCGCAGGGAGCCAGGATGATCAAGGTCGCTAACTGTATCAAGGATGGCATGCTGGAGTTTGGAATGGTGGACATTTGGCGCCTACGCCATATTGGGGTACTGGCAGGCACACACATTACACCGGCGACCAATAGTTGGTCCAGATTGGACTACTGGCTATTAAGCGAGGGAGCGAATACCTGGGTCACGGATGTCCGCAATCTCCCGAGAACACTGTCAGACCATAATCCTGGGCTCCTCACATTAAGAATCCTACAAAACCCCCACAAGCCCTTCACATGGCGCTTTCAAACAGAGTCGCTGCTTGACTCGACATATGCTGACGCCATAAAAGCTGCCATCATACAGTATTTTGAAATGAATGTGGGGTCAGTGGAGAGCCAGGAGACATTATGGGAGGCCTTTAAAGCCAAAATAAGGGGCACGTGCATTAGCACATCGGCAGGAATATTGCGGGACATATGGGGTAGACTATCCACCCTGGAGAGGCAACTTAGCGAGCTGAAAGCCCAGTACGACTCTACACATTCCACAGATATACTTGCTAATTTACATGCGCACATTGAGGAATACAACACCCTAGCGGAGACGGAGGTTAAGTACTTATCGAAACGACATGAAGCTAGGAGGTATGGGGAGGGAGGAAGACCGGGCAGGGCGCTGGCAGGCAGATTACAAAACAGAGAATGTAACCTCCCAGTTGACCGCATAATAGATGCAGCTGGACAAACTCATTGTTCCCCAACCGCCATAGTGGAGCAATTTCGTCACTACTACGCCACGCTCTACACCTCCAAGGGTGGGATGGACGAACAGGCCAAGGATAGCTATTTAGACGATGTTGCCTGTGCGTGGTTATCCGATGGGCATCGGAAATATCTTAGTCTCCCGCTAGACGTGGAGGACGTAACGGATGCCATTAAGTCGCTACGGAACGGAAAAGCCCCCAGTCCTGACGGGCTCACTGCAGAATTCTACAAAGCACACGCTGACATACTGGCTCCTCATCTGTTGGAGATGTACGCTGAAGCGTATGAGTTAGGCCATCTCCCCCCTCCCTACGACAAGCACTGATTATTACACTTTTAAAGAAAGACAAATCGCCCGACCGCTGTGACTCCTACCGACCATTGTCCCTCATAAACCTGGATGCCAAGATACTTGCGAAAATTCTCGCTACAAAGCTACAGCCTCTTATGCCATCACTAGCGCTCCCAGACCAGGCTGGATTCATTCCTGACCGCTCTACATCCCTTAACCTGCGTACCATTTTCGCCATGCTGCATGTCCTGAATCCCGATCTCCAAGCCGTGGCGGTCCTATTAGACGCCGCCAAGGCATTTGATTCTATTGAATGGCGATACATGTTGCACATTCTGCGACGCATGGGCTTCCCCCCAATTGTTTTGCGCTGGATTCAGATACTGTACGCAGGACCCTCCGCGAGGGTTCGAGTGGGAGGGGACACATCTGAACCCTTTGACGTTGGACGGGGTACGCGCCAGGGATGTCCACTATCCCCGCTGCTTTTCGCCATTATGCTAGAACCTCTGACATGCAAAATTCGGCAGGTACATAGAGCGGCTGCTCTCAACTTTCACAATCGACCGGTAGGGATCTCAATGTACGCGGACGATATGGTCCTTTATGTCCGCGAACTGCAACAATACTTAGCCCCTGTTCTCCGTGAATATGTGAAATTCGGCCTGTTCTCTGGCCTTACTATAAACTGGGACAAATCTGTCATCACACCCCACAGTCGAGTACCCGCTAGTTTGGTCGGTGGATCCTGTGAAATATTTAGGGGTCTGGATTCATAGGGATCCTGTAACGGTCGTTGCCGATAACTATGGTTCGGCGTATACAGGGCTGGTTGCACAGTTTTTATACTTGTGTGGAAAAGTAAATTTTGCCATGTTCTGTGTCCCTACGTGTTCCCCATCTTATGTTATGTGTGCATGATTAATATGCATATGTATTCCCCATGTTCGATTAAAGACGCAATTACAGTTGTGTCCATCTCTAGTATGCCAGTTCCCAGTTCTCGTGAATACTACGAATATCAGGCCTGTGTAAAGTTACGTTGCCACGTTTCTCAGTGTGCACGTTATTTCATTGTAAAGTCCCCGTTTCTAGGCCTCAAAAGGGCCCGGACACCAGATTCAGCTCCTGTCTCCTGAACCCTCGCTGAGGAGCGATACAGCCCCCACCTGTATCCTCGACCCTTCACTTACTTCCTGCCTCACAGTGCCCGGCTCGGCCTGGCTCTGCCTACGAGTCTGCCAAGAGTATGTTATGATTCTAGTTATCAGTTCAGCCCTCCTTCTCTGCATTCCTAAGCTACTGAATCGCATCAATAGTTTCCGTCATTGTCTAGCCTTTACGTCTCCATGTAAGAGAAATACTGTATTAATGGTCATTTAATATTCTTCATCACGCACTACATGTAGAATAATGCATGCTCCAGTCTTAGAGTCTGTTAGCCTCTCCCCTCCTGACTCTTAGTTTATATCAACATGTCCTCTAAACATTAGATACTAGATAGTGTTTAGGTACATGTCGCCCTGACTCTCCAGACTTCCGTCTCTACTCCTAGCACAGAGTTCATAGCCCCCAGCTTCTCCTAGTAACACGTCATTGTCAGTTTGCGCGCACCATTAGGTCAGAGGTCCCGGCTCCTTAGGTAGCCCCCTCCATGTTTCCGCCCCATTTATGACATATTCTGTTACGTTTACATCACATGTCCATGTATACGCCTCTTGTTACACCCATTTTCACCCTTATCTTTCGCGACTGCTATTGACCACACCCACTGCTCCGCCTACTGTATTCACTGTAATGCAATTGTTTTAGTATATATATATGTTGTACATTGTTATTAAAGTTAGCGCGCTCATTCCCTGTCCCCCCTGCAGGGCCTTGCCATCCTATTCCCGTGCAGGTTATCCTGTTCCTGTCCTTTATGCTGTATTAAACCTGCAAACTCCTACTACCTCGAATCTTGACTCTTATTTATTGAGCTATCTGTTATTGCTATGTCCAGTCAAACCTAGATCCGGTATTATTTATTTATATACCACATAATGGCGCCCGAACAGGGACTTGCCCTTTCCCCACGCGCCGGTGAAGCCACGTATGCCCCCTGACCCTCTGCAGCCGTGACGGAACTCTTCTGCGCACCGGCAGATATTTCTGCTTCAAGTATCCCTCAGGCCCACGGAGGAGACGGAGGTTGCGGTCCAGCATCCAGACGAGGCGGTGGAGGAACGCGGCGAGTCCCGACCAGAGCCCAAGCCGAGAGTCCAAGGTCCGAGGTATCCGGAGGCCCACCCGTAACTGAAGTCCGAAGTTCGTCCGTCCGACGTCGAAGCAGTCCAGTCCAGTCCGAGGCCTTCCGTTCTTGCTGCCCGGTGAGTACCGTTGCTGGGGTAGTATCTAGACAGGGTCAATCTAATTGACTCTGGTCCGTGGGTTTTGGTGGTACATAGACCCAAAACGAAGTGTCCACTTCGGTGGATGCGGGTCCTGACGTGTCTCTTTATGAGACCGGTAAGTTTCGTACTGTTTTAGCAGTACATCTAGTCTCTGTTCTAGTCAGTTCTGTTCTCGAGAAGATTCATGTATTCTGTTTTCAGTATTCCAGGTAGTATTCTGTTCGAACTGTTATTTTAAATGTTCTTCATGTATTTTAAATGTCGTGGTATGAAAGTGGTGTAGTTATCGTGTTCATTGTGTATTGTATTGTGTCTAGATTACAGTTCAGTCATGCCCTTATTTTCTAAATTACGTCAGTTGAAAACTAGAAAAGGTCTGTTAGAAGCAGCAGTTCCTGTCCCGCCTAGGGACAGTCCAGGTCACTTTATGTATCAGAAGCATGGCATAAGTGCCATATTATATCTAGATTTATGGGTAGAGTATACCAAACAGTTAGAAGAAAAGTATAGATGGCCCGTATCAGGCACATGGGATGCCGAGTGCATCATGCGAGTAGAAGAAGCATTATGGAAAAAGAAAGCCAGACAGTCACAGAAAGATGCCATCGAGTTATGGCGCAAAGAATCTCATAAAAGAACCGAAAAAGAAATCAGAAAGTCAGAATTAAGTAGAGAATCCTTAGAACGAGCCCAAGAAAGGGAATTAATCGAGATAGGTGAACGAGTTAAAACCGAACAGTCAGACAGACAGAGGAATGCCCTTATTAAGGGTATGTACCCTCTTCTTGCCGAGGGCTTGCCAAAAGCAACCCCGGAGGCATCCAGTAATTTTCCGCCACCCTTAGTTCCGACCAAGCTACGTCACAAACCGACCGCAGCTGATATTTTTATTTCGTCCTATTTGGACGACACAGTCCCAGAATATGCAAATCCTGTTCCGCCAGCTCCTGTAAATAATGTAATTCCTGCTCCTCCAGTCACCGGAGTACCTGCTACGGTACCCCCGGTCCAGCCCACATTACAATTTCCCGCCGCGCCAGCACGAAGAGTATCAGTCGACGATTCCAGTTTAGGGGCCGCAGGAGGAGGTCCTCCTGGTACCCCGCCGCCACACCAACGAGTAACGTTAGTCGAGTTACATGAATGTGCGTTACAGCGTACGCCCAAATATAAGTCCGTTGCAGATATCCGACGAGCTCTCACTGAATGCCGCTATGATCCAGTTGCAGGTGATGATAGTACAGTTATATATTCCATCCGTGTAAGACGGGTGACCGGGTATTTGGACACCCTACCGAATATGAAAGAAGATCTAGACAGAATATATCGTTTCATCCGTACAGGGGATGATCCAGAAAGTATTGGTGAAGCCATGTCTCAAAGGAAAGCTGAGATCCAGCTCATGTTATTAAAGTTTCTGATTAATTGTTTAATAAGAGAACAAGATTACCCGACCAAAGATCCGGCCGAAATGAGAATCCTGACAAGGTGGAGTGATAATATAGCCGAGGGTAAGCACAGAACCATCAGTAGTATAGAGAGTATGTACAAGAAAATTCGTAAAGAAATAATAAGGTTACACGAACAACGTAAAGCAGCACAAGTAAGCGAGAAAGAAAATGACTCTTCTACGGAAGAGGTAGAGGACGAGAATCCCGCCAGAATAGCGTATGTAGGAAAATCTAGATTTCCAGACCGCCATTTACGCCTAGAACACAAGAAAACTGTTCCTCATCCAGCACCAGAACAAGGTTCTCTAGAACAAGTATTTCAAGCTACCGATCATATTTTGAAATCACGAATCGGTTATAGTGAGTTAAGTACTATGCATGAACAAGAACTAGCCCGATCAGCAGTCCGATGGATTACTGATTCTACCACTTTTCCAGATGAAATAGTGGCACAAATGTTTCTGAAACTGCCCCCAGCCGAGCAACGACTGGTGGGTATGTATATGATCCAGCACCTCATTACTCTGTATGAGGGTCAGCACTCTGATCCAGGTCCGTTACACGATGTCCTGAACGAGTTACTCCAGTATAGATGGAAAGGTCTAGGTACCGATTTAATTAGTGTTATTCTAGAACAGCGCCACAAATATAGAACGTTCCTGAACCCGCATTTTGTTCATGTCTCACCTCCAGAAAGTAAACCCTTTTACATAGACAGACAGAATACGTTACGAGAAGTGCACCCAGTCAGGACAGCAGATGGTGAAATGCAAAGAGTATTTGTTTACACCCCAGTTACCAAGATGGAACTCTTAGAGATGAAGAAATTAATTCCCTGTCATGACAAAGATCCAGCAGGGTTCCACCGAGAATTAAAAGACATGCTCCGTATGGGAGAATATACGTATCCAGATATTATTAAAATGCTAAAGGTCCTGTTGCCCGCAGGGGTATATGAAAAACTCAAGGAAAAAGAATGGGAGGTGGGAGAGAAAAAGATCGATTGGGCAGTTCTAGAAGCTGAAGATAAGATACGAGTACCAGGTACCGGTCTTGGAGAGAAATGTAAAGAATTACCAGAATTGTTAATACAAGTTTTGCCTAGGTTATTAGCCACTAAAAAGGAAGACTGGGATGCAATCTCAGCCTGTAAACAGAAACAAGACGAAGACACTAGTGATTTTTATTCTAGATTTGAGAAATGCTTTAGTATTAACAGTGGCCTCAAGACAAGTAGCGAGTCATACCCTCATCTTTTTGTTACTAAATTAGTCGAGAATTCAAGTCCCCAAGTTAAGAACCGCGTTTTGAAAGTCGAAAGTACCTGGCAAGCTAATACCCCGTCCCAGATGTTACAGATGCTCCAGTATCACCAGAATAGAATCAGAGAAGAGCAAGAACACGAAAGAAAACGTATGAAAGACACGAAAATGAAAGCACTAGTTGCACAATCTGTTCCTCAAGACAGTCAGAAGAGGGGTCCGAATCAAGCCAGTCATCCTGCAGTTCCCGTTAAAGGGACCTGCAATTATTGTAAACAGCCAGGTCATTTTATAAACGAGTGTGCAGTTCTGAAACACAATATAGCTACTGGTAAGACTAAAGAAAGACCACGTCCGCCTAGACAAGAACAAGTTTCACAGACTTCTCAGTCACAGAATGCACAACAGACAGTTCCAGCACCGCAGCCTATTGCTGCAACACAGCATGTTACACAGCAGATGTACCAGTATGCACAGTCCGAGTATCCAGAGTATCAGCCATATTCATGAAACAGCCTAGAGAGGGAGGTAGGCTTGCCTCTCATCGAGATTCCTGTAGATCAAGAAGATCCCTATGTTCACAGTCAAGTATTAGGGAAAGACAGAAAGTTTCTGATTGATACAGGGGCAAGTAGGACGACCATTAGTCACGCCGAAGTTCCAGGGGCTCCGCTCTCAGGCTCTAGAAATGTTTCCCTTGGTTTTTCAGGAAAGCCTATTGTAAACGAGATATCTAAGCCAGTTACTCTAGAAGTAGGTCCATTGTCCCGCACTACTGATCTATTACTTACAAAGTCATGTCCAGAAAATCTGTTAGGTATTAAGACACTGAAAGAATTAGGTGCAGTTATTTGCTGTTCCCCAGAGGGAATACGCTTGTTTTTACGTGACTTCAAGGGTCACTATGTATTACGAGATTTTGATCCGAGATTGTCCAATGTTCCGCAGCATCTATGGGCGCAAGGTCCAACTGATGTTGGTTATATGCAAATCACACCCCATCGTGTGACTCTCAAACCAGGTGTAGTGTTACCACGAATCAGACAGTACAGATTGCCACCTGAGGCTGTAACGGCCTTATCCAAAATTGACGAGCTCATCGCTCAAGGAGTAGTTGTAGAAACTGACTCCAATGTATGTAATTCTCCGATCATTCCAGTCATGAAACGTACTGATCCAAATGCACCCCCAGTATATCGATTAGTGATTGATCTTCGAGAACTCAATAAATGTATTATTCCCCAGTACCCAGTTGTCCCAGATATCTCTTCCCTATTGACAGCCATTGATTCCGAAGCCTCATTTTTTACAGTCATAGACCTCAAGAACGCGTTTTTCAGTGTCCCCATTCATCCAGACAGCCAGTTTCTTTTCGGATTCTGTTTAAATGGAAGGAGCTACCAATTTACACGAGCTCCTCAAGGTTTCACAGAAAGTCCTAGTATTTACAGTCAAGCACTTAAAAGACAACTAGACAATATTCACATGCCAACTGACACTGCCCTGCTCCAGTATGTCGATGATCTACTGATCACAGCCCGTTCTGAACGTGCTTGCGAGCGAGCATCACTTACAGTCTTGTATTTCCTAGCCGAGATGGGGCACAAGGTGTCCCCTTCGAAGCTTCAATTCTGTGTCCAGCAAGTGATCTACTTAGGCCACTTACTGTCCAAGAGGGGTAGGCAGTTGACACCAGACCGTATCCAGTTAATAGCGAGTCTTCCTCAGCCCAAGACCCAGAAGGAGGTACGTGCTTTTATCGGCCTCACTTCTTACTGCAGACAATGGATTCCTCAGTATGCATTCCTAGCCAAGCCACTGATACAGTTAACGACACAGGAGGCAGCCGTATCGACTGTCCTCCCTTGGACATCTGAACATACACTTAGTTTCAATGAGTTAAAGAAAGCTCTATGCCAAGCTCCAGTTCTAGCTACACCGAACTACAGTAAGCCTTTTACACTTTTCGTCACTGAACGTGAAGGTACAGCATTATCTGTTCTTACACAAGATCAAGCAGGACAATACAAGCCCTGTGCTTATTTTTCTAGCACACTAGATCCTGTAGCCCAGGCTCTGCCTGCGTGCCTCAAGTCAGTTGCAGCCACAGCACTAGCTATCAGACAAAGTGATTCCATAGTATTAGGACATTCCTTGACAGTACAAGTTCCACACTCTGTGGAAGTTCTTTTAAACCGAACACAGACTCAGCACTTGACAATTGCACGTTTAACAGGTTATGAACTGACACTGTTCCAGCCACACATAGAAATCAGACGCTGCAACGTTCTAAATCCTGCTACACTGTTACCGTCAGTTAATTCGAATCCTGCCACACACGACTGTGTGGAAGTAGTTAATATTATGACTAAGCCAAGACAAGATCTGACAGATATTCCATTACCAGATCCCGACCTGACACTTTATGTGGATGGTTCATGTATGAGAACAAGTACAGGAGAACTAGTAGCCGCGTATGCAGTGACTACTGACACTGAAGTTATAGAAACACATCGTATTGACACTCTGTCCGCTCAAGCAGCAGAGCTAGTCGCTCTGACACAAGCCTGCATACACGCCAAGAACCTTAAAGTCAATGTTTACACAGATTCACGTTACGCATTTGGAGTCGTACACGACTTTGGAGTGCTCTGGCAGGAGAGAGGTTTCATGACTTCTCATGGAACCAAGATTCAGCATGGTCTCCTTATTCAAGCTCTGTTAGATGCCATACATTTACCGACATCTATTGCTATCATGAAGTGCAAAGCACATACGAAAGTTACTGATATTATTTCTCAAGGTAACGATCTAGCAGATCGCACAGCCAAGCTTACAGCACAGACTCCAGACATGTCAGTTAATCCGACACAGACACATACTCCAGATCCGACTACTTGTATGACAGTTAAGGACCCCACTCAAGATGTCATAGATATCCAGTTACATGCTACTCCCGATGAAATCAAGAAATGGTCCGAACAAGGAGGGGTCCAGACAGATCAGGGATGGGTAACGAAGGGAAAAGCCACATGGTTTCTCCCCGACTCTATGGTTCAAGTCATTATCAATACCGCACATAGTCCAGCACATTTAGGAGAAAAAGCTATGTTAGACAGTATCCAGAACATTTGGTTCAACAAGCATTTACGAGCTGCAGCCAAGCAGAAAGTCCGTACCTGTATGATATGTTGCCAGTTTAATCCAGGTAAAAGTGTCCCGGTGGAACAAGGTGGATTCCAGCCCCCTGACCACCCTTTTGAGGTCCTCCAGATGGATTATATTCAGATGGAGCGATGTCGAGGTTTCAAGTATGTCCTTGTAGTTGTATGCGCTTTGTCCAGGTGGACAGAGGCATATCCAGTCCCAGATTACACAGCCACGACCACTGCCAAGCAGTTGGTTCGTGAATTCTTCCCCCGCTACGGACTCCCTAGGGTCGTATATTCTGATAACGGCCAGCCATTCTCATCTGAGCTCATGAAACATGTTTCCCTTTTGTTAGGGTACCAGTGGAAGTTCCATTGTGTACGCCATCCTGAAGCAGCCGGTCTAGTAGAGAGACATAATCAGACCCTGAAAATCCGCATCGCCAAAATATGTAAAGAGAAAGGTGTGGACTGGCTAGTAGCTCTGCCAGTCGCTTTGTTTTATATGCGCATGGTCGCACATTCCAGATCAGGTCTGTCCCCGTACGAGGTCGTATTCGGCCGCCCCCCTAATATGTGGGGTACACCTAGACCCCGAAGTATTACAGATGTTTCAAGTAATATGCTGACAGATTACCTAGCTTCCTTGATGTCTGCCCTACACTCTTGTCGTTCACAGGTTGCCGCGGCATTTCCAGACAATACCGAGGTGGCACCGCATGAAATCGTTCCCGGATGCATGGTTCTTGTCCGGAATTTTGATCGTTCAAGTCCGCTGGAGCCCCGCTGGAAGGAGCCCAAGCAGGTCCTCCTGGCCACCCGTACTGCCGTCAAGCTGGAAGGCAGGAAGGGCTGGGTACATTTGTCTCACATAAAGAAATTTTACGGACTAAAGACTGTTTCAAAGAACATTTCCGAGGATTTTAAGGATTGCCAAAGTACTATTCTCAAGGACTGTCCCGCAAAAGACAATGATACAGATTCCTCCCTGTTAGAGAAAACTCCGCAGCAGGAGTATAAGAACAAATTAAGGTCTAGTAAAATAAGTCAGCCAGTTTGATTGTCTAAGTCCTCCCCTAGGTGAAACGGTTAGACCGGTTTCTGACATGTATAAAATAGACCCCCATAGTGAGAGAGTTAGTCAAAACTCAATCCGATGTATCGTTTTTCTAAGCTTCATATTGTTTTTCAGCCTTATGTTTACCTGCACATGTTATGCATTTTATTTGTGTTTCCCAGTATCTAATGTAAATAAGTCTGCTAATGCTACAGTAGAGCACACGTTTAGTGATCTACCTCCTCATGAACTTTCATATCGTCTTGCTATGCGTAATAATTCCTTTATCCGCATGTTACATTATTCACACCAGACCAGCAATGCCACTAATTGTTGGGTGTGTGGTCGACTCCCCCCTTTCCAGACACCGAAGGGAGTTCTGCCACTCTTTCCTTATCCATTTTCACATAATGGTTCGTGTGGAGCATGGTCCACGTTAACGTCATCCTTGACAGATATGTCCTTTCTAAACAGTACATGTTTTCCAGACAAGCAAGGTCTTCCCCACAGAACAGGGCTAGATCTAGAAAATGAAGTTTATAATTTGGGTAATTATTCTTCGAATTTTATGGTCCTGAATGTTCAGTCTGATACTACTCCAGACTTACCTGCTATGTCAGTATTACCAGTCAAAGGTGAATTATGTGTCCGAAAGAATGGTTCCGTACATGTAGGACATAGTGATTGTACTACTATTGTCAAGTATAGTGACAGTGGGAAATCTATTTTCAAAGCTTCACGTCATTCTTATTTTGTTTGTGGTCAGACCGCATATGTTCGTCTGCCCCTCGATTGGGAGGGAACCTGTTACATTGCCTTCCTACTGCCACCAGTTTTTCTAGCCCCACCTGACTATCATAGGAATTCCCACCTAGTACATACTAGACACAAAAGAGACCTCCCGATTGTCGATTATACTGAAACTGCTCTAGAACAATACATAGATATCAATAAAGGTGTCTTCCCCTACTTAGGTACTGTCGTGAATAGTAAACTGATACGTAGATTAACGAGAACCCTTGAAGCAGTAGTGATTGAGACTACTTCTGCTCTAGGTAACTTAACCGAAGAGCAATCCTTTATGAGAATTGTCGTGCTCCAGAATCGTCTCGTCCTTGACGTCATACTGGCCGATAGGGGCGGGGCATGTAGAGTCATCGGATCTAGTTGCTGCATTTTCATTCCTAATAACGCGCCGTCTGTTTATTCAGCTATTACCAGACTCCATAAAATTGCCCATATGTTACACCAAGATCCAGGCACCTGGACATGGTCCGGTTGGTTCTGGAATATAATTTCCGCCTGGGGATGGAAAGTATTGTTATTTCTGGGTATTGCAGTAGCGATCATATTCAGTTGCTGCCTCTGTTTACAATGTGGCCCTGCGATTTGTGGCATTTGTGCTACCTCTTGTATTCCTAGTCCCAAGTCCCGTTCTAAATCCAGTTCCAAGAAAATTCGAGACGAGCAAATGATACTGTATGAAATGATAGATGGTATCATGAATATTGATGTTTCCTGATGGAAACGTAGTGACAAGGAGGGAATGTGGAAGAGTAAATTTTGCCATGTTCTGTGTCCCTACGTGTTCCCCATCTTATGTTATGTGTGCATGATTAATATGCATATGTATTCCCCATGTTCGATTAAAGACGCAATTACAGTTGTGTCCATCTCTAGTATGCCAGTTCCCAGTTCTCGTGAATACTACGAATATCAGGCCTGTGTAAAGTTACGTTGCCACGTTTCTCAGTGTGCACGTTATTTCATTGTAAAGTCCCCGTTTCTAGGCCTCAAAAGGGCCCGGACACCAGATTCAGCTCCTGTCTCCTGAACCCTCGCTGAGGAGCGATACAGCCCCCACCTGTATCCTCGACCCTTCACTTACTTCCTGCCTCACAGTGCCCGGCTCGGCCTGGCTCTGCCTACGAGTCTGCCAAGAGTATGTTATGATTCTAGTTATCAGTTCAGCCCTCCTTCTCTGCATTCCTAAGCTACTGAATCGCATCAATAGTTTCCGTCATTGTCTAGCCTTTACGTCTCCATGTAAGAGAAATACTGTATTAATGGTCATTTAATATTCTTCATCACGCACTACATGTAGAATAATGCATGCTCCAGTCTTAGAGTCTGTTAGCCTCTCCCCTCCTGACTCTTAGTTTATATCAACATGTCCTCTAAACATTAGATACTAGATAGTGTTTAGGTACATGTCGCCCTGACTCTCCAGACTTCCGTCTCTACTCCTAGCACAGAGTTCATAGCCCCCAGCTTCTCCTAGTAACACGTCATTGTCAGTTTGCGCGCACCATTAGGTCAGAGGTCCCGGCTCCTTAGGTAGCCCCCTCCATGTTTCCGCCCCATTTATGACATATTCTGTTACGTTTACATCACATGTCCATGTATACGCCTCTTGTTACACCCATTTTCACCCTTATCTTTCGCGACTGCTATTGACCACACCCACTGCTCCGCCTACTGTATTCACTGTAATGCAATTGTTTTAGTATATATATGTTGTACATTGTTATTAAAGTTAGCGCGCTCATTCCCTGTCCCCCCTGCAGGGCCTTGCCATCCTGTTCCCGTGCAGGTTATCCTGTTCCTGTCCTTTATGCTGTATTAAACCTGCAAACTCCTACTACCTCGAATCTTGACTCTTATTTATTGAGCTATCTGTTATTGCTATGTCCAGTCAAACCTAGATCCGGTATTATTTATTTATATACCACACTTGTTTTGCAATGTACCGGTTCCATTGACTAAACACTTTTTTCAAACTCTTCAAACGCAATTGTTGCGCCTTGTCTGGGGTACTAGGCAACCGAGAATTAGCTGGCGTACGACAGTGGTGGGTTTAATGCACCAGACATTTAACTATACTATCTCTGCTGTCAAACCCAATATGCCTAATATTGGTACAGACCACAGACCACACGACTACATTCCACATCAGCCGGATTCGAACGCTGCCCGCTGTTTGGAACACACCACGCTGACTAACTACCGGTGGTATCCAAACATTACGACCCTCTCTCCAGGTAACTGAATTACTGGACTATACTGGGAAGACAATAAATATACAGAGAGAACCCTTGGCTAATTCATATCGCCTTCTTCACCGGTGTTGGAAATGGGATCCCCGGCTGGCCAGGGCTTTCGCCAAAGTCAGTCAGAGACCACCACTCCCAAGTCAGGGCAAGGGAGTTACACGCCAAGACAACCCCTACTCACCCTCTAGGTAACGTGGCGCGAGCAGCAAGGCTAAACTTGGAGGCGATGTAGGCTAAGTATTTGCGCACGCACCCCAGCAACAACAACCAAAGGCCCACCACAAAGGAAACTCCACACAAGGTTATATAAAAATAGCCTTTATATTACACCAAAACACATTAGATAAAACACACACTTTACAATGTGCCAGAGGCACGGGCAGAATTTACAGGGGATATTTACAAGACAGGGCCACCTGGACCACTGTCAGGAATCAGAAGTAGCACTTTCAGAAATAGCACTTAGAAGGTAAAATCACTGTAGCACACAATAAAAATAGAGCACACAACCAGTCACTACTGGTAACAGGACCTCACTAGCACCACCTGTACTAGGGAGAAAACAACCACCTATGTATTACAATACCTGTAGGGGTGTAAGAGGAAAACACATGATGCAATGCATGACATTCATTCAGAGGTGTAAAAACAATATCAATTGCGCCAATCTCACAAGTCACCACCTGTGACTGTCCATGTGTCCCAATGTCAGGGAGGGGGGCCTAAACGTGGCAGCTGCCCACGAAGTGCTGGGCAGCTGGAGATGAGGATGGGGCCAACGCTGGAGCCTCACAGGCTCTGCAGAAATAAATGTCCCCCTGAGCCCCTCTGGGCTCTAGCAAATGTCTGGTCCCTCTGAGCCTCTCTGGGCTCTGGATAAACAAATGGCCCCTGAGCCTCTCTGGGCTCTTAAACAACAATGGGGGCGCCTGAGCCCCTCGTGGGCTCTCAAAAATGCCCCCTTGAGCCTTTCAGGCTCAACACAAAATGCGCCGTCTCTAGAGCCTCTCCGGGCTCAGCAACACAGGTAAGGCCCCCACGAGCCTTTCACTAGGGCTCTCAGTAACAGGGGCCGCCCCTCTGGGGCAGGGGGGTCCCTCACGGGGACCCGCGAACACGTGGGGCGCCTTTGGTGGGAGTCCCCCCCTCTGGGGGACTCGAGAACACTGGCCCGTCGTTGGAGTCCCAAAACTGGGGACTCAAGATTCACTTTGGCCCCGGAGCCTCTCAGGGCTCACAACAAGGACCGTCTGGCTGGAGGGGAGAGGGCGGGCACCGACAGCGTGTCCCGACGCCCTCCTCCCTTCACTTGTTCTCCCGGCCCCACTCACCGGTACTTGGAGCGAGGACTCCTCTCTCCGGCTGCTTCCAAAGCCGGCTCCTCTGGCTTCTTCCGGTGCGGGGCTCTCTTCTCCTCACGGGAGCCCCGTGAGCAGCGCCACCCTTTCTCCCCTTCTCACGCTGCGGCGCCGGGGGCGGGACTTCCGGTCCTTCTCCCGGTCAGGCCGCGTAGGGATTGGCCGGCCGGCCCTTCACTTCCGGGTCACCGCGGGCAGCGCGGCGGCCCGATTCAGGCAGGCAGGCGGGGTGTAAGCAGACGATGACTCAACCGAGGGGTTGGCTCCCTTGAGTTGATCAACAACGGGGCAATCAATGCCGGGTGGGCACCGGCCGAAGCAATCAAGGCGGCGCCAGAGCAAATCCAAAGCGCTCCAAGCGCTATATGTGGGAAATAAAGCGCTCCCTGCGCTAGGATACCATTAAAGCGCTCAGAGGCGCTTGTGGGGGGCAAAATACAGCGCTCCCAGCGCTGGGACAAAATCAAGCGCTCCCAAGCGCTAGAGTACCAAAATAGAGCGCTCCCAGGCGCTATAAGTAAAACAAAGGTCCAGCAGAGTCCTTCAGCAAGGCAGGGGGCAAGGCTGGGCCCAGAGCCAGCTCACTGGGTCTCCAGGCAGGGAGACACCCCAAGTGGCGGTCCTCTGGCCCAGCGGCAGCAGCAACAGCCCCCTCAGGATCCTGGCAGAGAACAACATCTGTGGGGACACAGCCCCATTTTTATACAGTGCATTCCTTTGTTCAAGGGTGCAGAGTGGGGGCGGAACCAGTCGCAGCTGGTTCTTGAGTACTCTGTTTACCTCAACCACCCTCTCTATTCACTGGCAGGGCTTGGGTCATTAGACACACCACAGGGGGGCGGAGCCAGCATTGTGTGGGGAAAACCCAGCCCATCCAGGACACAGGTACACTCCTCCCACACATTACTCATGCAGATCTCCCACTCACCACCGGGCAGACCCATCCAGACTTCCTGGAGCCTGGCATGCCAGCCAGCTCCAGCCAATCACACGCCAGCACCCTCACAGCACACGTACAGCCATGTCTAGAAATGGCGCTTCGCTACTAGACACATACATGCTGCATACACCGTTGCGCAGCATTCACTCACACGAGTTCACACATACCAGACTCAAGCCTGTACACCCCACGCATCAGGAACTACCAGGGACACATACATTCCCCATGCATTCCTATGGGCGGGCAGGCCTAGCTCAGCACATGCACTCAGAGTGCGCACGCACTTTCCACTGGGACACAGTGAAAGTGCGCAGAATCCAAAAATCACCATCTCCAGGTCACCATTTCAAGCAAAAAGTCTAGGGGTGAACCTGCCCTAAGGGCCCAAGTCCAACAACCGGATTGCCCGTGGGGGCACCGGTTTGACTTTCCAAATCAACCAACTTAGGGGAAACTAATTCCAAGAATCATCATACAAGTTAAGTGACTCTACATTTGATCACCTTCCAAACATTAGGTGATCTACCTATTGGAAGCCGGGACGATTCCCCAGTACAAGCTTCATTGGTGTCCCTAACCAGAGTAGGTGCCTGACGACGGCCAAGGCCCCCTCCCCTTCACGCCCCTAGTCCTGATGAAGACCCGCAGCCGAGGCCTTAAACAGCCCTAGAGCATCAGGGTCGAAACGTCGACGCCTTACAATTTATGTGCCTGTACCGACATTGCCCAACCCTCTTTTCAGCCGTGTGGACAGGCTATTTTTGAATAGTGGAAGACTATCTATTTCTGTTTTGATTGTTGTAACATATTGGAATTGTATAGTACAACACGTTTCTTTTTCCTTTCCCTAATCACTTGAGCACCCTTTTCCTTTCTCTTTTTGCACTTGCGCCGTTAATATCTACAACTATTTTATAGAAATGTAAATAAATATGTACATTTGGTTAAGTACATAATTGGAAGTGTGGTAACTAATCTTTTCCTTTTAATTTTGGGTACTATTTTATGTTTTGCATTCAATGTGTACAAATCCAGCGTGAAAGCGAATATATCTCCCATTTGCTTGAGTCAAAACATGCTGAGTTAATGGCATTTCCAAATAGAAAATAATTCTGGACAGAGTATTTTCGTCGATCAATAGTTAAGGACCATTGTTTTTCTTTATAATACATTCCACATGTGGCAGGGGCGCCCACCTTATCCCGCTGCGGGGCTTCCTTACGCACATACATAGACGTACACCCAGGACTGAGATTAATACGCTTGATGTTACGGCGGCGGCCTGGCAGGCGATTGGCCGACGTACGCACAAACTCCCCTTATATGCGCCGGCATTGCCACTACAGGGACATGCCGCATTGTCTGTGGCTCAGGATCGGAGTTCCATTTTGGCACTACGCGAGGCGGGTATTGAGCATCTGAGTGATTTGTTCCCAGAGGGCACATACCTTACAGGGGACGATTTATCGTACATACGCAATCCTACACTACTATTTCAGTTCATCTGCTATCGATTGCGTCGAGCGATCAAGGAACACTACCGCTGCTTCCCGGATGAACCACAAACATTGTCGGCTTTAAAACTATTACTCACGACCCCAACGAGAAAGAAGCTAGTTACCAAATTGTACAGAGCCATACAGAAAGATACCCCACACGACACTGCAGCTAGTTTAGCACGCTGGAATACTAAGGCAGATCCTCCATAACAGAGGAGGAATGGGTGAAAATATGCTCGATAACGAGGTGCCTAATGCCCAACAGTAACCTCCGCATTATTCACCTCAAATTTCTCCACCAGACGTATCATACACCACACAGGCTATGGAGAATTGGCCTCAGGGCGACTGATGAGTGTAAACGCTGTGGGATTGGGGCGGCTGACTTCATACATATGGCGTGGCAATTCCAGCAGGTTTTTGAATACTGGGAGAAAGTTCTAGCTCTTATTACCAAAATGACGGGAGCGGCGTTACACAACACCCCGACGCTGTGTCTGCTAGGGCACGGGCCTCCACTTCAGGGTTTGGTAGGGAAGTTTATACAGTTGGCCCTGCTCTTGGCGAAAAGGCGTACTCTGTTCACGTGGGATGGTCGGATGCACCCAAAAGTGGACAGCTGGTTAAAGGACATGGTGTATTGTAGGGATCAGCTGGAAACTTATGCAGAAGAGTTGCCACTTATGCTGATTAATGTGACCTTTGGCTTTGTTCTGTTGGGATTTACTGAGCGTTACTTTGCAGACACTTGCCGTACGGATATGCATGTAATGTATGAATATTGTATGCTCAATAAAAAGTTGACAAATTAAAAAAAAAGTGTCCTATTCCCCCATTTTTTACAGTAGAATCATGTAATCCAAAGATTTTACCTAAGGTCAAGAAAATTTCAAGCCCCATGTGGATTAAAGAAAAACTGTATATAACTCTGCTTGACAGCATGACCTTCTCTACAACACTCCTGTTTTCTTTTGCCCAAAAAGATTTCACAGCTGCCAAAGGAATAACAAATCTGAGCCCTCCTTTCACTGGTGGAGAGACAGAGCCAGCAGGCGTCGTGCAGGACATTAGAAAAGTAGAGTGCAAGTGCCCAGTGTGTATCTAGATGTGGCTTCAATGGCAGAGTTCAGGAATCACTTCTGCACTATTCCCAGATTGTTAATAAACACTTTACAGGTCAGAAAAAGGAGAGGCGTTACAGTGAAACTTGTCTCTTCCACTAATGCGTTCTGCTGTCTGAGTATTTAGTTAAATTCTTAATCACCCACTGAGTGAATACAATTACAAAATGGTAACTCTCATAAGGTTCACTTTAAAAGAGATTGCAATTCTGGTCTCAGATTTCAATGTTTGTATCCCAACTCTATAAACCTTACGAATTTCCTCTTCTAGATCGCCCCCAATCCTGAAATTGTAATTTACTGGACATTTATTTTTAGGGAAGGTTCTGCCAGAGGTGGAAACTTCTCAGCTACTAGTGTGTCACACAAATGTGCATGAGACATTGTTGGTTATGGTGAAATTGTGACTCACTTCTAGCAATGTATCTTAAGTATGCCCAAGACAAGAGAGAATAGGCCTTTTGCAGTATAGTTAAGTTATAGTGTGCCATTAATCATATTTTCTTAACACCCACTGTGAGCCTGGGGACTTGTAAATATCACGTAATAGTTTAATGTTGACATTGTCTACAATGTGTATGGGGGACACCATTTTAAACAGCATTTAGGGGTGGAGATTGGTTAGCAGCTATGGTTAAAAATCAAGAGCATCCAAAAATGGTCTGAGTCTGCTGGATTTACACACCATCAAATATCGAGGGATCCAGCTCTCCCTTTCAGAAGAGACTGCAGAAAGTCAATTTATCCCCACTGATGTAGAGTTTTTGCTGGGACTTTCATAGCTGGTTCTCACTGCTGCTCTCAATGAGTAGTAGGATCACTTTGCTAAAGATGATCATCCTTCCTAAACTCCTACATATGCTGCAAAACTATGTGTGCTCTCCTACAGTTTTCTATCCACGCGGCCATCCCTGTTGAGATCATGTATGTGGGGCGGGGATATCCTTCGATCACTTGCTAACTGCAAAAAGTCAACCATTGAGTGTGACCTAGCTATAATAGACACTGTGTCATAATACAGAGCAGCACACTTGCTGGTTTTAAATGAATGCATCTATTCCGCCCAGAATGGAGCCTGGCAGAACCTTACATACCTGGTTAAGTTGTGGGCGATCAGGGAGGGATCCTTGACATATCTTGCTGTCTGTACCGCTTCTATGATCCAGGCACACCAAGTATGAGGATTTCCTAAACATCCTAACCAGTACCTCCGTTCCGGAGTTTTCTGACTCCTCAAAGTATGTGTTTTCAAGAATACTGCCCGATTCCCTTGTATGTCTATGCCTCCTCCTTACATTAGCAAGAATGGTGAGATACAGCCTCTGTGTCTCTGTGAACCTTACACAAGAGACCGTGCAAATAGTGTGTCTTGAGCCTCACCCTTAATTCCTGATGACCAACAACTAAGATCACCAGTAATTAACTATTGCTTTGTTGTCACTGTGTGTTTTGAAAGTTTTAACCAAACAGTTCAGGAAAGGTTGCGTGTATAAGGGAAGTTTCTGAATTATATCAAAAATGTTGTTTGGGGCTCACTTTACAATTGTATTGCTTTGTCTTACGTGTTTTCAGAAGTTCTACAGCCAACGTCTAGTATTGACCGTGTCAAAGAGCAGCCAGCGTGTGCTGCTGATGGTGCAAGGAAAGGGTCTAGAACCTCACTTGGACTTCATTCCCTCTGTGATTGAACTGGGGCCTATCCTGCCTTACAGCACAGGGGCTGAGACCGCTGTTGTTGTGAAGAATCCCTGCAACTTTCCCATTGAATTCTACTCCCTGGAACTGGACAGGCAATACTTGGAGGAAGAGCAGGTAAGAAGACCGTTTCATACTCTTCTTTAGCTCCCAAATTATCCCATTTAGTGAGTCCTGGCATGTTTGCCAACAGCACAGTGCATCATGGGATTTGCAGTTTCGCTTTCAACATTCGAGGTATAACCTCAAATATCGCAGAATGCACACTAATGGTGTCTAAAAAGATTATACTTGTGCAAGTTGTCAATCATTCCAATGGCTAGCTGCCAATTGCACTGTCGTTGTTTAGACCTGCACTCCTTAAGTACTCACAATTTTTGACTGTAATCAATGTTTTATTTAGTAAGGGAGTGCTCTGCTGAGGGTCGTCCCCACAACCCTGTCTGAAAACTGCACTGTCGAGGCTTGGAAGAATCCAAGTCTGCAGGGTTCTCCACCTCAGGTCCTAAGGTTTCTCTGTAGGTGTGCTTGTAAATACAAAAAAGTTATCAAAAAGTGACCCAATAAACAATTTCGTGTTTATACCAATTTATGTACTCGTATTCAAGTTTTGCGGTTTAAAAGAATTATTCACATGTTTTGAATCACATCATAGTTCCAATGAAAGGCCACATGCTGTGGTTTACCAAATTAGTAAAACAATTCAAATAATAATTCCCAATGCATTTCGGGTTTCGTTGAACCCTTCCTCAGGGATTTTAGTTTGTTGAATTAAATCAAAAATCCGTGACTTGAGATGCCAAGGCGTGATTCTGTAATATACAAAATGATACAACACTATATAACGATATGCATTTAATAACCTTCAATGTTTCCATGCTTGTTTTTAGAATTCGCACATCCAACTTTTCATGTGTGAGTTAAACAAATTTTCTTATAGATAAAGTGCATAAAACAGTGCAAACGGGAGCTGAAGAGAGTGGTGAAATTTATGTAGGACTAATGGGAGCTGGAAAAAGTAGTCAAGTTTGTGCGCTAAATGTGTAGTGCTCATAGTAAAAAAATACCGATACACCTCCCAGTGAGCATGATGAAGTGCTGTAATCTGTGCTAAAGACGAACTTTGTGATTTCAATGATGTGACCGGATATACTCACTAAAGAAAAAGTACTTAATGTGGGAACTGGACCCACATCAATTTCAACTTCCGAATACTCTATCTGAAAGAAAACGATGGAGTGTTGTGACCCAATGTTGGTAACGTTTATGAAGCACGAAGCAAGTCCAGAACGTCGGGAACGTGGCAGTTCGGGTAAGAGTTCTTTGTAATGAATGAGCGTTCGGACATCACTTCATTGAGGTCAGAGGGTATTAATCATATCTTATACACGCTTTCAGAAAACGCTCCGGAAATTAATTATTTTGATCAACTACCTCCATTGAACTCAAGAGACTCTCAAGGAGTCAGATAAGTTACAGAAGCTAACTAGCGCGGTAAGATTGCAACTAATTCTATTATGGAAGGCAGGTACTTACAGCCTGATTCATCATTCTCCCGTTTTGCGAGCCCCTAATAGCGATTCATAAGGAATCGCTATTAAGGACTTGCAAAACGGGATTCATGTAGGAATTGCTAAATAAATTGCGATTCCTACACATTCCTTATTTGCGATTAGCAATTAGCTAATCGCAAATAAGGAAGCGATTTCAAGGGTGCCAGGGGTGTCCAAAGGACACCCTGTAGCACCCCTGAAATGCAACATTACACAGGTGTGGCGCACACACATGTCCAAAGGACATGTGTGTGTGTAACATGCAAAAGAAAAAAATGCACTAAAGTGCTTTAATCTATTTTTTTGCTATTTACCACGAAGTCAGACTTCATTGTAAATAGCGGCCAAATATAGCGAATTCGCAATTTAAATTTGATTGATGAATTGCATTTAAGGAATCTCTAATAGAGATTCCTTAAATGCAATTCCTCGCACAATAGCGAATTCTATAATAGCGATTATTGCATTTGGGATGATGAATCCCAAATGCAATAATTGCGCTCGCAAAGGGCCAGATTCTCAGAATCTGGCCCTTTGCGAGCCGATTTTCGTTTCATGAATCAGGCTGTAAGCCTTTACCAACATTGGGTCACAACACTCCATCGTTTTCTTTCAGATAGAGTATTCGGAAGTTGAAATTGATGTGGGTCCAGTTCCCGCATTAATTACTTTTTCTTTAGTGAGTATATCCGGTCCATCATTGAAATCACAAAGTTCGTCTTTAGCACAGATTACAGCACTTCATCATGCTCACTGGGAGGTGTATCGGTATTTTTTTACTATGAGCACTACACATTTAGCGCACAAACTTCACTACTTTTTCCAGCTCCCGTTAGTCCTACATAAATTTCACCACTCTCTTCAACTCCCGTTTGCACTGTTTTATGCACTTTATTAATAAGAAAATTCGTTTAACTCACACATGAAAAGTTGGATGTGCGAATTATAAAAACAAGCATGGAAACATTGAAGGTTATTAAATGCATAACGTTATATAGTGTTGTATCATTTTGTATATTACAGAATCACGCCTTGGCATCTCAAGTCACGGATTTTTGATTTAATTCAACAAACTAAAATCCCTGAGGAAGGGTTCAACGAAACCCGAAATGCATTGGGAATTAATTTTTTTATTGTTTTACTAATTTGGTAAACCACAGCATGTGGCCTTTCATTGTAACTTTGATTTAATTCAAAACATGTGAATAATTCTTTTAAACCGCAAAACTTGAATACAAGTGCATAAATTGGTATAAACACGAAATTGTTTATGGGGTCATTTTTTGATATTTTTTTTGTATTTACTGTTGTATTAAACAAGCACACCTACAGAGAAACCTTAGGGACTGAGGTGGAGAACCTGCAGACTTGGATTCTTCCAAGCCTCGACAGTGTAGCTGCCAACTGCATCATTCAGCTTCCAAATGATAAGCTCCAGTTTCACAAAAAGGGGAGGGGTGTGTGTTTAAGATTTACTTGCCACGTTTCTTTTCTCGGAATTACCATAATTGTTTCGTCACTTGAGAATTGGAAGGGAGGATAGGAGGCGAAGTCACTGAAGAGGAACTCAGATTAATGTGCATTATTCATTAAATATTTAGATTAGAAAAGGAATGAAGAGTATGATTGAAACTAGGTAAATTCAGTCTAATAAATAATTAGATTACGTTCGGGCAGTGGCAAACATAAAAAGACAGAATAGACTGAAGTATTGTAAGACCTTTTTTATTAACTTTTATATTTTGCAAATTCCAGCCAATGGAAGATCCAGGCTATTTACTGGAGGGAGGAAAGATGTGTGCAAAAGTGCATATGTACAGGCTGAGTTTCAAGGATTACCACACATATTTCGAAATATAATTTGAGCAGAGTACATTAGTCTGATATCTTAATGTGTTGCATTGCAGAGCTGAGGTAACAAAATAGTGTAGTATTGTGGGAGTATTGTCACATTAGGGATATAAGGCAGATCATAGAACACTTTGTAAAGAGGGGTGAAGCTTAAAACCTAAAGGTAGGTGGAGCAGGAGAGCATTAGGGCAGATGAGGCGAACAAGAGAGCGATGAAACTGAATTTTCTAAATGCTTAGCGGGGGTGTTCTTTTAATTTGTGTTGGAAGATCAGGTAAGAATGAACTTGTTTGCGTTCATTGGGAAGGTCGTTCCTTAACCTGGGGCGTTCCTGAAGATTTTCCAAGTTAGAGTTCGACTTTTCTTGAAAATGGGAGTTTCAGGGTGGAGAGATTTAGATCTGAGGCATTTTGCCCCCTTGACATTTTTAGTTTGAGAGGCATTTTACTATGTTTGGTTTTAGAGGTTTGTAGCTGATGAAGCAGTTTTTTATGTAAAACCAGCCACCAGAGGGAGACAGAAAAGTGCTTTGTGACAGATGCGGTGTGTTAATTTTTTATTATTGATATCAGTCCGGTTGCCTAATGTAATACACCTGCTAATGATGTGAGGCACCTCACTGCAACATCAGTGAAAGTGAGTTCCTATATTCAAGAAATGGTATGACAAGTGCTTAATACAGTTTGTTTGTGGGCAGGTCTTTAGAGAAGAAGGTCCTGATCTAAAGTTTGGCAGACAGGGTACTCTGTCACAAATGTGACTGAGTAGCCTGCCTGCCAAGTCCTCAGTCCTCATTTAGAAACGGGTGGTCTTCAAGGATTTCGTCAATGGAGTCCCCAATGCTTCATCCAACAGCCCAGTGCAGTAGGGGCTATCGGAGGAAGAACATTACACCTCCCGCCCTATTTAGGACGAATGGGGGTAATGTATTTTTTGTTTCCTGTCGATCATGGTCGGGAAAAACCTGCAGTAAGGGACAGGAAACCAACTACAATAACCTCACACCCCAGTAGAAATCCCCTAACGGGTGGTGGGTCCTGAGGTTTTGTTCTTTAAAAACAAACTCCTGCTTTAGGAGTTTGTTTTTGAAAACTTAAAAAAAAGAAACACGTTTGGTAAACGGGTGTTAAAGCATGACAGTGGTTGCCTGCCAATCATTTAGTACATTGAAATAAACTGCCCTAACAGTGGTTCCTGTCATTGTACAGGGATGACCACTGTGTGCCAGTCATCTCTAAGAGAGGCTTGGTAGCATCTCAGGGTAGGCGGAGGTAATGCCCCCCACCACCCTGATGGCCTTTACTGTGCCTGCCAAACTCTAAATCAAGCCCAATGTGTTCGGCTGACCTGCATACTAGGATCCGGTCATAGACTGATTTTGTTATAGCTTTGATATGTGCATCCAGTAGCAATTTATTTTCGTGAAATAGAGGGATTCGACATTTGAGATATTTTTTGAGCTTAGTATTGTTATATTTGTGGAGTTTTAGGAGATGAAAAGATGCCTCCGTCTTAGTGGGGCTTAATTTCGTTATTTTCTGTTTTATTCAGTCTTGTATGCTCCCATGGAATTCTTGATGGGTGAAGCTGATTACACTTTTTTTTACTCTTGAGTATATGTTTCTTTCAGTCTTGAATGCTGCCATATCATCTGTATGTTGGTGATACGTGATGTTTAGGAAGTCCAGAAAGAGTGATAACCAAAGAAAGAGTGCTCAGTGTGAGAAAGGTGTTGTTTATTTTAATTATTTGGGAGCCATCATAGGTAGTATTTTGTACAGATTTGCATGGTGTGTCATGGTCCACATAGTTAACTGCTGCTGAAATATTCATCAGCACAGTATAGTCATAATCAAGTACTTGAAGGCTGTTATCCACTACCTTTAGCATGGGTATGTCTGTTTGTTTAGTAGAAAATGTTCACTTAATGTGCATGCGTACTTGTTCAGCCAACCAACTTTCTAGAAGTTCATCAATGAATGGAGTGCTAGTTAAGGAGAGATGAATTGTCTTTTTGGTTAGGGCGGACTCTTGTGTTTCTCAGGATGGGGTTGAATATACCGTTCTTTAGTGCTGTGGGTACAGTGCCTTGAGAGATGCAGTGCTTATGATGTTCAGCCAGTGGGTCTTTACAGTGGGGGATAACACTCTGGCTAGAGGTATTATGAGTTAATGTACAGGGATTAAAACGTGTAGGATTGGGGCAGCCTCTGTACAAGAATTTGGTCCCTTGTTAATGTTAGTCTTGAGGCTGGCTGCAAAAGGGCAGCATGGCTGGCGCTGGACACAGACGGGAGCAAACAGGCTTGCCTTAGGCGCGTCCTCTGGCCCATGTGTTTATATGAGGAGCTCGGGAATGATTCCGCCCCTTCCCTGCCCTGACTGGGTTCAGCTGTGATGAGGGAAGATTTGTCCCCGCCCTCCACTCAAACTGCTCCGGCCGCGGTGGAACAGGGCAGAGGTCCACAAGCAATAGATGCGCGAAATACGCAGGTAAGAGGTTAAAATCAATTTCAATACATTAAAAGCAGTACACAGAAGCTTAGTAAAAACACGCTGTATAGAGAGGGAGCACGCAGCGTTCAGCAAACCGGGAATTAACTGCCTCTCCATGATAGGTTTAAATATAAAGTTTATTTGTATTTAATTCTAAATAAAGTATATCTCCTCCTGGGAATTGTGCGGCATTAAAAATAATAGTGTGTCATCTCAGTGCCTACCCTGACAGCATTGTTTAACATTTTGACTCCTGCTAGTACAACATTGTCAATAAAATGATTTCACTCCAAGTCTCCTTTAAAAATTGTCTCTTGCGCACAGTATATACTTCAAATGTAAACATTTTTTGTACCACTGATTAGTACCTTCCTAAACTACTTAACTATGCCACATAGCATGAGCCAGAAGCGAATGGGGACACATCTAGGGAGATGACAAGAAGAGTAGGGAGCAGTAAAAAAGTATAAGGCAGCTGGAAGACATACCCCTGTTTCCATTTCAAAATCTACTATTAATCACTTCCTCATTGTTACCTGTATTATGTATATGTGGTATGGAATCCCATGGCGTTGCTAGCACTGTGCATCTGCTACCTGTACTTAAATGATTGCTGCAATGTCTGTTAAAATCAAAAATAAGTTATTAAAAAAAAACAAAAAAAACTATGGCCTGGTCGAAGCGTTAGGCCCTATATTGATGGCATAAACTCGCACACATGTCAAGAGCAACTTGTTATGCATCCTGCAAAATCTATCAGAAATAAATGGTGTGCCTTATGATCTTCAGGGCAGCATTCGGTACTCCACATCTTACAGATGAGCAATGGCCTTCCTCAGTCCGGCTTCTAAAAACCTGCTATTCTAGATAGCATCTTAGCAATAAAAGCCATTATTGCGACAGACTCTGTTACTACTGCACAAAGGTTCACAAAACATGTTTTCCATATTTTCATGGTTATGGCATGGTCTTGGTATATTTGTGGGGCACTTTAAAGTGTTTCCCATTGACAGCTTTAATTTTTGTCTGCTTATTTTCAGATGTTATGTAATAATTATCTTCTCACACAAAGGCCTCTCCACTTAGTTCATTGTAGGCTCACTTTTTCTTTCACATTTTATCACTAAACCTATAATAAATGTCTTTCCTGCATTTGTCTCAGATTCTGCGAATGATCAAGGGCTATGACGCTCACAATATTTTGCTGTTGCCGCCTCGTGAATCGGGTGAGAAATTGCCCAAAGAACTTCTGGAATACAATGAAGAACAGAAAAAGATACAGGAAGAACAGGCAAAGGCCAGGCCGATCGACAACTTGAATCATGAAAGTGGTGAGGAAATGCTGTTCATAGTGAATACATTTCAGTTATGGCTTTTACCCAGTAACTCTGTTTAAGTTATGCAGCTCTGAATCTTAGGCATGGACCTGCCACTTACGAAGAATTCTGACTTCTGACACTATTGACTGGAACCAACGGCTGTATCCCTAGGAAATCTAGGATTTTTATAGTTTCCCTCATGTATGTTTGCATTCCTAAATCCTACATGTGTAGAAAAATAAATTATTGAAATTCCATAGGCATAGGGTTAGGATAAATAAAAATTTCAATTACAAAAAGGTATTTTTTTCCATTCATCAGAAAATAGTTTTCAGTGTGAAGGCTTTCATTCTTCCACATCCTAGGTTACCAGGGCATCCGATTAGAAGTGCATAGGAGTGTTTATTGTGCACTGCAAATTTTGGTGAATACCCACAAAGCTGTAAAGTGATCTATTTTCAACACATTTGTTTGCATGACCTCTCCTCAGCGTCAGCCCACTCACTTGACAGAAACTATACCATTGTTTCTTTTTTTTAAGAACTGTATTTTTGCGTGCATGACAGAGCACGCCAACACAGTAATGGTAAGAAAAACGTACAAGACGGGAAAAGAAAACATGAAAGAAAACAGCCATCATTATCATGTTGCAGGTGGATGACTCAAGTACATACAATGCACATCAATAATACATTATGAAGACATCCTATTACAGTATCTCATGCTTGAACTGTGATAACAACAAACATGTCCAGATATTATAAACGAAAAGCTCAGTTCTCCAGTATTAGGGGTGTCTTTCATAGATTCACATGCCTGAATCATTCCCCGTCGTCGGAGTGGGAGTCCCACGGTATATATAAAAGCAATAAATGCCATAAAACTTATAGCAAATATCAGAGATACCAACCAGAAGTAAAGTAGCACCAGCTACAGTAGACAAAACTTCCACATTAGTGACTATTCTAGTCGTTATGTATTAGTCCAAACTGTGGCCAATCAGGCGACAGCACCCACCAGAATGTCCTCCCCAGAGGCTCAGGCTCTCAGATTTTCTACCGCACGTCGTGTGAAGGAAGTCTCCCTGAGCTCTGCTCAGTTTTTCTTCTATATTATTAGTTTCTTCAAGTTTCAAAGATGTCTTCTTCAAAATCCCTGTTCAGGGCCTGTGATTCTTGTGGGAAGCCAAGACTTTTCAAGGAAGATCCCCACAAGAAATGTTTATATTGCCTTTATCCAGACCATAAGGCAAAAGAGTGCAAGATCTGCCGGACCTTCCCCCCTAAGACCATCAGGGATAGAGAAGGACGACTGCTATTGTGGCTCAACAGACTCAAGGACAAGGATGACCCTTTGTCTGAGGTAGGAAGCTTTGCCTCTGGTTCTTCATCTCTTTCTACTAAGAGGAAGGCTGAAACAGAAGTTTCATCTCTAAGGGCGAAGGTGGCTAAGAAGGCTAAATCCTCTCAGGATGCTCCTGGGCCTGGTACTTCGAGTAAAACTCTCCCACCTACTAAAGGGGATAGTACGCCCTCTAAGAAATCTGGGAAAAATACAGTTCCCAAGAAATCTTCAAAATCTGCGCCTCCTCAGTTGCCACCATTGACAATTTCAACGTCAAAAAAGGACTGTGTTTCCTCTCATGTGGCCACGTCTACCACCTGCACTATGACTTTCTCCTCACCAAAGCCTACTCTTGTCATGTCTTCAGCTTCATCGCCTACACTGGTTCATGTCCAGATCAGGCCTATCTCGTCGTCGACAATTGTCCCGTCGACGACGGCCAAGGTACCGTCGACGAGTCTCTCGTCTACGTCTGTGATGTCGACGGTTGGATCCCCGTCGACGATGAAGTTGGTACCGTCGACGAAGCCTTCGACGTCGACGGCCTGTCCGTCGAAGATAAAATCCTCGTCGATGACGAAATCCACGTCGACGAAGCCACCGTCGACGACCTCGACGGCGTCCCCGTCGACGATGCTACCGTCGACGACCTCGTCGACGAAGAGATCCTCGTCGACGACGAAAACCACGTCGACGAAGCTACCGTCGACGACCCCGTCGACGACCCCATCGACGACGATACCGTCGACGAGACAACAGTTTCAACAGCAAACGGATGTACCATCGACGACGCCTCTATCAAGCAGCACTACTTTGCAAGTTTGGTCAGCGCACACAGCAGGGATTCCATTGCCATCTCCTGCAACTACGGCTACGCTGCTACAGAAGAGAGCTACTACAGAGACAATTTCTTCAACGCTTGTAGTGCCAGACAAACTCTTGGATTCCGATGAGGAAGGATCCTATGAGGATGAAAATTTTGGGGCAGCTAGAAGTCCATCTGACCTCCGGATTAAGGTTCAGGAGGATGTAGAGGAAGAGATGGAGGACACTGAGCCTACTTCACATGCTGACAGGCCTGCTCCTGATATTCAGTTGCCTGACGATTTGTTTCGCAATCTGCAGTACATGCTCAGTGACTATTACAGACGTTTCCCACCTTCAGAGTCTGGTGAATCTATAGTATCTACACCAAGACCTAAGACAGCGACTCCGCTTTCTAAGCGGACGCAACCAGTGGCTACTGTGACGTTGGAGGAAGGACGTCCAGCGTTAGCTGCGTCGGAAGTTTCAGCTCCTCAGCCAAGGGAGGAAGAGTTCTCATAACATGAAGAACAAGAGGAAGGAGAACTGGATAATGTGTCAGAATCGTCGGAGTATGAGGATTATAATGCAAACACGCCCTCTCCGGCAGAACCTACTACATCTGAGTCACCACCTGTGGACATTGCCTCATTCCACAAGATCATGGATAGAGCAACGAGGAGGTTTATGATAACCATGGAGTCAAAGCAAGAAGATTGCTTCTTGTATGATTTCAAAACTACACCACAGAAACAGAGTTGGACCATTCCAATTATAGATTTCATCTGGAAGGAAGGACTAAAGATCATGTCCAAGTCAAATTCTTTACCAGCAGTGCTCCCAAGAGTAGATAAGAAGTATAGGGCGCCAAATTCTTCTCCAGCATGCCTCATCGGACAAGCTAAAGCAGACTCTGTGGTAGCACAGGCAGCGCAGAAGAGATCTTCTAATCCTACGTCTCAAGTTTCTGTTCCTCCAGACAAGGATGGGAGGCGCTTAGATTCTATTGGGAAAAAAGTTTCTACTATTGCAGCTACGACCATCAGAGCCGCGAACTCCCTAGCCATTCTAGGAAGATACGATAGGCAGATGTGGTCGGACATCTCGCCGTACATGGACAAGCTGCCCGAGCCAGATCGAACTGAAGCGAAGAAAATCCTTCAAGAAGGAGAGTGTGTCTCCTCGGAAATGATTGACGCTGCAGTGGACGTTGCTGCCACTGGATTTCGACAGCTAGCGGGTGCAGCTGTTCTCAGGATGCAAGGATGGTTGAAAGCAACATCCTTCCGGCAGGAGGTCCAATCCAGAATTATAGACATGGCATTTGATGAAGAATTCTTATTTGGAAAACATGTTGATGAGTCTCTGGAGGCCATCAAAAAAGATACTGAAACAGCACGTTCGCTGGGTACTCTGCAATACTGGAAGTCTTCCTTTCGTGGAGCAAAAGGAAGAGGGAATTTCTCTAATAGAGGAGGTTACAACCAACAGCGCTCCTATTCTTCCGCCCAGGGAAACCAAAGATTCCAGCCATATCGGCAGCAAACATATGGGCAGAGAAGAGGAAATTTCTCTCAACCCCGAGGAAAATCTAATTATCGAGGGAGAGACAATAAGAAATGAGGTACGCATCCTGCCACCACTTTTTGCCAACCCGAACCAAATTGGAGGAAAAATATCCCAACATTACTTAAATTGGTCCAAAATTACCACAGACAAATGGGTCCTGGATGTGGTAGCCAGAGGTCACATTTTGGAATTCGTAAAAACTCCCCCAAATTGCCCCCCTAAAGGACCCCCTCCAGCGCACCTCAAGGAGCTGTTCATCCAGATCAACACCATGATCCGGAAGGGTGCAATCGAAAGAGTACCTCATCATCAGAAAGGAAAAGGCTTCTACTCAAGGTTTTTCCTTATTCGCAAGAAGTCGGGAGAATGGCGCCCCATCCTCGACCTGCGTGCCCTAAACAAGTTCCTGAAGAAACTGACATTCAGGATGCTAACACTTCAGGAAATCCTCCAATTTCTTTCGGCGGGAGAGTTTATGGCAACACTCGACCTTCAGGATGCATACTTCCACGTACCGATTTTTCCACGGCATCGGAAGTTTCTGAGGTTCAGAGTGGCTGGCAGGGACTTCCAGTTCAAAGTCCTTCCATTTGGACTGCGTTCAGCTCCTAGAGTGTTTACGAAGATACTGGCCCCAGTGGCTGCCCATCTTCAGTTGCAGTCGATACAAATATATCCATATCTGGACGATTGCCTTATCAAGGCCAGTTCTTTCGACATGGCACAAGATCACGTTAAAAAAACTCTGGCACTGATGCAAAACCTGGGTTTCTCTGTAAACTTCGAAAAGTCACACCTCACGCCAGCAACAAGAAAGACTTTCTTGGGAGCGACACTGGACACCAAGCTCGCCCAAGTATTCATCTCAAAGGAAAGACAGGACAAGATTCACCGATTCGCTGCGGCACTGTTATTAAAAAAGTGCGTTTCAGTGCGCATGTTCAAGTCCTTCATCGGGATGCTTTCTTCCTGCATTCTTCTCACCCCCAACTGTCGTCTTCGGATGAGGCCCTTGCAAGAAGAGCTCAGTCGCCAGTGGCTCCAGGTATCAGGATCCTTCAAGGATATCATCCAACTTACACCGCGAATGCGACAAGCGATAACATGGTGGACCCACCGATCCAACGTACAAGTGGGATGCTCCTTCCTCACGGAAGTGCCCAAGTTCATAGTAACGACCGACGCATCAATGACAGGCTGGGGTGCACACCTCCAAGGCATGACGGTCAGCGGGAAATGGAACCAGATCCAAATGAGATGGCACATAAACAGGCTAGAGTTGCACGCCATATTTTTAGCCCTGAAGTCCTTTCAAGCGACTCTACAAGGTGCCACAGTTTTAATACGGACAGACAACACCACCTGCATGCATTATCTGAACAAGCAGGGCGGCACAAAATCAGCCCGGTTGTCGCAACAAGCACAGGAGATCTGGAGTTGGGCCTTGACTCACAATATCCATCTGTCAGCGGTCCATGTTCCGGGAATCGCAAATGTGTTGGCGGACTCTCTCAGCAGGTCCGGGGGCTGCACTCACGAGTGGGAACTACATCTACCATCTCTACATCGCATCTTTCAGATATGGGGGCATCCGGATTTGGACTTGTTTGCGACATACCAGAACCGGAAATGCCCATACTTTGCAAGCTGGGTTCCCCACAAGGAATCGTGCGGGGATGCCCTTTCGCTGAATTGGAATCAAATATTCGCCTACGCTTTTCCACCGATACCTCTGATCCCGAAGGTTATCAGGAAGATGAAGAAGCAGCCATGCCGGCTGATACTGATCGCTCCACGATGGCCCAGGCAATACTGGTTCACCGAGCTACTCCTTCTCTCGGAATGCAACCCTATCCAACTTCCACGCATTCCGAATCTTCTCTCCACCCAGCAGGGCAGTGTATACCATCCGGACCCGAACTCGCTGAAATTGTCAGCTTGGCTCCTCAGCACATGGAATGTGCACACCTGAACATTCCACAAGATTGCCAGGAGGTGCTGGCGAAAGCCAGAGCTCCATCCACGATCAAAACCTACAAACTTAAGTGGAAACGTTTCTGTGCATGGTGCCAATCTAATGATCTACATCCCATTCATGCAAAATCGGAGCAAATCCTTCCTTTCTTTTTGCATTTGGCCAGATTGGGTTTGGCACATTCTACTCTTAAAGTCTTCCTAGCTGCCATTTCTAGATTTCGTCAAGATGGATCAAACTCTTTGTTCTCTGTAAGGATCATACAACAATTTTTCAAGGGATTATTTCGTATGTTCCTGCCTGTCCGGAAACCTCCTCCGGCATGGCATCTGAATGTCGTACTAACTCAGCTCATGCGTCACCCTTTTGAGCCGATCCATAAGGTGGACCTGAAATTTCTGACATGGAAAGTGTCGTTGTTACTAGCCTTAACATCTGCTAGAAGGGTAAGCGATATTCAAGCATTTACATCTAAAGCACCTTTCATCCAATTCACCACGGACTCAGTGGTACTGCGTACTAATCCAACGTACATGCCTAAAGTGCCTCTGGACTTTCATCTGAATGAGCCAGTTGTCCTCAAGACATTCTTTCCAGCCCCACAGTCTACGGCTGAAAGAGCACTACATTCATTAGACATTAGAAGATGTCTTAAGTTTTATCTCTCCAGAACTTCTGGCATCCGCAAGACAGACCAACTGTTCGTGGCTTATGGGCGGCAACGCCGGGGCTGTGCAGTTTCAAAACAGACCATTGCTAGATGGGTCTCCTCTACGATTGGACTTTGTCATCAGCAGGCCGGTAGGCCCTTACAGGCCTTGCCAAGAGCACATTCTACAAGGGCGGTTAGCTCTTCCACTGCCCTTTTTGCTGGTGTGCCTCTTCGACAGATCTGCAGAGCTGCTACATGGTCTAGCAGACACACCTTTACTAGACACTACTATCTAGATTCAACAGACGACGCAGATGCTTCGGTTGGAAGAGCAGTGCTGCGTAATCCTTTCAAATAAGGTGAGCCTCTGTTTCCTCCTCCTCCTATATGCTCTTTAGACGTTCTTTCAGATTCGATGCTTATTGTATAACTGGTATTCTGTTATATATATATATATGTATATATATGCATTTGATACTCTGACGTCTACGAGCCTTATGTTAGGAGTACTGCTTACTATTCTGATTCAGGCATGTGAATCTATGAAAGACACCCCTAATACTGGAGAAGAACAATAGTTACTTACCTCTAAACAGGTGGTTCTCCAGTATTGGTGTCTTTCATAGATTCACATTCAACCCGCCCGCCTCCCCCCAGAGACTCACTCAGGCATTTTAGGGTTTCACTCCCGTGCGAGAAAATCTGAGAGCCTGAGCCTCTGGGGAGGACATTCTGGTGGGTGCTGTCGCCTGATTGGCCGCAGTTTGGACTAATACATAACGACTAGGATAGTCACTAATGTGGAAGTTTTGTCTACTGTAGCTGGTGCTACTTTACTTCCTGGTTGGTATCTCTGATATTTGCTATAAGTTTTATGGCATTTATTGCTTTTATATATACCGTGGGACTCCCACTCCGACGACGGGGAATGAATCAGGCATGTGAATCTATGAAAGACACCAATACTGGAGAACCACCTGTTTACAGGTAAGTAACTATTGTTCAACTTCAATGTGAGCTGGTTCATTTGTCTCCATCGTGGCTCAAGCTCCTCCCCTTCAGAAGAGGAGGCAGAATGAGAGCCCGCAGGATCCATGAACCTGGCGAGGGTACCCGCCCACTCTCCCAGATCCTCCTCAGCTTTATCGTCACACCTACAGCACCTCAAGCTGATCTCCTCAGCTAATGCCCATTCGATCACATTCCCCACCCATCACTCTACCCTCTCTGACCCATCCAAGTAATCAGGTTCAGGTTTTAAAGTCTTTATTTCGATTTTTGTATCATAAAAGACAATTAAAAGCAATAGAAATTGAGCATACATGATGTTGTTAAAAAATTGATTTAAAAACCATCACAGTTACAATTTATAATTTCATAGGTTTCAAAAAGCATTTCAGCACTAATATTAGAATTAAACAGTATAATAAAGACCTAATACAAGTAAAAAGAAAAACCTGTTTAAGAATTAAAAGACAGGGACAAAATCAGGGTGTCTGCAGATATCTTGCTCTAATCACCCAAGTCCACCCCAGGAATTTAGCTACGGCCACAACCACCACCTCGGAGGTATTAGTACGAAGTGCCCATATAGCCTCTGCACTCCCTCTGACTTTAAGATGGCGACATATGGGCCCTATCCATTTGCTTCTTGGGGCATAATAAGCCGGACATACAAATAGGAGATGACCCACACTCTCCTTATGCCCAGTGCACCAAGGACAGGAATCACTCACTCGGTTAGACCAGTTCCTGGTAAAGGATCTTAAGGGCAGAGAACCTACTCGGAACTGGTGGTAGAGCTTCCTGTCTAATGGCTTAATTATAACGTCCCAATAATTCTCTAGGAGAGGGTCCAATTTGTGGGACAAAAACCTTCCTGTTAAGCTAACAGAATCTGAAGCATTCACTAGCCCTTTGCGGACAGAGGCCCAATAGAGTGCTTTATATTCCTGTTTTAAAGGAAAGTTGGTAGACCTCGGAGAAACCCACAGCTGGTCAAGACCCATGTCAACCAAGATCAATTTCACTTCACGCAACCAAGGTATGCTGCTAGACCCCCAGATAGATCTTACTTCCTCAAGTTCCCTGGCAAAGAGGTTTAGGTCTGGGGAGGTCCAGATCCGTCTCCACATAGCTACTAACTAGTCTATATCTAGCCATTTCGTTAATTGGGTTACAGCCCATATCCAGACATAATGGTTTGGTTGGAGCCGATTGTGGGAGTCCTACCAGTTGCCGCATGAATTTGTTCTGGACTTTCACCAGGGTTGATAGGTCCATATGTCCCCAAAGGTCTGCCCCGTACAATATTGCGGAGCTTACCTTGGTGGCATAAATCTTAAGTGCGGGTTTAATACGTTTAGTTAGGGACCTTTTTTGCTCCTGTAAAAGACAACCCGTGAGGCGAGCAAATTTTAGATGTAGTGTGTCAACCTGTGGTTTCCAGCGGAGACGGTAGTCCAGGGTTACTCCTAGATAGGTCATAACCTCAACTTGTTCCAAGCCCACTCCGTTCATGCTCACTGAGCTCTTAATGGGACGGTTTTTGGTAAGGACCATGAATTTAGTTTTGCTTACATTGATTTTTAGGTCGTTGGAAATACAAAACTCCTCAAAGCGGGTCAATGCAGTTTGCAGGCCGCTACGAGTCTTTGAGAGAAGTAAAGTGTCATCAGCAAAGATGAGCATAGGGAACTTTGTCCTGCCCAAAGATGGTGCATCCGTAGGGATATTTGCAAAGAACTTGACCACCTGATCAATGAACAGTAAGAAAAGCGTGGGTGCCAAAACGCAACCCTGACGGATGCCACGTGTTACGGGAAAGCAATCTGTCACCTGCCCTTGTCCACCCCACCTCACCCTAGCAAAATTGCCCTCATGTAATCTAACAATCAGGTCCAGTAATTTTAATGGCAGTCCCAGGTCTCTAAGAACAGTCCAGAGTTTGACCCTTGGCACAAGGTCGAAGGCCGATTTCAGATCGATAAATGCGGCATAGATCGTTCCGCCGCCCAGCAGCACCACCTTCCAGTAAATCAGACAAAATCTGAAGACCTGGTCGATGGTGCTGGTACCTGACCTGAAGCAGGCCTGTAGGGGGGACAGAATACCCTCCAACTCCATCCACCCTTGGACTCTGGCAAGGACCATCCTTGCAATGACCTTTTGAAGTGAGTCCAATAAACTTATTGGGCGGTAGTTTCCCGGGACTGAACGGTCCCCTTTTTTAAAAATTGGGAAAATCTCTGCCCCCTTCCAGGACACAGGGATCCTGGCCCCCTTAGCAATGGCATTCGCTATCGCGGTTATGTAGGGAACCCAGAGTTGGGGATTGACCTTAAATAAATCTGCCGGGATGCAATCCATCCCTGGCGCCTTCCCCCTTTGGACCAGGCGAAGCGCAGACTCTGTTTCCAGTGGCGTGAAGTTTAGCTCTTGGTTAGGAATGAGGGTGGTTGCCTGGCTCGTTGCATCTGTGTCGATTTCTAAGTCAGGGTCCATAAACTGACCAGAATAGAAATCAACCCATGCTTCTGCAGACACATGGTTAACTGGGTTTTGAGAGTCGGGATTTCTGCCCCACTTAACAATTTCCCAAAACTTGATCTGGTTGGCAGAGATGCAGGCATCCAGTAGGTCAGACCAATAAATATCGTCCCACTCCCTTTTCGCATCCCACTGGGTTCTTTTATACATTAAGCGTGCATCCTTTATATCGCTGGAAATCCTAGATTTCACTGCTTTAACTAAGCGACTATGCAGTTTTTATTGTACCATTTCTCCCGAGAACCATGTGCCTTTACGGTGCCTTGCGTTGGTGGAAGCGTCAAAAGGACCTTAAGATGAGCAAAACACCGTTCGTGAAGGTCACAGATCTGATCACCAACAACCCTGGTATGTGCAAGGGACAAAATGTCGCTTAAAGTCGACGAGACTACCTTCATTATGCTTTCAAGAAGGGTCGGGTTCTCCACAACCCTGGACCATCTAAGCGTTCTTCTATCGTTTGTTAAGATAGCATCCCCTGTTATATGAACAGCAGTAGTGGGCCTACCGAGTCCACCTGGGAGTCTCAAACTTAATGACAGTGGGTTGTGGTCGCTTTCCGGGCGAGACACTACTTCCATGTCAACCAGAAGTGGCCAATATTCCATCTTTAGCAGGATATAGTCTATTCGACTTTTTCTCACCGCATTGTCAAAAGTGGGATTGCCAACTTTATCAGAGGATGTGCGACCGTTGGTTGCCCTTAGCCCCCAAATTAAACACAGCCCCATCCAATGTAAGGCTGCCTCAGAGCCTCTTTTGATATTATCCAGAGACAGCATCGGAATGTTCCAGACAGTATCCTCCGCAAACCCCAGGCCTTCCCCCGCAACATAAAGCGGCTCAAAGGTACAATTGAGGTCCCCTGCTAGGACAAGTAACTTATCTCTCCCTACCCCTTCAAGGTAGGAGTCTAGCACATCTAGGATACTAGGACAGCGCCCACCCGGTTGGCCACGTGCATAGATGTTAATGACTACAATGTCCTGGCAGTTTTCTTTGCTTAGTCTAATTCCCAGGAGGTCCGGGTTATCCACAAAGATTTCCGTTGGTCGGTAGCCAATGGACTGTTTAACCCAGATCACTAATCCTCCCGATGCCCGACCCCTATTGCCCCTTATTGCTGGTTTAAAAAAGTTTAGGAACCCGACCCTATAAATAGGATCAGGGGCCCAACTTTCCTGAAACAGCAAAACATCAAAGGTATCAATAAAATCCAACCAGTCCTCTGAATCCATACGTCCCTTCATCCCTGCCACATTCCATGATGCTAATTTAAGTGTCGCAACCTGACTGGATGTTGTAATACCATGCATACCACTGTGATCCGCTCCGAGGGGTGCGGCTATACTCAGTTGTGGACCCGCCACCATGATATCCTCCTGGTGAGGGTATACAGATGCCGCCACCATCTCCCTCTCAATACTGGTGTCCCCCTGAATAGACCCCACAGTACACATTCCATCAGCCCCACCTAATCGGTTGCCCAGAACCCTCCCGTTGCCATCTGCCTGGTGAAGTCAATCGATACATTCCAGGCCAGAGAGGGGCTCATAGCGATTGAACAGTAATGGGTGCTGTGGGATGTAAGGTGATTTATCAGCATGGTATCTTCTAACAGGTATTCTTGGGAGGGTCTGACTGGGGGGGAACTCACAGGGTCGTCTGGGATAAAAATACCCGAGGCCTAGGGTCTGCACATCCCCCAGCCTCCCAAACCTGGCTTCCCTACGCAGAAAGTCTACCACCCAGGGATCCTTAAAGGATATAATAATGCAGTCCCCTTCTAGATCCTTGGTACAGTGGCCCACCCATTCAACTCTTCTCACAAATAATATTTCTGTCGAGGAGGAGGGAGGGAGAGGGCGGTTTTTATTTACCCAAAATACAACTTTATTTCGGAGGTCCCCGTGTGATTCATTGGAACCCTCCCTAAGAGGAACAACACCAGTTAAAACTATCGTATATGGAGTCGCTTCTAGAGGTAGGTCCGTACGTGGGGGTACCTGTTTATTGGCTTTCACAAGGGGAATATGGGGATTGATGGATCTGCTCCCCTTTGCACCATTGATTGGTTTGGGCTGAAACGATGTGCTGAGAGCATCCATAACACTATCCTGAGGCCGAGTAGCCACAGGAGGTGTAGGGATATTCGGCTGGCGTTGGTGGTTAAGTTTGGAGAGAGCCTTCTTAGGTACCTGCGGCAAAGAAGCTGGTGCAGGCGTACAAACAAGCGTACAGTCATTATTCCCAGAACTCCCCCCTGCCACTGAGCCCTTGTTTTTTTAGGATCAGGATTAGTATGTACTGAACCAGCAATTACTGACGATGAAGTTTTACCTATGGTTACGTTTTTCTGGCCTTTAGAATTACTCGAGGAAGAACTAGGATTCCCTAGAACAAATTGAGAGTTTGCTATCTTTTTTAAGAGACCAGAATTGGTGTTTACAAAAGACTCAAGTACATCCAATTTCGCAGTCATCAAACGTGTTCTTTCGAGTACAGGAAGTAAAAGAGTTTTAAACAAAGCTTCCATTTTGGCCAGCAAACTGTCATCACTACTGTAACAGGTGGGGCATGGGTCCGAGGACCCGAAGGGGAAGTGAGGAGGAGGACTCAGGGGATCATTTGATACTAGGACAGGATGAGAGGTGGGGTTGACCTCGGGGGTTGGGACAGTGGGATGTACTGGGGCATTAGGTTTTTGAATCTTAGTGGCACCCCCCCTCTGATGGCCCTTACATCTTTTTCTTTTGCGTGATACATTTCTCAAAGAGTCCTCATCCGTGGATGAGTCCAACTGAGATTCACTGGCCAGGAGCACACTGCCCTCACCCCCACTACCTTGTGTATCATCGGGGTTAGAATCGCTCTCTAACATAGTCGGGGGTAGGCCATCCCCCTCCACCTCATGATGCACGTCCACCGCAGTTTCAACAAGATGGCGACTCGAACTCGGGGCCAGTGCATCAGGGCTAGGTATTGTGGCCAACTTTCCCAATGAAGAGCGTTTCCCGCTAACCAGATCTATTGAGAGCCTTTTTTCGACCATGGCTATCTCTTTTTCAAGGATACCTGTGGCCCTGGTAATAAAAGCGTCTAATGGGCCAGAGACTACCCCTTTTGTGGTCTGCATCTGTACAATGCGTTCTTTACCAGAGCGTAAGGGCATAATTATATCAGAAGCCGTACAATATTGGCACAACGATAAATACAAAAACAAATATACAAACAAGCGGGGGGGTGGCCCAACTCAACCTCGATCAACCACGGACAGCCACAGACGGTCCCGCCCTTGTCCCGGGCTTCTCCCGGGACGCTCCCACGCAGCGGTGTCCTGTTTGAGCTATGAAGGGGCGGGGGGCGTGGCCAGCAGGGAGAGCGGACCAGGTGTGGACAATGGTCTGAGCAGGGGCTCCTGGGAAACGGAGTCCCTCCTGCTCTGCTCGCAGCCCTGCCGCAGATGATTCAATGCCCCTCACGCTCTGCTCCAGATACAAGTAAGCTCCCTCCTTAAACTGCGAAGCGGGACCCGCGAAGCGGGTCCGGCGAGCAGTTAGTAGTCCAGGGGGGTTTAGCGGTGAAGGAGAACTAGTGGCAGCCTGCTCCCAAACGAAACAGCAGCAACAGTCAGTGGAGTCCCCAAGTAATCACTACCTGCCTCTTATCCAAAAGTAGTAGTAGGTGTAGGAATTTATAAGCCATCTTTTGGCCCTTTGTCTGGGGAACGTCCCCCAACAAGCCTACCAGAGCTTCCATGAACATATGCACCACTTTGCTCACTCGTCTCGTCACTTGCAACCAGAATATGCGCACCTCCAGGCAATCCCAAGCTAGATGTAGAAATGTAGCCAGAGGGGCAGTCTAGAGGTATACTGAGATCAATTCTATGAAGCTTGACAGGCATAACATAGGTATGGTGTACAAAATGTAAGTGGATAAGTTTGAACCTACCAGTACTGGATACTGACTTCACCAAAGAACACCATCTCATCCATCGAGAATCATCCAGCTGTACCTAGAGATCATTATTCAAAGTCTCTCTTACCTGAAATGGGATGGACCGTCGATATGCAGTCATAGCTTTTTATAAAAGGGAGACCAGATGACAACCCCCACCCAACTCCTCGAGGCCCCGAAAGGGAATGTAACTGTCGAAAGACCATCTGATGTACAATGTAGAAAGCATGTTGTATACAGTCTAAGCATCTCTGTAGGAAAACCATTTTTGAAATGGCCACATGGCCCAGAAGGGAGATAAGAAGCAACGTAGGGATGAACGGAGGCCCTCCATAACCCGTCCGATATTATACTGGGAGCGCGTCTGCAGGGAGTGGGCCACCATCACCCCCATGTACTGGAATTTATCTCTTTCCCAATGGAGGGGCACAGATGGTAAATTAGTAACCTGGCATGTAGCCAAAGCACCCAAAAGGTACACCATGGATTTCCTATGGCTGATCCTTAGTCCTAACAGTTTACCAAACGTGGTCAAATGGGAAAACAAAAGAGGAATAGACTGCCGCGGTGCTGAGAGGTAAAAAAGCTTAGCATCTGCATACAGGGACAGCAGATGAGTGATATCTCCCACCTTGATACCCAGTCCTGCAATAACCTGTTGGATCTGGACAGCTAGGGCCTCTAGCACTATGGCAAATAAAAGGGGTAAAAGCAGGCACACCTGATGCGTACCACTGCCCGCCTTCCATGAGTCAGAGCAGAGCTGTCCTACCCATACCCTGGTGGTAGGGTTAGCATATAACTAGTGCACCCAAGCATGAAACTGTGTCCTAAATCCCATGGCTTCCAGCACCCTTGTAGGAGGCCGGCTTAGTATATGATGCACACTTATTTAAGTGATGCACTTTGCACTAATCCAGGCAAGGAGATTTTAGTGGTCTTTGATAACCATAGAAAGCTCTCAAAGTGGTAGCTGTGGAGAGCACCTTTCAGGCTTATCTTGAAGGAGTGTTAAGCAGTTTGTTTTACCAATTTAATCATATTTTGCAGGTTAAACTAAAAAGCACCATGCAGTGTATATATAAAAATACTTCTGTTTATTACACAACACTCACTAACACATTGGTATATCCACTATCCGGAGATATCAACACAATACAGCATAAATACTTCAATTGCAATTAAGGTAAGTAGCACAAAATACAGTGGTCTCCAGGGGGAGACCAAACCATATACTAAGAAAGTGGAATGTGAACTGCAAAGGAGAATAGGACTTGGACCAGAAGACCCAGAGGAGCCAGGACACAAGGAACCACCCAAGGTAAGTATCCAGGAACCACACGGAGGCTGCGTGCAGAGTGGGAACACAGCTGCATGCTCAACGGAAGTCAATGGAGAAATCCTGGTTGCAGATCTGCAGAAGAAGGACCCTTCCCAGAGAATTCCCCGGGAGGACAAAAAGTTAGAGAGCCACCCAAATTGTGGATGCCCCGGGAACCAGGTTACCTACACTAGGGAAAGCCAGGTGAATAGGAGTGAAGAGACGTCAGAAACCTCTGTATATGACAAAGGATGACTTGGAAGAAAATGCCTCTGGAGAAGAAGGTGAAGAAGTCCAGTAGAATCCAAGGCAGATGCAGGAAGTTACTCCTTCGCTCCAAGGGAGATTACTCCGGGTGTCCTCGGTGTCCACAGGTATGTCGAAGAACCTGGCAGAGGCACAGACACAGATGACGAAGAAGACTTGCAGAACAGCAAGACCAGGAGCAGCAGGAGTCTTCCTCGGTGCAGTCTCGATTCCAGGCAAAGTCTAGCACAAACAGTCGAAGAGCGACGTGATTTCAGGCTTGAGTCTTATCCCATTACAAATCTAATGAACCACCCAAAGGTAAGCCTTTAAGTACCCTAAGGAAAGGATTGGAACAACTCAGGGGTCCTTCCCAGAGGAGGGACTGGACAGAGGAGAGGATGCTCTCATGTCCTTTTGTTAAGTTTAGCACCGGAGCGGGAGCTTAGGGCCACCTGAACTGGCTCAAACTGGAGTATGCAAGGAGGGCACCAGATGTGCCTTTCAAACCAGTCCTGTGGCACTGGCAAGCACCACACCCCAATAAAATAAGTCCTGCCTGGGAGGTGGTCACACCTCCCTGTGACAGGAAACCTATTCCTCTCCTGTCCCCTGTTCGAGCTTGGATCAGCAGCAGGAGGGCATAATCGTGTCTGTGGTCGGCAGCAACACCAGCTTGCTGTCAGAAAAGGCTATTCTCTTCCAGGGGATACTCATCAATAGTCATAAGCAGTGAATTATCCCCGCCCACGTGCGGGATCCTGGAGCATATAGCAATATATAATGTATATGTATGTAAATATGCAGCCCCAACCACAAACCAAACAACAGGGCAAACAGCCAAGATTACATCAGTTTTACTTATATGACAGTAAGTCTCTCAAGACTCCTTGTAATAGAGACCATACACTGTAATGGTTTCATACAAGAATCCTTTATTTTCCAAAACAAGGAAGAACAGGTAATTGCAGGCAGTTTGGCCCATAGGGTGCATAAGAATAACTGTCATAGTATAGAAAAGAGAACTGGCACCTTGCCTTTAGGGCTTCCAAGATTCTAAGCACTTTGCCTTTAAGAACTCCAGGGAACACTCTGCTCCCTGCATGCCCCACAGGTGACTGTTAGGTCAGTTCTTTTTTCTGGCTCCTTCTGTGAGTATCCTGAAGCTTGAGATCGACAGTTTTCTGACTTTTCTGTCAGGAATTGTTCTTTTTCTTGGGTTTTTGCAGTTCCTCCAGTGCTGGCAGAGGTTTATCATCATTTTCTGACGGAAATTCTTCATTTCTTCCTGTCAGAGTGCCAGCTCTTTTCCGTAAATGTCCAGCCTGTGATAAGAAGATGGCCATCTTAAATCCACACTGTGTGTGTATCACCTGTCTTCCTTACAGTCACAAGATCGACTCTTGTTACCATTGTAAGAAGTTTTCTGCACGGACTCTTTGCGACAGAGAGAGGATTCACCTGCAAGCTGTGCTTGAGAGAGGAACAGCCTGGTTGGAAAGTGGCCTTGCGTGTCAAGAGCCCTCACCACAACGCCATAGATGGTCAACGTCGAGGTCTCCTTTGAGGAAGGGGAGGTCGCCGTTGAGGACAGCAAGGTCCCTAATTCTTTTCATGCATCGCCCCACGTCAAGGGAGAGTCACAGGTTGACGTCGAGGCCATCGACGTCGAGAGACAAAGAGCCTGCTGTTGCCTCAGAGGAGTTTGAAGCTGCATCTCATTTGCCCTCAAGGTCTGGATCGTCTCCAGGACTACATATTGTCCAGGTCTCCCCAGAAGGCTCTCCGGTGGTTGGTGAGGAGACGCGGCGTAGGAAGTCTAAGGCCCTCAGTAGCCTGGGTTTGGACTTTTCCCGTACCTATTCTCCTTCACGTTTTCAAGAGATTCTCCATCACATACTGAGGCTCCAAGAAGAACACCACGAAGATCAAGATCGCCGACTATGGTTTCTTCCAGAAGGAGAAGTCCGCGCAGATTGCGCTCTCCACATGCCTGCCATGTGCGATCAAGGGACACATCTCACTCCTATCTTTCTTCTCCGAAGAGAAGGCGACAAAGATCTCCCACCTGGTCCTCTTCCACCAGGTCCTCGATCAGATTATTCTCCAACATTTACGTCTACACCTCCATCCCGAGTGTCACCAATTGATGATCTCACCATGTTCAATGAGGTTCTCTGTAGAGGAGCGAATAAGTTGAACATCACTATGTCAGTCCCGAGTGTTTCCTCTTCAGTGATTTTTAAGACTCTCCATCACCGCTCTTCAGTCCGGCCTTTGCTTCCCTTTGTCCCTGGCATTATCGAACTTGCTACACAGACTTTTTTGACACCAGCAACGGTGGGTTTTGTGCCCTCCCGGATAGCAAAGTAATACAAGGCCCCTGACCAAGATATGTTATTTCTTCGATCTGATCCTCCTCCGGATTCCATTATTGTGGCAGCGGCTAGGAAGACGCACTCATCTATGTCTTCCTCCTCAGCCCCTCTGGATAAGGATAGCAAATTGATGGACTCTAGGTAGAAGGATGTGCAACACTTCAGCATCTTTCATGAAGGTTGCCAGTGCCTCCGCTCTGCTGGGGAGATATGATAGATCCTTGTGGGATTCTCTGGGCTGTTTTGCGGATAAACTCCCAAAAGAAGATCAGCAGGATTTTCGAGAAATACTGCAAGAGGGAGGTCTAGTGGTGAATCAGGTTATTGGTGCTTCTGCTGATTCGGCTGATCTGGCTGCCGACGGGTACTCCCATGGTACCTGTTCGAGGCGTTCTGCTTGGTTACGTTTGACTGGCCTTAAGCCCGAGGTTCAACCGAAGATCATCAATCTACCTTTCAAAGGATCTCCTCTCTTCGGTCTGCATGCGGAAAGAAAGTAGAAGGAAGTATTGCATGTCATCTGTAGGAGTGGAGTGGAGACATGTAACCGACGACAAATGGGTGTTAAATATTGTCAAGAATGGATATTTGCTATGGTTCAAGACCCCACCACCATCCGTTCCTCCGAGCGGAGGACTCCGCTTGTGTCATCCTATTTTGCACAAGGAAGTAAACAGTCTTCTGCAGAAGAAAGCCATAGAGTACATTCCTGTTCATCAGAGGAGGCAGGGGATATACTCTCGAGATTTACGGGTCGAAAAAAGCGGTCCTTCAGAGGAGTACAGACCAATTCTGGACCTACGCATCTTGAACAAATATATCCGCAAAGAAAAGTTTGTATGCTTGCCCTGCACCAGATCTTCCCTCATTTACATCAAGGAGACTGGATGTGCTCCATAGATCTGCAAGACGCCTATTTTCACATTCCAGAGTCCAGGAAACATCGAAAATTTCTCTGTTTTCATATTGCTCTACGCCATTTTCAGTTCGAGTTCTACCATTCGGTCTCAAGTCAGCCCCACGGACGTTTTCAAAGTGCATGGCAGTTGTGGCGGCTTTTCTCCGCAGGCAAAGAATATCCATTTATCCATACCTGGACTTCTGAAGAGTTCCACTCCATCCCTACTTCAGTCGCATCTCTCCTACAGTCTCCTATTACTGAACAAGTTAGGTCTATGAGTCAATTTCCAAAAATCATTCTCAACCCGACTTAGAACATTCACTACCTAGGGTCGTCACTGGACACCGTGGAGTCAAGCGTGTGTCCTACGGCGGAGAGATTTTCATCGATCAGGATGAAATGTCAAGAATTCGTGCAGTCACATCACCCAACGGTCAGACAAGTGTCCTCTCTCCTGGGGTCCATGGCTTCCTGCATCTTCATCGTCCCCAATGCCAGATTGCACAAGCGTCCCCTGCAGCAGGCACTGGAAGACCAGTGGGTGCAAGCGTCAGGCAGTTGGGAGGATCGGATTACTCTTCCCCAATCTGCCAGGAACTCCATCATGTGGTGGACAAAGCGGTCATATCTAATGAAAGGTGTTCCCTTCCATCAAGAGGCTCCGACTCAGACCATAGTTACGGACGCCTCCCTACAAGGTTGGGGTGCTCATATGGATCACCTTCAAGTACAAGGGCTATGGTCGGACACAGAGAGGGGATATCATATCAACTTACTGGAGTTGAGGGCCGTTCAGCTAGCCCTCAAGTCTTTCTTCCCGTCTCTTCAGTCCAGCTCCCTCTTGATTCAGACAGACAACACCACAACAATGTTTTATCTGAACAAGCAGGGAGGCATCAGGGCCAGAATTCTGCCCCAGAAGGCACAAGGCATTTGGAAATGTTACTGGCAAGACGCCTCACCATCACGGCGGTCCATGTGCCGGGCGTTCTAAACGTCCAGGCAGACTTCCTAAGCAGAGAGTTCGTAGAAGCGCATGACTGGGTGCTAAACAACTAAGTCGCTCAGGATATTTTTCGAAGATGGGGGTGCCAGACATACACTTGTTTGCAGACGCAACACACACGAAATGCCCCGTCTACGCGTCCAGGTTTCACCAACCAGGTTCAAGTGGGAATGCTCTGTTGATAAGATGATCTCAGAGCTTACTCTATGCTTTTCCTCTGCTGCCTCTCATTCCGGCAGTGATCACCAAGTTCTAAAAGACCAACTCCAGGATGATTCTAATCGCTCTGGAGTGGCTGCGCCAGTGGTGGTACCCAGACCTTCTACAACTCTCCGAGGTCCCAAACCAGAGGATACCTTGCCGTCCGGACCTGCTGTCCAAGAGCCAGGGGAGAGTGTTTCACCCCAACCTCTCTTCACTCAGGCTGCATGCATGGCTCCTGAAGTCTTGCAGTATGGACACTTAGACTTGCCAGCGGACTGTATGAACATCCTTAACCCCTTCCATGCTCATGACATGGTCAGCTCGTCATGCAGTGCAGCTATGCTGATAACGAGGTGACCTTGTCATTTCAATGGGAAATCTGGAGTAACAGCGGGAATTGCCTTAGCACGAATGTGGTTAAGGAAGCTAAGAGACCTTCTACCAGGGCTTCCTACGCTTTCAAGTGAAAACATGTTTACATATGGTGCTTGAATAATGGTCATAACCCGGTTAGAGGACAAGAACAGGTCATTCTGCCGTATCTCTTACACCTGGCTAAGTCGGGTTTGCAGTTCACATCTATTAAGGTACACTTAGCAGCAATTACGGCATATAGGAAGTTACCTACGCAGGGTTAATTTTTTCAGATGCCAGTAGTGAAAGGTTTTCTTGAAGGGTTAAAAAAGGTGTATCCACCAGTATGAGCCCCTTCTCCTCCGTGGGAGCTCAACGTGGTCCTTACCAAATTGATGGGAGCACCTTTTGAACCAATACTCAAGTCCTCCCTGCAGCACTTGTCCTGGAAAGTGGCCTTTTTGGTTGCTATTACGTCAGCTCGTAGAGTTAGCTAGTTACAAGCATTGTGTTGTAAGGAACCCTACACTGTTTTTCATTCAAATAGGCTAGTTCTCAGAACTCATCCTAGTTTTCTGCCGAAAGTGGGCTCAGATTTCCACATAAACCTACTTTTTTCTCTGATCCTTCTACTCCATCTGATAGGGCCCTACACTTGTTAGACCTTAAGAGAGTGTTGAAGTTTTATCTGGACAAGAACAAAGGTATAAGAAAGACTGACCGATTGTTTGTCAACTACGGTCTTATTAATACAGGTTTAGCAGCTTCTAAAAGGTCCATTTCAAGGTGGATAGTCTCCTGCATTTCTTTGGCCTATCAGTTGGCTAATAAGTCTCTTCAGGGAAGGCCTAAAGCACATTCAACCGGAGGAAAGGCCTCTACTACGGCTCTCCTCAGGAACATTCCCATAGCAGAAATCTGCAAAGCAGCTACATGGCGGTCTGTTCATACTTTTTCTCGACATTACTGCTTATATTCAGATGCTCAGGCAGATGCTCCAGTGGGGCGTGCATCTCTGAGAAATTTGTTTGGTTGATTGTCTGTTTAAACTGTATCTTTGGCTTTTTATTCCTAGTGCTGGTTTGCTCGTCCGCGAAGTGTGGAGTATGGGCTTGCTATTCTAGTCACTGCTTATGACTATTGATGCATATCACTGGAAGAGAAGGATTAGTTACTTACCTGTAATCCTAGTTCTCTTCCAGGGGTATACTCTTCAAAGTCATAAGCACCCCTCCCGCCTCCCCGGACGAGCAATGTTAGTACAAGGTTTAAAGTAGTTTAGTATGCCTTTACAAAAAGAATTGACCAAACTGTCACCTGTGGGGCATGCTGGGAGCAGAGTGTTCCCTGGAGTTCTTAAAGGCAAAGTGCTTAGAATCTTGGAAGCCTTAAAGGCAAGGTGCCAGTTCTCTTTTCTGTACCAAGACAGTTATTCTTATGCAGCCTAAGGCCCAAACTGCCTGCAATTACCTGTTCTTCCTTGTTTTGGAAAGTAAAGGATTCTTGTCTGAAACCATTACAGTGTATGGTCTGTATTACAAGGAGTCTTGAGAGACTTACTGTCATACAAGTAAAACTGATGTAATCTTGGCTGTTTGCCCTGTTTTTTAGATTGTGATTGGGGCTGCATATTTACATACATATATGCGCTCAGGGATCCCACACGTGGGTGGGATAATTCACTCGTTATGACTTTGATGAGTATACCCCTGGAAGAGAACCAGGATTACAGGTAAGTAACTTATCCTTACCGGGAGTACAGGAGGGTACCCCAAGGGAACCCCTCAGTACATAGGATCATACTTTCAACACTGGAATCGGGTTTAGGGTATGATTCCAACATGTTTGATACTAAACATGACTGGGCTCAATGCAGCCACTATATAGACATCTCATAATGACTGATGTCCATTATGTGTTTTGAAATAGCTGACCATACTTACAAAGCCTGGAGAATCGACTCCAGGGATTGTAGGGGTGTCCTGCTCAGGTAGAGGCACCCTTACACTTATATTCAAGCAACCTACCCTCAGGTTTGAAGAGCCTGCCATTGGGGTGCTTTATAGGTTTTAAGTGCAGTGACATCAGATATAAGGAAACTGATAACTGTCGTGGGAGGTGCAAGTACCAACTCACACAGGCTACAATGGCAGACCTCTAGTTTAAGTGGACTCCCAACGGTGGCACATTACATGCTGCAGCCAATGGGAGACCCCTGGTGTACCTAGGCCCTGAGTACCTTAGTACCTTACACTAGAGACTTAGAAGGGTACACCAGTAGCCAATTGTGGATGTACAAAAGTACTTACCATGGACAATTTAGGGAAAAATAACAGTGACTTGGGTCCTGATTATCAGAATCCCAGTAAGACTAGGTCAAAAACATACTGACACCAAGCAAAAAGCACAGGTTACCATGAAAGCAGATCCTACTTTCCTACATCCCTCATGAAATAATGCCAGTTAGCAGTGTTGAATGCTTTATCAATATCAATGGAAACTACTGCAAACTCCTCCTCCCAGCCATCCACTTTGTGCATGACATGCATGAGTGGCCGCAGATTCGTAGTGGTACCTCTTTGGTCAGCATGTACAAGTTGCGTGATCAGCGGCTGCAAGTGGAGAGCAAGAGCTATGCGTAGGACCTTTGAGTATGTGTTTATTATGGTGCGCTGGTAAGCTGCTGGATCTAATGAATACAATATGGCTGGGCTTTAGCATTACGGAAATGCAACCTTCACACATGGATTGGGTAAGCACCTGCGAGCAGCCCACCTCCAGGTAGACCTCCAGAAAGTTCTGAGCAAGGATAGAGACAAAGGCTTGATAGAACTTGGCCGCAAGATCACTACCTGGTGCCCTGTCACCGGGAAACTGCCCCATAGCCGTATGAATGTCTTCCAGGTTGAGGTCGGCGTCTAAGTTTCATGATGCCCCCATCCCCAAGCGAGAAGTGTCAGGGCAGCCTGGAAGGCATCAGCGTGTTCTGGGTCCGGGGAACGGTTCCCAATATACCTGTTCCAGATGGGACCTAAACATCTCCACTATATTACCCTGCGTATAAATGTCCTGGCCCTAATGGGATCAAAGATGAAGGCTAGGAGAGCAGGGAGCCTCTGGCCAAAGTATCTATGCTAACAGTCAGTCCCTGTGGAGCAATTGTCGGTAGGATTTCAGAGTATATTTCTCTATCTGACCTGTACCTCGTCGACCTTCTATTGAGCCTGTATCACTAGTTCTCTTGTAGAGGATTTCCATGCATAGTCATAAGCACTTGAATAGTCCTGCCCATGTGCTGGGACCCCACAGCACTTCTTTAGATATATCTTCTTAAGTGGGTATTTTTCGCCTTTCTTCAGGAAGGCCTGTGAAGACACTTAAGAGATAGAAAGACAGTAATGGGGCCTAAATACATAGGCTACACTGGCCGCATCTTCATCTTACAGTGAAAAAGAAAGGCAGTATAATATATTTTGTGGAATTTTTGTGGTGTTTGACCCACAGAAAACTCCCCTACACAAAACTCCTTTTTTCATGAAAGAGATGAAAGGAGAGGACAGAATAGCCCCATAAGTTGCCATTATAAGTCTTAAAAATTACTAGCTTTACCTTTAAGAATCCAGACACCACCAGTATACCATCATCCACAGCTAGTGGCAGTTACTCCAGTTCTTTTTGAGGGCGATGAGAGGTGAATGCATATTCTATGTTATGGATCTGTCTCTATTCCACCAGGAAGGAGAGCGGGTTGCTTATGAATTACCATTGATCCCGAGGTGAACGCTCCCAGTTTCCGTGCGGGACTCATAGCCGTGGCAAATTGGATGCGAGCAAATTGTTTGCAGCTAAATGCCAAAAAAAACGAGGTCCTGGTTTTAGGAAAACAGGCGGAGCTTTGGGGAGATCAGTGGTGGCCTCCAGAATTGGGGGTGACTCCCATTCCAGCTGCCGAAGTTAAGAACTTGGGGGTTTGGCTGGATCCTACACTCTCCTTTACCAGCCACACGAAGAAGGTTGCAGCTACCTGTTATGGTATTCTGCGAGGGCTGAGACCGGTCCTCAAATTCTTCGACCCCCCTACTCGGCAACTGGTGGTCCAAGCCTCCATTCTCTCGCGGCTGGACTATGGGAGTGCGCTGCTGCTTGGAGTGAATCAGGCAGAAGCCACTAGACTGCAAAGGGTGCAGAATGCCGCGGCACGTGCCATCGTTGGCCTTCCTAGACGGTGTTCTGTCTCTGCAGTTTTGACTTCTCTCCACTGGCTGCCGGTCAGACAGAGAATTAAATTTAAGGCTCTCTGCCTGACATTTAAGATCTTGAAGTTTTCTTCTCCTCCAGCCCTCGCTAAGCTTGTCTCCCCCTATGTCCCTACGCGGTCCCTCAGATCGGAATCTCTCCATCTGGCGGTTAACACACGGTTCAGACTTAGTAGGATGGGAGGTCGCTCTTTTAAAGTATTAGCAGCAGGATTGTGGAATTCTCTCCCCGTCCACATTCGAGCCTTGAATAGCCTCACTACCTTCAGGCGCGCCATAAAAACTTTTTTGTTTCCAACTGTTGAATGATTCCTTCTGGTCTTTCCCAGCACCGATTTGTTATGTTTTGGTACCTGATCAGGCGCCGGGACGCCCCTTGGCTGGGGCAGCTGCGCGCCTTTTATAAAAAATATTAACATAACATAACATAACATTGAAATACCCCTACAAGAGAACTGGAGTTATAGGAAATGCCCTTCACAAACTTACTTTTTCAGAATTCCTGTCATCAAAGATTTCTTGGAGGGTTTGAAGAAGGGTTTTCCTCCCATTGAAAGTCCTTCTTCTTGGGATCTGATTTGCATGGAAGCCTGAGATGTGGACGGGTAGACCAGTGAAGGAGGTTTGTGATCCACCATTAACGTGGCCACTCCGGGGCTAGGAGTATCATCTTGGCCCGTGACTGTGAAAGCTTGATAAGGACAGCCAGGATTAGTGGAACTGGCAGAAAGGCATTGAGAAATCTGCCTGACCGGTTGAGCTATAGGGCATTCCCTGCGGTTTCCTGTTGGTAGAACCTCAGCACGAAGCTTTGGCATTTGCTGTTTTCTGCAGTGGCGAACAAATCGACCTCCAGAGTACCCCATTTTCCGAATATATCTTGGACCACATCGTCATTTAGGACCTACTCATGGTTTTCCTGAAGGAGCCTGCTGAGAGAATCGGCCTGATCATTGTGAACACCTGGGAGGTGAGTTGCTGGTATGGTCAGGTTTCTGGCTAGAAGCCACTTTCAGATCGTCTGGACTTCCCGAGATAATGGTCTGGACCTCAAGCCTCCCTGTTTGTTGAGGTAGAACATTGATGTTGTATTGTCTGTCTGGACAAGCAGGGAGCTAGCGCGGAATGATGGCTGAAAGGCTTTCAGCGCCATATGAACTTCTCATAGCTCTACAGATTGATGTGGTAAGTGGATTCTCTGTTTGATCATTTACCCTGAATTTGAAGGTGATCTGTATGGGCTCCCCATCCCAAGAGACAGGCATCCGTGACTATGGATTGAACAGGAATCTCTTTGTGGAACAGAATCCCTCGTAGGAGATTGGTGGGAGAACACCACCATTTGATGGACCGGAGGGCATGCTGAGACAATTGATCTTCCTGTGTGCTGTGGTTATCTTGGGTTTGGAGTTCAGCCGGGGAGGGTGCCTATTAAAAGCACCCTTCATTATGCAATTGAAGTCCCACATCTATTTAACCCGGGAGTCTAAAGCCAGTGAGATCAGGTCACTTAATTTCAGATAAAACATCTCTTTATCAAGGTTGGGGCCATACGTGTTAACAATGGCAATATCTGATAGAGACCGTTTCCTTTGTTTTTTCCTGCCTGTCTACCTGCCTGCCTGCTATCAAGGGGACTCCATCCCCCAACGTGCCCTGCGGCCGATGCCATACCCTTTTTTGCGCCAGGAGGTGCTTAAAAACCACCACAGGGCTCCCGCGGCACGGGAGCCCATCTCTTTAGTTTTTTCCTGCCTACCAGCCTGCTATCAAGGGGACTCCATTCCCCAATGTGCCCTGCTGCCGACACCAGACTCATTTTTGTGCCAGAAGGCGCTTAAAAACCACCACAGGGCTCCGGCCGCGCAGGAGCCCGTCTCTTTTGTTTTTTCCTGCCTGCCTGCCTGCTATCAAGGGGACTCCATCCTCCAACGTGCCCTGCGGCCCCGCAACCGACGCACAGACCTGTTTTCCCGCCAGGAGGTGCTTAAAAACCACCACAGGCCCCCCGCGGCGTGGGAGCCCGTCTCTTTTGTTTTTTCCTGCCTGCTATCAAGGGGACTCCATCCTCCAGCTTACCCTGCGGCCGACCCCAGACCCATTTTCACGCGAGGAGGTGCTTAAAAACCACCACATGCCTCCAGCGGCACAGGACGCACTCGGGCATGCCCGGACCAAGGGTGGGCCCATCTGTGCCCGTCAGAGGCCGGGCTGGGCCAGGTCTCTTGGCTCATTTTCTCTGGATTCCTGTGGTCAGGCCTGGGCTTCCCTAGGACACGGTTCAGAAATAAGGTATTTGCTTGACTCTTTTTAATTGTGGTCTGTGACTGTGTTCCCCTTAGTATTATTCTTAGCCCTATAATCCCTAGAAGTGCTTCCTGTTCTCCATAAATTGAAGCTGAAGTGTCCCGTCTGTGGCAGACCAAGGCAGGGTAGCCCCACCCCGGTTTTGGTCTTTGGTTTGGTTTTAGGACTTGGACTTCACTAAAAAAGGCTGCGGCAGATCTTGAGCTTGAAAAGGGCATGAACATCAAACAAGGATCATAACCACCATAACTGAGCAGACAGTGAGACCTTGAATCTACCAATCCTCCCTTGTGACTGTCCACCCAAGGTTTGGTGAGCTCTCTCTGTTGCCTATTTTGCCCTGGCCTACTGCATTGGCTGTAAAGAATTTCTGTAATTGACAGCTGCGAGGTGTAAGCCACCAGAACTGGTCTCCCCTCACTTATTTCCTCCAAACTTTTTCTGTTGTTCCCTGAAGTGTAGCTAATTTATGTTGAATTTACCTTGAATGCCCCTATTAAGATCGCAATGATTAGTGAGTGGATCAGTGATAATTAGTCTTTTTAACTTGTTCCTAATATTTTTCTATCATGTGATTGTATTTTAGCTATCTGAACTTTGTATAATTTTATCCTACATTAGGCACCTTGACCTTACTCCCAAGCCCTTAGCACTAGCACTTTAGACCTTGCACTTTAAAAATTGTATTAATTTACTAGTGAATTTTTTGCCTGTAAAAGCACGCCATTACTGTTGTTTTATTTCTAGGTGTTGTGGGGGTAGTGGGCAACCGACCCCTGTTCTTGATCCACCCATTTGATTCTACCCTGTGCCTTAGAAAACTGCCAGGTCTAGAATGAATAATGGGTAAAAGGAAGGCCAAGGGACAGCCACATGGTTCGAACAGGCCATCAAATGTGGTTTGTTATGAGACAATGGATAGGATTGAGACTATCTTGGCAGAATGCCAGGATACAGTCAATTCTGATCCACCAGGGTCCTTCTTCCTCTTGTGGCAGCCCCATCGGCATTGATAACGCCCTTGGTTTAGTGACTACTACTTCACCCCATCCACCCCAGTGAAGAAAATAGCTAAGCAGATTCCTCTGATGTTTAAAAAGTCAAACAAAAGGCGTAATAAAGCCTTAGATGTTGGACCCTTTGGATCAATGATTGCTACCTCACCTGAACCTCCCCCAGCAAAAAAGATAGCTAAATAAATTCCACTGATATCCAGAAAGCATAACAACAGGCATAGCAAGGCGATGGGGATGGCTGCGGAGTTCCACGCCTCCGTGTAGCCTCCCGTGACCCGTGGTCTGCGACCCCGCCTCTTGGAATGGCGAACGCCGTCTGAAACGCCGCGGCAGAGATCTCCTTTTGTTCCTGTCCCGAAGCCGTTTTTACTCTCACGGACTTCAGCGGGGGTGATGCGGCTGGCGCCCACAGTCGTTGTGTGAGGTCGAGGGGTGTTTGTGGCCTCTGAAAGCTGCTGAGGGATCACAGCCTGCTTGCTTGCTTTGCCGCGTTCGGCATTTCGGCACCCTGAGCCCCTGTGCCCTGCGGTCACTGTGAATTCTATGCTCCAGTTTGGACTCGGGGGAAGTCTCTCGTTATTGGAGCTGCTGATTAAGACTGATATGACTTCTAAAGACTTCAGAGTTTTTTTTCGGGATTGTGGTGCGTTTATTTCTGTGACTACGCACTCCCCCTGATTCTTGAATTAGATGCAGCCAGAGTTTGTAGGCTGGAGGCTGTAACCTGCGTACAGGTGGAGGGTGATGGATGGATTTGGACTCAGTAACCCACTGAAAACCCTTGCTCCGGTGGCAAGATAAGAAATGTTGTACTTCTATCACACCTATCACCGTGAGTAACGCCTGACCTAAAAAAGGGGGGAAGGGGAAAGGAGAAAAAAAAAATATATATATATAAGGGGAAAGGAAATATTTTTTGGGTTTTTTTTTTGCGAGAGCATCATTAAGAAACTCTTAAGGGGGCTGAACTTTACCAATTTTGCACGCTACAATGGGCAAACCTCAAAGAGAGGGAGAGGAGGTTATAAAATCCAGCAAAGTCGAGTTGGCTGCCCGCCAGAAAGCAAGAACTCGTCTAGCCCTAGCTAAAAAGACCTTTCGTAGAGCAGCTTGGGAAAATGACAAAAATAAGGGGAAAGCTGGGGGAGAGAGCTCGGCGGGAGATACGCTCCCGGAGTCCTCAGATGATGAACTGCCTATTCCTCCTATCTCATTGCAAATCAAGGAGACAAAGAAGACCGCAATAGACTGCCAAGATAATTACAACTTGACAATACAGACTGAACCAGAGCCAGAACCAGAACTAGAGTCTTAACCAGAGCTAGAAGCAGAGTTACCAGCGGGTACCTTGGTATCAGTACAAGAAACACCATCTCACGCAGAAGAGATCAAAAACAAAGCTGGTAAAGGAGGAAAAGAAATAAAAGAATATCCGCTTTTTGCCAAAAAAAACACTCCTAAGACTCTCTCTGTACAATCCCCCACAACCTTAGCTCTCGCCGCCTCACCTGCCTTACCCCCCTCACCAGTCAATATTGCCCGCCCCGACGACCCTGGCCTAACAAATCCGTCTAAGTCACCTTGTCGTGATGGGACATCTGAACCTTTTCCTCTACGTGCTTCGCAATCTCTCGGAAATTCCAACACCATAGAAGAGGAGCTGGGTGCGCAAGACTGCTCCTTATTTCCAGATATACAAGGCGAGGTATTGGGAATCCCAAATGCAGAGGGTGATGAGGAACTGCGGTGCCCCAATAAGAGCAACTCGGATTCTACTACAAAACTTTTGGTAGGGAAAGATAATTTTTCGGGGCCAGAGGAGAGATCAGAGGTGAAATACCAGCTAGACATCCGTGAAATGCTGAATTTAATTCTTGATGAGATCCGAGAAATTAAGCATAATCAGCAAGGAGAGATAGCCGCCCTTCATTCAAGAATGGATAAATTCGAGGAATCAATGTTGGTGATCCAGAAGGAAACTTCAGGAGGCAGAGGCTAGGATCTCTACACTAGAAGACCAAATGAACCTGGTTTCAGGGGAAGCAAAGGAGTCAGCCAAGAAGAAAAACGTCCTTGAAAACAAACTAGAGGAGCTCGAAAATCACTCAAGAAGATCAAGCCTAAGGATTGTGGGGGTTCCTGAAGGAATAGAGGGCTCCGATACAATCCAGTGGGCCGATTCTTTTATTCACCGCACAGTTCTACCTGAATTTGAGGGAGACCTGACATTAACAAGAGCTCATCGGGTCCCGGCCCAGCGCTTCCCAAATTCACCATTTCCAAGAACTATTCTTATGAACTTTGCTGACTACAGGATCAAGGAGAAGATTCTTTCCAGAGCTTTTCAACAACACCAATTTTCAGTATCAGAAACTGTAAAATGCAGGATCTTCTCAGATATGACTGCAGTGGCTGCAAAAAGAAGAAAAGAATTTGTGAAAATTCTACACTTATTTAAGGCAAATGGCGCTCAAGCCTCGATTGCACAGCAGTCAAAATTGAAGGTCCTGGTTAAAGGAAAATTCTACTTGTTTACGGATGTAGACGAGGCGCAATCTCTTCTCAAGGAGATCTCTTCAGGAGCTAGGGCCTGAAAAATTTAATCTAGGCCTGGCAATATTCTCCTGTTTCCTGAAGTTTTTTTTTTTTTTCCCTCCTCTTGGTACTTTTACTTTGGGTTTCCTTTTTCCTATTCCTAGTATGCTTAAGGCACAACAGTATTATGGGGCGGAATCAGATCTACGGGTCACCTAGGGTGTAACAAAAGGACACCCAGTCCAGAAGAAGTGGGAGGAATGTGGCAAGCGTGGCAGGGAGGGGAGTCTCCACATTCCTGGGAAGGGAGGGGGTGGGGGTGGGGGGGGTAAATGCAGCGAAAAGGAATATGAGCAATCGGAATTTCACTTTTTTTAGGTTTATTAATAGGTACTCAACAGTGATAAGCTTGTTTTTTTCTTGATGAAATGTAATACCTGTAATATCCTGTCAATTAATGCAAATGGAATGTTAAACAAACAGAAATATGGGGCGCTGGTGAAATGGTTAATATCTATTAGACCCCAGGTGGTCTTTTTTCAGGAGACTCATTTGAAATCTAATAGTCCGAAGTTGTTTATTCCTAGATACTTCTCCAATGTATTTTTTTCATCAGCAGGGGTGGCCCAGAGAGGGGTTGCCATTTATTTCTCAGGGGATCTAGCCTGGGAGTTCCTACAGGTTCATAGTGATGCCAAGGGTAGGTGGATATGGGTGGTGGCAAAATTACAAGACAAAATTATAAATTTTGTGAATTACTATGGCCCCATCTTAGATGATATCTCCGGGTTATCAGAAATTTATGAATCTTTAAGGGGAGTCCCCGGACAAATAATTCTAGGAGGCCATTTTAATTATATTCAAGATTTGTCAAGAGATACTTCTAATAAGAAAAAGAAACAGCTAAAGCCTAAAACAAAACGTTTCTTTGAAGCACTCTTAAATGAATATCAATTAAGGGATCCATGGCGTTTTAGAAATCCTGAGGTTGAATCCTTTACATGTTATTCCTACCGGTTTCGGACTGCCTCCAGAATAGATTTATTTTTAATATCTAGATCCTCTCAGATCTCAAGAATTGCGATTGGATGCAATCCGTTTTCGGATCACGCCAGAATTGAATTAGAACTAGTACTTGGAAGAGTGGAGGAGGTACGTCCCAGGTGGCAGCTGGACCGCACCCTGCTACAAAATCAGGAATGGGTTTCAGAATTCAGAGAATGGATTATACAATTCTTTGAAATAAACGATGAAACAGCTGAACCCTTCTCTGTCTGGGGCGGATTTAAAGCAACAGCACGCGCCCAGATCATTGCATACACTAGTGTTAAGGCAAAAGAAAGAAAGGCAAAAATAGCCGAGCTTCAGTCAGACGTAGAGAGGGAATATACCTTGCAGCTCCAACGTCATTCGAGCAAACTAGAGCAGGCTAAAACTCTTCTTCGGGATTTTTTTATTGCGGAAGAGATTAATAGCTCAAAAGCCTTCCAACAAAAGGTCTACGAAGACAGCCAGTTGGTGGGAAAAATATTAGCTAACTCTACAAGGGAAAGGCAGGAGTCATCACTGATAGTGAAAGTTTGTGATCCTCAGAGCGGGTTGGAGGAGGAGGATAGAGACAAGATCTCTAGGATTTTCCTGAATCATTTTGAAAAAATTTACTCTCCGGAATATCAGGTAGAGGAAGTAATGATCCAGGACTATTTTGTAAATATAGAAATCCCCAAAAGTTCCGTAAACCGGCTCAACCAAATCACTCTTGAAATAAATACCTCAGAAATACAAGACTGCATAAAGGCAACCTCAGGAGGAAAGGCTTCCGGCCAGGACGGGTTCCCAATTGAGTTTTACAAGGTTTTTTTAAAAGAATTAGCTAATCCTTTGAAAAATGTATATAATTATGTTAGGTTAGGTGGGCACGTCCCTGCAGAGTTTAAGGAATCTACAATTATATGTTTTATTAAAAAAGATAAAAATCAATATGATGTTAATTCATACAGGCCAATTAGCCTTTTAAATTCGGATTATAAAATCTTTATGAAAATATGGGCTGAAAGATTTGTCCTTGCTGCCCAAGATGTCATCCACCAAGACCAGTCTGGTTTTATCGCAGGACGGTATATGGCAGCTAATACGGAATTCTTGATTCAGGCGTTGGACTATTTTAATACAAATTCGTCCCCAGCCTGCATATTAATGATGGACGCAGAAAAAGCGTTCAACCTGGTGAATTGGGCAGCTCTATTTTACTCTCTCGGTCAATTTGGTTTTCCAGCCTCAATTATTAACATGCTTCATAACATCTATGAGGGAGCATCGGCCCAAGTAATAATCAACGCCAAACAAGCTGGTAAAATCAAGGCAAATAGGGGTACAAGGCAGGGCTGCCCGTTGTCCCCGTTGCTCTTTACTTTTTTTATAGAGCCCCTTGTAATAAAGATCAGGAACAACGTGGCTATCCTGCCCCCTATCATCGGCATGTCTAAATTAAAGTTGTTTGCCGATGATATTATTTTATATTTAATACCTCAAAAAGAAAATATTGAAATCTTAATGAGAGAGTTTAATAACTACGAAAAAATAGGGGGTTATAAAGTAAATACTAAAAAAACGGAGGTCCTCGTATTAAACACTGATCTTCAATTTCTCCCTTTTGATCTGCAGGCCCAAGCTGCAAGGAGCGTCCCAATTAGATATCTGGGCATATTTGTGACTACCGAATATGACATGCTTTATTCTTTGAATTACATCAGAATGAAGAACAAAATCCGGATTCTTTTAGATCAATGGCTCCTTCTCCCATTATCAGTTATAGGCAGGGTATCATTGATTAAGATGTCGGTGCTACCATTGGTCATATTTTTGTTCAGTAATGTTCCATTAAAATTAATTTAGTTTTTTTTTAAAGAGCTAGAAACAATGCTGAGAGGTTTTATATGGGGTAATAAAGCTTCGAGAGTCAAACTCCCAGTATTACAACTTCCAGTTGAACAAGGAGGTTTAGCCTTACCCCATTTAAGGACCTATTATGAAGCTGCATTTTTTGATATATTGGCAGGGTTATTGAGGAGTAATCAAACAAGAGATAATTTTTACTTACAAGAATGTTACAAGAAGCAGGTTCTCAAATTCCAGTTTTTTAAAAAATTGCAAATCTCCCAAAGAGGTCAAGATACAAGACGTTAAGAGAATATGCCTCAAGAATGTCACTCCTTTTTAAAAAAAAATGGCACTGATGGTTCTCATTATTTAAATTTATCTGAATGTACTCAAATAGGTCTCCCACTAAGATTGATTCATATTAAAACCTGGGAACTTTGTGGGTTTCATGAGTTGAGGCATATGATAGTCCAATAATAAATGCTTCAGATGCATGGCTAGTAGCCAGGACGGATGGAATCATATCTTTTTTACTTGCCGGCAGTTAGAAACGTTCTGGAAGGGAATATTTGCCGATATCGCACAGGCTATTGGGAAATCTTTTCTACCAGCAGCAGAAGTAGCCCTGTTCGGTATATGCAAAGATAGGAGCGGGCTTAATAAAGCAGAAGAAGTATTTGTATTTATATCTTGTGCGGTTGCTCGCTCCTTAATACTTCAAAATTGGAAGTCCAGCGAGATCCCATCACCTATAAACTGGTTTAATAAAATGAGGAGAACCTGTTTTTTTGAAAAAGCTTACGCTGGCAGAGTGGGAGCCATTGCAAGATTTGAGAGGAACTGGAAATATTTTGAGAATCTAGAAGAAATCAAGGGAGGATGATTTGTGAAGAAAATCGAGACTAGATGGTTTTTTATTCCACTACATTAGCCCTTATTAGCACTTTCTAATTAATATAAGCTTGCATTATGCACTTTTTAAGATGGTACTTTTTGTACTCTTCGCACTTTACTCTTTGCACTTTTGCACTAGCACTTTATTGCAGGTTTGCACACTCTTGCAGATGCACTTTATAAAATTGCATATTTTGCACATGTCTTGGAAACCTTAATGAAGTAGTAGACTGTTTTCGATGAACCTCCCTTTTTATTCTTGTACACTGTTTTATCTTTTTATCTCTTGTCTGTCATCTAAGAAATGTATTGGAGTGTAATATGTTTTGTACCTTTGGTTTACCTATTGCTCTATTCAATAAAAAACAGGCATAGCAAGGCCTTGGATACTGACTTGCCCAGATTGGGGCCAAGTGTAACAGATACTCAACCTGGTGTTGATCCTCGAAGAGTGCATAGTATAACATCGACTGTCAATATTGAGTGTCACAATAGATTTGATGTCCTCGAAGTAGAGGAAGAAGGGTTGGGGAGGAGGAGGTGAGCTGAGAGCTGAGGTATCCTCCCTCAAGGAAAAGGCTGCCACTTTGCTGGAAAGGGTTGACGGTGGGCTTCTGGTGGCCTCAGAAACCAAGCCACCATCAACAAATAGGGTTGCTAATGGAGCAGAAACATGTAGTATGGCCAATAAAAATGAAAATAGCATTCAAGATCCAATGCGAAATAGGTATACCCAGTGTTTGCCATCTAATACTGGGGATTGTAACCCTAAAGGTACTATGAAACGAACCCAGAGTAACCCTCCGGCCCCACACAAGGTAGAGACATATATTGAGGAGAAGCGGTTCTGGACAACGGCAATACTTATGTGCGTGATCATGGGAGGGCCCCAGTCAGGGGGACTGTATGGGAAGGTGTCTACGTGAGACCAAGGATATGGGAAAGTCCTGCAGAAATTTACCTCACAGAGGTTCCTAATCCTCCTACCAGGAGCTTTGAAAACCAGGAGTCGCTTAAGAGCACGGGCATACACTGGTTGAGGTCTACCCGACAATGTTATTCCATTATTAGGGATGACATTAAATTGGCTAGAACACTCCCTGTGCAGAGCTTAATGTGGGGTATGATTGAGGTTAGCTTCCATGATGCTGATATTATCACTGGTTTATTGTCGATCGATTCCCGCACAGTGCCTCCAGAAAATTTCTGCATATCTATCAGATACAGACCCCCCTGCTGGAGCACTCCCCAGACCTCTCTTGGCACCTATTGCTGAAAATCTCACTAGGTTGTGTCCTCCGATAATAGGTGTTTGCCAATAGGGTTGCCCCACTCCATATGGGTGTCCAGAGGAGGCAGAGCTGACCCCTGTATGAGTCACAGATGTCCACCATAAATAGGCTAGGATACTCAAGTACCCTGGTGTCGTAACATACCAGTTTCTTCCCAAATACAATTCCCCCATTATGTGTGCTGTAGTTCCGGATCATGAGGTGAATAGTGAGAACGTTCCTGCTGTGGAAAATGGGGGTGAGGCAGCCACATTAGGGGGAGGGGGGTACAGAAGGCATAGGAGGGGGAATCTTGGAAACCCACTCCTTAAGGGTACTGGTATGGAATGTGGCTGGGATCTCCAAGCTAATGGTGGACTCAGAATGGTGTTCTTTTGTAGATTTATTTGATGTCACCCTTTTCCAAGAAACTTGGAGCCTCCAATGTCCCTATAGAAGCGTTTTTTCCACCTATGCCATTGATGCCACAAGAAAAGAACTGGGTAGACCCTCGGGAGGACTAGCAGTATGGGTGAAAATTGGTCTAGGGTTTAAAGTGAAACTCCTGCTTGTGGACTCTGAGGACATACTCTCATTAGAGTTAACCTCTAATATTGGTTTGAAAACAAGTATGTTTAATGTTTATAACAGAGGGCCAAGGAGGAAACTAATACATTGTGCATCCTAGATCTTGCCCTATCACACTACTCGGATAACTCCCCGGTCTTAGTGGCGGGGGATTTTAATTGTACTTTTGAACCGCTAGCCCAGATTCCCCCAAATCTGACAGAGAGTGCAAATCACTCAGCTAGATCTTCCTCTAGTAAGGTGGTCCTATTGAGGAGCACAGATGATGGCACTCACTATGCAGCATGACTTGAGAGCCACAAATGGAAGGACAACCTCTGACCCAAATGGGGATTCCACCTTTAATAGGCCATGTCACAAAAGTAGGAACAATTATTGTCTAATATCTCTAAATTATTGGTACTCAGTTATAGACATGGAAGTGGCAAAAAGGGTTGACAGTGACCGCAATGCCCTAGCCCTTACTCTTACTAATCAGGGCGTTTTTGGGCCTGCCAAAAAGGGTTGCCTAGATTTAGGTATTTTAACAATTATCCAGTATTATGGGTGTCTTTCATAGATTCACATGCCTGAATCATTCCCCGTCATCGAGACGGGAGTCTCCGGTACATAGAAAAGTAATGTCTTATAGACATACATAGAGAATAGTAGGCCTAAAGGCCTCACCTTAGTAACATATCCATGTCCTTTTGCAAAAAGGACCAAACTCTAGACAAGAGCCAATCAGCTATCACCTCCCTCTAGAACCTTCCTGGCAGGAGCCTCAGTCCCACAGATTTTCTCCCGCACGTTGTGCTAAGGGAGTCTCCACCGGAGTTCTGCTCAGGTTTGCTTTTAAAGCTTTATTTCTTCAAACATTTGGATTCTTTGTAGGTAAACGCTGTTTATTATGGCTGATACTCATAAGAAGGGTCTTTTTAGAGCCTGTAGCTCTTGTGGTAAAAAAAGGCTCCACATAGATGACCAACACAAGAAATGTTTATATTGCCTGTACCCGGATCATTCATCTAAGGACTGCAAGATTTGTAGAACATTTTCCACAAAGACACTCAAGGACCGGGAAGGACGCCTTCTATTATGGCTCCAAAGGCTCAAGGACAGAGACAATCTGGAATCCTCTGAAGAAGGTGAGAGCTCTTCAGTCTCCTCTAAACTGTCTCTCAAAAGGCCAAGGGAAGCTTCCCCTAGCCCTCAAGACGCTCTTCCAAAGAAGACAGCTAGAAAGTCTTCAGAGGTCCTGTCATCATCAGCGTCTGACAAGGAGGTTCACACCTTCAGAAAACCTGAGCCGTCGCCGACCTCATCAACGGCGCTCAGGAAGGCTGCGTCTCCTATCTACGTCTCGACGTCGACGACGACGACGGCATCGTCGACGTTAACTTCTTCAATGACGACTACCCCATCATCGATGGCGGGTAAGCCCTTGTCGTCGACCATTGTTATTAAAAGGTCATCGTCGACGCCCAAAGCCCCGTCGACGACTGCAGCGCCGATGACAGTATCGACGACGAAGTCGGCTCCGTCGATATCTATACCGTCGACGAAGGCCACGTCGACGAAGACACCGTCGACAAAAACATCATCGTTGACGGGATCGCCGCAAATCGATCTATTTGCGACCAGAAAGAATGCCAAATGGCCAAACTTCGCAAGCTGGCATCCCCAGTCAGGGTCCCTAGGGAATGCATTTTCCATCGCATGGCGCAACGTCTTTGCGTACGCATTTCCGCCATTCCCGATGCTTCCCAGGGTCCTCAGAAAGATGAAAGCGGAGCCTTGCACTCTAATTCTGATAGCCCCATTCTGGCCAAGACTACACTTGTTCACGGAGCTCCATCGCCTATCTCTAGAGGCACGGATTCATCTATGCCAGTATCCATCCCTGCTCACAATGAGCAACAAGCAGGTTCAACATCCCGATCTGAAGTCTCTCAGGTTAGCCGCCTGGCTCCTGAGTTCCGAGAATTCATCAGTCTAAACATACCACAAGACTGAAGGAATATTCTAGCCAAGGCAAGAGCGGATAGCCCTAGCAAGATGTATTCCCTGAAGTGGGAGCGCTTTTGTGTATGGTGTGCGGACCGAGGAATTCGGCCTTTTTCTTCCTCTCCAGAACAAATCTTACCTTATCTACTACATCTGGCACAGTCGGGCCTAGCCCACTCCTCCATTAAGGTACACTTGGCAGCAATATCACGGTTTAAAAGGACTCCAAAGGGTCCCTCTCTCTGGTCTAGCAGAATTAAACAATTCCTGAAAGGACTATACAGATCTTTCCTGCCAGTTTGGATAGTACCACCAACATGGCATCTAAATGTGGTTCTTAACCAGCTTATGAAGCATCCGTTCGAACCCATACACAAGGCTGACCTAAAGTACATCTCGTGGAAGACAGCTCTCCTCCTAGCGCTTACATCTGCAAGGAGGGTCAGTGAAATGCAGGCATTTTCCATCCAGGATCCCTTTCTACAGTTTAAAGACGACAGGGTGATTTTGAGGACCAATCCTAAATTTATCCCTGAAGTCCCGTCGGACTTCCACTTGAACGAGCCTGTAATCCTAAGATCATTCTTTCCAAACCCCAGCACTGCAGCTGAGAGGTCGCTACATTTATTAGTCCTTAAAAGGTGCTTGAAATTTTACATTGACCAAAACCTTAAGGATGTCTAATCAACTCTTCATAGCTTTCAGTAGAGCTAGAAAGGGTCTGCCGCTTACCAAGCAGAGTATCTCCAGATGGATCTCTTCAGCAATTACCTTCTGTCATGACCAAGCTGGACAGCCATTACAGTCTAAAGTAAAGGCTCACTCTACAAGAGCTATGTCTACATCTATGGCACTCTTTGCAGGGGTGCCAGTCGTTGACATTTGCAGGGCGGCAACATGGAAGTCGGCGCATACCTTCACTAGGCATTACTGCCTGGACACAGAGCTGATGAGGGATGCAGCAGTGGGACAAGCAGTATTACGCCAGGGGTATTACGCCATCTATTTCAGTAAGGTGAACCTTCCTCTGTCCCTCCATCCTTCTCTGATATGCACATTTCTATGCTGATGCTTATTGTTGACATTTATTGGTGGTTAATAGTCGCATGAGATGTATTATCTAATGACTTGAATATGCTGTACCATCAGAAATGTGCACTCTGCATTGCTTGCTACTCTGATTCAGGCATGTGAATCTATGAAAGACACCCATAATACTGGATAAGAAATGCGTTACTTACCTGTAACTGCAGTTATCCAGTATTGGTGTCTTTCATAGATTCACATGCAAACCTCCCGCCTTCCCTGGAAGGACTCACCTAACTCTCTCAGTGCCACGCCTACTTAGCTTAGTGCGTACGAAAATCTGAGGGACTGAGGCTCCTGCCAGGAAGGTTCTAGAGGGAGGTGATAGCTGATTGGCTCTTGTCTAGAGTTTGGTCCTTTTTGCAAAAGGACATGGATATGTTACTAAGGTGAGGCCTTTAGGCCTACTATTCTCTATGTATGTCTATAGGACATTACTTTTCTATGTACCGGAGACTCCCGTCTCGACGACGGGGAATGATTCAGGCATGTGAATCTATGAAAGACACCAATATTGGATAACTGCAGTTACAGGTAAGTAATGCATTTCTTACCAATAATCAAAGGACAATTAGATGGAACTGAGTGGAGAATCACCCTTAGGTTGAGAAATCTGCCAGCACCGGCTCTAGTCATGAGCTTTTATATAAAGAACTGTTAGGCCGATCAGGAAACCCCCAAAAGAAGGAAAGTAACAGCATACACCAGAGACCAGATGAACAGGGTGCATGGTATAATAAGTTTTGTAGGCTCAGCGAGGAGGCCCTTCTAAGGGCCGTAAAGAAAAAAATCACGTATTGAGATAGTGACCTGCAGAGCAAAGTATAAGCGGGCAATTGAATCTGTGAAGGAGGAGTGGGAGGGCTCCCTCTGATCTGCTCTACGGAAAGCATTGCTAGTTAAAGATTCGAAGAGCTCTTGGAGCAAAGTAGCATACTGGCTTAAGGGGAATGGGAGAACACTAGAATTCTCAGTACAGCCAGAGGATGGGGAAGCACATTTTGGCTCTCTGTATGAGTCAAGGGATGCTATAGTTGATGGGTTAGATGAAGGCACTAGAAAGGATGGAATTGAGGGTGAAAATCTTTCTTATTCAATAGAAGAAACGCAAGAATTTCAAATTATCTCTACAAGGAGGATGTATCACTCTGGGGATCTTACATAAACTTACTAACTAACTTACTCATCAAAGGTACCTCTATCCCTCCCTCGTTGAGAAATGCTGAGATCATCCCAATATACAAAAAGGGGGACAGAGCGAGACCATCCATTTATAGGCCAATTTGCCTTATCGACTCTCTGCAAAAGATTTTTTTTAAGCAAATTCTAGCCCAGATACAGGAAAGGATTACAGAGTCAAATATCCTGAATGACCTCCAAGCAGGTTTTCGAGCCAAAACTAGCACCCTGGATCAAACTTTCCGTTTATTGTGCATCTATTGGAAGGAAGTGCGAGTAAAGGGAGGAAAGCTCTATGTGGCTTTCGTACATTTACGGTCTGCCTTTGACCTAGTCCTGCGTGCAAATCTTTGGAAGGTCTTAAGAAAGCAAGGGTATACCATCAAATCTTTTAGATGTTGTAATCAGATTACATTCATCAAACACAGCACAAGCAAGGTGGGGGGAGAGCAACCAATTTAATAATCCCTTCCCGGTTCCGTGCTGAGTAAGGCAGGGCTGTGTACCTTGCCCCCACACTTTTTATTCTTTTTATCAACGATGTTGGTAACTTTTTAGATAGAGATGGGTGCGATGCCCCTAAAATCGGCAAAAAAAGAGTGCTTTTTGCTGATGATACACGTTTATTCTCAAAATCGCTGCAGGGATTACAGTGGCTTTTAGGTTTAAATCATTTTTATTGAAGCAGCACAAAGAACCAAAACATACATTGCATAGATGAAATGGATTTGCAAAGGGCAGAGGCCCGCGTACGGTGCAGAGGCCCTCCTGATGACAGTCCAAGAGCAATCCAATCAATAATATGAAGCTGGTATAGGCAGTGCTGCAAAAAGGAAAACAACTCCCTCTAAAAAAAAAACTCCCCCTAAACCCCCTATTCCCCATCCCCTCCCGTCCCCCCTCCCTCCGTCCAGTGCTCAGGCTAATCCCACTCCTGTTCACCTTTTCCCCGTCAAGGAGGGACCACATATGTGGGGTCCATTCAGGGGTCCTTCCCATTAGGTGTAGTAAGCCGTAATAGACGGAGATATTTCGGGCAGGTGATTTCTCTAAATTCAGTGGCTAACAAAGAGTGGAACGGCTGCCAAAGTTCATCAAACTGGTCTATATCTCCAGCGGGTTTACAACCATTACAACGCAACTTTTACCACGCAGTGCTGTTACAACGCAGGTTTTACTACGCATACCATTACAATGCATTACACTGGGGCCGCTCTAGGATAGGGAATAAGTTTAATTTACTATCAAACACCTTCCCTACTATCCACGGGGACTGGAGTTGGAATAGTAAATTAAACTATTCACTATCCAGCACCCCCAAGTGTAATGCGTTGTAATGGTATGCGTAGTAAAACCTGCATTGTAACAGCATGCGTGGTAAAAGCATGCGTTGTAACGTCATACATTCCTCCAGCGAGGGTAAGGGACAACTTCTCCATTCCCAGCACGTGCCACAGTCTATGCAACCACCCCGTAAGGGAAGGGATAGTAGTAGTGCGCCAATGTATAAGGATATTCTGCACCGCTGAGCCCAGGGCGATAGCGATCTGCCGTCCCCTACGTGAGCGCAGGGGATACATTAGGCGGTTAGGAAGCCCCAGTAGAACATAGGCAGGGAAGTGAGGTAGTTCAGTCTGAAAGTGAGTGTCAATGTCATCCAGCACCTGTTTCCAGTAGGAGTGTAAAAGCGGGCAGTCCCATAAAATGTGTGATAATGTGCCTGTGTGCCCACATTCTCGCCAACAAGTGTTGGATTTGCTGTGGTCCATCTCTTGTATCCGTTCTGGGGTATAGTACCAGTAGGTAGATACCTTGGTATGTGTCTCTGTGAGCCCCGTGTGGTATGCTGAGTGTCGGGCTCTATATGAGATTTGATCCCATTCCTTACAGCTCAATGTCCTACCCAGTTCCCGTTCCCAGCGTTCCCGGCCTGGGTCATGAAGGTGTGTGGATGGTGGTTGCTAGAATTTGTAAAGATCGGATATCAACTTGGCGTCCGAAGTGCGGGACATAAGCCACTGTTCATAGGGAAGAAGTTTCCTGTTCGCCGTTTCTCGTACTTGTGGGTGTAATGCCCAATGGCGGACCTGCATGTAGCGCAGCCGTTCCGTCTCTGGCATTGAGTATTCTTGTTTAAAGAGTGAGAAAGGAATGACGCCATCTGGACCATATATATAGTAGAGAAAACGACACCCCGTGGGTTGCCAGTGTGTAAAAGCCCCCTGTTCTAGCCATGGGGTGAAATCCGGGTTATCGACCAGGGGAGTAAGTGGTGAAGGGTAAGTGGTGAGCTCGTGTGCAGCATTGGTGGCATCCCATGCCTTCAAGGGTACCCTCGTGACAAAGGAAGCATACAGGTTGGCGGGCCGGTGAGCCTAGCTCAGAAAGGGTATTTCCTGGAGCGGGCGCGTTGCCACTGCTTGGTACTGAAAGAGCCAGTGCTTGTCTGACTCCCATTTGCTCCATTCAACTAGATAGCATAGTTGAGCTGCTAGAAAGTATTTGCGCAGGTTCGGTATCCCCAACCCCCCGGCCTCCGGAGCCAGCGTAGACAGTGTCCTCTTCAGTCTGGGTTTCCGGCCCTGCCAGATAAAGCGTGAGAGGTCTGCCTGCGTTTGCTGAATCCAGCCCGCCGGCGGTTGTAGTGGTAGTGCTCGGAATAGGTAGAGAATGTGGGGGAGGATGGTCATCTTGAATTCTGCCCAGCCAAGAAAGGGTGCCACGCCGCCAGCGTCTCAACTCCTCCTGTATGTTCCCGTGGAGTGCAGTATAGTTGGCCGTCACCAGGTGGGAGCTAGCTGGATCCCCAGGTTTGGCGCGAGGTCGGACGACCATTGTAAGGGGAAGAGGTCTTGTAAGTACGATTTGGTAGCAGGAGCAAGGGACAGGGCCAGAGCCACAGACTTATTTAAGTTCATTTTGAATCCTGCAACCTTTGTGAATACGTCTATCTCCGCAATGCAGGCCGTTTGCGGGTTCTCTAGGGACAGTATAACATCATCCGCGTAGAGACTGATGGTGTGGGTGAAGCTGCCAAATTTCACCCCTGTTGCTGCAGGTGTCTGTCGGATCCGCTGGGCAAAGGGCTCCATATACAAGGCAAAGAGGAGGGGCGACAACGGGCACCCCTGTCTTGTTGAGGTTCTGAAAATCTGGATTCGTATAAAAGTTCTGGACTCGAGAAATAAAACTTCGTCGAAATCTGACGAATTTGGTATCAAAAGACCGAGAATGACGAGTACATCATGTACATGAATTTTCGGTGTGTTCGAGTGACGATTTCACCTCAAAATCGTCATTTACATTCTGAACCCTTGGCTCCCATTTACATGTTGCCCTCTACATAGGCCTTAACCCAGTTGAATTTGATTCCGCAAGGACACATACTCCTTAATCGACTTCTCCCTGACCTCAGTACAAGTTAGAACCATTGCCCCAGGCCGAACTCGTTAGGTCAGTTCCCTCCCAGTGGCCGAGCAAGATAGCATCTAGGCTCAACCAGCCATAAAACCATTTCAGCGCGCACACCTGCCATATCTCGCTCACATCTTTACTCCACTCCTTTGCTTCACTTACTTTATGATGGGGAGGTGACCGTTTTTATTGGGGGTCCAGCGATATCTGATGAAATGTTGGGCCTTGCCGGATGATTTGTTATGGGCAGCACGACGTGAAATATGTACATGTCATCATGACTCTGCTTTTCTTTTTGTAACCAGTAACTATAAATGACATACCACAAATTCGAAGAATGTTTGCCCAAGGCCAAATATCATGTATAAAGAGAGAAGCCTGACTTCGTGAAAGTGTGCAGTCTCCTGAGAATATACCCGTATTGTACTTCTAGGACCCTGTTACCTTGGTTGCAGCCAATAAACTAATCTTTGACTTCACCTAGAAGACTCTGAGTTTCTGTAGGTCTGAATCAGGAAGAACCCGAGGTCTCTGGGTGTTGATTCCCTGACACCGCTGGGTTACCGGTTCTGTGCCGGTTCTTAAAAACCCAGTACCTCAATTGGCGCCCGACGTTTGGGGCGATTCCAGTGGTACCAGTCAGCCTGAAGATCGTGAGGAGCTTTGTGTGGAAATTCTGGAGGAGGGCCCACCACCTCATCGACCCCTGCATGTCGACCTGGTCCGAAGGTCTTTGCTGCGAGGTTCCCCGCTTCCCGATGGCTACAAGGACTGCTGCCCTGGCTGTCGCCCTGATGTTGGACCCTTGAAGTTTTTGGTAGAGCGAAACACTGAGACGAGTCTTCTGGTGACGCCATCGATATTTTCAGTTAAGTATAAGTGGAGCGTCTCCCAGTCCTTAGTTGGACTTACTTTGTGGTATCTTTGGGATACAAAAGGTTTTGTATTGGTACTTGCAAGCACCATAACCGAAGGACTCGTGTATTCACGAGAAATATCGTAATCGATAATCCTTTGAAGTTTTGGAACTAGACTAGAGAGCGAGGATGCCTAGTCTTAGACTTGGGAATTTGTTTTGTCTTGGTAATAATAGGGACTCCCGATTGGAGGACTCATGTCCGGTTCCTCCAGTTGGAACTCCGACTTACGAGCTATATGTAAAACATGGGGTAGGCCCCATCGTTTACAACGAAGTATGGATTAAATACACTAGAAAAGATGGTGTTCTAAAATGGCCCCAATATGGTAGCTTTGATTCTGAAATCTTAGACAACCTTGAAGTGAAACTCTTTAAAAAGAAAGCCCGGCCGGCGATGTTTGACTCTTTCCGCTTATGGCGCAAAGAAGCCAAACAAAAAGAAATTAAATTAGCTAAGAAAAATAAGAGAGAAGGGGGACTTTCGGTAATGCAAGCTGCCGTGCAGTTTAAAGATAATGAGGAAGAGCAGATAAATGAGCAGTTGCACAGGCAACGTAAAATGGCAATAGATAAGTGTTATCCAGTTTTGCCGTCTCTTCAGCAAGAGGCAGCAAAAGAGCGTGAAAAAGACCCATTAATGTCGTAATTATTAACTTCACCGCCCCCCTATGCGCAGAATGCCACAGCACCCCCGCAACCTTTAGTTGCGCAAACTACGCCTCCTGTCCCTCAACAGCACTCACCAGCTGCTCTTCAGCTGGCTCCTACTTCTTCGGTGCAGCCTCCTCCAGGCCCACCCACCACTTCTGTTTCACCTGTGTTTTCTACGATTTTGCCTACTGTACTTTTTACGTCTCCTAATGCTCCCTCTACAATTTTGCCTAGTGCCCCCTCTATTTCCCCTGATACCTCTTCTGCTATCCCTACCCCCACCTTATCACACCCCGTTCTTCCACCTATTTTTCCTTCAGTTTCACCTTCTATTCGGCAGAAAATGGCCAGCACTGTTACTAACTTTCTTTTACCGCTTTTCGGGTCGCCTACTACGACCCCTAACATAGGAAGAAGACAGTTGCGAAGTCAACTGCCTGATTATCAAGAGAGAGATTCACTGAATAGTTTAGCTCGGAAATGGATCATGGATACTGCAAGATATGATTTACAGTCTGTTATAGAAGTCTTCCATCAATGGGAAGCAGCGACACAGAGATATGTTTTCGAACAGATGTGTGTTTTTCTTGGTGAGGATTCAGAAGACAATGATCAGGAATGCATCCCACAAGAGATGTGTCGTGTACGGTTTAAGTTTGGAGAGGGTATGATTGTAGGTCCAGATGTGGAAAAAGCAGTTGAAATGTTATTATCATATCGGAGTAAGGGAAACAGTTCTGGGTCGCCATCTGAATCTAATACATCCAGTAGGAAAAAGGCACGACAATACCCTATGAGAGAAGTTCCCCCACAATGGAGGGAGGGTGACACAAACGCTAACCCACCTATTCTGCCACATTTCCAGCGTGTATGGGTACATGTCCCATGGAAGCGAGCTGAAGTTTTAGCACTCAAACAAACATTACCAGATCCGCCTAAAAATCCTGCAGGGTACTATAAAGAGTTGTCACAAACTGCTGGGTCATGTATAATGAATTTAGCCGATATCGATATGCTATTTGGGAATGTTGTTCCACATCCTTTATGGGGTAAAATTCGTCATGTAGATCATGACCAGGAATTAGGTGACACGTGGGCTAATATTACTGCTGCAGATGCCCGCCAAGTTGGTGGTGCCAAACCCGAACCTTTGATAGCAGAACTACCTGGTAGAATAGTAGATTACATGAAAACGATAATGCCTGCAATACGCGTAAATTGGGATAAGTTGTCTGCATGCAAGCAAAAGAAAGAAGAAACTGTTTCAGATTTCTTCACCAGATTTGAAGAAACATTCATTGACCACAGCAGTCAAGATATGGCCACAGAAGGTGGTCAGAGATTGTTTGTCGATAAATTTGTGCACAATCTGCTTCCAGAATTGTGTAGAAAATTAAAAGATTCAGAAAGTTCTTGGGCAGTCTCATCTTCAGCCCAGATATTAGCTACTGCACAGTACTACGAGAATAGAGACAAAGATGAGAAAGACAAAGTAGAAAAGAAAACTAGAGAACTCAAAACGAAGGTTTTGCTACAGCAAGCCTATCCGCCACGTGGTGGTGGTAATCAACATAATAATGGCCAGAATCACTACCAGAATACTTTTCAGCAGCCTCAACAATATCAGAGAAACTTGCAAAGATTCGATTACACTCAACCCCGTGTAGGTCCTAACCAGTGTTTATATTGCAAACAGGAGGGTCATTACAAGTATAACTGTCCTGCCCTATCACAACGTGCAAATGGAATTTCTGGTGTAAGAGGTCGTGGCAGTCAGCAAGCGCCTAGAGGTAGAGGGCGTGGAAACGCCCCACAGGACACACGTCCCCTTCCACCACAAAACTCTATGAACAGGTTTGATCAGCAAAATAACGTATCTGACAGGACAGCTCAATACTACGTTGATGAGTATTACACAGAAAATGAGCAGTGGGAGAATGAGGATTGCTAGGACAGCCATAGACAAAGAGAGGGAGTTGTTTCAGTTCCAGTAGATCAGAGTGGACCTTACGTTGAGGTGATTACATCAGGTGTGTCAGAACCTTTTCTGTTGGATACTGGTGCTACAAACAGTTCTATTATGCACTCCAAACTCCCTGGCGCACCTTTGTCTGGCGAAATGAACGTTTCTGTATGTTTTTCTGGCGCCCCAGTTAGAAATCCGATTTCTGACCCTTTATCTCTTTCTGTTGGTCCTTGTGAATTCGAAGCACCCCTTATTTTGACAACAGGTTGTGGTGAAAATTTGCTAGGATTAGATTTGCTAAAAAGATTATATGCGACTTTGTACTGTTCTCCTTCAGGAGTACAACTTACTTTAGGTAAGAAAGTGGTTTCTCCCATTTATTTGTCGAGAGATGCACTTCCAGCAGAATTGTCGATTCTCCCAGATATTCTTTGGGCTACTGGTCCGAATGATGTAGGTCTTTTAGAAATTCCACCATATGTTGTAACATTGAAGTCAAATGTCAAAATGCCACGAATTCCCCAATACAGAATATCTAATGAGGGTGAAAAAGCTTTGCTAGCAATTGTTTACGAATTGATTGAAAAGGATGTGATTGAAGAAACACGAGGCAATGTTTGCAATAGTTCTGTCCTGCCTGTTTTAAAACGAACTGACCCTTCTCAGCCACCTGTGTACAGATTCGTGATTGACCTTAGAGAGGTGAATAAAATTGTTGTGCCACAATTCCCAGTTGTCCCCGACATTACCACATTATTGACTATGATTCCAGCCTCTGCCTCCTGGTTTTCGGTGATTGACCTGAAGAATGCTTTCTTCAGTATCCCGATTGCTGAGGAAAGCAGGGATATTTTTTCCTTCAGTTTAGGAGGTCGCAGCTTCCGCTTTAAACGCGCTCCTCAAGGCTACTGTGAAAGCCCCTCAATATACAGTCAAGCTCTGAAAGCACAGCTTGACACAATGGTTTTGCCTAAAGGTGCCACTCTCGTACAGTACGTGGACGATTTGCTCATCGCTGCGGATACTGAGAAAATTTGTAAAACGGCCACGTTGTCATTATTGCGTCATCTATGTGATCTGCATCACAAGGTGTCACTTTCCAAGCTTCAATATTGCGGACAAGAAGTGACCTACTTAGGTCATCTCTTATCGAAGGAGGGAAGGAAACTGACCCCAGAAAGAATTCAGGCAATAGCGAAATTGAGTGTGCCAAGAACACAGAGTGTACGTGCTTTCTTGGGCATTACATCGTACTGTAGACAGTGGATTCCAAATTTTTCGTTATTGGCCAAACCCTTGGTGGCATTAACGTGTAAAAATACACCCAATCCCATTCCTTGGTCTGAAGAGTGTCAGAAAAGTTTTCTCGAATTACGCACAGCATTATGTTCGGCCCCTGTGTTAGGTACCCCCAACTACAGTAAGCCTTTCACATTGTATGTCCACGAGAAGGAGTGCTGTGCATTGTCTGTGCTGACTCAGTTATTCGGAGATAGACAGCGGCCATGCGCCTATTTTTCGTCAACTTTGGATCCGGTAGCACGAGCATTGCCAAGTTGTTTAAGGGCCACAGCAGCAGCAGCTGTTTCCATTCGACAGTCTGCTGGTCTAGTAATGAATAATACACTAATCGTGATGGTCCCGCATGCAGTAGACACATTGTTAAATAGGACCAAGACACAGCACTTAACTAGTGCTCGACTGTCCAGCTATGAATTGACGCTGCTAGCGAGCCATGTGCATATGAAAAGGTGTAGTACCTTGAATCTAGCCACGTTGTTACCAATTGCAGAAGAATCAGATGCTTCAGAACAGCACAATTGTTTTCTTAGAACAGAGGAAGAGACGAAAGGGAGAGTTGATTTGTTCGACACTCCTCTTGCTGAATGTGATGGTACATTATGGGTAGATGGTTCATGCTTTAAGCTCCCAAATGGGAACGTGACTATAGCATATGCTGTCACAACTTTGCACACAGTCGTTGAAACTGCGCGAATACCACATGGTTCAGCTCAAGCCGCAGAACTCGTTGCACTTATGAGAGCATGTGTATTGTCTAGAGGAATGAGAGTGACTGTCTACACTGACAGTCAGTATGCGTTTGGAGTGGCTCACAGTCTTGGACGATTGTGGAGAGACTTCGCATGGAACTAAGATTCAGCATGGTCAGTTGGTGAATGAGCTTCTTGAATCACTGACGTTGCCCCTGCAAATAGCGATCGTGAAATGTAGTGCTCACAAGAAGGTGACTGATGATGTTGGTCGTGGAAATGCATTTGCTGATGAAACCGCTAAGGAAACTGCAAAGAATGTGATGTTGCGAGCCCTGAAAAATGGACTGGTGAGGTTGGAATATGTGAGGACACGATAGAAAGTGTGAAGTCCATCCAAGCTGAGGCCACGGAGAAAGAGTTAAGCACGTGGAGAGAAAATACAGGGAGAATGGATGCAAATGGTTGTTGGATTGAATTGACAGAGCATCAGAGATGGTTGTTACCCGATGCATATGTGCCTGCAGTGGTTACAATGGCTCATGGAATGGCCCATATAAGCGCGAAAGGGATTTGCGAGTTGTTGGCCCCAGTGTGGAAGAATTCAGGGATTCCCAAGTGTGCAGAGAACGTTGTCAAGAATTGCATGGTATGTCTGAAACACAATCCTGGTAGGGAAACCCCAACTCCAGCTGGTCATTTTGCACCTCCTACGTATCCGTTCGAGGTTTTGCAGCTAGATTTCATACATATGGAGAGGTGCAACAACTTAAAATACGTGCTCGTGGTTGTTTGTGCCTTCTCAAGATGGGTAGAAGCCTATCCCCTAAAAGACAATACTGCCTTGTCCACAGCGAAAGCCCTTGTAAAAGAGTTCTTCCCCAGGTTTGGAATGCCTAGAATGGTCTGGTCTGACAACGGAAGTGAATTTGTGGGTCGTGTGATGAAAAGAGTGTGTGAAGGGCTAGGCATTAGACAGAAGTTCCACGCTGCAAATCACCCCCAATCAGCTGGATTAGTGGAATGTTACAATGGCACGCTTAAACTTAAGTTGGCCCAAATCCAAGCGAGCACAGGTCTTAAATGGCCTGACGCTCTTCCCTTAGCACTCCTATCCACCAGAATGACTGTGCATTCGCGAGTGAAACTCAGCCCCTATGAAATCATCTTTGGTCGGCCAGCCAACATATGGGGAGTGCCTAGGCCCACGAAGTTTAGCGAGCTGCAACACCCTATTTTGCTTGATTACTTGTGTGAATTGACGGCTAAATTGCGTGTTTTATATCAACAGGTCCACAACACCTTGCCTCTGGTCTCTGAGACTCCGGGTCACTCCATTGACCCCGGTTCATGGGTTCTCGTCCGCAACTTTCAAAGAACAAGAAACGACCAGCCCAGATGGACCGGGCCTCACCTCGTCCTCCTGTCTACAAGGTCAGCTGTTAGGGTGGAGGGGAAGGCCAATTGGGTCCACGGGATCCATTGTAAAAAGATACCCTTCCCTCTGCCACATGACCAATGGGTCCAGAAATGGGTCCAGAAAGGAGGCACTGACTCAGAGCGCACAACTGATGAACGTGTAAAAGAAACTAACCCTGACTGTGAAAGCGAGAACATTTTTCGAGAAACTGTGCCACCACCAGAACAATTGAACTCTGTGGAACCTGAACTACTATTTCTGGACCAGACAGTACCCGGGAAAAGACGCTACAATTTGCGACCAAGAAAAACAGACTAATTAAAAGTGATTCCTTTTTGTGATCCGAGAGAAAACCCAATGGACTAATAAAATGTGTCTTTTCCCCAAATCCTATTTTTGAAAGTGCAGATCTCCCATCTAGGTAACTTGCTTATTTTTGTTTTTTTTCGAACCGCCATCCGGGTTCCGCTGCTAGGGTCGCGGTTGATTAAAGACTTTTGGGTGCAGCTGACGACGTTAGGTCGGTAGTTCTGGTTGGTCCAAGGGAGTTGCCCTAGACTGACGGAAGCATCCTTTAGCAGAGGCAACCTACCACCGCGGGCAGCACCTTAGAGAAGATGGAGTTTCCTGATGTGGAGAAGCCTGCCAAACAAATGAACTTTAAGCAGAGACTTTTTAACACGATGACGAAGAAAAGTTTTATAATAGTGTGTATTTTTATGCTATCCAGCGTAATGTTTTTTTTGATAAGCTATGTTTTATTCTCTTTTCATGTGACATTTGCGCCCTCTACATCACCCATACCTCCTCTTACTGTTTCCTCTCATTCTTTCCACCCTCTGCCTGACCACGAATCAAATAGGAGATTAGAGTTCATTAATAACTCCTTCGTTCAGTTATTACACCAACACCAACTTGTAATGAACACAACTAACTGTTGGGTGTGTGGTCTCATGCCCCACACCACGGATAAAGGTATCCCCTATTTGGTCCTGCCATTTAGTCACAATGGTTCAGTCTGGGCATATAGGACAATGTTCATATATGCACGAGAAATCCAACCCCTACGTTCTGTAAAAGACGACCTCAAGACTAGCGCCCTAGTCAAAGGTATAGTTGACATGATCAAGGAAGTAACCTCTTACGAAGATACCCCGGATGATGAGATACTTGCATATGTAGGTTGGAACGTGACCGGATATGGCACTACATTAAGTGAGAAACAGCAAGCCAAAAGATCGTCCCCTATCTGGATCGTACCTCATCAAGGTCACCTGTGTCTGCAAGGTATTGGCAAGAATCCCAGAGCTCAGCTAGGGAAGAGTATCTGTACAGAAACGTATGTTTTTGGATCTCAGACTTCCCCTGCGTTTTTAGCCGCTAAGGGTACTTATTTCATCTGCCATGATAGAGCCTATACATGGTTGCCCCCTGACTTCTCGGGCTCATGTTTTGTTTCATTCCTGTTACCTCCCATCTACACAGCGGCGGCGGATTACCATCGGACAAGGGTAGTTAGAGGTGTTTTGAGTAAAGAAGACACTGCAGGTCAAGAATTTGGTGACTTTGCAATGGGTTTTCTGCCGTTCTGGGGAGCCATGGCTAACAGCAGGAACATAAGGCAATTGACAAGGGTAGTTGAATCCACCGTGATTGAAACTGCTGGTGCTCTTAGTAACCTGACTGCTGAGCTCCAGTCGGATCGACTTATGACCCTTCAGAACCGGGTCGCTTTGGATGTAATACTTGCGGACCGAGGTGGAGTATGCAAATTGATCCAGTCTAGTTGTTGCATTTTCATCCCAGATAATGCTCCAACCGTGTACAGGGCCATCTCCAAATTACATAAGATTTCTGAATCTATCCATGTGGATAAAGGAGATTGGTCGTTAATGGGATGGTTCCCGGGAACTGATATCTGCCTGGGGATGGAAAATTCTGATGGTCATTGGAATGGTCTTAGCCATTCTTTTCCTGTTCTGTCTATGCATACAGTGTGCTCCTGCAATATGTGGCCTCTGTGTTACATCATGTGTCAGGAAGCCTGTGTCGAGAGATGAACTAAGTACTAGAATGATGTTACAGCAACATCTCAATGACTTTAGGAATACAGATCTGGACTTGGACTAACATGAGGATAGATTAATTGCCTATGTAAGGGCAAAAGGAGGGTTTGAGGTTCTGAAAATCTGGATTCGTATAAAAGTTCTGGACTCGAGAAATAAAACTTCGTCGAAATCTGACGAATTTGGTATCAAAAGACCGAGAATGACGAGTACATCATGTACATGAATTTTCGGTGTGTTCGAGTGACGATTTCACCTCGAAATCGTCATTTACATTCTGAACCCTTGGCTCCCATTTACATGTTGCCCTCTACATAGGCATTAATCCAGTTGAATTTGATTCCACAAGGACACATACTCCTTAATCGACTTCTCCCTGACCTCAGTACAAGTTAGAACCATTGCCCCAGGCCGAACTCGTTAGGTCAGTTCCCTCCCAGTGGCCGAGCAAGATAGCATCTAGGCTCAACCAGCCATAAAACCATTTCAGCGCGCACACCTGCCATATCTCGCTCACATCTTTCCTCAACTCCTTTGCTTCACTTACTTTATGATGGGGAGGTGACCGTTTTTATTGGGGGTCCAGCGATATCTGATGAAATGTTGGGCCTTGCCGGATGATTTGTTATGGGCAGCACGACGTGAAATATGTACATGTCATCATGACTCTGCTTTTCTTTTTGTAACCAGTAACTATAAATGACATACCACGAATTCGAAGAATGTTTGCCCAAGGCCGAATATCATGTATAAAGAGAGAAGCCTGACTTCGTGAAAGTGTGCAGTCTCCTGAGAATATACCCGTATTGTACTTCTAGGACCCTGTTACCTTGGTTGCAGCCAATAAACTAATCTTTGACTTCACCTAGAAGACTCTGAGTTTCTGTAGGTCTGAATCAGGAAGAACCCGAGGTCTCTGGGTGTTGATTCCCTGACACCGCTGGGTTACCGGTTCTGTGCCGGTTCTTAAAAACCCAGTACCTCAATGTGCCCCTCTCAATGGAGAAGCTCTGTGAGTTGCAGCCGTTCACTCTTACCACTGCTGTAGGAAATTTGTAACAGTTAAAGATGAGCGAACAAAATTTTTCCCCAAGACCGACTTTCGCTAGGACCCGTTCTAGGTATGGCCAGTGTACACGGTCAAACGCCTTCTCAGCGTCAACTGCTAGCAGCAACCTCTCTTCGGGGACTTGGGAAGCTTTTTCAATGAGATGGACAATCCTTTTGGTGTTGTCCACCGTCTGTCGCCGGGAATAAACCCCGCCTGGTCCGGGTCAACAAGGCCTGGCAGGTGGGGGGCCAATCGGGCCGCTAGGATCCCGGTATATAACTTAAGATCCACATTCAGTAGCGATATTGGCCTATAAGAACTGCACTTGGTCCTATCCTTTCCCGGATTGGGGATGACCGTGAGAGATGCCCGCAGAAGGTCAGGCGGGATCGCACCCGGTTCAGAAAAGGAGTTGAAAAGGCGGGTGAGAATCGGCGCCAGCGTCGCACAGAATGTTTTGTAAAAGAGGGATGTGTAGCCATCCGGTCCCGGGGCCTTCCCATGCTTGAGTTTGGCAATGGCGGAAATTACTTCCTCAATGCTGATGTCCCTGTCTAGGTGTTCCGCCTGGGCGGGGGCCAAGGAGGGGAGAGTGACCGAGTCTAAATAGTCGTCTGCCGTTCGATTGTCCACTGGGTTGCCCGTATTGAGGGCTGCATAGAAGCTGCGGAAGGCTTCCGCTATCCGGGTGTCCTCAGTGATCGGGGCTCCGTCGGGCCCAGTGATCTCTTTCACCAAGTGCCGTTGGTGCGCCGCTCGAAGGCCATTCGCCAGTAGACGGCCGCACCTGTCCCCACCGGTATAGTAGGCGTGCCACAGCCGCAGTGCTGCATATTCCGCCCGGTCCATGTCTAGGGCCGTCAGGAGTTTCCTCGCCACTTTAAGTTGCCTCCAAATTCTTGGAGCGCCCGTACGTTGATGCATCTGCTCGAGTTCGCGAACTCGTCGGGTGAGTTCGTCTCGTTTGCATTGCCGCTCCTTATTCTCCGCAGAGGAGAGGGCCAGAAATTCTCCCCTGATGACTGCCTTCAGGGCTGCCCATTGAGTCGCCAAGGAGTTGTCGTCGTTGGCGTTGTGCAATAAGTAGTCACGGATAGTGTCTTGAATTCGTGTCACTACTGCTTTTTTATGCAACAAAGTGTCTTGGAGACGCCAGACTCTGGGGGGACGTGCTAGTGGCGGCAACTGGATTGTGGTGGACACTGGTGCATGGTCCGACAGGGAGATGACTCCGATCTCTGTCGTGGTGGCTAAAGCGCACACTGGTCCTGTGACCAGGAGATATTCCAGCCTGGCGTATGTTTTATGTGCATTGGAGTAGTACGAATATTCCCTATCTCGGGGGTGTGTACGGCGCCACAGATCATGGAGATCTAGTTCCGTCATCCTATCCTTACATCCGGATGTGAATGTCCCCGCTTGGGGTGTGCACTGGGCAGACCTATCTAAGGCCGTGTCAAAGACCATATTGAAATCCCCCCCCGAGTACGATATGTCTGTCTGGTGTATCTGCGATGTCAGTCAGGGCCGAATGGAAGAAGCGTTCCTGATTCTCATTAGGGCTGTATAGGGACCCAACCGTGAACGTGATGCCCCCTATCCTAAGCCGATAAGCGAGCAGCCTTCCCCTCTGTTCTGCGCACTTGTGAAGAACCTCCCCTTTAAAATGCTGGGCAACCAGAATCGCCACCCCTGCAGTCTTGTTGTGTCCTGACGAAAAGAACTGAGTCGGGAACTTGTGAGAGCGGAGTCTGTGGCAGTCGCGTGGTAGCAGATGAGTTTCTTGTAACAAGCAAATGTCTGCCTGGGTGTTTTCTAAGTGGGACAGTATCGCGCGCCGTTTGACTGGGTTATTTAAACCCCTAACATTAAGGGTCAGAATCTTAAAGGTAGTAGGTGGCATGTGTGACAGTGGAGACCAAAACTCTGTTTCCCCATCTTAGTGGCAAACGGTATGGATGTCCTGGTGGTAGGTGGTGTGGACTGGTATCCCAAAGACCTGAAACCTGTAGATAGCACTGGACGACCCACCCTGGAACCCCCCCTCCAGGCTTCCCTCTCCCCCAACCCCCTCCCCGACTCAACCAACCCTCCCACCCCAACCCCCACCAACCCCTTGCCCCAACACCAACCAGTTCCCCCCCAACCCCCTCACCCCCCCACCGCCCCCCCCCCCCAAACAACCCCGCAAAACACTACCATAGTCTCTGGCCTATCGGAACAGAGTCCAGGTCCGTAGAGTGTCAAAGTGGAGGAGAATGTGGCAGCGGCTGACTCAGCAGCCCCCCGGCCCATCCCCCCAAACGGAGCTGTAGCATGAAGGCAAACCCCTTGATAGTAACACCTTACAGTTTGGCCGCTGTGTTGTCAACCACCTCCTGCACCGCCGCCTCTCGTTCCTGAGCAGCCGTGATGGGGTCAGGTTTCGGAAGAGACCTAGGGGACCTCCGTCGTCGCACAGTCTGCCAACCGTCGCTGGAGTGCCGCGTGGGCCTGTCCTGCGACCGACGCGGGGAGGCCTCTCTTGAACCAGCTTCTTCCGGGAGGTCAATGTCTAGCAACGCACATGTGTCTCGGAGTGATCTAAGTTGGTGTAGTGTCCCCTTCCACTTGAAAATGAGGCGAAACGGGTGGCCCCATGTGTATGGCACTCCATTGTCCCTTAGGAAGTTTGTGGCAACTCTGAAGGCCTTCCGCTTCTGCAGGGTAATGGCGGAGAGATCTTGGAAGAGGGCCACGGGGACTCCCCGGAAATTGATCCGTTGTTTCAAGCGGGCCTCTCTCAAAATGCGTTCCTTCAGTGAGAAATCGGGGAGGAAAGCCAGTATGTCCGCCGGGGGGGGGGGGGGGGGGGGGGGGGTTGGGGGGGGTGGGCGGTGCGCGGCGTGCTAATCCGACCCTATGTGCGCGGTCAATACGGATGTCAAACTCGCCAGGCTCCCCAAGGATCTCCCGGAACAGCTCCTTCAGATAGGTGACGATGCTATTCCCCTCTGATTTCAACGGAACTCCCCGGACTCGTATGTTGTTCCTCCGGGAGCGGTTCTCAAGATCCTCCGAGTGCGCCTGAAGTTCCACCTGTTGTTCCTGAAGACGGAGGATCTCTTGTTGCAGCTGTTCCACCTCCATGCTACGGGTCTGGTCCGCGTCCTCCACCGCTGACACGCGCTCCCCCAGGCCATCTATGTCTCGGCGCAACTCCCGCTGCTCTCCCGCCAGTTCCTGTTTCAGGGCTTGGAAGTCGTCCCTCAGGGTGTTGAAGAGGGAGGCAAGAAAGGCCTTCGTGATAGGAGCAGACTCGTCATCCTGGCTTGAGGTGCTGACTGGTGTCTTAGGGGATAATGGCACCGGGACCCTATCCCCTTTCGGGGCATTTTTGTGAAGCATGTCAACAATGTTGCGGGATCCCTTGCGTCCCGTGTTGGCCATGATGCCAGTTTTCTGCAATCGCTGAGGGACTGGGGGGGGCTCCTCGGGAGGCTGCAGGTAGCACCACGGCAAAATCGGGAATAGGACCTGTTAGGCCTACGAGCTCGTGTGGAGTCCTAGAAATGCAGTGTGATGAGGCCGCCGGAGTGTCTTCGGGTACTTCCACCCGCTTGGGAGGGCCCAGAGTCGGCCAACGCAGGCCCAAGTCCGCCGTGCCCCCGGGGTATCAGCAAGAGTCCTCGTGATCACATCTAATCTAGGGTGCAAGGTGGCTGGTGCTCCCCATTTGGGTTAGCTGTATTCCCCTTGTAGAGATTAGGAACTTCCGTAGCTAGCCAGTTAGAGTGTGTGCTGGGTCCGAGGGGACAGCTGCCGGCACATCGCATCCTCAAGGGTGCCCCCGTCTCCCCTGGGGACCCCTAGTGTAATGGCCGAGTATCGAGGGGTCAGTCGTGGTGGGAGTCCAACGGGGTGGGCCACTGCCACCCCAGTGCAGAGATGGGTAATGTCCTCCCCTCTCGTGGGCGGCCACTGGTGCGCTCTCGTAGTAGGCCCGACGCCTGGGCTCCGATTTCAGGGGGGGTGCGCTCCTCACCTGCTGATCCCGGGGTCACCACCCGGCCGACCAAGCACCGGCGCGCAGCAACTCCGCCAATCCTGGGTCGGCGGTCGGGGCTCCTCCCGGACCGAGGTCCGGATCTCCGTCTCCTCCGCCGCCCCCGCACCGGCCGATTTTTTCAGGCGTCGGGGCCAGCCGCCACACACCAGGCCCGGAGACTCGACGTCCCGCAGATGACCCCGCAACTACAACGGGCAAAGAGGCTGGAGCTCGGTTTCTTTTCCTGCGTGGGCTAGGCCCCAAGCCGGGGGATCGAGTGCTTCAGTAGCCCGCCCAGCAGCTTCCAGACGCTACCGCAGCCGGCCCCGGCTGTACACCGGTCGCGGGAAGCCCGGGCCGTCAAGCCGTTGTCTCGCGGGCCGCTGTAGTTGACCTGCCGCTCTTTCCGCAACGGACCCCAGGGGCGCAGGAATCACTCCAGGCGCCGGGCACCCGCAGCCACCATTTCGCAGCCTCACGCTGGCAAGGGCTCCCGCCGAACGTCCACGGCTCCCACGGGCGGTGCAGCTCAGTTCGTCGAGCGAGGAGCACCGTGGTAAGTACTGCACCCCCGGCCGTGAATTATGTGAGTTAGGGGGTAATGCACGCTATTGAAAGGGGCGATACGGGGTTCAGGGCCGGGGAGCCTCGCAGGACACGTCTGGTCAGGCTGACATCTTAGCCACGCCCCTACAGTGGCTTTTAAATGATTTATTACATTTTGCAATGAGCGAGGGCTGGTGTTAAATGAAACAAAAACAAAATATATGATTTTTAGAAAAGGAATGGTTAAGCCCAACGAAAGACCTGTGTTAATTGGTAACAGTAACTTGGAGCGTGCTGATGCTTTTGACTATTTGGGCATCCGCCTGACTCCATCAATATATTGGGTGGCACATATTGAAAAGGTGAAGATGCAACTTATACATCAGACCGCTAACAGTACCAAAATACACAGGAAAACAATATCAAGAGAACTTGCACCCGCTCTGGAAATCTATAACACAAAAGTATTAGGGGCGTGCTCTTTATGGGGCACAGGTTTGACAAGTTGCTTGCCTGCAATTGAAAATCATTTCCTCAGATCCTTGGCAGATCTACCTGCAAGTACCCCGCTGGTGCTTGTATACTTGGATCTTGCTCAAAGGCAGTTGGCACATAAAGTAAGTTACAAACTCTTGATGTTTTGGCACAGGCTGTGGGCCATGGATGAGCTTCTACCATACCGGGAGTCACTCCCCGAGCTACTAAAGTCTTCATTGATCACCTCAATTCCCTGGTTTAGAGTATTAAAAGAGTTACTAGGGACGCTTGGGATGATGAGGTTCTGGTCTGATCCAGATAGCCTGGTATCGGTATCCAGAGTTAGGCTGAAGGAAATGTTTTGGTAAACAATACTACTGCAACTCTTGACAAAAGCTGTAAATGTAATGTAATGTAAATTTATACTTGTATAACGCACTACTCACCCGCAAGGGTCTCAAGGCGCTTGTACGAATACCGCTGTGGAACCCATCCTGGCTTTCCCTGTGAGGTGTCCACTCCTGGGCACCCCCAAGGTGGAGGCCAGGCATCCTTAGCGTTGTGGGGGCCGTTGTGGAGATTAAGCAAGCTATTGCCCAGAGTTGCAGAGTGGGACTCCATGATTGGAATAGGCACCGAGGCGAGAATTATCAGGTCCGTGGAATTTTGAGCCCAAGACCCGCCGAGGCGGGGAATTGAACCCTGGTCCTGGGCTAGACCTCTGCATCAGGGTCTGCCGCTCTAACCATTGAGCCACACTTCTCCAAAAGCTGAGGGACACTTGACTACTGAATTCCTCAATTTTAAATGTGTCCCCTGTTTTGAGGACACACTGGATGAAATCGTCCCTCCTCTGGCCCGGAAACTTTTTTTCCAGTTTTGCTATAAAACTATGCCCACAAAACTTTTTTGTAAAAACTGGAGCAATGATGCAGTCACTGATGATTTTTGTCCTGCCTGTAATGCAAGCCCTGAATCCATTGTGCATTTGCCATTTTTTTGTTCTAACTATAAATCTCTCAGGGAAAAATGGATAATACCACTTTGTAAACTAGTTGGACCTGGCCACTATCTGGAGGTGTTAAGAATATTGAGTACGGATACACGTAGAGTTGTGGCCTTTGGTTTGTCCAGATACTGGCATGCACTGTGGATGCACTTTATGATGGACCTCGATTTGCCTAACAATTGATATGTACTGTAGAAAAAGCGCACAGTAAGTACTTCATGATGAAATCATCCACTAGAAGTATGTGTGATTTTTCTTTTATATGAAATGTTCTTATCTATGTTATTTGATTCTCCTTTATTGTATAATGTATGTGCTGTGTACTTTTATGATCTTTTATGATCAAAATAAAGTGATTATGATGATGATAGAGACATCTATTTCAAAAGCAATGGGGTAATCCAGTATCCATCAGAACCTGGGCCTATGCAATATTAACAACAATTGATTCTGTCGGGTCAAACAATTACTTTGTAGTTTTAAACATTTGAGTACACATAAACACTGAACACACGCAAAATGACAAACACAATATGTTATTCATACAAAAGGTAATATTTTACTTTGTATTTTCATCTTATTCAAAAAAAGGGGCGGTCAAGAATTCCCAAAACTAACTGGAAAGGCTGTCCGAAAAATGAATTCATAAAACAGCACACGTGAGCGTGATTAACGTGACATAGTGGGTGTGGTGATAGTGACAAAATGTGTGTATTAAACACAAATGTGACAAAATACTGTACATATATTTACAATAAAAACTTTTTGAAAAACTCCAATTTCAAATTCGACAAACAGTGTTGATAATTGAATTATACAAAGTTGCATGCTAGCAAGCCTGTTGGAGCATGGAAGGACAAACAACCCTCGACGTTTCGAACCTGACAAATAGCATGAGTTTAAAGATGTCAAAGACGGGTCTTCTTCACGACAGGATGAAAGGTTGGACAGCCTGCAGAAAAAATTCTCTATGAGAGTGTTTTCAGAAAGTTGGTAGAAACATGCCGTTAAGCGGACTACATTTGATCCACTTACTGAGTTTTCAAAAATTGAAGAAAAATGGGACAAGCCCATTAGGCCTTAAGAGGCTAAGTCAGATGTGTATTCCAACTAAACGTCATGGATATACTGCATCGGATATCTAAAATAATGGAGGGAGATTGATGTAAAGGATGTCTATTAATCCCTTAGTGCATTTGAACATATGTTGAAGGTCCTGCATTTTATCTTTTGTGTCGTTTGTCCACATATAGTTTGTCGCAGGGACATTTGATGGCATAAATCAAGTTGTTCTTGTTACCTGGGTCCAATCCTGTTTTCCATGACATTGCCTCTCTGGGTGTTAGAATTTTCCTAATTCGGGTTCTCTTATGACATCTGTGCAGATGGTATTCAATTCTTCTTCCCCTTTAGTTCTATGCCATACCCATTAATTCTAAACCACAATCTCGTACTGTGTAATGTCAATAGACCATTAGATGGCACTATCTGGCAGATGCATCAAACTTATGTTTTGCGAGTCCTTAATAGCGAATTTTAAGGAATCGCTATTAAAGACTCGCAAAACGGGATGCATGTAGGAATCGCAATGTTATTAGCGATTCCTACAGATTCCTTATTTGCAATTCGGTAAAGGCCCATAGGAATGAATGGGAAAGCCATTCCTTATTAGCGATTAGCTATTACCAAATCGCTAATGTTCCGCTATTTCAAGGGTGCCAGGGTGTCCAAAGGACACCCTATTACACCCCCGAAATGGACCTGTGCACAAATGTTACACACACACATGCCCTAAGGGCATATGTGTGCGCAACATGTAACTTTGAAAAATGCACTTTTTAAAATGCACTAAAGTGCATTTTTCAAAGTTTTAGCAAATTACCACAAAGTTCAACTTCATGGTAATTTGCTCCCCCTATTAGCGAATTCGCTATTTTTTTGGGTTTCATGCATTGCATTTAAGGAATCTCATTTTGGGATTCCTTAAATGCAAGAGCAATTTAAGGAATCGCTATTTAGAGATTCCTTAAATTGCGATTTCCCCATTTGGGATGATGCATCCCAAATGCAAAAATACCGGGAGCAAACGGCCAGATTCTGAGAATCTGCCCGTTTGCTCCCGGTATTTTCTTCGATGCTTCTGCCTGTTTGTGCCTTCAGCTGAGTCTAATACGATCCAGTTCCCAAGACACACTAACTGCATTTCCTTTGGGCAGGTGTCACTGTCCCAACAAACTCCTTTATCATGAACAAAATTTACTATGGCTAAAATGTCTTTGTTCTCTTAATTGTATTCTAGTTCCTTTTGCACCAGAGAACTCCCTCCCCCTAAATCTAAAAGTTAGCACAGCCTTTTAGTCTTCCATGGCCACATTAATTATTCATCGGCTGTTTCTTGAGAACCAGTGCCACTGATCACATCCTTCTTTCTCATACCCCCCCTTTTATGTCTAAACATGGTATCTACATCCTATCACTATGAATAATGTTCACCTTCTCAAATAATCCCAATGTAATAAGAAGATAGATCAGCTTTGGAAATGTGTTGGTGCAGTCTGTTTAGAGTCCAAATAATCTTAAAGTTGGGAGCCCTGGTGTTCCCTGGTTACTGTCTTAGTGTGAATGTTCTCCTACATTCCAGGTCAGGTGGGAACATTCAGTCGTGGGTGGCTGCCTTGGCAGGGAGGTGTGAGCCCAGGTATGCATGATGAAAGAGGGTCTGGAGATACAGGAAACTCCTGCAGTTAATAAAGGGGGCACATTAAGTTGAAGGTAATTTTCTAAAGTGGTGGGATTGTGCTTTTAATAAATTCTCAAGGTCATTATTACGTTTCCCACCTTAATGAGCTTTTTAAAAAAATCTTCACTCTCCCAGACCCAAAACAGCATTCATTTACTTTATTCGATTATATTATACCTTTACTGTAGATCCACAAAACAGCTATTGAAGCTTTTGTGCATGCCTTTACAAAACACGGTGCAACACCCAATATCAGAGCTGACGCCAGGTTTCTGATTCATGCATAATCTTTGATGTTATAGTCTTCTCTTCCCATCTTATGGATCACTTTTGTTCAACCTTTTGGCCCTATATAAAGAAACAAATGAAATAAGAGAAAGTTAAAAATATCTTGTAACAATATATTTTACCCCAGTCTACATCTCTCTTGCTTTTTTCAGCTGCTTCATATGTATTGAATCAGTGTAGTATTTATGTGTAGTGGTAACTGGATAACTACCTCAATGTTATAAGTATGTATGCAGTTAGAATGAACATCGTTTTTCCAAATTCTTTAAAAAATGCACTGAGGTCCCTCTCATTATTACTGATAACGGCCAGTAACCTTTTGATATCTTCAGATGTCTTTATTTTTTCTCTTTTTATCATAGTGTCTCTTCTCCTCTGTTGTATATGGTATTTCCTCCAATGACTACTCCTTGTCTCCTTCTGTTCTATCTAGAAATCAAATCGGAGGACGAAGAGCATCACTCCTCCTCTGAGAAACGAGAGGCATCCTCTGCGGTGCATGCTCGCTCGACTCCCAGCTGTGATGGATGCACTACTCCAAAATCTGAAGGGAAACCAGAGGATGGCGGTAAAGGACATCCTTCAGGTAATAGTGATGAAGGTGTTTTGTCTTTTATATCAATGCTGGTGGCAAATGTTTTTACACATCGCAATGTCACATTTCAGCATTCTTAGTGAATGGTTTTCCTTGACAGCATTTTGAAATTAATATCGACAGTACTGATCACTGCCTTTTTCCAGCCTTTGAACTATTTCTGAATCGCTCCTCAAGCTTGCCTGTTAGAACCTACAGTGCCATTTAGAGGTTCATGCTGCTGTATTGACCACCAGCCTACAACCAGGTCTTTCAATTGGAACGCAAAAATTCTTCTTTGCTGTATTGAGCTCCTCTTTTGCAATTAGATACCCACCACTACTCTCAGACCTGCTATATCATTTCTCTACAGCTCTGTAGACCCATCCACTATGCAGACAGCCCTCCACTTCTCAATACCTCCAATTAGTTCACATCCCTCGCCTTTCTGATGAGCTCTCGTATTCCCTCGACTACCCAATAAACTTAAAATTGTTCTATGAGTCATCCATTCGCCCTTGCCTTGAAGGATATCTACTATTACAGAGTCTTTTACATGAAGTCCACTTCCTCTCAGAGGGAACTTCTGCTCTACCACCTTTTGTGATCCCCACAGAGCCAGCTGATCCAGAGTGCACTATGCCTATACACATATACTGGTCCTATCTGGATACCCTCTGTTTTTTCCTGTGACATTCACTCTTCTTTAGATCCATTCACTACCTTCTGTGTCCCTTCAATAATAATTTTTGGGCACAGTCTTTTGAAGTAATTCATTTATCGTACTGTAAATCAGACACCAAGATTTTTGTCTAGGGTTCAGCTTATGCCCTTGACTTTTTTCAACTTCCCAGGGTGGATACCAAGATGCACCTTCCATGAAAAATCATATGTTATCTTTGCAAAACACTGCAATTAAACTTCTTGACCCATTAATTCCAAGGAAGTTAAGATTCAGCCGTTTCCCTAAACACTCATTCGGTCTTTTTTTAATATATCTACTGGTTTAATAGCTTACAATATAATGTGTATAGCATCATGTAGGATGTTACCTGATAGACTTTTTTTTTCACAACAAATTTTTATTGTTGACACACAGAAGACCCAGATAACACAGGGTAGCACATTGTATATGTATCATGGTAGTATTAAAGATGTCAAGTTTTACACAATAGAATCGTTGGAAGAAGGAGTATGTAGGAAATTTAATGAAACACATTAAAAAATTACAAACAAAAAACATTAGTATCTTATAGTGTCTATATAAATTATTAGACAAAGACTCCCGTCGTAATGTTTGAATACAGGTACAAATATTCTCACTGTGAGCACCCAACTTTTGATCTCTATGACAAATCATCGTTGCGCAACGCAGGGGGAACAGGTTCAAGATACACACCCTGATGGTCAGCCCACTGCTTCAATATCTTCGGGTGTTTCTGGGGACACCTGCATGCCTTAAATATCGGAAACGCTAATCCCATGGAGAAGTCAAGGCCCTGTTTCCAGACTCCTATAGATGGCGGAGACGTCGCCTTCAATGCCTTGGCATTATCACGCTTGGCCAGAGTAAGCCCCAGGAATAACAGATGTCTTTTGTATCCATTGCCTCCAATCTCTGGGGGGCTGCTGGACATACCATCGTTTCCACTGTAGTCAGGTCAGAGTCAGGAAAGGCCATCAGTCCTTCTTCCTCAAACCCGAGGAGGCAAGGTTCAGGGTCTCCCCTAAATACTACATTCAGGGGAGTTACAGGGCTGTGCAGGTTGGGACCAATGGGTCTCTTCCTTGGAGTGCGTACACCCCCTATTATGCCACCCTCTAGTGGGAGGGGGCATGAGCCGCTCCATAATTGGCTGGGACCCCTCATCTCCAGGATGGAGGGTATTGAGATGTTTTTCACCTCGCCTTCCCCACTTGATGGGCAGGGTTGGCAAAGGTGGGCACACCTCTCATCCTAACTCGGTTTTTCAATAAATTGGCTTGCCCAAAGTGGGTGTCAGAACTGGTGGGAGCCATTTGCTGGGGGCAGCAAAAGACAGGGACAGCTTACAAAGGTGGCAGGCCTTTGAAGCTTTCCCTTCGTGGACCCAGGCCAACCTGGGGGAGGAGGCATGACACCTCTGCCCAGGATGGGCTTTGTCTCTGGACCCAGGGAGCGGAGGCTCTCTACCCAGGGGTCCAGAAACCTGTCTGGTGGTGGCAAATGGCGGGCAGTCATCCAGGAACCGCACTAGGGCTGGTCGTTTTTCTGGGGGCATCTCTTACATGCTCTCTGTGTGCATTTTATATTAAATCCCGCACTGGCATCAGTGTTGGTGTAATGTGCTGAACAGTTTGCTACCAAACTCCCCAGTTTTCAGTGAAGCCATTATGGAGCTGTGGAGTTATAATGTCCAACTCCCAGACCATATACTCTTTATGCCTTTACTGCACCTACAATGTCTAAGAATGGACTTGGACACTGTAGGGGTACAGTGCTCATGCAACTGTATCCTCACCTGTGGTACAGTGCACCCTGCTGGAGAGGTGGCTTACCTAGGCCACAGGCAGTGGTTTGCAGGCATGGCACACAAGGATGTGTGTCCTGTTGACTGTTCACATTTCTCTGCACCAAAGCACGCAGCCTGCATTGGCTGTGTGTGTTACAGTCTAGGGCCTCTAAGGGTAGCACAACAGGTGCTGCAGCCCTTAGAGGTCTTCCCTGGTCTCAGTGCCCTTTGTACCAATGGTATCATTTACAAAGGGCTTACATGTGGCCAGAGAGGTGCCAATTGCGGGTACAAAGTTACGGCTTCGGGAAAGAACACAGGACCTGGGAACCTGATTGCATCTGATGCATTTTGACTTGATGTGCCCAGGGCCCATCAAGTCAAAATGCATCAGATGTCAGGCAAAAAGGGAGGGTAACCATGCAAAATGGGGCTCTTTCCTAAGTCTGATGCCTGGGTATATTCAAAAGGTGAGAAATCTGCATTTAGTCTCCTACCAGAAAAGGCACTGCTGAAGGAAAGTAACCTGTTAATTAATAATGCAGGATCAATGGGACCCTGTCCCGGAAGGATCAATCATGTCATTGCATTGACAGCTACATAAGAGAATTGTGCACTTCTGCCATTTATGCAGTGAGTGGGTGAAAATGTCACCTCTGTTTTCTGTGAGGTTTCTATTCTTTTGTTTCTTTTAAAGCTTAAGGGCACCTTTTCAATATACAAAAGTAGAAATAATTGGCTTCATCATTGTTTACTACCGGGTTTATGTAAATGATCTAGCCTAACCGAATCTCATAGCCTTGTCATAAGATTGCTGACTGAAAATTTCTTTTAGACCTGAGGAAACTGCCAGTTTGCTTACACTAGCCAACACAGTAGCAGCCTCAGTGTGTTTGCACTCCATGTTACTCTTTGCAGCCTATTAATATTTGTTTGCCAATTCTGCCTGATACATTTGGATACACGACCATGTTTGCACTTATTGATATTACCTGCAGGTTGATAGTCACAGCTAGATTACAAATGTGGTTAAGTACAGTCAGTGGTATCCTTTCCAGTAAAATATATGGCTATGGGTGCAGAAATCACTCTATTCTGCAGGAAGTTTCAAAGAGTCTAGTTAATAGCAATCCTTCTGCTACTCTTGCAGTTCTATCTGTTGGGTGTGCATAAAGGTGTAGTCGGCGGGGCATAGGTGGTATGGCCATTGGCACCATTCCCTGTGAGCTGTACATCTATTTCAGTACTCTTCTTGGCGTTGGGGAAAGGACATTACCAATAATTCACCTGTAACCAAGTCTTGAAATCCTATTCAATTTTAACCAAATTAATTGGCCTAGAGAGCCTAAAAGGCATTTACTAGCACATCGTTCTCAAAGCATCTTACAGTGAGTATAACTCTAGGTTTCCCTGTAAAATTTGCTTGAACTATAGCCAGTTTTGACCAACGCTGCGTGGCCCCGTGTGCCTTAAAATGCACCACTCGCCACACAATAATCACCAAAAGTATCTTAATTGAGAAGACCAAGAACATTGTCAAAATGCTGTCTTATAGCCCTTTGAGCTATGCACTCTGTTATGTGGCTCAGTCTACACTATTCCGCTTAACATTGAAAAATAAAAATCCTTATGCAGGGCAGATTTCTTTAACACCCCACAGTCAAGTTCGCAAATTACTTTCAGTTTTTACAAATGCTAATCTTGCTATATGTATGAATGTTTCGAAGATATGCTCAAGTTACAGATGCTCCTAAGGTCCCTACGATGCCTAGGATAAACTTTGTAGAAGTCCATATTGTCTGACCACTAGATGATCGAAGAGGTTGCACTTAGGTAGGATTTCCATTATCCTCTTGCTGATCTGCCTGTACAAGCATAGTGATGCAATAACAATACGTACATGGTCAACTTTAAGTGTTTAAGGAGTTTCCATAACAACTGCATACTGAGCTTGGGTTAACATTTGAATATGATTACATTTGTTACTGCTGTCTCGTCGTCGTTAGCCATACTACATAGATGCAGTGTGTAGTACTCGACATCACCTTTTATAAGTCATAGGTAAGTGTACCACGGTGGGCAATATTTTCTTTCTTTTTAGTTAAGTGGTGGTTGTTTTCCATTTATTTTTATTAGTTTATATTGCTTATTTATCTGGTCCTTTCGTTCTTAAGCCACAGTCAAGGACAATATTTTCCAATTTGAAGTAGCCAATAGTCCAGTACAGAGAATGAGTCGGGGCACTCAAAACAATAGGCAATATTGAACAAAGCCAATGTTGACACCCATATTTGCAGTTGCCTACCAAATCATGCATCTCTCACACCATCATTTGTAGACCCAGGAGTGGGTATTATTGTGAGAATTAATAAAAGAAGCATGTTAAGCTTTTCTAAGATAGCCACAACAAAGTAATTCTGTTTTAGGACGGGAATGTTTGCCTGGAAGTCGTTTTTCTAATTTATGCATAAAAATAATTTATGTTGCTATGCATGTTTACCTATTTGCCAATCTTTTACTTCTTTGGTATTAGTAGTTTATACATTTCTCATATTTTTGAATGTTAATATTTGCAAATTTTGATATTATAGATTCTTCTTATTGATATCTGCTATGTATAACCCTCTGATACCTCAAAGCCCCCATGTCCTAATCCTCTAACAATGATGTTTAGAAGGGTGGTTGAATCCATCACTTTTGGATTGACCAACTTGTTTTATTTCTGGAACCCCATCCGTTCTCAGCCTCTACTTGGTTAGCACGTGGTCACTTTGGGCTCAAGGATCCGTGGAGACTGAGGGAGATAACCAGTCAAGGTGAAGAGAGAACGATAGATGCTGACATGTACAGTGTAGGCTAGTACTTTGGAAGTACATCTAAATGCCTGGAGAGGAGTTTGTACATAGTGGATGCACAGCCAAGGGACATTGTCTAACTCCTATTCTATTCATCCCCTTTGTGCTGCTTTTGTGTCGTCACTAAAGTTGAAAGGGGGCTGCAACTATTAATATGCCTTTTCCATAAAAAAATATAGATCTAGCTGTTTGTATTCCGTCATCTCGTAACACTGTGTGCGCTATGTTTCATGTGCAAGAGTTCAGGAGCTACCAGCAGAGGCAGGGTCGAAGGAAAGAGTCATTTCACAAGAGTGCCACAGAGAAAACTTTGAAAAAAAGAAGTCTAAATTAAATCAAATTACGAACTTATTTATAAGGATCATAGCAAAAGATGGTAATGTTCATACTTACAGAATTGCTCCATGGGCTAGAGGAAAAGCAGCGGACAGAGGACTCCAGAAAAAGCAACGTGGCTGTGGTTGTGAGAACACAGTCTGGTGACAGAGCAAAGGGCAAGAGCAAAAAGCTGAGAACTGTGACCATGGAAAGAAATATATCAGGAGTTAGTCAAAGCAAGATTAACTTCTAAAAAACAATTTAAGATCAGTAGCGAACAAAAATGTATTCTTGCTCCATAACCATTCTGATGCTCATAAGGAAGGCTACGTACTAGTTAACTGAGCCATTAAAATGAAGTTATAGAATGAATTGTATTTTGGAGTTCAGTCCTTATGATGTCCATGAGTGTAGTTTGCTGATGGCTGCAACAACCAGCTCTCCTTAAACTTTGTTTCTATGCAGCTCTAAAACAACAGATAATTGATGGGAACATTGTGAAGGCGGTCGGGGAGCTGGATAACAACCCATTGTCCAAAGCCCTTGCCCGGCACCTTGGAATTGACATCTCTCCAGAAGGACGTGCATCCAAGAACCGAAAGGGCATTGCAGTAATAGTACATGGAGCACCACTTACAGGTACGTGTCAGAGCATAAATGGGGCCAAGAAGAATTGTGCCGGGGTAGGATTGATAGAGATAGCTGGGAAATGTTCAACAAAAGGTGGGCAGGAGATAGCTGAGAAGATGGACATGGACAGGGAAAGAAGGAGAACAGCTCATAGTTAATGCCTAGCGTGGAAAGTGGAAGGCATAATCAGCATTTTGGAGCAGAGATGGTTAACTGGACACCAGAATAACTGTTTGCAGTTTAGATGTCATGGAAAAACAACATGGAAATTGGCAATGGGAGATGGGTCTTTGAACTTTGCAGAGTAAAATAGAGAAAATACAAAAAGAGAGTGGGAGGAAATGGTGTTACGCAGTGACATGAAGGTAAAGGAGGTCTGTGAACATGTGTTGTTTTTGATGGCAGGAACATTTTTTGCCACACCTTTTGGGATTTATGTACACTGTGCCCGTTCTGTTATTAGATGCATGTGATATGGCGTGTTTGAAAAGCATTAACTTTTCAAATGAGATCATTATCTGAGTATTTACTGAGTAATGGGATTACCCTGTGATTGTTGTAACAAAGGTCCAGACAGAGTATATCTCTAAGCAGTATAGAAAGTTCAGTCCATTTGCCAACTCTTTGTTTTCATAGACTCAACGTTCAGATGTGTTTTGTGGGACAGCAAATGGGTGTTACAGAGGTCTCCTGAAGAAAACATTTTATGTCATAAGAGTACAATGAGGTCTCCTTTTCTTACAATTCATTTGTATGCTGCATAATTCTGGAATGTTGATGTTCTTAAAATTGCACAAATCCAGTGTTAAAGAAATGTAATTGACCTAACTGAACTTCTCCTGTAGCACACTATGCTGCAGTGTAGGGAGGGAGGGATAATTTGACAGTTTGCTTACGTAAGAAGTGAAGCACAAATGGTCATATTTATTGCTATACAATAAGCAGTCTCGCCATCATTTTTATTTCAGGAAAGACACAAATTGCAATCTCCTTGGCGAAGTACTATGGAGCTGCCTACCTATCCATTGACTCCGTGATCCTGGAGGCCATTAAGGACGGTAGCAGCCAAGCAGGCCTTAAAGCAAGGGAGTTGTGTATTAGGGCAGCTCTGGAACACGCCCAGCGGGAGGCAGATGAGAAAGGTGAGTCCATTCCGTGAGCAAGAATCCTCAGTGCTAAAAGACATGTTAATGGCAGCCATAATATACCCTTTCCGTACTTTATCCTAGCATTGTGCATACTGGAACCAATACTGATAAACTACGCGTATTGGTGGGTGCCTCAGGGGGGAAACCAGGGCTACAAGTGTGTGGATGAATGTAGGTGAGCGTGCTTTGCAGACTTGATTATCTTGTAACGGTCTTGGGTATTGAACCTTCGATCTGGTGTGCATTCAAGCTTGAACATTTTCTCTAGTGAAGCCTTGATCTTCAAATGCCCACAATCAATACAGACAGACGGCAGCTGATTTAATATGTGAAAATACACTTTTAGATATGTAAATCATCCAAACAGTTGTTTACATTAGATGTTTGGTCAATCAGATGATTTTCTATTTAAATAATGGTTACTGTTACAAATGATCAATTCAAATGCAAGGAAAACACCAATGGGGCCTAATCCTACATTAACATTAACTTGTGACTTTATTTTTTTGTGACAGAATCAACACCCTAACAATATAGAATGTAACACACTGCCTTTAGCAAAAATAGTACATTCACTTGTGCACGGTTTAAATTCTACTTTTGAGAATATGATTTGCCAACTCATAGCATGGTTCATAACAATTAAAAGTACAATGATATTCTGAACGCAGCAGGCAGATAGAAATACATATGGGCACCCTGAGACGGCTGGCATTCCCAGTATCCCCCAGTCACTGCTAAACGCTTGTTGAAGGCACAGATAGCAAGTGAGGACTGGAAGCAGGAGGGTAACAAACATTACTATTAAGTAATAAGAATGTGACATCGTTGTGGGAGCTGATGACTCAGCAGCTACATGTGGAATTAATATGTTCAAGCTAGGGGGATGTTATGGGTCAAAGTGGGCAGGAACTCTCTTTACAACTGAGGCACTACCACTCTCCTAGGGGCACCAGGTGTGGAGTCTCTGACTTCAGTGTGCCAGAGTCCATCCTCCCAATAGGCCCTGATGGAGCCACTGACATCTCCCTGCTCCTGTGCAGCATCTTGCTGCCTCAAGCCTTCAAGAGTGGGGCAGACCTGCGGCCCAAGGCACAGCTGTTCCCTAGAAGGTCTCCATGGGCCCAGGTGCTCTACCTCGTAGGGTTCAAACTCCTTGGGCCCCGCTCCCTCTGGGGCTGGCATGTCCCTGGGGAGAGGGGTCCTGGTCTTTTTGCTGTGTGGAAGCTATTTCTCTATGTCACACACTATGTCAGGGATTTGCAGCATGTCTGCATGTGTCTTTCTTTCTACTTCAGTCCATCCTGCAGTCTCCAGATAATTTCCAAGCAAACAAGGGACTGACGTCGTCTTTAGCCTTAGTGTTTTGTCATAAAGAAGCAGATCATCAGCTTCAAAAGAAAGTGAGTGCTCATTCATCGAGTGGTGTGTACATCTACAGCCTTCTTCTTCATGTTGATTGTGGGAATATGCAGGATATCAACGTGGAAAACGAGGAACACTTTTATGCAGTATTACTGCCAGTAAAAAGAGATATGGCAGCAGGACAAGTTAGACTGCCATACAGGGCAATTGAGCAGTACCCGAGGGGCTGGTCTGACAGCTCAGTGTGTGTGCAATTTTTGTCTGTGTCTGGGTCTTTTTTATAGTCTGCTGGACTTTTTTTTTCTGTCTTTTTCCCTGATATTAAAACAAAGATTGCCTGTGTGAGAAGTTGGCCTGATATATAATGTTCACTATTCTAGTGAGCACTCTGTATCAGTCCAAACAACCCTTATTGATGATTGGTTGTAAGTCAACCTTATAGACCAGCTATCCTAGTAGCATGGATACGAGCAGTCTAAGGCTAAGACTCTAGAGGGCGTGTTAAGCCAGCTGTTTTACCATCACATTACCCCTTGAACACCAAGTGAAAGGACACCACACAAGTTGTTATCAAAAATAAAGTATATTTATTTATAACAGGACTACCCTGGCTCTTTATGAGACAGGGAGCTAAGCACACAACAAAACTCTTAAAGAATTACTGAAAGTCGCACAATTTACACAAATGCCCGAGGGGCACGAAAAACCATATACACAAGAAGTGGAATGCGAAGTTACTAGCAGGTAAGTAATACTTTTCTAGACTGTAGAAACGCTAGGCCTACAATGCTGAACCCTTAGATTAGAAGCAGGAGGCCTAGGGACGCCGTGTGCAGAGTGGGAACTCTCACGCGTGATGCGGGAACAAGTCTATGGATACTAGCACTTTGCAAAGTTACTGTTCTCGGGCGAACCCGACTAGGTGGGTTGAAAACAAGGGTGGATCCGAACACTTAGGGTGTTGGACTATGCTGGAGCACCGGAGTACTCAGTTTACCTAGCCCAGGGGCTGCGGCTGCATAGGGTTCAAGTTGCGTCGGAAACCCTCGTTGAAGATCCAGGAGCCTGAAGAAAGAAGTTGCTGGCAGGCGGCCAGTGAAGGAGTTCGTGGTGATCCAAGCCTGGATCAGGGAAGAAGAAACCTGTAAGCAGAGGGGACCAAGTTCTGAATCACTAGCCAGTGATTTGAGTGGGCACCAGGATGGCACCGGACGAAGTCACCTCAGCCAGGTGAGTGGGCGCTGCTGGGCTCTGCAGTCTCTTGGACCAGGAGGCGTTGTCGGCGACCAGGATGGAGGTGCGAGCTGTCCCACGAAGGTTCTTGCTGTCGACGTCGCTGGACCCAGGATTGGGCAACAAGTCTTGGCAAATGCAAGGCCCACGCGGTGGACCTAAAATGGCGTCTTGAGTGGACCAGGAGGGTCCAGGGTGCTCCTCTTTTGGAGGGGAGCAAGGGCTAGTCTGGAGCAACCAGACCAGCAGTGGTTGTCGTCGTAGAGCGTCGTGAGAGGGCCACTAGCCAACGGGCAAGCGACCTGGACAACGCGGTGAGTAGCAAAGAGCAGAAGGGCCCCACGCAGATCTCGTGGATGCAGGGGGGCTGAACTTCGGTGCTGGAGCTGCTCAGGGTCGGGGCTTCTCTTACCCCAAAGCACTCAGTCGAGGGTCACTCAGCGGTCGTGCTGGACAAGCGTCGTGCAGTTCTGAAGATGGCCGGTCCCTCGAGGTCTCGTCGCACCCACGGATCACAGCTGGGCTGATGATGTAGGTTGAGGTCAGAGGTGCCAGGGAAGCCGGTTCTCGTCGTGCTCGAGCAGTCTTGATCCGGAGGAGAGACTGGCAACAAACCGCGATGCTTGGTTGGTGCCTGCTGCTGCAGGGTGACTACTCCTTAGTCACAAGGGAGAATCTTGGGAAGAAGTCTTGAGTTCCTTTCGTGGAAAGTAGTTTCAGGATTCAAAGATGATCTGCTCTGGAAGGGGGCCAGTTCCTACCTTTATCCTGCAAAAAGGGGCTGGCACGCGACTAAGTCCTGCCCTATGGGTGGGACTAGGAGGGGGGTGGTTACACCCCTCTCCTTTGGCGGGCTTTCCCCAGATCAGGGGCTGGAGTGCCCCTGGAACTGGTTCCAGCCGGCCTATGCACAGTGAGCACCGGGGTGCCACTTGCAGTCACCTTCCTCTAAAGCCCTGCCTACCTAGGATACACAAAATCCTGTCTGGGACGGTGCTGGCACCGCCCCTGGCAGGAAACCCTTTGTCCTTGCCTCCTGGGCTGGGAGGACTCCCAGCAGCAGGAGGGCAGACTTGTGTCTCGGTGGCAGCGTCCATTTTGTGGAGCTAAGGCTCTGTCTGACTTTAACCGGGGTTACAGGTTACATACATGTCGTGTCCCTCTAGAAGGGTGGAATGCTAACCCCGTCGCCAGAATTGGCGAGGGGTTAGTATTCCAATTCGTATGACACCTTACTCGACATGTTTTGATAATGCGATACCAGAGTTGGCATATAACCGCGAGGATTATAATGCACTTAAGAGTATATGGTATGCGATATCATGGAAACGGCTAAGGGATGGATCCCGAAAGCCGCAGACAGGCTCAGCTCATGCCAGAGCACTATCTCACACGATTCCAAACACTCTGCCTTCAGGATTGTGAAGGCCTGCCATAGGAGTGACTGATAGGAGATCTGTGTGTCCATTTTAGGGTTAGATATAGGTATACTATATCTAAAGCAAGGGGTGATTACACCACCTTGCCCCAGCTGTCAAGCAGCCAGTTGTGTCAGTTTTGGATGGCCAGCCAGGGGTGGCATAATACATGCTTCAGCCCCTGGTAGGCCCTGGGTACACCTATGCCCTGGATACCTAGGGTATACTGTACAGGGTCTGATAAGGTGACTCAGTATCCAATTGGATATGTACCTAGGGTACATGGAATCCATTTTAACAGAGAGAGCAGTGGGCCTGGGGTCCTGAATAGCAGGGCCCCAGGTCAACTAAGTCAGAAAACCAGCAAAACACCAGGCAAAAAGTTGGGGGCAACCATAGTCGGGGATCTACCTTCCTACAGCCTGCAACAAGCTCAAATCTAAGTTGACTTCGTTACATTGAAAAAACACTTACACAGTGTGTCTTTACAACATCCAAACTGCTCAATTTGCAAACATGGACCACTTGTAAGCTATATAATTCGCTAAGGGCAATTTCTGTCCTAGTGAGATCCTACTTTACTGCATCTGTTTCAACAAGGTATGCTTGTTTAGCCTTCACGCCCTTTCAACAGCTGAATGATGCTCGATTTGTAATTACAGGTTGTTGGTCCGATTGAACCATGTCAATCAATTTAAGATCCAATAATGGAGAAGGAAAAGATTACTTCCTGTAACTGAAGCTCTTTAGTATTGGTATATTTCATAGATTCATATGTGACCCACCCCTCCCCAACTCAGGCACACTTGTAAATAAAAAAAAATACTTTAATGCTTGTGCTATGAAATTTTAACTGTGGTGGGCTGGGTAGGGAGAGATGAAGACTGTCCTTTGATTTAATTGGCTGAGTTTTGGATCCTTTATAATTAGGTGACTAGGCTATTGTTATGTGTACGTTAAAGCCTTTCTATGTATGTTTAATATTGTACTGCTCACTTTGTCTACTGTGGGACTCCCAGCTTGACAAAGGTGTTCATTCAAGCATGTGAATCTATAACAGATACTAGTACTGGAGAACGTCAATTATAGGTAAGTAGCATCTTTCATCTTGAGAATCAACAAGTGCATCTGCTATCTAAAATTAGATCACCATAGTCAGGATAACACTGAAGTACTGCAACAAAGTAGTTTGTTCTGCTTCGGTAAATAATTGAATTACAGATCTTTTAGATTCTTAGGGATTGGGGAGTAGTGTGATTAGCTAGAGACTAATGATAACTAAAGTTCCAGAATTCTGCTCCTCGAGTTTTTGTGGAAGAACTCTCAAATTATATTAATGGCAATGGCTGGGCAATAACAATGTGATGTTTGAGAACTATTCTGTTCTAAAATGTGCCTTCTTTGCAGCGGCTCAAGCCCAGGAAACTGTTACTGGTCAGCCAGTTCAAGCCGGAGCACTCAGCATTGAAGCAGTAGCAAAACACACAGCCGAAGGAAATCAGTTGTCCGAACCGAAGACTGGCCCTCAGTCTGTTATATCAAAAGGTCCCAGGGGAAGCGTCGATCGGCGTGGGGGTAGATCTGAGAGCCACGTTGCTCAAAAGCAGCACACACCCGACCTTTCCCAGGTGAGTAAAGTTCATTCTTCCCCAAAAAGAGTATGTGATAAAATACGACAGGACTTTTCTTCGATGCTTGGGTGTACCTTATGAATCATCAAAAATTGGTGAACAAGCTAATCAAACCAGGATGACAAAAGCCAGACATGGTCATTTGCCACACTGATGAAAAACAATTGGATGATGTAAGATTAAAAAACACAAGTGCATTATAGAATCTGAAGTCCGTAATCCAGCATTTATTTTTTAAAGGTTGCACACTTTTCACAATCATTCAATAAATCCGTTTTAAAAAGGTAAATTAGCTTACCAAAAGAAAGAAACAAGCCTAATAAGTACGATCTAAATAAAATTGTAAGAGTAAACTGCTTCTTAATAAAGTTATCCAGCCACAGTAGCCTATTTATGCTGTGACCTTACAGTCATAGTAGACATGTTAAGTTTAAAAAATTGTAAAATGCATTGAAAATTGTTTTATTTAAATAAGTATTGGAAGACCTAATACATATGGTCTTCAATATGGAGTTAGAGAGCTATTTGCTTTGCCATACTTTACAATAATAAAGCATTGCATGATGGCCACCGGGGTATGCACTCGCATGTGCATACGCAGACTGACATCTTTGAAAGATTTTGTAATACCTAATGGGCAAAAACTTTCAAGGGTGTGTGTGCAAGAATGCATGGGCACTTATTTTGGATTTTTTTATCATAAAGTATAACATAAACAGCATTGAGATTGCACCCAAGCATCGTGCACACACGAGTGTCCTTCTTTGATTTTTATGCTTTTTTTTTATTGTTTTACCATTCCAAGTTGGCTGACAACCATTTTAGATTGGTAAAATAATAAGTATGCTCCGGATTTCATAGACATTAAGACAAGCAAGCCTGCCCATAATTTTGATCAAGTAGCTGCTGGGCACTCAGTAGTAATAAACCTAACAATGCTAATATTAGTAAATATAGTAATTTATTAAATAAAAGGAAACATTGTCCCATGGGCCTTATTCTGAAGGGCAAACATTTCTATCTGTATGACCACTTTGTACATAAGCAAAAATGCCATGTCGCGCACAATGGCGAGCCAGTGATTTAAGTGGGCTGACCCTCTGCCCCTTGCTGTGTGGAGTGATAGTCAGAATTAAAGTGTGACTGACAATTTGTTAGACCTGAAAATACAGACAGCAAACTAAAAGACCAAATGTATGTATCCATATTGTAAAGTAATTTTCTTTAGGAAACAATAATCTTGCTAAATTATTATGCTGTCTCAAAGGTCAGACCGAAAGAGGAGTTAAACTAAGTTACAGAGATGGCATGGCAGAAAAGCTGAAAGTTGAGGTAGCGATGGCCATTTAAAAAACAGATATAAAATGAAAGAAGATGAGAAATATGGAGACTGTGTCTGAGTATGCTGACAAAAAAGCAGAGGTCAGCTAGTGAAGATGAAGTGTCATGTATTCCTATAGGTTCTGAATCAATCCCCCTATTCCTGACCCTATTCTGGTTAAACTAACTATCAAGTTAACTAACAGTCAGCCCATGAGGCGAGAAAAGCCCCCATGATGCAGATACCGTTATCTGACGCAGTCACACTACGGCACAGGAACGTGTTATCTGATTAGGTCATAACGCTTGAGATCTAATTAGACAAGCGACATTCCTCCAGCCCCTGATAAGGCATACGACGTTCTCATAACAAATCAAACCTATGACAACCTGGAAAATCCGTGCGGCCATTGTTTTGATTTCACAGAGAACTTTAGTAAAGAATGTGCTAACGAGCAAGTCGTATGACATCTTTATTGACGTATCTATGTCCATCCTTACGTCAATCTCGGCACCTTTAAGGTATAAATATTGCCGATCTTGCCCTATGCAAACACACGCGTGGTGACGAGACGGAGCAGCCATACTTGCCGAAGCCGAGAGCAGAAGCAGACCCCGCTGGCAGCAGCCCCGCCTTCCTGACGCGCTGAGAGACGCGCTGCTATCTCAAGCCGAGAGACCCAGCACCGGCGCTTCTGGGCAGCCCTCGCAGGCAGCCTGGATTATCGAGAGCAGAGAAAGAGATACCATTCCTCATTCATCCTAACTTCCAGGTACAGAACTGAATAACCCCTCACTGAGAATTCTTTAGTTATTCACTTGGCAAAAACAAACTTAACTTAAACTGTAACTTTCTATTCCCGCCCACGCATTAGACTTAGGTCAGGTACACGGGGTAGGCGTATTTAGAAACACCAGTTGAGTACGTTTAGTCAAATGTATATGTGTATGTAAATATATTTTAATCATTTTAAACATCATATGGCTCAGAAACCATATCAATGTTTTTACAGTATTATTTTATACTATTGCTTTTAATGTATGCACTTTACTTAACTATAAGTATTGCAATAATATCGATCCATTTCTCTTGTACGAGAAAAGAGACTGATCAATAAATAACACCTTTTTATTGAACACGCCCGTCTCTTCCTTTTCTCTACAATCTGATGAGACTAAGAATGCACGTACTGACTGAGTAAAATAATTGCCTTGTGCTCACACGACTCTGGAGATACACTCTTGATTAGGGGAGAGCAAAGTTGTCATGTTCTATGGTTGTCAGAAACTAAATCCCTTCTTGTCTAATCAGGGGAGTTAATTCTTTCCTGAACATTCGAGAAAGTTTCTAGCGAACTCTGAGCTACGCTGGCAAACCCAAAACTTAAGTCTAGTATCGACAGTAATAGACCTAGTTAACGTCTGGCCTAGGCCTTTACTGCTGTAGGTATTATTCCAATGCGCAGAGCCTATTGGGAAGATAGGAACTACACTACATGGCGCCCAACGCGTTTGGAAAGGGCGATAAAACTAACGTAAGACATTTAGAGTAACTCAGTCGTGCTTTCTCACTCAGACCCCTTTTCCCAAATACTCCAAAGACGTCTGGAGTGGGTGAAAGGTAATATCCTCCAAAACCTCGCAGGAGGGAACTCCTATGTATGGTTCTTGGTATAGTCAACGTTGAAGGATACACTATTCCAAAATATTGTGCATCTAATCTCTGTTTCCATAAGAAACCTGATCTGCAAACAAAAAGAATAACCTTTCTAACAGTAAAATGTCAGAAAGTGATGAAGAAAGAGAGGCAGTTAGATTAGCAGCTGAAATAGTAGCAGCTGATACTGCAGCACTAGATGCAGACGGGGATATAATACTCATCCCGGTCGCCAAAAGGAAATCTATAACCTTAAAACTTATAGAAAATGGACTGACACCTAGAGGTGGCACAGTCATATTCGTAATTGAGGCACACGAATATCGGCAGACAGAGGTATACTATTCATGGATACATTTTCCAGCAGCAAATGCTGTAACAAAGTATTTCCACTATTACAAAATAGAGGTACCACCTGACATTTACACTCCTTTCGAGGAGGTGGAAGTACCACTCAAATTCCAAGAGCATTTGCTCTTATTTGATGGCGCCCTAAAACATAACAATCACATTACAAGACTCGGTCCTTTAGGTAGACCAGGAGCAACGTGGCCGGTCTTAGCCGGATACACACCACACCCAGACATCGAAGGAATGTCTACAGGAGAGCTGTTAATACAGCTAAAACAATTACTAAAAATTCATAGACAATTAGTTCAGTATGTAATGCGGACTTCAACAATTCAGCCAGCGATTAAACTACCACAGCTGACCCCTCACCAGGGGAACACAAATAAAATCACACCACAGAACATCCAATCCTGCCTAGGTAAAGTTCCGGCTAAACGGGAACAAATACCATTCTGGTTGGCACAGAAAATCACCCAAATAGAGGCGGTGTTTCCTGACACCACCCCGATAGAAAAACACAGGATTCTGACTATATGTCTCCCAATGGGAATCGCACCACACATAGAGGACTGTGACACTTGGGGTACAGTCTTTGCTTCAATCTACACAAAAACGCACGGTGTTCCATCCATTTCGGTAATACCAGATGTGCTAAAACAAATTCAAGATGAATACGGTCCAGAACCAGCTTTAACTCTTGGTATGAAATTACTGAAAGACTTCAAGCAGGTCTCGGCTATATTACTAGCCAACATAAAAGGTGAAGCAGCAAACGTGGCGATCCGCCAGAGGTTAAAAGAAACAGATATAGCAGACCAACCAGCTGAAATTGCCAGAATCATTGAAAAATCTTATGAAGAACTAGGTAGAGATAGTTTAGGTGGAATACCAGTAAAACCGCAACTGACTGAAAGTCCAGAAAAAATATTTTTTAATAATAATTCACCAAAAAAGAACTGGGATGGAAACAAACAATCCAATCCAAAAGAAAAGAAATTCCAGTCCCGAGGAAGGTCTCCTAGGCGAAGAGAAAAATCTCCAAACCGAAGACAGAGGTCACCGCAGAGTGACCCCTCTGGGAATAGATATAACCTTAGAAATAGGGATAATATTAAAAAACCTGATAGATATCAAGACATTGATACACGTCCCTCTCAATCTTTTCAGACTTCCTCGCAGAAATCGGAAAAAAGAGGACGATCAGAACAAAGAGAAGAGCACGCCAAGTCCAAAGACAAGGAACCTGCTCAGCTAAAAAAGAAATTACAATTTCCAAAAAAGAAGGTAGCCAGTATCAAGGTAGTTAACAATGCCGAGAATACTGAGGACACAACTGAAAAACGGAGAGTGGGCTCAGACAATGCTAGACAGCGCAGCAGAGGTGAGCATAGCTCGCAAAGTCCTTATGAATCATCTGGAGACAGTGGACACGAATGAATATCTTCAAGTGGAAACTGCAGACACCAGAGTTAGCAAACCCCACAAGATATACGAGATAACATTACGTATAGAGGGAGATAAGACTAGGAAAATAAGGGGACAATTTTGGGATAACCTCTCCAAGGGTTATGACATCCTTCTAGCTGAAAAAGACTGGCCACCAGAGTTTGTCAGGGAGTGCCCTCATGGCGAAGAAGTAATTATGCCTGCCTTCTCGAATCAAATCCCGATTCATAAAAAATACACACTTGCTAGAAAGTGGGCAGTGGCCTTAGCACCTGCTTTATATAAAAATCATGTAGGATGGGATGAGGATTCTCCTCCTCACAAAATCCAGTTAAAATCACAACCTACTGCACAAAGGCAGTACCCAATTAAGCAAGAAGCTAAAAAACAGGTAAATGAAATACTAGATCAGCTAGAATACCAGGGGGTGATTGAAACTTGCACCTCACAAATGAACAATCCTTTGTTTCCGGTCTCCAAACCAGACAATACATATCGTCTAGTTTTGGATTACCGACACCTTAACACATGTTGCAAAACCTTTGCAGTGCAAAACTCACACAGTGCTGCACTAATGAATAACATAGTGCGCAAAAAATACAAAACAACCTTGGACATCTCCAATGGATTCTTTTGTCAAAACATAGCACCAGAGAGCAGATATTTAACTGCATTCTCAGTAAATGGCACTCAAAAACAATTCTGTCGGTTAGCCCAGGGGTACAAGAACAGCCCGGGGGTATTCTCAGCGAGAGTAACAGAATTACTACAACTATATGATGATGAAGCATTATCTTATGTCGATGACATTTACTTAACAGATGATGACTTGGATACTCACTTGAAAAGAGTGAACACCATAATACTTGGGTTCGCAGCAGAGGGTTACAAATTCAACTTTAAAAAATCCAGAATTGCCCATCTGACAGTCCTATTCTTAGGATATGAGTTATCAAGTGAAGGCAAAAGCCTGGCTGACAATTTCCTAGAGAAATGTGCCGTAATCCAAGCTCCTAAAACACTAAAAAACCTACAGTCAATTCTAGGCTTCCTAAATTTCGGAAGAACATACATTGCAAATTACGCAGAAAGGGTCAAACCCCTTTATGATCTAATTAAACCAGACTTTAAAAGATCCAATTGGACTCAAACACACACAGAAATTTTGAGATCCTTACAAACAGACATGCTAATTAAAACAAAATTAGAAACACGTGATAACACACGCAATCTTGTGATTCGAGTCATCCCAGGGAGATGCGGATTCACATACCTGACCTCTAATGAGGGAGAAAAGGTACCAATTGCATTCAAATCACACTTGTATACAGAAGCTGAACAGAAATTCAGCAATACAGAAAAAATCATTCGTGCAGTTCAAACCGCAATAGCTAGAGAAAAAGACATAGCTGACGGTAGACATATCACAGTCAGAACAGCAGAATCAGCCTTTGAGGCACTAACAACAGCTTGTAATTTACCAACAACAACATTGAATCCGGAATGGATACAATGGGTGAATTCAATCACAACGGACAAAGTATACTACTACTTTGATCCAGAACTAGAAGAATTAAAAAATCTAAAATATGAAAAGACGTATCCTCTGCCAATCGACATTCTGCCTCTAAGACATTACGCCTGTGTAATTTATACAGACGGACATGCTCAACCCTCCGTTTGGGGAGAACATGCATACAACCCCACATGTGAGATTACAAAAGAAGTGTGGCGCGGAGGTAAACTAAGACCTCTATTAACAAAATCACACTCAGTAGAAACTAATTCAGAACTACAAACTGAAATAATAGCATTAAAAATGGCGCTGGATAATGCGGATCGCGAATTCCCGACACTTATAGTGTCAGATTCATATTACTGCGTCAAAGCATATAACAAGGATTTGCAGACATGGATTCAGAACGGTTACAAAGATGACACAGATGCACCAATAAAGCAGAAACTGCTCTGGGAACAAATAGCTCTTTTACAAAAAGAACTACCAAAGACTCACGTGACACACTCACTGAGTCATCAGCGTGATGGCGTTCACGTTGTAGGGAATTCATTGGCTGAAACAGCCGCAGCGGCAGCCACTAAACCGGCTCCCGTAGATCGAAAAAAGCGTACATTAAAATACATTGACGGTGAAACAGTGCTGGCAGTGAAAACGTCATCAAAAGGCGACTGCTCAGCGTTACCGATCAACTATCCACTCAATTATACATACATAATCGATGCAAACTCCGTCCCTTTTGCTCGAATCCCTGGAGTGGGGGATAGTGATTCCAAACATGGACAGGAGAAACTTGTTAATCGCAGACGCACACATGGGCGAGGGTCTCAGACACCTCAAACTGAAAGATTCTCTGGAAGAATTACAATCACGGTACTGGTGGCCAGGCATGAGCCTGCATTACACCATGTTTGTAAAAAACTGCCCAAACTGCAACAGAGATCGCAGTGGGGAGAGAAACAGTTTAATAAATCGTCGTATCAAGGCAGATAAGACCACCAGTAAAAAGCAGGGCTTGCGATTAACATATACAGGCTAGTTTCCACTTATAATGTAGATCACCAGCACTCGGCTGACGTCCGGACTGTTATACAAAGATTTGCGAGTCTAAATGGCATATACGCTAAGAGCATGCTACGTTCGACCATTGTTTTCACTCAAGCCCTCCGGCCGGGGGGGGAACATGGCCAAATGAGCACAGCCCAGCGGGAATCTTCTCACTTCCTTCCTGAGGGTACGGGATGGTGTAAAGAAAAAACCAAGGCAGAAAGCAATCTATAATGGAAAGGATATTAGGTTCGGGAGCTGGGTGGGTCAAACATCTAATAAGTGTCCAACGTAGTCTAAATAACTTGCCAAGAAATTCTCTGAAGGGATTCAGTCCGTACGAATTATTGTTTGGAACTAGAATGATTATCTCTGACCTCGACAGTCAGACTTCAGTGGTTAAAGAAAAAAGCTTTGATGTCAAAGACCGTTTGGCTATTTTGCAGGACTTAAACAAAACAAGAAAAGACCTGAGCAACATACAGTTGAAACAACAGCCAACAACCACTGAAGAATCACCACCTGTCCCAGCAAGACCTGTCTGGATTCCAAAAGTCGGGGATCTAGTCAGGGAGAAGATCGCGGTAAAGAAGGAATTTGGGCCTTCTTACAGAAAAGCAGTTCCTGTCTTGTCTGTCAACGGGACAAGATCAGTTGTACTACCGCCACTTGCTGGTAAAAAGGAGAACCGAGTTGTATCCATCGACCTGGTAAAACCACAACATGTGGCCGATAACAAACAGTAGGCCAAGTGGACTCCCAATAAGTAGCAGAACACCAAGGTTTGCTACCAGTACAGAGGTCCTAACAAAGAGGCTCATCACATTCGAAACGCCTACAGAAGAACAACAAGGACTATGCAACAATGCAATAGAACTCAGACCTCTGACAACCCAAATAAAAACATTTAGCAGAGACACACCAATCTACAATGAAGTACCAAGTGACAATGCAAGAAACAAAAATCCTGAAGCAATTGGAACAATTGACAGAACTGCATCCGGGTACATCATCAACTTCGATGATTCCTCTGAAGGCTTCAGTGAATCAAAGACACAGCCATCATCAAAATCCTATAAAGACAAAGCTAAGGAACTTTTGAACCAACTGAAAGAAACATATCTGATTTCTCCATGGATTGAATTTTGGGTGGGTTTTGGTGCATTTATCCTCATACTTTGGCTAATCATGGTATTTACTTTGGGACGCTTCATTGAGGGAAAATATGCTAAAATGGACACAGCAAGTCACAACATCAACTTGGTCCTCAAACCACACACATCTTCACACGTCGAGAAAAGAGAACTTTCTTCAGCCAACTTCACAGCCAATCCGATACCTGGTGGGGTAGCCTGGGACAACACTGACTATGAAATTTATGGTCCGGTCGAGATCCTGAAATATCCACACCAAATCAAGATCTCCTTGAGTGACTTTGCAAAACCAAACTCATTTGCTGATGATTGGGACTTCGAAAACATTAATAACATGATGTCTGACTTAGTAATGTCTGCTAAATTTACAAAACATGATTATTTGCAAGGTTCTACAAATTATGACAGTATGTATTGCTATAACCACTATGGTAACCATTTTTTACATAAATCTGCACAACCTAGAAATGTTTTAAATTATAATCAATGGGAACATTGTGCTACACCTCCAAAAGGGAGCTCAAGAACCGTTTACGACAAATATTCATATTTTTCAGGTTTTAACACAAGTAATGCTGAAACATTTTATTTTAAATTGTCAAACAAGACAGGGATGAAAACCATGATAACCAACACAAAATTGATATATTCAGATTCATTCTTCGAAAAAATGAATACTTTTGGATTTGATTATTGGGACAAAAATGTTGATTTGAAAAGTGTTTGGGGTACAAAAGAATGGCAAATACAGGGTTTAGAAGCTTTGTTAAGAGCCTGCATGATCCCAGAACAAATGATATTTTTAAATGACACTGTTCAACAAACCACCTGTCTTGGCTTAGCCAAAATCAAAGATTTAAATAAACCGTCTATTCCAAAGCCAACAATGTTTAGCAATAACTCTGATACAGATGAAGAGATAGACGTAAACCATATATTAAACCAAAACAGAACATATCCTGATTGGAAACAATGGTTGATCTGGCCCACAGATACAAATAACTGTCAAGATAGATTCCTGAACAAAACACAGGGTTTCAAAATGACCAGGCCAGACCCTAGATATCCCCAGAGACATCACCCAGGGATAATAACAACCTACAGTGTGGGCAAATTATGCCTTCAATGGCTACAAACTTCCACACTGCCTGAAATTAAGCAACACCTAACTTTACTTACTGATGGTGCTGACTTGCGTGATTTCATAATGGGACCACGCAAACAGCGTCAAAAGCGTTTCATAGCAGCCTCTGTATATGCAGCATACAATGAGGCCTGGAAGGTTACTCAAATTGAAACAGCAGAGAGAATACGGGAAATTGACCGTATTAATTTGGAAAAATCACTTTCTGTAGTGGACAATGGGTTAATGACTCTGTCCTCCAGAATTTTTTCTTTGGACAGCATTGTGTCTTCAGCAGTCGACATATTATCGCAAGACTTACTGTTATTACAACATGGTCAGTCACAATTGCGTTCTATTGTACAGCTTGGCTGGATGTTACAAAATCTGCGTTCAGGCTATGTGCCTTGGCGTTTAATCAACACAACGTCACTATTCCAAATCTTTAACCTTACTGATAGACAAATCGGTATGGCGCAAAAGGGTGCTGATTATACAATCTTGAGCATTGAAAAACTAGAAAGATTACCAATGACAATGTCAGAACGACCTGTCAGTGAATGGATAATCCACGGAATCATAAATATTCCAATCTCAACCTTCAGGTTTCAATACTGCCAAAAATATATACAGGCTGGCATGTACGAGAAATTGGGAAAGGGGTACCTTAAAACAACTTGGAACCTGCCCTATTCACATGCATGTGTCAGTAATAAAGGACAGAAAGTGTTTCTTAGTGGCAACAATTGTGCTATGTCACTAAGCGGCACGCTTCTGTGTAACGGAATTAGTTTGCATGGAGCCTGTGAAGGGAATTCATACAACCTTTCATGTCACCAGCAAGGCGCACCTGCAACTGAAATAGAACCATTCTTTCAAAGACTCTATAATGGGAGTTACATTCTTATTGTAGACCGCAGATGTTGTAGTCTTATGCCCGGGACTCCTTATCTTGTCACTACGACTGCGAAGGTCAAGTGCTGTGGACGTTCTTTGTTCCCCAGCTCCTTTCCAGACAGGGAGGCAAGGGCATGGCCCAGTTTGAAAATTACTTCTATTCGAATAGATACTTTAAGCAGAATGAAAACAGTGCTTCTTCAGACGCCTACAAGGCTCACGTCATCAAAAGAAACGTATGATCTACAAGTCGCAAGGACGACTGCAGAGATACATACATTATTATCGACTAATTCCCCCGTACATTTCGCGGAAATCCTGAGCGAAATCTTAAATATTTCTGATACCACTGGGGTCTCAAAGGTATTTAAGACAGTATTTTCGATGGCATTAACACCATTCAAAGCCATACTGGGTATTTTTCCAGATTTCGTCCATTCGATTTTTGGCGGACTTCCCCTGATCCTGGGACTAATTGCAGGAATCCTATTCTTAGTCCTTTTTTTTCGTTATGGCAACCCATGTCACAGATCAAACTCTCGCGACAATGGAAGACACGATCCTAGCCATTGGATACCGGGACCGGATATCAAAAATCCTGGGACTCTCCCGGCTTAGAGACCTAAACATGACTTGGTTTCTATCATTTCGACCGATGTGGCAAAGGTGTGTTTTACCTGTATTGAGATGTCTGCTATGCGGAGAAGAATGCGTGTTAGACACCTGTCTGACGCTACAATCGGATGCGCCAGTGGATGCAGATACATTGTTGGTTCCTACCAAGGTTCACGCTTTGTGCTGCCCTCAAAGGCTGCCAATCCTGATGACAGCATTCGTGGAATCTTCACCACTACGATTGAAGAGTAGTGAAGTTCAAGATGAAAGCAGCATTGAACAGGTACGACCTTCTGTCAGCAATACGAATCAGAATGTCAATGGAGACAATCATGCGCACGAATGCATGGTTACACCTATTTCCGACTTAGTGGAACTTTCCCATGAAGCTGTTGACAGTTTTTTCGAAAGCCTTAATGATATGATGTTCTCTCCAGAACAGAAATAGAGACTTTTGAGCAAGCTCGCACACGGCGTTCCCTGAATTCGGCCTTCAACTTTAAAAATAAAGTCACATGAACAATTTTTCCCACCAGTTCACGGACAACAATTTTTTAGCAGCCCCAAATTATTTTTACAAAATTTTCGGGACACTTATCTTCTGCTTAAAGTAAGAAACTATTCCTAGAGAACTAAGATTTCTATATTTAGATACTTTATAAACTTTAGTTGCCCGCTGATATGTTCACAAATATTTTATTATGTGATGAAATGGTCTCGGACTTTCTTTCTGTATAGCCATATTAAGAGCCATTTCATGTGTATTTCTCATATACCAAATAAGCAATAATGTCTACAAATGCGTGTTTACTTTAGCGTTTAATTCATAGTTTAAGTGCATACAATATATATGACTGCAATTTTTCAGTATATTTGAAAATTTCAAAATGCATTTATGTATTTTGGGGTGGTAAGGTATACATTATACTCTATAGTATGTTGTACTATGTTATACTATGCATAGATTAGTAAATATGACCATAGTTAGCGTGGAGTGGGTGTCATGTATTCCTATAGGTTCTGAATCAATCCCCCTATTCCTGACCCTATTCTGGTTAAACTAACTATCAAGTTAACTAACAGTCAGCCCATGAGGCGAGAAAAGCCCCCATGATGCAGATACCGTTATCTGACGCAGTCACACTACGGCACAGGAACGTGTTATCTGATTAGGTCATAACGCTTGAGATCTAATTAGACAAGCGACATTCCTCCAGCCCCTGATAAGGCATACGACGTTCTCATAACAAATCAAACCTATGACAACCTGGAAAATCCGTGCGGCCATTGTTTTGATTTCACAGAGAACTTTAGTAAAGAATGTGCTAACGAGCAAGTCGTATGACATCTTTATTGACGTATCTATGTCCATCCTTACGTCAATCTCGGCACCTTTAAGGTATAAATATTGCCGATCTTGCCCTATGCAAACACACGCGTGGTGACGAGACGGAGCAGCCATACTTGCCGAAGCCGAGAGCAGAAGCAGACCCCGCTGGCAGCAGCCCCGCCTTCCTGACGCGCTGAGAGACGCGCTGCTATCTCAAGCCGAGAGACCCAGCACCGGCGCTTCTGGGGAGCCCTCGCAGGCAGCCTGGATTATCGAGAGCAGAGAAAGAGATACCATTCCTCATTCATCCTAACTTCCAGGTACAGAACTGAATAACCCCTCACAGAGAATTCTTTAGTTATTCACTTGGCAAAAACAAACTTAACTTAAACTGTAACTTTCTATTCCCGCCCACGCATTAGACTTAGGTCAGGTACACGGGGTAGGCGTATTTAGAAACACCAGTTGAGTACGTTTAGTCAAATGTATATGTGTATGTAAATATATTTTAATCATTTTAAACATCATATGGCTCAGAAACCATATCAATGTTTTTACAGTATTATTTTATACTATTGCTTTTAATGTATGCACTTTACTTAACTATAAGTATTGCAATAATATCGATCCATTTCTCTTGTACGAGAAAAGAGACTGATCAATAAATAACACCTTTTTATTGAACACGCCCGTCTCTTCCTTTTCTCTACAATCTGATGAGACTAAGAATGCACGTACTGACTGAGTAAAATAATTGCCTTGTGCTCACACGACTCTGGAGATACACTCTTGATTAGGGGAGAGCAAAGTTGTCATGTTCTATGGTTGTCAGAAACTAAATCCCTTCTTGTCTAATCAGGGGAGTTAATTCTTTCCTGAACATTCGAGAAAGTTTCTAGCGAACTCTGAGCTACGCTGGCAAACCCAAAACTTAAGTCTAGTATCGACAGTAGTAGACCTAGTTAACGTCTGGCCTAGGCCTTTACTGCTGTAGGTATTATTCCAATGCGCAGAGCCTATTGGGAAGATAGGAACTACACTACAGAAGAGAAAGTTGACGGTGGTGAGGAATATGTCTCCCTAGCCATCTGTAACAAACGAAAAAGCCTGGCGCCACGACCAGACTACAGAAAACATGACAGCCCTCAAGAACGCCACCCGCATACACCACCAGCTGATCCGCACCAGCAAAAGAACAACATTCAAACAACAACACCCACAACAACAAGAAACTCTTCAACATCGTCAAAGAGCTCTCCAAACCCAGTGCCGGAAACAACAACATCACACCCTCGCAAGACCTCTACTACTCACTCGCCTCATTCTTCCACCGCAAAATCACTGACATACACAACAGCTTCGATGCACAAACCACGCACCCAACCACCGAACCAACGCCCCCCACCACCATCCTCTGCGACTGGACCCCGGTCAACACTGAAGCCACCACCCGCACGATGAACACCATCCACTCCGGATCCCCTACCGACCCCTGCCCCACCACGTCTTCAACAAGGCTGACTCCATCATCGCACCCCAATTCCGGGACATCATCAACATCTCCTTCACCACCGCCACCTTCCCGGAGAGCTGGAAGCATGCCGAGCTCAGCGCCCTCCTGAAGAAACCGACAGCGGACCCCACCGACCTCAAGAACTTCCGCCCCATCTCGATCTTCCCTTTTCCTGCCAAAGTCATCGAGAAGACCGACAACAAACAGCCCGCCGCCTTCCTCGAGACAAACGGATCCCTCGACCCCTCACAGTCCAGTTTCCGAGCCAACCACAGCACCGAGACCGCCCTCATCGCAGCCACCGACGACATCAGATCCCTGTTCGACAACGCGTAAACAGCTGCCCTCATCCTCCTGGACCTCTCGGCAGCGTTCAACACAGTTTGCCACCGCACACTAATATAGCGCCTCAGCAACACCGGAATCCAAGAGAAGGCACTGGAGTGGACCAATCTCGTTCCTCGCCGGAAGAACCCAGAGAGTCCGCCTCCCCCCGTTCCGATCCGCAGCCACCGAAGTCATCTGCGGCGTACCTCAAGGATCCTCGCTCAGCCCCACCCTCTTCAACATCTACATGAGCCCCCTCGCGGCCATTGCACGCCAACACAACCTTAACATCATTTTCTACGCCGACGACACCCAGCTGATCCTCTCCCTCACCAACGACCCCGCCACCGCCAGAGCCAGCCTACACGAAGGAATGAAAGACGTCGCCGAGTGGATGAAGAACAGCCACCTGAAACTGAACTCAGACAAGACGGAAGTCCTCATCCTGGGATCATCCCCCTCCGCCTGGGATGACTCCTGGTGGCCCCCTGCCCTGGGCACCACCCCCAAGCCAACGGACCACGCACGAAACCTGGGCTTCATCCTGGACTCCTCCCTCTCGATGACCAAACAAGTCAACGCCATCTCGTCATCCTGTTTCAACACCCTGCGCATGCTCCGAAAGATCTTTCGATGGATCCCCACCGAAACCAGGAAGACGGTCACCAAGGCCCTCGTCACCAGCCGACTGGACTACGGGAACACCCTCTACGCGGGAACCACAGCCAAACCACAGAAAAGACTCCAGCGCATACAGAACGCCTCTGCACGACTCGTCCTGGACATCCCCGCCACAACCACATCTCTGCCCACCTGAGAGACCTGCACTGGCTCCCCGTCAGCAAGAGGATCACGTTCAGACTTCTCACCCACGCACACAAGGCTCTCCACGACCTGGGCCCCAAGTACCTCAACAACCGCCTCACTTTCTACACGCCCACCCGCCAGCTGCGATCGACCAGACTTGCCCTCGCCACCGTACCACGCATTCGCAGAGCCACCGCCGGAGGAAGATCCTTCTCCTACCTGGCGGCCAAGACATGGAACTCCATCCCCATCCACCTACGGCTGACCCAGGACCATCTCTCCTTAAGGAAGCAACTCAAGACCTGGCTTTTCGAGCAATAACGGACCCCTCCCCCCCCCCCCCAGCGCCTAGAGACCCTAGCGGGTGAGTAGGCGCGCTATATAAATTGAAAGATTGATTGATTGATTGATGATACTACGCAATCATGTTAGGCGCCACCCATGCGCGCTGACGTCAGTTCTTTCTTTTTCCGGGCCAGTAAGCGCAGATCGGGTTAGAGCACCTACCTTAGTCACTTTTTGACTATCTTTTTGGGGAATCTTTGTCTCTTGTTGGTCTTCTCCGGTGCGAGTAGGGATGCCGGGTTTTAAGTCCTGCGGGTCCTGCCGTCGCAATATGTTATGTTATGTTATGTTATTAATTTTTATACAAGTCAAACAACTGCAAAGGTGCACCACAAAAAACAATGAACAAATTACAATACTATTAATAAGCAAGAAAAAAGGACGTTTTGCATTAACGGGATGTTGTTAATCTTCAAGTGGTCTTTATTTTCAATTTATTCAAAAACAATGTACAGCCGACGCGTTTCGTCCCAAGCTGGGACTTCTTCAGGGCTGTCGGTAAAAACATACAAACAAATGATTACTCTACTAGCTACATAAAGTGACAAACATTTCAACAACATACACAGTTTACAAAACATTTCTTAAAATACTTGCTAAAACATGGGCATTGGAGCTTGTGCGAACAAACAGCATTAACCCACAGAAACCATGATGGAAAAAGGCCTCTATATTTGACATGAACAATTATGTACACTAATGTTTGTATATACAATATTTACATATATAAAGGAGTAAATCCTTGGTCTGGCACAAAATATTTTACATTTGTTTCTTAACAGGGAAAATTTAGCGAAAAAAGTGCCTATATGTAAATGAACAGTTATGTTCAAGTGATTCTATATACAATATATACATTTATAGAGGAGTAAATCCTTAATCAGACACTGAGTAAAAAACATTTCATGCTAACAGGGAAAACTTAATGGATACTTGAGATATCGTTTGGAAGTTCATTGGCAAATAGCAAATTTCTTCATATATGTCTAGGTTATTCATGGCACGGAGAAACTGAGAATAATGAACAAGGGGGCACCCCAAGGGTCGTACCAAAAGCGGAAAGACAATCTGGTGTAAGAGTATATCTGAAATCGAGTGTTATTGAGAACTGCCCAGTTAGTTTTGCTCTCTTAAAGGATAGTCAGGGAGACAGAGTCGGTAATATTATAAACTCTTCATTCAACAGAAAATATAAACAGTTGACTTAATTACCTTTTATAAATGTGAACTGTCCCATATGGAGTGAAAGTATGCAGACATTGGAGAGTCCGGACCACGTATTCCCAGATTCAATCATCCATTGTGCACTTTTTGGTGTATATAGTTTTTGATGTTTCCTTTTCTCAATCAATATGGAACAGACAGGGTTGTACCTCCAGGGACAAAAGGGAGAGCAAAAACGGAATCAGATTCAGTAAATTGCGAAATAACAGAAAGAGTAGGAGGATCCTAAGCTTAAGGAGTCTGGCCAGAGGATTAACTTGACTTACTATGTACTTATGTGTTAGTTCAGGACTAGGTTTGGTGGGATTCCTGAGTGTAGGCAAAGGATACTCTCACAGATTCATGTGTTTGAACATCTTCTACATGTTCTGAAAAGCATAAAGGATATGTATAAATATATTGGCATAAGTGAATTAAGACTGCGGCTGGGATGTAAGAAGAAGCTTTGTAGCAAGGAAGATTACCTGTAATATTGACAGAATATCAGGGGACAAAGGAGTCCTATAGGTCCCCAGGAGAAGGAGGTGGGCACTGTATTCCAGTAGGCCTGCCAAGTGAAGAATAAATAAAGAGGATGATTGTTGTAATTCAGTGAGAACTTGAGGGGTCATGGATATATAGTCAGGAATCCTACACTGTATCCATCCCCTTTAGCTTATATAAACCTACCCTTCTACAATGACCAATTCATAATTTACATATGTGGGAGATTTAGAACGAAGGCACTGAAGGCCATCTGGCCCAAAGTTGGAATGTGGTCTTGAATATAAGGCTCATCACATTAAGCAATACTCCTCCTTGGTTTTTAGTGATAAGAATACCCAATATGCAGTGATAAACCTAATGCCACTATTGAAAAAAGCTACTGAACAAACAGAAAGGTACATTGGCAGAGTCAAAAGCCAATATAGGCTTTGGCCTAACAGTCTTACCGTTTGTATGCAAAACAGCTGGCGCCCATCCACCAAGCCTACGTCCCGCCGAAACACCCGCAAGGTCGCTGTGTTCAAACATCCCGATTTATGCACGGGCTTATATACAGATGTTAATCTAATTCAAGTGGTCACAGCTGTGATTTTCGCGCCAGAATACCGACTTGAAAGTAAAGGTATTGCGCTAATGCCTCATGAAGAGAAAACGGCGGCCATCTTGTAATGCGTTTCAAGTGGCTATATGACCCTTATTAATTTTTATATCGCGCACAGCTGCCCCAGCGAAGGGGCGTCCTGGCGCTTGAGCAGGTACTGAACCATAACACAGAACAAATTAGAAAGCCCTAACCGGGTACAGAAAACAGAAAGGTCTTGATCGCACGTCTAAAAACAGTGAGATTATTCAACGCACGGATGTGCACCGGGAGGGCGTTCCACAAACCAGCGGCAAGTACTCGATAGGAGCGGCCACCCATCCTACTGAGTTTAAAACGGGGGCAGACTGCAAGATGTAAGGCCTCCGATCTCAACGACCTCGACGGGGTGTAGGGAAGGAGCAGGTTGGCAAGTGCCGGCGGCGAAGAAAGCTTCAAGATTTTAAAGGCCAAGCATAGCGACTTGAACTTAATTCTCTGCCTAACCGGCAGCCAATGTAAAGCAGAGATCGTGCTGGACACTGAGCAATGTTTAGGAAGGCCAACAATGGCCCGAGCCGCAGCATTCTGTAGCCTTTGAAGTCTAGATGCTTCAGCCTGATTGATCCCCAGCAGCAGCGCACTACCGTAGTCCAGCCGAGATAGAACCGTGGCTTGAACCACGAGCTGCCGGGTAGAAGAATCAAAAAACTTGAGGACAGGTCTAAGGCCTCGCAGAATACCATAACAGGTAGCTTTGACCTTCTTTGTGTGACTCGAGAAGGTAAGGGCCGAGTCCATCCAAATTCCTAGATTCTTTACCTCGGAGACAGGAACAGGAGTGACGCCTAATTCAGGCGGCCACCACTGATCTCCCCAGAGCTCTGCATGCTTCCCCAACACCATAACTTCAGTTTTTTTGGCGTTCAGTTGTAAGCAATTGGATCTAAGCCAATTTGCTACGGCCAAAAGTCCTGCTCGGAATCTAGGGGCATCCACCTCAGGGTCACCACTCAGAGTCACCGCCAGCTGTGTATCGTCAGCATATGAGGTCATCTTCAGACCCCATTGTTTGACGATCGCAGCTAGCGGTTTCACATATAGATTAAACAAGGTTGGACTCAGCGAGGAGCCCTGAGGGACCCCCAGATCCAGAGAATAAAAGGTGGAATGGCCAGGTGGTATAGCCACTTTGAAGGACCGACCGGAGAGGAAGGAGCAGAACCACTGAAGAGCAGTCCCCGTGATACCAGCCTCCTCTAGGCGCTGAGTCAGGACACGGTGGGACACAGTGTCGAACGCGGCGCTCAGATCTAATAAGAGGAGCGCCGCCGTTCGCCCGGCATCGAGCACCCCACGTAGGTGCTCGGTCATATAGAGCAACGCGGTCTCGGTACTGTGTCCTGGCCGGAAACCATTCTGACTCGGGTCCAGAATATTGTTCCGAGCGAGATGGTCAGAGAGGATGGAGTTTACATGCGCCTCAGTAATTTTAGCTTTCCAGGGAAGAAGGGATTCCTTCCTATGTCAGTGGTGGACCCCCACGACGTCTGTCTCTACTGCCTAGAGCCCGACTACGACTCCTGTCTGGACTGTCGAGCCATGGCCCGAAGGCCTTGAGGGAGCGGCGCTGGAAGTTGCTTGAAGTTCGGCACTCATCCCAGTGCCGTTCGAGGTCCAGGGGTCGTTCCCTGGAACGCTCGCGGGACCACCATCACCGCTCCTCGGGATCCAAGTCTTCTCCCTCGAATTCAGGTAAGAGGCCGCACAAAAAGAAGTCACAGAAGCGTTGTCGCTCTCCGACATCCCCCGTCGCTCCCCGGATGCGGACGAGGGGGACAGGGGTTCCTCCCCTGCGGCACCTTCGGAGCCTGGGAGTCCCGTGGCCTACCCACCTTACCCGGGTCCATCGGCGACTCCCGAACAGGTGCAAGAGTTTCTTGCTGCCATGGACCGCCTGTTTAGGCCTTGGGTTCCCGCCGGTGTGCCTTCGGGCCCCGCAGTCCCGTGTCACGATCCTGCTGGGCCGTGGACCCCCCCGGTAGCCCTGAAAATTAATCTCCTCACTGAAGTACTCCAGTCAGCGTCCACTTCATCGGAGCCACTACTGCCGTTCAATGACGCCCTCACTTGGTTGCAGCCGGCCACAAGGGCGCCTGTGGATAAGAATGTCGCCAGGTGTCATCGCCCGGCGCCGGGTGATCCTGCCTTTCTGACCACTCATCCTACACCCAAGAGCTTGGTCATTCAAGCTTCGACGTCCCAGAGTACCTTTCCCACGGCACCGCCAGATAACGACTCTAAGAAGCTGGAGCAGTTCGGCAAGCGGTTGTTCTCGCCAGCCAGCCTGGGGCTGCGTTCGGTGAACACCTCATGTCTATTGGGCCGCTATTCCCACGCGGTGTGGGATACCGTTGCTGAGGTGTTGCCTCAGTGTCCTGAAGAGGTCCAGGCTGTGCTGTCCCAGGCCATGGCTGAGGCTAAGGACGCGGCTAAATTCTCCATTCATTGTGGCTTAGATACTGCAGACTCTCTCGGTAGGGCCGATTTCCAAGAGTGTGGCACTTCCTCACCATGGCTGGTTGAGATCTACCGGGTTATCCCCGGATGTCCAGAGCTCGCTCATGGACATGCCCTTCAATGGCACTCACCTGTTTGGTGATAAGGCCGACAGTGCGCTGGAGGGTTTTAAGAACTCTCGAGCTACAGCCAAGTCCTTGGGCCTTTCCGCCACTTACACGGCCAAGTCTACTTTTCACTCCTTTTGTGGCCAGGGAAGGGGCACCCCTGCCCACTCGTTCAGTCAAGAGCCTGTGCAGAACCAAACTCAGCGTGGCCGTGGAGTCCACAGTGGCAGCTACGGGGGCCGGTGTGAGGGCCAGTCCACCTCCGCCCCACGACATCCACCTCAAAGCCTTCCTACTCTGAGCTTCGGGGCGCATCCCACGCCTGTGGGTGGCAGGATTTATCATCATCTTCCCCATTGGCGTTTTGTCACTTCCGACAGGTGGGTGCTGCAACTCGTCTGAAGAGGTTACTCCCTCCCCTTCGAGTCCACCCCCTCGGCCATGCCACATCAGTTCCACCGCATGTCGGGGAATCACTTTGCGCTTCTCCAGCAGGAAGCCATGGCCCTCTTGGCCAAGGGGGCCTTCGAGCGCGTTCCTGGGCCTGAAGTAGGGCGTGGTTGTTATTCCCACTACTTTCTGGTCCCCAAGAAGGACAAGGTGGGCTGCGCCCCATCTTGGACCCCGGAAAGTCAATTGCTTCCCCCGGAAGGAGAAGTTCAAGATGTTGATTCTGGCTCAGGTCTTGGCTGCCCTCGACCCTGGAGACTGGATGGTAGCGTTGGACTTGCAGGACGCCTATTTCCACATCCCCGTCCTGCCGGCCCACCGGCGTTACCTGTGGTTCACGGTAGGCCAGGAGCATTTTCAGTTTGCCATGCTCCCCTTTGGCCTTACCAGCTCTCCTCAGGTTTTCACGAAAGTGATGGCGGTGGTCGCTGCTCATCTGCGCAGGTCAGGGTTGTCAGTCTTCCCCTACCTCTATGACTGGTTGTTGAAGGCGGGCTCGCCCCATGCAGTTGTCTCCCACCTCCAGACCACCGCCGACCTGCATTTGCTGGGGTTTTCCATCAACATGCCAAAGTTGCACCTAACGTCCTTCTCAGAAGCTTCCCTTCATCGGAGCGGTTCTGGATTTGACGCGGTTTCAGGTTTATCCTCCCGAACAGCGAGTCCGAGATATTCAGGCTATGATTCCGATCTTTCAGCCTCTATCCCGGGTTTCAGTCAGAATGACCCTTCGGCTCCTGGGCCTGATGGCCTCCTGCATTCTGCTAGTACAACATGCCAGATGGCATATGCGGCCTCTGCAGTGGGATGCACAGCATCAGGGCAACCTGTCCGATCACGTCCAGATCTCGGAGGGCACTGCACGACAATTGCAGTGGTGGCTCACGAATCGGGATTGGGTCGATGGCAGATCCCTCTGCCTTACCCAACTGGAGCACACGGTGGTGACAGATGCATCCCTCCGCCACATGGGAAAGGCGGAGATCAGAGGCCTCTGGTCTCCGGCGGAGTCCCAGCTCCATATCAACCTTTTGGAGCTTCGAGCGATCCGACTTGCACTGAAGGTCTTCCTTCCCTCTGTCCGGGGAAGTGTGATGCAGGTGTTCACGGACAACAACACCGCAATGTGGTACTGCAACAAACAGGGTGGGGTGGGGTCCTGGAACCTATGTCAGGAGGCTCCGTGCCTCTGGACATGGCTGGAACATCAAGGCATTTCCTTGGTGGTTCAACACCTGGCAGGTTCTCTGAACGCCAGGGTCGGACAAACTCAGCCACCGGTGCTTGATGGATCACGAATGGCGTCTGAACTCGGACGTGGAGCAAGGTCTCTTTCTGCAGTGGGGAGAGCCTTGGTTAGATCTATTCGCCACAGATGAGAGTGCGCAATGTCATCAGTTCTGCACGTTGGAATTTCCACGGCGGCACTCTCTCGGCGATGCTTTTCGTCACGAGTGGGGTTGCGGTCTATTGTACGCCTTTCCGCCTATACCACTTCTGCCTAGAGTGCTCAAAAAGATTTGGCACAACCGGGTCCACTTCATTCTTGTGGCTCCAGACTGGGCACGAAAATACTGGTATCCCGAGCTACTCAGCATGGTGATTGATCCCCCTATCCGACTGCCTCTTCGGGAGGATCTTCTGTCACAGCAGCAGGGGACGGTCCTCCACCCTAACCTGCCCAGCCTCTATCTCCATGCGTGGAAATTGAGCGGTGACAGTTGACAGCTTTCGGTCTTCCTCCAGAAGTCCGTGATGTCATTCTGGCAGCCAAGCATCCCTCCACGAAAACGGTATACGCCTGCAGGTGGAACAAGTTTGTGGCATGGTGTACAGCAAAGTCTGTGGAACCCCTTTCTACCCCTCTTTCTGAGGTCCTTCTGTTCCTTCTTTCTTTGGCCCAGGAGAGCTCTGCTCTGGGCACTATCAAAGGTTATATTTTGGCCATCTCCGCCTTTCTACGGCTTCCTGATCTGCCTTCTCTTTTTAAGTCACTGGTTGTTAACCGTATTCTGAAAGGCATTACGCACACGTTTCCTCCCGTGCCGTTCATCATGCCTCAGTGGGACTTAAACATTGTCTTGACATTTCTGATGTGCGCTCCCTTCGAGCCCCTTCATACCTGTCCTTTGCGTCTTCTCACTCTCAAGACGGCTTTCCTGGTAGCTATCACCTCTGCCAGAAGAGTGAGTGAGCTCCAGGCTCTTTCTTCTAAACCTCCTTTCCTTTCCGTTCATCCGGACAAGGTGGTTCTGAGGACCCGTCCTTCTTTCTTGCCAAAGGTTGTCACGCCCTTCCACATCGGGCAGACCGTCACTTTGCCCACCTTCTTTCCGCCTCCGCATCCTTCCAAAGAGGAAGAGAGGCTCCACCGTCTGGATCCAAAACGTGCACTCTCCTTCTACCTGAGCCGCTCACAACTGTTCCGGGTGGATGACCAGCTCTTTGTTGGCTACTTGGATGCCAAAAAAGGGTTGGGCCGTGCCCAAACGGACCTTCTCTCAGTGGGTCGTTCTCTGAATTAAGGCCTGTTACTCGTTGGCTAAGAAGGAGCCTCCTGTGGGGCTGCGTGCCCATTCCACCAGGGCAACTGCAGCAACTACTGTCTTGGGACGCGGCGTTCCCTTGCAAGACATTTGTCAGGCAGCTACGTGGGCCTCGCTGCACACGTTTACCCAGCATTACAGCCTTGACAGTCAAGTCCGGAGAGACAGCTTCTTTGGTCGTTCTGTTCTCCTTGACTTTCAGGTGTAATCTTATTCGTAGACTCACCACTGGGGTTGGAATTGATGGGGTATCTATTCTAAGGTAAGGAATCTATCACTAACGTGTCTCTTTCAGATGCACAAGTTACTGATTGTGTAACGATATATCTGCAAGAGACATTAGTTAGTGATAGATTCCTTACCGCCACCCATCCTCCCAGTTCTGCAAACTGATTACTAGGGTTAAGGACATCCCTTTCAGGGCCCTCGTTTCATGGCACCAGTGGTCAGTTTCTTTGATGGCTCTGCATTCCTGGCGTGGAAAGTCATGTACAGAACTGACGTTTGCGCGCATGGGTGGCGCCTATGTAGTCTCTGTGATGTCATCTCGGCGCATACGATGCCAGCGACGGACGCAGAGCCGCACGATGCCACCTACTGATGCGCAGGGGTACTGCTAGCAAAATTTTCCAGATCCAGTCTGACGCCTGGGGATATTCTAAGGTATGGAATCTATCACTAACTAATGTCTCTTGCAGATATATCGTTACACAAGTAGTAACCTGTGCGACGCACATTGCACTAATCCAGCCAACCCTTATTGTGGTTTTAGTGGTCTTAGACAACCATAGAAAGTGCTCTAAGTGGTAGCAGTGGAGAACAGCCTTCAGGCTTAGTTCAGACGGAGTGGTAAGCAGCTTGTTTTATCAGTTTAGTCATGTAGTGTAGGTTAAAAAATAAGAACCACACAGTGGTTATATAAAAAATGCTTCTTTTTATTACACAACACTGCTACCCAGAAATATATCAACACAATACAAAAAATACTTCAATTGCAATAAGGTAATTAGCACATAATACAGTGGTCTCCAGGGGAGACAAACCATATATTTAGAAAGTGTAATGCGAACTGCAAGGGAAGACGGGACTTGGATCAACAGACCCAGAGGAGCCAGGGACACAAGGAACCACCCAAGGTAAGTACCCAGGAACCCATGGAGACTGCGTGCAGAACGGGAACACAGCTGCATGACCAATGAAAGTCAATGGAGGAGTTTAGGTTACAGTTTTGCAGAATCAGGGCCCTTCCCAGAAGACCCCGAAGTATTCCCTTGGAGGATGGATGGTTGGAGACCCACACACCAGTAGATTCCCCAGAGACCAGGTTAACTACACCAGTAAAGCCATGTGCATGGGGGTGAAGAGACGCTGAAATCCTCTGTAGACGACAATAGAAAACTTGGAGAAAAGTGCCTCTGAAGAAGAAGGTAAAAAATTCCAATGGAAGCCAAGAGTGGATCTGCAAGTGAAGGGGACAGAGTCTATGCCACTCGAGTGATCAGGAGGCATGGAAGAGCAATGCCCACTGATGTCGGACTGTTGAGACGAGTTGAAGGTGACCTTGTCGCTGCCGCTGTGAGGACCAGGCGATGCTGAGGAAGAACAGGAGCTGTACACGAGCTGCCCCACGTCAGATGTTGTTGACTAGGTGGTCGGTGTCTGACGGGAGCACCAACAAGCCTTGGTAGCCGCAACTGCTGTAGAGAACAAAAAAGGAGCAACGTTGAGACCAGCAAGGTCCAAGGAACTGATCAACAGCAGGAGAGTCGGAGTTGGCCTCGAGCAGGCAGGGGAGCCCACTGAAGCAGCAGCAGACCCTCAGGAGGATCCACAGGCCGAAGACACAGGCGTCGCAGGAGGACCCAGAGCAGCTCACCAAAAGGAAGACCCATGGTGCAGGGAATGCAGTGAGGATGCTGTATGTGGCAGGAAGAGATGCTGGAGGCTGGTGCTTCTTGTTGCCTGAAGATCTCTGGCATGCAGAGCCAACAAGCCTTGACAACAGCAAGTCCATGCAGAGCACAGGGGTTCAGTTCCGGCGAGGCATACTGGCCTCAAAACTACAGAGAGGCCACGTCAGTCCCCGAGGGAGTTGCAGAGCCACCGCCTGTGTTGCTGAGCCTCAGAAAGTCTCTGAAACATCAGGAGCAGCAAACCAGCCAGCTTTGTTCCGTTGCCTCCAGATGCAGGGGAGTGACTCTTTCACTCCAAGGGAGATTACATCAGGATTCCTTGATGCCCATAGGTTTGTTGAAGATCCTGGAGAAAGTACAGAAACAGATGATGAAGAAGACTTACAGAACAGCTAGAAAAGGAACAGCAGGAGTCTTCCTTGGTGCAGTCTCGATTCCAGGCAAAGTCCAAGTGTTCAGACGGTCGAAGAGTGACATGGTTTCAGGCTTGAGTCTTGTCCCACGACAAATCTGAGGACCCACCCACAGGTAAGCCCTTTTATACCCTTAGAAAGGGTTAGGACGACTCAGGAGTCGACTGGACAGAGGGGAGGATACTCCTATGTCCAGTTTTGCACCAGATTGGGAGCCAAGGGCTCCCTGAACTGGCTTAGACTGGAGTATGCAAGGAGGGCACCAAATGTGCCCTTTAAAAGCAGTCTGGTGGCGCTTGCAAGCGCCCCCACCCAGCCCAAAAAACTAAGTCCTGTCTGAGAGGTGGTCACGCATCCCTGTGACAGGAGACCTATTGTTTTACCTTCCTCTGCTCACGCTTGGCTCAGGAGCAGGAGGACAGAATTGTATCTGCGGTCGGCAGCAGCACTAGCTTGCTGTCAAACCAAGAAAGGCTGTTACCGGGAGTACAGGGGAGTACCACAAGTGACCCCCCCGTACAAAGGATCATACTTCAAACATTGGAATTGGTGCTGGGGTATGATTCCAACATGTTTGATACCAAACATAACCTGTTTTGGTGCAGCCACTAGATAGTTAGACATCTTGTATTTTTCTTTTTTCTAAAAAAAAAAATGTTGTCCTCATATATGCCACCAGTAGATGTTTGCTCTAGATAGGCGTTCTTCAGGCCACTGACACAAACCTTCCTGTCCAACCCTTGTGTTTGTGGATAGCCAATGAAGATTGCCCAGAGGTAGGGCTGTTACCCGTCCAACTTCCTCTCGTGATGTTACTTGCTACTTAGGAAGGACAGGACCACAAGACCTCTGGCATAATCATTGGACTATTGGTTTATTTCTCACTCCATACATTCAAGGCCGACCACAAGTTAACAGACTTCTCACCCCCACATAGTGTATCCAATCTACTCACCGCCATGATGTTTTTAAGGCAGTCTGCGAATTTTGGAGGGAGTTCCGACTTCCACTCTTTACAGATCTCTCTTCTCGCAATGACTATTACATAAAAAATAAACTGTGATATATTGCTATTAATATCATAAACAGATGGGAGACCAAAGAAAACCAATCTAGGGGTACATATGAGTAAAGATGAAAGTACCTCTTCTAAAAAACCACACACTTGTCCCCAGAAATTACCTATTTCAGGACATTCAACAAACATATGTATGTCATTAGCTTCTTGAGACTTACATCTGGGGCAAGAGTATTGAACTGCTGACATCTTAGAAAGTTTCGCTGGGGTCCAATAAGCCCTGTACATTGTAAATAAATGATTTCTTCTTAAGTTTGAAGGTTTAATAATTTTTTGCGACATGGAAAAGGAGTCTACCCAAAGTTCCACTAAGTTATCTGAGATCTGAACCGTGGAGGGGTCCCATAATTTACTAGTCAAGTCAAGTCAAGTCAGAATTTATATAGCGCACTACATACCCATAGGGTGTCAAGGCGCTTGAGGAAGGGGGGGGAGGTTTACTTATCGAATATCCATGTTTTAAGTTGTTTTCTGAAGGCTAGGTGGTTTTGAGTAAGGCGGAGGTGGGTGGGAAGGGAATTCCAGGTCTTGGCCGCTAAGTAGGAGAAGGATCTTCCTCCCATGGTGGCTTTGTGGATGCGCGGTATAGCGGCGAGGGCTTGGTTGGACGAACGCAGCTGGCGGGTGGGGGTGTAAAAGGAAAGGCGCGTGTTGAGACAATCAGGTCCAAGTTTGTATAGGGCTTTGTGTGCGTGGGTGAGGAGACGGAACGTTATTCTCTTGTTGACGGGGAGCCAGTGAAGGTCTTTCAGGTGAGCGGAAATGTGGTCTGAGAGGGGGATGTCTAGTATGAGTCTGGCTGAAGCATTTTGGATGCGTTGGAGTTTTTTATGTAGTTTCGCGGTGGAACCGGCGTAAAGGGTGTTTCCGTAGTCCAGACGGCTTGTAACCAGTGCGTGGGTGACCGTTTTTCTTGTTTCGGTGGGGATCCAGTGAAATGTTTTTTTGAGCATGCGTAGGATGTTGAAGCATGAAGATGAGACGGCGTTGACTTGTCTGGTCATCGAGAGTGTGGAGTCCAGGATGATGCCCAGGTTCCGTGCGTGGTCCGTCGGTATGGGGGCTTTTCCTAGGGCCGTTGGCCACCAAGAGTCGTCCCAGGCGGAAGGGGATGAGCCTAAGATGAGGACTTCCGTTTTGTCCGAGTTCAGTTTCAGACGGCGGTGCTTCATCCACTCGGCTACTTCTTTCATCCCTTCGTGTAGGTTTGTTTTGGCGGTGGTTGGGTCTTTGGTGAGTGAGAGGATCAGCTGAGTGTCATCAGCGTAGGAGATGATGTTGAGGTTGTGTTGACGTGCGATGGTTGCGAGGGGGCTCATGTAGACGTTGAAGAGGGTGGGGCTGAGTGATGATCCTTGCGGGACGCCGCAGATGACTTTGGTGGCCTCTGACTTAAAAGGGGGGAGGCGGACTCTCTGAGTTCTTCCATCGAGGAACGAAATGATCCAGTCCAATGCTTTTCCTTGAATTCCGATGTTTCTGAGGCGTTGTATCTATGGTAGACTGTGTCGAACGCTGCGGACAGGTCAGGGAGGATGAGGGCGACTGTGTCTCCGTTGTCCAGTAGTGTTCGAATGTCGTCTGTTGCTGCGATGAGGGCGGTCTCGGTGCTGTGTTTGGCTCGGAAGCCAGACTGTGAGGAGTCGAGTGATTTGTTGGTTTCGAGGAAGGTGGCGAGCTGATTGTTAATGGCTTTCTCAATGACTTTGGCAGGGAATGGGAGGAGCGAGATGGGGCGGTAGTTTTTGAGTTCGGTGGGGTCAGCTGTGGGTTTCTTCAGAAGGGCGCTGAGTTTGGCGTGTTTCCAGCTTTCTGGGAATGTGGTGGAGTTAAGGGAGTAGTTGATGACATCTCGGAGATGGGGTGCGATAATGGAGTTTGCTTTGTTGAAGATGTGATGGGGACATGGGTCTGTAGGGGAACCTGAGTGGATGGAGTTCATCAGGCGAATGGTCTCTTCTGTGGTGATTGGGTTCCATTCGAAAAGGATATTCGGAGGAGGTAACGGTTCGGAGGTGAGTGAGGTGGACTGGTTTACAGGTTGGCTGTCAAAGCTGTTATGGATGTCGGCGATTTTGTCATGAAAGAATGAGGCAAGGGAGTCGCAGAGGACTTGCGAGGGGGTGATGTCGTTAGAGCTGGCGGTGGGGTTGGTGAATTCTTTGATGATGTTGAAAAGTTCCTTGCTGTTGTGGGCGTTGTTGTCTAGTCGGTCTTTGAGTGCTGATTTCTTGGCTGTCCGGATTAGTTGGTGGTGTTTGCGGGTGGCGTTTTTGAAGGCGGCTTGGGTGATAGTGTTTGGGTCTGTTTTCCAAGTTTTCTCAAGGGAACGACAGAGCTTCTTGGATTTCTTAAGGTCATCGTTGAACCAGGGGGCGTTCTTGCTTCCTTGCTTGATTTGATGTTTTTTCAAGGGTGCTAATTTGTCGGCGGTTTGGGTTAACCATTGTGTGAGGTTGATGGCGGCTTGGTTAGGGTTCGTTGAATAGGCAGGGGGATTTTGAAGAAGCGATGTGGAGATCTGGTCGATGGTGATTTTGTTCCAGTTTCTTCGTAGAGTTGGTTGAGGGTCGTTGTGGATCGAGGTCTTATTGTAAATAAAGTGGATGCAGCTGTGGTCCGTCCAGTGGAGGGGTGTGGTATGAGTGAAGGAGATATGCTTGCTGGAAGTGAAGATAGGATCGAGTGTGTGTCCTGCATAGTGTGTGGGGGTGTTAACAAGTTGTTTGAGTCCGAGATTGGCGAGATTGTCCAGAAGGGTGGTGGTGTTACTGTCGTTGCTCTTTTCCAGATGGAAATTGAGGTCTCCCAGTAGAAATTATTCTTCCGAAGGGAGGGCGTGTGGGGTGATAAAGTCAGTGATGTCTTCGCTGAATTTTGTACGGGGTCCTGGTGGCCTGTAGAGGAGGGTGCCCCTAAGTGTTGTCTTGGGGTCGGTGTGGATCTGGAAGTGAAGGTGTTCGGCGATAGCGAGGTTGTCATCTGAGCTGGTTGAGACGCGGATGGTGTTCTTGTGGACGATGGCGATGCCTCCTCCTGTTTGGATGGGGCGGTCCTTACGGATGATCTTGTAGCCGTCCGGGATGGCTATGGTGATGTCTAGAGCTGAAGAGGCATTCATCCAGGTTTCTGTTAGGAAGGCGATGTCCGGAGAAATGGTGTCGAGTAGATTCCAAAGGTCGATGGCATGTTTGTGAACCGAGCGGGTATTGAGAAGAATGCATTTGAGGTGGTTGGTGTTGGCTCTCTGTTTGGTGTTTGTGGATTTGGATTGGGGCTTGACGCAGGTGAATTTGCAGGAGTGGCAGGTGAAGGGTCCATGGGTGTGTCCTGGTGCTGTTTGGGCGCAGTTAGTGAGTCGGCCGGGGTTGAGTGCAAAGAGGGAGGAGGCGTCGTATGTAATGCGGGGAGGATGGGTGAAGCGGGGACCAGGGGGTCTGGCTCTGGGTGCGGTCCAGGCGCGGACGGGCGTAGACGGGCTTACCTTTGGCGCACCTTCGGCGCGACTGCTGCACGTGGACGCTGCGCGTAAATGCATCCGTCATGAATGGGTAGTGGAGGTGGGCAGAGCGAGGGAGGGGCAGCTGGGAGGCGGGAGCGGGGGGGGACGGGTTGGAGTCAACAAAATGGCAGCAAACAACAACAAAGGGCAGACAGGACGAGATTGGGGCACGACCCAGGCACAAATTATTAACTAACGTAATGCGAGCAGGCAGGCACAAATAAATTAGGCAGCAGTGGGCAGCAATGCAGGCAATGAGATTGGTGATGCGATATTCTTGAGTACAGGCTTAAATGAATAATAGCGGAAAATGCGAGCTCAAACACAGGCACAAATAATTAAATCAGCAAATGCGAGCAAGCAGGCACGAATGCAGTGGGGAGTGTAGCGCTACGATACCAATAGCCAGGGAGCCAGGGAGGAGCGACCGCGTCTGCAGGAGTCAGGCTGGTCACAGAGCTTCTCCGGACGGGTCGTTCCAGTTAACCAGTTACTAATATCTGTTTCCAAATTATCCTTACTTTCCAGCAAGATTATATACCATTGAGCAGTCTCTCCTTTCCTTCCTGTATTGCCACTTATTAAATCTAACAAGGGGTTCTCGTCTTCTATGTTCCGAGTTTGGCTTCCCCACCAGGCCGACAATTGATAGAATTTAAATCTCGTAAGAGTGCCCCCGGTTAAACTCGCTAGGACTTCCCAATTTCATACTTTCGAGGCATCACAAAGGTCCCCCCATTTTGAGAGACCGGCTCTCTTCAATGGAAGAGCTAATTGGTCCATCAGACAGTCCGGAGTGCCGGGGGAGTCCCAAATTGGGGCTTGTGGGTGATAATAGTGAATACCTAACATCTTACGTATCTGTAGCCAATTATCTAGGGCTGCCTTCAGAAGCTTCAATCGAACCTTTTTAAAAAAAATTTGGTCTCCAAACTTGAACAGAAAGAAATCTGCACTATGTGGGAGGTCTAGTAGCATAGCCTGAAAAAGTATACCATGGGAAGTAAAATCCTGCTTATTAGCTAAGAGTCTAAAGTTTTTGAATTGGAAGGCATAGCAATAAAGAAGTAAATCTGGAAGTGCCAAACCACGGAGTTTTAATCCTCTCCTCAACTTCTTCCAAGCTATCCTGGGAGATTTTGTCGCCCAAATGAAAGAACCTATCCTACCTTGCAAGTTAAGAATATCTTTTTTATTAAATACTAAGGGGATGGAGTTAAAGAGAAACGTTACCTTTGGCAAGATTATCATTTTAATTAGATTCACTCTGCCATAGATGTTTAAAGGCAGGGTGTTCCATCTAAACAGGAGTTTTTTAACCTCTTTTATTACAACTTCCCAGCTGGTCTTGGGAGCATCTTCCAGTTTTGAGTAAGTTGAATACCCAAATATCTAATCTTGGATTTAGCATCTGGGATAGGGACAGGATTATTCCAGCACATAATATCCGTTTTTATCTCTGTTGATACTATACCCAGATACTGTACCAAAGTCCTCAGCTAGTTTAAATAATCTTGGTATTGCTTCTAGCGGGTTTGAAGTATAAAGAAGAAGATCGTCTGCGTATAGAGCTGTCTTAATTGTTAAATCTCCTATTTTAAATGGTTTAATTACTGGATCCTGTCTTAGGGAACAAACAAAAGGCTCAATATATATATCGAACAATAGTGGAGACAAGGGGCATCCTTGCCTTGTCCCTCTGCAAATGTTCAACCAATCGGACAAACCACCGTTTACCAAGATCTTAGCTCTCGGGCCCCTATATAAGGGTTCAACTCCTTTAACAAAGATCTCTGGGAAGCCGAATTTCACCATCGCTTTCCATAGAAAAGGCCAGTTCACTTGGTCGAACGCTTTGGCTGCGTCTATTGCAACAATGGCGAGCGGCTTCTTCTTCTCTATTGCAAAGTCTATAGCACCTATTACTTGGAATGTAAGTTCATTTAATTGCCGGCCAGGAATGAATCCCCTCTGGTCTGAATGAATGATAGATTTTATGACTTTAGCGAGTCTGGTTGCCAGGATACCGGAATATATTTTTAAATCAGAATTTAAGAGTGAGATGGGGCGATACGACTCTATTCTTTCAGGATCTTTATTTGGTTTCGCTATTAAGGAAATTGTGGCGTCTAGCCAAGAAGACGGTATTCGTGCTCCCTGAATGAATATTTTATTAAATAGTTTCTGTAGTGGGTCTAAAATTTCTTAAACACTGTCCTTGTAAACCTCTATCGGAAGTCTGTCGGGTCCGGAAGCCTTATTTCTTGCCATCTTCTTCAATTGGGACCTAATCTCTCCCTCTGATATCTCCTTTGCGAACAAAGCTATATCTATATCACTCAACTGTGGCAGGTCTCTTAAAATCCACAAAGTGTCCAGTTCTCCTGTAGGTCGATTGATTTTTTCTAAATAAAGTTCTTCATAAAAAGATCTGGCTTCCCTTTTAATCTCTGCATCTTCTGTTAGAAAAACACCAGTCCCACGTTGTATCAGGGATTTAATATTGTTTCTGCTTCTCTCCGTCCTAGCCTTCCATGCTAGTAAAGACCCACATTTCTCTCCATATTCAAAGTTGCGTAGCTTACTTACTTCCCATTTGTCTTTAAGTATTTTTTCAGTTCTTGTTCTGAAGTTTATTTGTAGATCTAATAATTCCTTTTCCAGTCTTGGTACATTGGTTCTGTCATCCAAAGTAGCGGAATGAAGTTGCTGTTCTTTTATTTTAATCAAGCTGAGCTCTTTAATATCCTGTTCTTTATTAAACTTCCTGTTTAAAGTCATTTGGGAGCCCTATATACCTCTTATATAAGACTTAAATGCATCCCATATAATATAATCCGGAGCGGTATTATTATTAAACTTGAAAAATTCTATTGACATTTCCTTAATATTGTTCTTAAACTCTTCATTTAGTAAAATGGTCCTATCCAGTGTCCACCTATATTCTTGAATGTTATTTTGGAAATTAATGTTTAATTCGACCGCTGAGTGATCTGACAGACCTATCGGGATGTAAGAAATAGAAGAAGTGTTTGCTAAGAAAGATTGGTCTAGTAAAAAGAAATCTATTCTTGAAAACTGGTGGTACTTTTTACTGTAAAAGGAATATTCTCTTTGGGTGCCATGTTTAACTCTCCACACATCGCGCAAAGTATAATCTTTCATAATGTTTTTCAAAACTGAAAGAGATTTTTTTGGACAATTACATTTAGCTTTCGAGGTGCGATCTACTTCAGGATCTAATAGTAAGTTAAAGTCACCTCCTAATATGATAGGAATTGTATGCTTTAGCATATATTTTTCTAGCTTTTGTAGAAAACAGGCATTGTCTTCATTTGGGCCATAATAAACCCCGCATAGAAACTTGACAGTACCTATTGAAACTACAGCGGCCAACCATCTTCCTGACTGATCTGTAGTCCAGTCATGAACTCTAATCCCTTTATTAGCGCTAAGTACTATTGCTACTCCTCTCGTGGCACCCGTTTGCTTAGAGCACAAGATATCCTGAACCCATTTGTACCTAATAAATATGTTCCTACATTCCTCTGCCTCCAGATGGGTTTCCTGTAAAAGGAGTATAGAAGCTCCAGTGTTTTTCAGGAAATGACAGATATTTTGTTGTTTCATACGGCTCCCCAAACCATTCAAGTTCCAGGAAAGGATTTTGTTACCTCTAGACTGAATCATCGTGTGACATTACTACCCTTCCATATATGGCCAGCAAAGAGCATAGTGACCTATAATAGCATTTGAGTTTAGAAAAATAAAGATTTATGGCAAATGAGGACTTTTTTATCTGTTTTTTTCCCTCTCCCCTATGAACCCTCCCCTTTTTTTCCTAATCATTCTTAACTAGAATTAATTTAAGTAGTGATAATGATAGTTATTCTGTCTGCTCTTTCATCCTAGCTAATACTGCATCAGCTTCCTCAGGAAAATGGCACGTAAACATTTTATTATTCCACATTATTTTAAGGAGAGCTGGAAATTTCATTTGCACTTGCGCCCCCATTGAGCGTAGTTCTGGCATTCTGGAACCCAGCTCCCATTGCCTTTGAGCAGTTTTTCCACCTATATCTGACCTTATTTGATAGGGATTGGCTCGAAAGTGTAAAGAGGTGCGTGACAAGCATCTAGTAAGGATCAGTTCTTTAACACTATAAGTTTGAAAGTACACCAGAATCTTCCTGGGCGCCTTACGGTCAGGGTGCAACCTAAACGGGTCTCTGTGGACTCGCTGGATCTCAGCTTCCAGATTAATATCAGGACGATCCTTCAAGATATCCTCTCGAAGCAGTCTACATACAAATCCCTTTATGTCTTCTACTTCAACCCCGTCAGGAATTTTGAGGATCCTCAAGTTGTTGCGTCGGCTTTGGTTTCCAACCTTTCCAGGTCCATTGTTAAAGTACGATTCTGGGCTTTTAGGGCTTCTATGTCTTTAGAGTTACCTTTAGAGGACTCTGAAAGGGTCGTCACTTTGCCTTCTAGAACACTGGTTCTAGCACTAATACCTTCAATTTTAGCTTCCAGAAGGTCGAATCTGTCATGTAAACCCCTCTGATTTTTTTCGGAAATCTCAAATTTACCCAATAAATCTTCTCTCAGCGTATGCAATAGGGAGCCCAGTCTATCGTCTTCTGCTCCATACCTTCCAGCTACCTCATCTGGGTGTGTTGTTAAGCCATATTTTCCCAAGCCAGCGTTAGGTGGAGGCAAGGGTGGAGAGCTAGTTGAGGGAAATTCTACTATGTCCGTAGCTGCAAAATCTCCTGGAGGAGAGTGGACAGTTTGTATCGTTCGCTCACTGTTCGGTAGAATATCTATATCTAACTCAGGGTTTTGACTGGAAAGTTGCTGTAAAGTTGCCCCTGATACTTCTCCAGAATGAGTTGAATCTAAAACAGCATACTTATTGCTCAAGGGAAAGGTGGATAGAAGAGGGGGGTCTGATGTTATATTGGACTTATTAGCCCTAGTAGTCTTATCTATTGTAGACTTCTCAATCCCCTGTACACCTATGTCCACTCCTCCAGTTTCTGTGTTGTTTTCTATGTTGCTCTCTTTAGAGTTCAAAGCTTGTTCCATAATTTTGAAGAAACTTTTTAGCGAAGGGGTCCCTCTGGGTACTTGTGTTTGCTTTAACCCTTTGGACTTCCCTCTTTTCGCTCCCCCTTTCCTGTTTTGCTTGTGGGGCGAAATAGGTACCGGCTCACTACTCTCTCTCTCAGCTAAGTCAGTAGAATTGAGAACTCCCTTCTTTTTAAGCTCTTGCTTAGAACGCAGCTGATAGCGGTTTTTTACTTCTCCTCTCTTTTCTTTAGCGGCAGCAACCTCCTTAAGGGTTAATTCTGCAGAATAACTAGTTGAGGGAGCCCCCTCTGTCGTTTCCCCTCTCTTAGTAGATCCTATTGAGATAATATTGTCAATTTGGGGGTCAATTATGCTTCTATCTGCCTCCATACAATCACCCAGTACACTGCTACTGAAGACAGCTGAAAAAGGGTCCTGACACGCCAGGGTGCTCGCTCGATACCAAAAGGCTAATCTTGAGCGCTGCCATATTGCAGCAGCTTACCCGAAGTCTAGAGATTTCTGCGCCCTTCTCTACTCGTGAGCCGCTACTGCTTTCTCCCTGCTTCTGCTTCTGCAAATCGCCGCTTTCCTTACGCAAAATCCGGTACAGCTGCCCGGTGTCCTGCTCCACTGTGTACCTTCGCTCTCGCATTCCGCCCAGGTCTCCGCCCAGGTCTCCGCGCAGGTCCTAGTGCCTCCGTATTCCTTCAGACACAAATCTCGGAGAAAGAGAAAAGCGGGGAAAAACTCAGCAGAAATCACTCAAAAAGTTGGCTAGTGAATAACCAACCATCTCACCATTTGTTTAGATTTAACAATCCGCGTTTATGAAGCGTTGAGACTGGCATAACACTCGTCTCGGGGGGCATTGGGTTCAGAGCCTCGCAGCAGCCGCTAGCCTGCCGCCGCCATGTTCCTCAAAACTGTCAGACATCTTGTATTGACTGATGTCCACTCTATGTATTAAAATGGCTGACCGCACTACATAGCTTAGAGAATCAACTCTGAGGTTCGCAGAGGTGTCCTGCTCATGCAGGAGCACCCTCACACTCATAGCCAAGCACCCTGCCCTCAGGACTGAAGAGCCTGCCATAAGGGTGACTTTATAGGTTGCACGTCCAGTGACCACAGATATAAATAAAAGTATAACTGTCTGGAGAGGTGCACGCACCAGCTCACACAGGCTGCAATGGCAGGCCTGTAGTCGGAGTTTAAGTGGTCTCCCATGGGTGGCACAAGACATGCTGCAGCCCATGGGAGACCCCTGGTGTACCTATGCCCTGGGTACCATAGTACCACATACTAGGGACTTACAAGGGTACACCAGTAACCAATTGTGGATGTACAAAAATACTATCAATGGTCAATTTAGGGAGAAAGCACAGTTCTCTGGGGTCCTGATTAGCAGGATCCCAACAAACTACTGTCAAAATATACTGACAACAGGCAAAAAGTGGGAGTAACCATAAAAGAAAGATCCTACTTTCCTACACAGCGCGATCGTTGTTAATGAAACCTCATATTGTGGCCTTCCATGCCTCCCATAGGAGCCTGGAGAAGGCGACTGAATGCACATTATGGTGGAGTTATTCACGTGTAGCATTGTGGAGGGCTGATTAGACTTAGCGTTTACGAGGGTCCAGTTACTCAACCTTCAGCAGGGTGGACCTCCCCTCTACCCCAACACCATCCGCTGTTCAACCGGCGTGTGGTTGAACAACACGCATGTCCAGATTTGTGCTTCACTGTGATCAGGTCCCGTTGTCAACCCCGCCAGGATTGTACCCCCCTGAACCCTTACCGCTATCAGGGGTGTCATGCACAAACACTTTCCTCCAAACCCCTCGGGTCCGTAACATTGCCGGAGCAGTAGCCATGACCCAAAGTCCCCCGCCCCTCTCTCTATTCCAGGAACCAATCAAAGACCAGCAACAACCGGAAGCACTTCACCTCGACCCCGGAAGTTCCACCCCTAAGGTAGCGACCGAACAAGTGAAAAGCGGAAGCAACATCGAAGACGTTGTCGGAGCATTGTGGCAGGATACTCAGACTGGCCTAGGAGACGGAGAAGAGGAACAACCCGAAGAAGACGAGTGGTCGGATGACTGGTGGAGTCCTAAGGAGGAGGCTGAAGAGCAGCCGTGGCTCACTGGAGAGCTAAGGCGGACCGCGTGAGTAGCCTAAACCTCCCCGTGAGCACGCTAGGTGCTCAGTGTACATATTTTGTATAGATCTCTCCTTTTTAGGCACCTATCACGTAGTAGAAGCACTGTGAATATCGTAAAGCACTTTCACCGTAAGAAGCCCGTCTTCCCGTCACGCTCACCCTGACACCCTTGCTATATTCTCATTCTTTACCCTTCTTTCTTGTCCCTCTTCCCCGTACCTCCCTCCCTCACGACTCGTTCTCCTCTGCCCCCTCACTTCCCGGTGTCGGTGGAAGCATACGTACTGAGTCCCTGTTCGGACTAACGGTCCCTTGTTTCTCTTGTTGCCCTCAGAGGTATCTCCCCAGCAAAGAAGACAGAGCCCAGCCGTGGACCAATCCGAGTGGAGTCTAGCCGACCAAGAAGAACTACCCGACCCATCTGGAACACTCTGTACTAGCCCTTTCTTCGACTCTTGTAAATTCAATAAAACCTCGAAATAGCCCACTACCTACGGCCTCCTTGCCTGATTTTCCGGCCCGCTACACCCCCACGACCACATTCACATATTGTGTAGCCCTGAGACGTGGATAGAAGGAAATAGTCGTGAAAAGGTCTTGTGTACCCCTGAAAAGAATGTATAGCTGCTGTCAGTGGGGTGTCAGAACCGTCAGGAATCTAGCAAGTCCATTTTATCTATGAAGCATGCCAATGTTGACTGGGGCGAGAGACCTCCCAAGCCCCTGGAAAACGGGTCCAGTCAGGTGTGAGCAACACAGTTCACTTTTCCCCCAAGAATCCAGGGCCCAGTTGGGAACTCCATGATGACACTAGGTATGGTCTGCAAAAATGCATCTGCTGAAGTTAAAATTTATTTATTTATTTTATTTTATTTTATGAGTTTTATATAGTGCTGGCTAGACTCGAAGAGATCAGAGCGCTTTCATGAGGTTCCACAAAATTAAATCAGTTAACAGGTTACATAAGTTACTAGTAAAACATGTAAAGAGCATAGGAGATGAGATAAATGGAGCATAGAAGGGTAAGGGGGTAGGGTGAAGGGGTAGGAGGGAGATACAACGGCGAGACGAAGGAAGTCTGCCCCAAGACCGGCTGGGTAGGTGACGGCCTAGGGGGAAGTCCACGAGCCATCTCCTCTTTATCTATGAGGTAGCTTCACTGGTCATCGGTCAAATAGTAAGGTCTCGGTTAAAAAACATTTAAAGAGCATAGGAAGACCAGATATAAAATGTTGCGTAGAAGGGTAGGGGGAAGGGTAAAAGGGTAGGGGGGAGATACTGATATAGAAGAAGGTGAATGGGATAGTTTTGATGAGCTAGCTGATGCTAGTAGTCTGGATTTCTCCCCAGAGTGGGAATTACCTTCAAGCTCTGATGCACCTTCTAAGGATGTCCAACCTTACCATATGGTTATGAGGAAGGCGGCAGATCTTCTTAAATTAACTTTACCTACAGTGGAGTTTAACCCCTTCAGTGCTAATGACAAGGGTAACTCGTCATGGAGTTTCCATTGATTTCAATGGAAATTACATTAAAGCACAAGCACAGGCTCAGCATCCAAGTGGTTAAGTCCAATCTTCTGACTGAGGTTTTACATTCTCCTAGTTCTGTAATAGAACCGTTACTTCCATTTAATGACGCCTTGACAGAGCCCATTTTGGAAGTTTGGAAGAAACCACTGTCAAATCCTGCGGTTTCCAAGAGTGTGGCAAGGAGGTACAGGGTTGCACTTGAGGACCCTGCATTTTTGACTTCTCACCCTTCACCAGAGAGCTTAGTCATTCACGCTGCTTGCTCTAAAAAGAATGTAAGTGCCTTTCCCCAGGTTCCTTATGAAAAGGAGGCAAAGAAACAAGATCAGGTGGCTAAAAAGACCTTCTCCTCTGCAAGCATGGCTTTAAAGTCAACTAATGCCACTTGTCTGATGGGGAGATATGTACATGCCCTTATGGATTCTTTGCGTGTTCTAACTCCAAAAGTTCCTGATGCCAGCAGAAAAGATTTTGAGGAGGTGATCTCAGATGCGCAGGCAGCAGCTCGCCAGGTTATACAAAGTGGTCTGGACACTGCGGACTCTGTGGCGCGTATCAGGGGTACTGCTGTCGCCACTAGAAGAGCAGCTTGGCTGAAATCCTCAGACTTTTCAGCGGATGTTCAGGCGACCTTATTGGATCTTCCTTTTGATGGGTCTGGACTCTTTGGGAAGAAGGCTGATGCGGCTCTGGAGAGATTTAAAGATAGTAAAGCAACTGCTAAATCTGTGGGTCTTCAAATAAGGAGCTCTTCAACCAACAAGAGATTCAGGGGTTTTGGTCGCTCTTCCTTTCGGAATTACCGACAAGGTCAACAGCAACAACAACAACAACAACAGCAGCAGCAGCAGAATTCCTTGTACAGGTCGTACAGAGGAAAGCAAAGATCACGTCCTCGTGGACGTCAGGCCTCTTCCTCTTCCACTTCCTCTAATCCCCCTGCCTCAGAAAAGCAGTCCTAGATCCGCCATTCAGGATCATGTGGGTCCGGTGGGGGGTCGGCTTACCCATTTTCTACAAGATTGGGAATCGGTTACATCAGATCTTTGGGTTCTCAATCTTGTAGAGAATGGGTATGCCCTTCCCTTTCGGGAATTCCCTCCCAATTACCCGCCTTGCCAAGGTTTTTGCACCGAGGAGCATCTGTTACTTCTGCAGGAAGAAGTGCTGACTCTTTTAAGAAAGGGTGCGATAGAGGTGGTCCCAGAGCAGGAAAGGGGTCAGGGATGCTACTCCCGGTATTTCCTGATTCCCAAAAAGGATGGCAGACTTCGTCCAATCCTGGATCTCAGGATCTTGAATTTTTATCTGAAACAAGAGAAATTCAAGATGCTCACCCTTGCTCAGGTTCTTCAGGCACTGCTGGAAGAAGACTGGATGGTGTCGCTCGACTTGCAGGATGCGTACTTTCACATCCCCATCCTGAAGTCGCACAGGAAGTATCTCCGTTTTACGGTGGGATCGCAGCACTATCAGTTTGCGGTCCTTCCGTTTGAGCTTACTACTGCGCCTCGAGTCTTCACCAAGGTGATGGCAGTGGTGCGGCGCATCTCAGAAGGTCGGGGATTCCTGTGTTCCCTTATTTGGACGACTGGCTGATCAAAGCAGAGTCGTCAGAGAGAGTGCTCCATCATCTGCGAGAGACAACCCAGTTGTTGTACAGGTTGGGTTTTTCGATAAATGTGCCCAAATCTCACCTGGTGCCCTCCCAGCGCAACCTGTTCATAGGTGCTGTACTGGACACACCTGTATGTCGTGCATTCCCTCCTCCTCAAAGGATTCGCGACATACAGGAAATGATTCCTTTATTTTACAATGGAGCGGTTGTTCCAGTCCTGAAGGTCCTTCGCCTGCTCGGTCTGATGGCTTCATGCATTCTGTTGGTCAACCATGCACGCTGGCACATGAGGGCGCTCCAGTGGTGCCTCCGCAGGCAGTGGTATCAGCACAATGGAGATCTCAGGGAGTCAGTGAGGATCGCCAGAGAAGCAGCGGCGGATCTGTCTTGGTGGGGCGCGGAAGGCAACCTGTCTCAGGGGAAGCCTTTTCAGTTGCCTCATCCGGTGGCTACAGTGATAACGGATGCATCCACTCTAGGGTGGGGTGCTCATCTGGGGGATCTGGAGATCAAGGGTCTTTGGTCTCCAGAGGAAAGGTTGCTTCATATCAACCTTCTAGAATTGCGGGCGATACGTTTGGCGCTCAAGGCCTTCCTCCCCTCCCCTCCCTTCGCGGTCGTTCGGTCCAGGTCCTGACGGACAACACGACCGCGATGTGGTACATTAACAAACAGGGAGGAGTGGGGTTGCAGTGTCTCTGCAGAGAGGCTCTGCGTCTCTGGTCCTGGGTTCAGGACCGTCAGATTTGTCTGATGGCGAATCATCTGGCCGGAGTTCTGAACGTTCGTGCAGACAGTTTCAGTCAACAGTTCTCTGCCGACCACGAGTGGAGGCTTCACCCGGAGGTGGTTCGCGACATCTTTCTGATGTGGGGGACTCCTCGGGTGGACCTGTTCGCCACTTGCGAGAATGCTCACTGCCTGTCTTTCTGCAGTCTCCAGTATCTGATGCAAGGAGCCTTGGGGGACGTGTTTCAGTTGAGTTGGGGAAATCAACTCCTTTACGCGTTTCCTCCCATACCTTTGATTCCTCGGGTTCTGAGGAAGATTCGCCAAGACTGGGCCCAAGTCATATTGGTCGACCCGGACTGGCCAAGAAGGGTGTGGTATACAGATCTTCTCCACCTCTCCTCCACCTCTCCTCTCACCCGCCGCTCCGTCTCCCTCTCAGGGCAGACCTCCTCTCTCAGATGGAGGGGCAGGTTCTACACCCCCCACCTCCAGACATTACACCTTCATGCCTGGAGATTGAACGGGGCAACCTGAATTCCTTTTCCCTCCCGCCTGACGTTGTGGATGTCATCTTGTCAGCCAGGCGTGACTCCACTAAGTCCATCTATTCTTATAGATGGTCAAAATTTGTCTCGTGGTGTGGGGATAAATCTATTGACCCTGTGAGAGCCCATTTGTCTGATGTTCTCCAGTTTGCCCTGTCTCTGGCACAACAGGGGCTTGCTGTTGCCACAGTGAAGGGCTATCTTTCAGCGCTGTCGGCATTTCTTTGTTTGCCTGACCAGCCGTCTCTTTTTAAATCTCCTGTGGTTTTAAGGTTTTTGAAGGGCCTCACTAATAAGTTTCCTCCTGCTCCTTTTATTGTGCCTCAGTGGGACTTAAATCTTGTCTTGACCTTTTTGATGGGTGCTCCCTTTGAGCCTCTAAACAAATGTCCTATGAGGTTTCTGACTCTTAAAACAGTCTCTCGTTGCAATAACCTCAGCAAGGAGGGTAAGTGAGCTTCAAGCTCTTAGTTACAAGCCCCCTTTCTTGACCATTCATGCTGATCGAATGGTTCTTAGGACCATGGCTGCTTTTCTGCCTAAGGTGGTGACTCCTTTCCACCTTGGTCAATCCATTACCCTCCCTACTTTTTATCCTCCCCCACACCCTTCCAAGGATGAGGAGAGGTTGCACCATCTGGACCCCAAAAGGGCGGTGTCCTTTTACTTGGACAGATCTAAAGACTTTCGTTTGAATGACCAGCTCTTCATTGGGTTTGCTGGCTGCAAGAAAGGAAGAGCGGTCCATAAAAGAACCTTGTCGAGATGGATCGTCCTTTGTATAAAGATCTGCTACTCTTTGGCCGGTAAGGAACCACCAGAGGGTATAAGGGCTCATTCTACAAGAGCTAAGTCTTCAACCTCAGCATTGGCTAGAGGTGTTCCTGTAGAGGATATTTGTAGAGCGGCAACTTGGTCTTCCCTCCACACTTTCGCAAAGCATTACTGCTTGGATTCCGAGGTGAGGAGGGACGGTCACTTTGCTCGCTCTGTCCTCCAGGATTTCCTGGTTTAGAAGAGTGGACACTCTCCTCCCGGAGTGGGGACTGCTGTGGGACTCTATTCACAAGGTGAGGAATCCACACGGCAGATGTATCTATCAGAAGAACAAGTTACTTACCTTCGGTAACGCTTTTTCTGGTAGATACAATATCTGCCTGTGGATTCCTCACTGACCCACCCGCCTCCCCGTTGTCCACTCTTCTATACCAGAGTTTCTGTAATGTATTTATTTTATTGTCAAGGAGTTGTTTATTTCAAATGTTTTATTGCATTTGCTTCACACTGTGTGTGTTACCTTGATATTTGTACTGGGTATACTGTGTATATGACTACTGTCATTGGTCCGTCCATGTGCCTCGAAGGCACAGAAAAAAGGGCGGAACTGATGTCATCACGCCGGCGTGGGCCTATTATAGGCGTCGGTGACGTCAGCGGAGTCGCGAGCGATGTCGTGTCTCTATGACGTCCAATTCCGCGTCGGCGCGAGGCTACCAAAAGAATTTCCGAATGTTGCTGACGCAAGGGGATATTCACAAGGTGAGGAATCCACAGGCAGATATTGTATCTACCAGAAAAAGCGTTACCGAAGGTAAGTAACTTGTTCATCTGGACCCGCCCTCCGGTGGCCCTCAAGACCATGTCACGCTTAATTTTGTCAAGCAGTCCAAGTGGAAATCGCAAAGACCCATGCTTGTCTCCCGGGTGCAGGTCAGCCTTATTAGGGGTTAATGAACAAGCGCATATGGGATGCGGGTATTGAGTGCTTACTTGGAGCATGAGCAACAGTGTGGAGGCCTTCAGGGTGATGTAGACAGTGACAGACATCTATGAGTAAACCTAACCCTAGCTCTCCCCCCTAATTCTTCGAGAACAGGAAGTACCTGTTGTGGTACGAACATCTCAATGTTGCCAACTGGGCACACTATAGTCCATTCCTCTCTCTGACTGTCTTAGGAAATTTACCCCAATGAAAACCCCACCCAAGAACCAATGAGTGCATGTAGGAAGCAGTGGCGGCTGGTGATGTTTGAATGTGGTGAGGTGTAATTCCTGGACCAAATTTCAGCAACATCCTCCAGAGAAAAGGGGTGCAGTAGTGCTTATCCCCTCATTTTCTCTTTTTAAATGAGGAGAAAAAATGAATTTTCCAGTGCAATTTTCATAGAAAAGCTAAAGGGAAAAAAGCTCTGCAAGAGCTCATTAGAAGCAAGCCGATAATCTAGTCAAACGCATGTTTAATTCTGCCTTTGGGCAGCATTGAGTGGGAGCACACAAAATAATGATGACCCAGAATGCGACCTATCGTCTTCAGTTGGAGTTTCTAGTACTTATTCCCAAGAAGGACAAGATTCCCCAGCTTAGGAAGTGCCAGATATTAAGTATAATCATGGAGGAACTAACTGGGTGTCACATCACTGGTCGCAGAGCAATAAAAGTGATTTTAAAAGTCTGGGTTAAAAGTATCTCTCTCCGAGTGCTTGATAGGCTGCAGACAGGGCTGGACTGGTAACCCAAAGCAGGCCCGGCAAATTTGTCGCACCAGACCCCTGGCTGGGATGGGGGGCAAGTATAAAGCACCGTTGCTTTTGTTGCTAGGGTCTGCTGTTGTTGCACCACTGAAAATCTGGCCCCCAGCCTCCCGGTGAAACACTCGATGGCCACTACAGTCAATCCGGCCCTGGCAGCAGATCGATTTTCCTCCAGCAGCCTGACAATCTTGTGGACACGATCCTAAGTATAGCAGCTCCTTGTTGCATGCACCCAGGCCTTTTGCCCAACCATACCTTGACTGTCTGCCAGGACCTTTCAATTCACTTCTGTTCTGAACATATCCTATGCACGTTTAGTGTCTGCTGTCTTCTCATCACACAACAGCCGCCTTCTACAAATTCATCCACTTCAAGGATCTCAAAGGTTTAAATCTTGGCGGTTCCAACCACCCTTTCATCCTTCTGTGGTTGATAAAATGTGTACTGGTGAGTTGGGTAATGATGAACATCTGTTATTTCAGAGCTAAGACTCTTCAGAGTGAATATGTAATTTACAGATACATTTGCTATGTTACAAAATCATAATAACCCACTACAGCTTTGGTTACTCATCAAATTTATCTGTAATGCCATGTACTATATACTGTTTTTGTGTAGAAGATTTGTGATGAAAATGATTTATGATGTACAATTAGCTACCCACAACCCAAACCACTTTTCATTGTGCCTCAGCAGCCTCTTCATTGTTACACATAGTCTTTTCTGCATTTCGCTCAGACTTTTTCTCATGTCAGAAAGATTTCCCAAATATCTCCTGTCCTTTCATTATTTTCATAAAAACAGGTTTGTGAAGTCCAGGAAGAGCATGAAAGGGTAAAAAGCACTACCTTAAGAGTTGAGCGGAACCACCATAAACTCCATGTTGCTTATGAATATGGAGTTTAATACAGCTCCTTAAAATCTCAGAAGGCTCACACAATGCTGAAGGTCCCAAAAATATATATGACCAAAGAACCAAACCAGCACTCTGTTATTCACAGATTCAAGCACCACAGCCTGAAATTCTTCTCTCCCCTTTCTGTGCATGTATCCTCATTGTTATCACTTAGATAACAGCCCAAGCCTTCCTGTTTCATCAAAATCTGGAGGGAGTTTTAACATTTTCTGATGCAATTATTCTGCTTTATGAGATCCTCCTCTCCTTTTCTTTCTGCCCTTTCTGTCTACTTGACGGTTCCCTTTCCCTATGATAACCTTCTCCGCAGTTGTATTTTCAGCTACATTATTTTAAGGATCCTTTCTCCACAATTTCACTGTCACTTTAATGTTGTATCTCAGAAACTTTGCACTGGTGTACAGAAAAACAGAGCAAATGTATTTCCACCGTTTGCTCCATATGTAATATGGAATCAAGAAATAGATTTTGCTCATATGACTCATATGTTTAAAATGTTTTTGCACAGAAAAACATTATCTGAAAATGGGAAGGCTCAGTATATGTGATTGGTAGCTGGCCATGACCCTAACTCCCCAACCTTCTGGAGTTGATGGTAGTCCTTCTTACCCCCCTCGCTGGCTTCATTATCCCTAGCCATTTCTCATCCCACCATGATGCACATGTGTGAAAGGTGGGATAACCACTTAGCTCATGCTTAAATCAAGCAAAGAGGTTAGAAGGTAGGGTGGAGCCTTGGTGGAATCTGCGGAACCAATGGCTAAGCAAATGCTGTTTCTAGCCATTGACTTATTTTGCCAACCATTTTGACCTAGCATTTAAGCCGAATTAGTTGAATTGAAGTGACACAAAACGACTTCTCCCTAAATGCATTAGGTTTGCAAAATGCAATCCTAATCTGAAACATGGTACGTGAACTTGACCACTAAACAAAGTTGGGTGTGATTACAGCATGATTTAGAATGCAAAAATAAACCAAACAGATGTGCAGTCTGAAAAATGTTCTCTTTACCAATAAGAAGGAAACACTACAGGTTTGTTTTTCCCTTAAATATAAAAACAATGTGTGTACTGCAGAGTCACTCCACAAAGCCTCTGCAACATAATTAGCTGTGTGAGTACATGTAGTGAGTTGTATTCTTCAGGGCCAATTTAAGGATTTTGGGGGCCCGGGCAAAACATAATTTGGGCCACCCTGCTCAGATAAGCTCTGAATTTATTATCCCTTTCCAGTTTAGTCATGCCATCAGCAGCTATGATCTGATAAATGACAACCCTCTTTGTTGGCCCCCAAAACTTTAAAGGGTCCCCAGTCCTTCAGGGGGCCTCCATTCAGTGCAAAGTCTTTAAATATTTATGAGATATTGGAGACCTGGGAGTCCCTTTCATATTTTGCAGAGGGGCCCATAATTCTTTGTGTTATGCCACTGTCTGGAATTGTCCTGAAAGCTTAATGATGGGGCCCCTAGAAAGGTAGGGGCCCTGGGCCAGAGCTCACTTTTCCCATGCCTTAAAACGTCTCTGGTTTTCTTTGAAAATCAAGTTCTGAGGCCTTTGCTCAGCTGATTTTCCAGAATGAAGTGTACATTAAAAGATACTACTCATTTGAGAGCTAGCTTGTAGGTGGCTATATGCACGCTCACAGTCATGCACACGGGCTCTCAGCCATGCACACAGCATGCACCCACAGGCATGCAATGCACAGACACACACATACAGCCATGCACACACATACACAATCATGATTGCACACACAAGCTATTGATAATATTTTAACTTGAGACATTTGACTGACCTATGCATGATACTTTCTTTGAGATTCTGTCCCCCACGGACGCCTTAATGAACAAGTAGAAGCGTCATAGCTGATAGCTTATGCTTGTCCTGTCCCAGAATAGGAACTTCTGCCCTATCAGATGCAAGGATAAGGCTGGAGGAGGACCCTCCTTCTCAATCCTGGCTTCTAATAGGATATGGGGATGAAGACTGTAAAGCCCCATGAAAGCCTTATTTGCAGACATGCTGCACTGCCCGAGGCCAGTGCTTTATTTTGTCTATTTATTGCGAATGTGTGAGGCAGGCTGAAGAAGCTACTGCCTGACACGTGCGCAGTTCAAAGTAATAGTGGTGGCCTCTTTGCTGCTAGCATGATGCTGCACTTTAATTTGGAAACGAAAAATCGTTTTCATAAAAGAGCATAACACCATGTCAGCAGCTACCTGGAGGAAGGCTTGGTAGGTCGACGCCCAGGCACCCTCTATGAGCGAGGCGCGACTGGTAAGTAGCCTACAGTTGCCATAGTGAAACTAACCCTACACAAGGCAATCATAACTTGAATTGAAATACAGAATTCTCAATAGTCAACAAATCAAGTTAGCATGCAATAGGTTATAGAGGTAGCATCAGGGAGACATAAAGGCAAGAAAGTTTAAAGTGGCAGGTGAGCCAAGTAGGGCTCTGTAGCAGTGGAGGTGGGTAGGAAGACATTGCCCTCAGAGGCAGCCCGATGGTCCGTGCCCAGAGCTGGCACACAAATTGTTGAAAGTCCTGCGTGTGACCGGATCTCTGTCGCCGTGGTCTCAATTAGCATCACTACAGGGGAGCCTCTAGGGTCTGAGACTGATTCTTCCCCGAATGGTGTGTCTCTTCTTCAGATGAGGCCTCTTCTCTGCCCATTCCCAGGTGGCTTCAGTAGTGTCAAAGAGAAAGGATTTGCCCCCAAACAACACTTTGAGGCAACCGGGGGAGAGTAGCAAATATTGTAAAGAGCTACATTGTTGCTGGACTTTGAGGGTATGATCAGGGAAGATTATAACCCTAGATGATTCCTAATGCAATGAGTCACATGATCGAAAGGCCCTTAGCTTAGCGTTGTGGTCTGCATAGTTCAGCATCTGGGCAATGATGAGCCACGTCGGAGCTCACGGTGGGGTTTAGCCATCAGGGATCTGTGAGCGCATTCTACAATGAAGCATGAGGAGATAGATTCAGATGGCACCAGACCAAAGCCATGTAGTGATGAAGGCAGTTGTGTTTGAACTCTTTATCCCCTCCGGGATGCCCACCACTCAGATGTTATATCACCTGGAGCGCCTCTCAGCATCCTTCACTCGTGCCACCAGCAGGGCCATAGTACATTGCAAGGTCGTCACCTCAGACTAACAGGTCCGCAGGGAGCTCTCCGCCTCAGACAGTCTGTTCTCATTAGCTGTGATCCTGTTCGCTGTGTTGCGCAGGTCTTGGCAGATGAGCTAATGCCGTTGCACTTGGGCCATGCACTCACATGCGCTCTGGCCCTGCAACCTGACTCGGCTAACAAATCTCCTTGTTCCAAAGGGAAGGAGACGATGTCCTGTGGCTCTCTCCATGTGCCCAACTGAGGGACCTCTAATCCCAGCGGGGAGAGGAGCCCCCAGGCCTCGGACTGACCACCAACTCCAGCGGCGGGTGGGAGGTAGGTTCCAGCCATGCATCCCTGGCTCAGGAAGCAATGCTCAAGGGGGAGATTGCTGGTTTCCCTCAGCAAGGACCGGCATGGCCAAGCAATGCCCAGTACCTCCAGGCCCGTGCCTGCTCTGGAGAACCTGCCCTATGGTCTGATCTGACCTCTGCAGCACTGCAATTAAGGGGCCTCCCTCTTAATCATGTCTCCACCCTGGCCAGATCCAGACACTGAGAGCCACCCAGAGTAGTTCTCCAATGCAGGCAAGGCCCAGCAGCAGTTCCCCACCCACCAGTGTCCATTGGCATCAGCCTCGCGCCTCTGTAGCAAGGAGCAATGGGAGGTAGGGAGAGGGAGGATCCCCAGACTCTGCCAGTAAGGGAACGTCCATCACTTGGCTCCCTTGGACGACGGCTACCCCAGAAATACCGCTCCTCGGTGACCAGGCCTCACGCTTGCAGGCCGCCCCGCCTCCAGCACCTATCGTCTGCTCATTTAAAGCAGCCGTTGCCCCCCTGAAGCCTCTAATGAATACCACTGGCGTGGTTGTAGCATGGCAAAGGCAGCTCGTCTCTTATCGAATGAAGACTGATTATGTGCGGGGTGGGAGAAGCTTTCTACAGAGCAGCCGCCATATTTTCACAGCCAAGCCTTACCCCCAAAGAGTGATATTTTTATGTTTCTAATTGTCTTTGAGTTACGCCATCACCCCCTTTCTCGGTCCATGGAGGTTTATTTCTTTGCTTTTAAGTTGAATCAGGGATGAGGGCCAGAACCATGAAATCGATCCTGTTGGTCACCCACTGCAGTTGGACCTATCCTTGAAGTTTTTTGACTGTGGATTTGAAGGCCAAGATGTCACACATCTCAGATGTAATTACATTGATTTTAAAGCCAGAGACCACCTGTTACACTTCAAGTTCAGCCATCACATGTGGGAGAACAGAGAGGGCTCATCATCAATAGCATGACATATTCTGTGAACATGGTTAGTTGACCTATGTGCTGAATTTAATTGGGTCAGTGACTCATGGGTGAGTGCAAAGAGCAAGGGTGACAAAGTGCACCCCTATCTCTTTATCCCTACCTCAGATCTCTTCTAATTGTGACCCACTGTGAAAAGCACTTATTGATTTTGATCCAGGCTTTGGGGTTATGATATCCTTGTATCAGCCAATTTAGCAATGTCCTCCCCCCCCCATGTTACCCCCGCTCCCATAGCTCTAAAATATTCAAACATGAAATTCCAGTGATCTCTGTTAATGTAGGTTGTTAGTGTCTACAGTGGCTCTGTCCAACTGATGGAACTTTTTTGGTGTTTTCACCCGCCTGGCATTCTTGAATGAACCTTGACTGGTCAGGTACCCTAACTCTCTCAATAAGGTCTGTAAACATAAAGCTGCCATTTTAGTGAAAATGTTTGTGTCTATATTGAGGAGAAAGATTGGCCAGTACGCCCCACAGTTCTTGGGCTCTTTACAAGGCTTGAGGATGAGGAAGATAGTAAATTCGGTTATGCAAGAGGTAACCCGTCCTTCCTGAATCACGTCCTAAAAGCCTTTAATGAGTACGGGAAGAAGGGCAGTGCCAAAGCATTTGTAAAAAACTGCAAGAAAGGTGTCTGTTCCTGAGGCTTTGGAAGGGCACAATTTGGACATAGCTAGGAGGATATTGTCTTATTGTCTTTTCTTCTGTCTCTTGATCCCCCCCGCCACAACTTGGGCTGGGCAGCGTCTGCCAGATAGGACACTTTGACGTGGGTTTTTGTGGACTCCTTTGTGTAGTGATTGAAGTAGAATTCATGGAAGCATCTAGTTTTATCAATGCCCGTCATGTAAAGGGATCCCTCATGCAACTTAACCTCCAGAATGGTACTCTTAGTCTCGCATCCTCTGAGTAAGATAGTGAGCAGCTTCCCTGACTTGATACCCAGATAATAGAATCTATAGTCTAACTTTGCCAGGAGGTATGCTGCTCTATACCTTTTTAAGGCTATAATCTGGTCCCGCTCTTTAAAGATTTATTGCCATACTTTTTGAGAATGTTTGCATTTATGGATCTTTTCCAGTTCTCTGAGCTCATCAGTTAGACACACAAGTATGGCTTCCCTGAGTCGTTCCAAGCAGGCCACCTCAGCAATAAAGTTCCCACACAGGACAGCCTTCAGCACAACCCACACATTGGTTGCTGTGTCTGATGCTGTGTTGTTGTGTTTGATGTAGTCAGCAATACTATTCCTAATATTGGCAACAATCATTTGAGCTTTCAGTAGGGAGTTCCAGGAACAGGGAGAGGACGCAGAAAGCAAAAAGTTCTCGTGTGAAAGGCACAGAGTCCTGACAAATAAAGTCATGTAGTAACATGCGCAAAAGCTGCATCATGGCAGCAGAGCTCATGCTAACTTAGCAATGTCGACAATTACCCCAACGGCCATACTACAATAGTCTAAGGAAGCGTTAGACTGGAACCTAGGAGCGGTTTAAGGCCAACTGCGATAAAGCCCTGATAGGATACAACAAATGGATTGGTCAGGGTAAAAGTCAGGAAGTCAGAAAGTTCTAAATTGTTTCCAAGTCACAGTGCAGAAAGGCTTTATGTCACTTTTTTGAGAAGGGAAATCCTCCCTAAGTGGGCCACTGTTGAAATTGTAGCTGCCACCATTGAACCAAAGGCCAGATACTGGAAGGAGGTTGGTCACGCTTGAGATTTGGAGATTCCTTTCCGAAAACCTTTTAAGTCCCAAATGTAGAATGGGGCTCAGTTGTGTTTTTGACTGTGCTGTGAGCTGTGGTAAATAAATAAAAAATACCCTATTTTTGACTAGACTTATAGCATAACAGATAGCTCAATAAAATAAGAGTCAAGATTCGAGGTAGTAGGAGTTTCTGCAGGTTTATTACAGCATAAGGACAGGATCAGGACAACCTGCATGGGAATAGGACAATAAGGCCCGGCAGCTGCCGGGGCTGGGTCTGGGATGAGCGCGCTAACATTCAATAACAAAATACAGGCATATATACATGGCGCAAACACATAGCATTACATTGCAGTAGGCGTAGCAGTGGGTGGAGCAGAAGGCGTGACGCGTAGCAGTCGCGAAAGATAACAGTAAAAAGAGGTGTAACTGGGAGTATACAGAGACATGTGGTGCAAACGTAACAGAATATGTCATGAATGGGCGGAAACATAGGAGGGGGCTACCTAAGGAGCCGGGACCTCTAACCTAATGGTGCGCGAAAACTGGCAATGACGTGTTACTAGGAGAAGCTGGGGGCTACGAACTCTGTTCTAGGAGCAGAGACTAAAGTCTGGAGGGTCGGAGCGACATGTACCTAAACCCTATCTGGTATCTGATGTTTAGGGAACATGTTGATATAAACTAGAAGTCATGAGGGGAAAAGCTAACTTGACTCTAAGACTGGACCATGCATTATTCTACATGTAGTGCGTGATGGAGAATATTAAATGACCATTAATACAGTATTTCTCCAACATGGAGACGAGAAGGCTAGACAATGACGGAAACTATTGATGCAGTTCAGTAGCTTAGGAATGCAGAAGAGGAGGACTGAACTGATAACTGGAACTATAACATACTCTTGGCAGACTCAGAGGCAGAGCCAAGCTGCACCGGGCACTGCGAGGCAGGAAGTAAGTGAAGGGTCGAGGATACAGGTGGGGGCTGTATCGCTCCTCAGCGAGGCTTTCAGGAGACAGGAGCTGAATCCAGGGTCCGGGCCCTTTTGAGGCCTGGAAACGGAGACTTTATAATGGAATAACGTGCACACTGGGAAACGTGGCAACATTACTTTACATAGGCCTGATATTCGTAGTATTCACGAAGACTGGAAACTAACATACTAGAGGTGGACACAACTGTAATTGCGTCATTAATCAGGCATGGGGAATAACATATGCATATTGGTCATGCACACATAACATATGATGGATGAGGCGTAGGGACACAGAACATGGCAAAATTTACTTTTCCACAGAGCCTTGACTGGGACGAAGTGGAAAATCAGGCCGATGCCACGGAAGGGCCGGTCTGGTAGCTTTTCTTGCAAGTCCCTCAGTGGGAAAAGTTTTTCAAAGCTTTCAAACATTTTTCTAGTACCTAACCAACAACAGTACACTTCTAAGGTACCCATTACCATACTTGGAGACTCTTAGGGTGTAAGGCAGAATCCAACAGCAAAGTGCAGCTCAGGTCTAGTTTCCACTGGTCAGCTGGGCATTTCCAAGAAAACGCCATTTGCAACTTGTTCTGTCCCTGTAGCCTCACAGGTGGTCAGCCAGTAGACCCTTCGAGTCCACTTTTTTGTCCTGGGTAAAAGAGAAAGCAGATGCCTTCTTTCAGATCTCACTGTAGCCCCAGTCTGTATTCTTAGGAGATGCCTTTCACTGTCACATTTATGCATGTCACCAACTAGAGAGTGGGGGTGAGTCCTGGGCACTCCCTAACCCATAGGGTAAAAGGCTCCGGGGGAAGCCCTACCCACATTTTCAGAAGTTCCTGCTTGCCCTATTACAAACTATTTCCTAGTGCCCCTCACTCGAAATCCAAGAAGAGCAAATCCTTCTCTCCTTGTGCAGAGCCTGTGTGTCCACCCAGAGGTGTAACCAGGGTAATGATCAGTCAACTACGGTGTGGTCACTTAAAGCCAATTCTGGGGATAGCTGTCCTCCCAGTGGGTTTGGTGCTAGCCTAATGTTGGAGACAAATTCTGGGGCCATGCAAGTGTCACCTAACATTTTCTTATGACACGTCAGGCTCCTTTTCAAGTTAATTAGATTCATGTGCCCATCCCACCATGTCTTCCTTCCAGGGAAAGAAAAGACCTCCCCACTCCAATGTCATTGTCTATGCTCTGGGAGCAGCTTTTTCACCCATTTCACTCCTAATTCAGGCCAAGTACAGGCTCTGGATAATCTTTTTAAATGCTGTTTTTATATTATCTTTAAAGCTGTTATGCTGTTGACAAGTAGATAACTCACAACGCCTTAACAGGGAATATTCAGAGCATGTGAATCTATGAAAGATATCAATACTGTAGAACTTTAGTCATAGGTGAGCAACATAATTCTTATTCCATGTACTAAAGTCCTTTAAAATGTCCCCTAACATGGCATTAACAGTTGTAGCCAAGAAGTGTTGTATTGCATTACTATTTGAGATGCACAAACAAATGCCAAGGACCATTTTCTAGGTGTTGAAACAAATATCTCAAATTTAAATCATACATTAATAACAGTAGACCAATAGCATAAGGAAAAATAGAGTGAAATTCAGTATTAATTTAAAAAAATCAACAAAACTGAACCTGTTGTTGTACTCGTTCCTGAGGGCCGGGCATTGCTCCACCACATCTTCTTGGCCGGGCTTGGCTCTGCGGAGCCCCGAAATCCCCGTGGCAGCACCTGAGGGCCGGGCTTTGCTCCGCTCGTTCCTCCGGCCGGGCTTGGCTCTGCCGGGCCCCTCCTACTCCCGTGACCACACCTCTCAGCAGCAGCGGACGTCACATGGAAGCGCCAGGAGGCGCATAACCTCGTCCCGCGGGACGCGCACAGGAGCGCGCCGGGAGAAGCCCGGGACAAGGACGGGCCGTCTGCAGCCATCCGTGGCAGACCGAGGCAGGGCTGCCCCCCCCTAATGTGTGAGATCTTGACCCACCTATACTGACAAGGTACTGTGCCCACTTGACAAGTTGATTGCCTCCGGATACACAAGGTAGTGCTGCGCCATTCTTGAGTTGTTGGATATCATCCCTCTTGCCAGGGTCATCTATAGAAAGCAATGGGCAAGAGGAAGGTAATGGAGGGGGGGGGAGCCCTTGCTATTACTACCAAAAAAAGGAAGAAGTCTAAAAAGTTGCTATGTGCCGCCAATAACTGTGTTATGTCAAGTATTGAATCCATTGTCGAAGACTGTGAGGATATCTTATTGACTACCCCTATTTTAAGTAATGTGGACAATCCTGATCCCCTGGTTGAAAGCTTACTACAGAGAAAGAGTAAAGTGATTCCAGCTATTTTCTCTAAGAGATCGAAACCCAGGGGCACAGTAGATGAAATTTATTCTAATTCTGCTAACCACATTGAGGTAAACATTGTAGAGGCACCAAAAGGGGCAAACATGAGTGTCTATGCCAAATCTCTGGCCCCGCAGGTGACAGCATGTGAAATGGGTATCACTTGTACCATTCGCTTTGCATTACTGGAAGGGGAATCAGGGGAAATAAGTGAGGTTTTATCACGAAGGCTGAGGGAGATTGTGGAAGTTGCTAATAGCTCAGGCGAATGTACCAGATGTTCGAATTATAATCATGTAATCATGAAGAAAATGGAAAGCTTGGAAAGCGATATAGCTTTTATTAAGAAAATCATGATGGATCTTATAAAGCGGGAGGATTTACACATAGCGAATATTCCTCATTCAGCGTTAGGTCCTAACCTGGTTAAAACCCCTATTTTACGGCCAGCCCCACTACACCAAACTGTAGGAGTGGTATTATCTAAATCCTCCACACGATCAGCCCCACTATGTGTCTCAAAAACTGTAGGAGAGCCACGACTTAATATCCCAGCCCAAAACCCTTCAGCTAAAGCGCCTGTTAGGCATAACATCCCGACCTCATATGCCACAGCAGTAAAACAGAGGGGCCCAACACCTCAGCATAGGGACCTGCAGGGGTATAACAAATATTATAGTGACAGAGCAGAAACAACTAATGGGAGTAACACCCAGACAAACACACTATTGAGATCCCCCCGTGGTACTGTCTACATGACCGGGGTCACTAAGCTGGGAGCTACTAGCGATTATGAGAGCAGTGAATCCATACGCAATAAAGCCATCCACTGGCTTCGCCACGTGAGAGGGTGCAGATCAGTCATTAGGGAGGATATGATTACTGTTAAAAGACTTACCCTGCCTAGTTCGTCAACACACTGTATTGAGATCCAATTTGGCAACACAGCAATTGTAATGGCCTTAGAGTATAGGACATGCCCCCCTAGGAACTCCAATATACAAATCAGACATGCACCTCTATGGTCTTAACTGAGGCCCGAGGATGCATCGGGTCTTAACAATATAGATTGACCATCAAAGGATGACTATTTGTATAGTGTAATACAAACACATAATACACGCAAGCCCGAGCATCAGACTAACTGCTCTGTAAGGTTGATAGACATGGAGGCCTTGAAGATTAACAATGAGGCTGCCCCTCGTAGGGAAGAAAGTTCTAATGAAGTGCCCAAAGCCAAATATCCCCTAACTACAGCAGTAGGAAGAATAGCTCCAGAAGCAGTTATCAGAGAGAGGGATACAAATAGGAAAATGATCAAACTGCTCTCCTGGAACATAGCGGGGCTCCAGAAAAATATGGCAAACCCAGAATGGAACCACTTCATAGATAGGTTCGACATCTGTATGTTCCAGGAAACATGGAGTACTTCTCCCCTGTACAAATGTGGATACTCTACCCACTTTATTCCTGCAATCAGTGCGGGGAGAGGTCGCCCATCGGGGGGACTGCACATATGGATTAGTGTGGCTCTGAACTGGGCAATTACTGCTCACTCATTATCATCACAGGACATACTATACATTTTCGTCAAGGGCCCAATTATTGGAAGCTTGATGGAGCTGTTTAATGTGTATGCCAGAGGTTCCCCGGGAGGACAGACTTCACCTACCATAGCCTTACTCCAGGTGGTACTGGCAGGTATCCCCCCACTATCCAGTGTTATTGTAGGGGGAGATTTTAGCTGTACATATGAAACCCTAAGTGAAGAAGCCTCCTGGGATTCAGCGAAGAGGATTCTAGACATTGTATCCCGCCTCTTACTTTAGCGCCAATTAGAAAATGGACGCCAAGACCGATTCAAATAAATGCCCTAACATAACAACACAACCTACGTGCCCTGAATGGTAGAACAACTTCGGACCCAAACGGTGCGATGACTTACAATAGAATCAGTTGTCCATCCCGGATTGATTATATCCTGCTCGACACTGGCTCCTGGAATAGATTAGTTGACATGGAAATAAGACAGTCGCAGGATAGCGATCATAATCCACTTTGCATTGAACTAAGATGGGGGAGTGAGAGGGAAGCATTAAATGACCCCTTAATGATCACAAAAGAAGTAGTCCCATCTAACTGCAATTACAGATTACTCCAGTATTGGAACTTTCATAGATTCCCATAGCTTGTATCATTCCCCGTCGTCGGAATGGGAGCCTCGGTAATAAAATATATATATATATATATATATATATATATATCGGTAGATAAACCAAAAGAGGTACAAAAGAGGGAAAATTAGGCCTAGGCCTTATACTATTTTGTAGCCTATAGGTGTCCTTTTGTAAAAAAAGACCCAAATGTAGAGCACCAACCAATCAGAACAGCCTCACCCTGTGGAACCTTCCTGAGAAAGCTCAGAGCCTCAGATTTTCTACCGCACGTTGGTGATAGGGAGTCTCCATAGAGCTCTGCTCTAGTTTTCTTTTGAGGTACTGTTTTCTTCAAAATCTTTACAGGATTTCTTAACATCTTTATGTATGGCTGACAAGGAGAAGAAAAGCCTGTTCAGGCCTTGTGCCACATGTTCTAAAAAACGACTTTTTGCTGAGGATAAGCACAAGGATTGTATATATTGCTTATACCCAGATCATAAGGTGGCAGACTGTAAGATCTGCAGAACCTTTTCGACTAAAACTCTACGTGACCGTCAACATCTCCTTTGCCATCGACGAAGAAGAAGCTCCCGTCGACGAAGGCAACATCGTCGACGAGAATGACACCGTCGATGACGACAACTTCGTCGACGACCACGTCGACGACGATAACTCCGTCGACGACCACGTCGACGACGACAATCACGTCGATGATGACGATTCCGTCGACGATGACAATCTCGTCGACGATGAATTAGAGGACGTTAAAGCCAGTTCTGTCGTCGACGACCTCGACGACACCACCGTCGACGATGGAAGGTTCGATGTTAGTGAGGGCGTATTACGCCAGATATGACTTCACCGAGGAAGGTAGATCCATTACCTCCGGCCTTATTGTTTGACGAGGAAGAAGATTCGGATGAGGAAGATGGTGACTTTGGGGATGCGTATAGTCCATCACAATTGCACCTGAAATTTCATGACTCTGAGCCAGAGAATGAATATTTTTATCATCAGCAACAACAGCAGCAGCAGGATCGCGTACAATACCAGGAAGTCCCGAGCCAGCAGGGTATGCTCTCAATGCCGATGTCTCTGCTTACGGACTTACGAGCTATGTTGGAGGAATATCATAGCAGGCAAGCGTCGCGTCCAGTGCAAGAACAGGCGCAGGAGCAACCTCAATTGTCGGCTACTTGCCCTTCACTGTCCCAGCATGTAGAAGAGGCTGTAGAGGTTCCTCAGCGGGTAGAGCCTACCCATGTTGACACTTCAGAGGATGATGAAGGAGATAATCAGGCTCAAGATCCTGATGTTGAATGGGATCAATATGTTATTCCAGATCCGGCATCCCCAATACCGGACCCAATAGACTCGCCTCCGTTGGACGTGGGAGGTTTTCACAACTTAATGGATAGAGCCTCAGCACGTTTTAAACTCACCATGCCTTCAACTTCCACGGATTGTTTTTTATATGATTTCAAGGAATCATATCGCAAGGCTGTCCGCTCCATTCCCATTGTGGAACACATATGGGAAGAGGGAAAGAAGGTGATGCAGGCGCCGACTACGGTCATTCCAGTCCTTCCGCGCTTGAAAAAGAAATATAAGGCGCTGAATGACAGTCCAGCTTGCTTTGTTGGCCAACCAAGACCGGATTCGGTGATATCGCAAGCAGCTCAGCGAAAGTCACGCAATCCATCGGCTCCTCTAACAGCTCCACCGGACAGAGAAGGAAGACGATTGGATAAGGCAGTGAAGCGTTTTTCGTCTATTGCTAGTTTGCTGGTCAGGGCTTCCAATGCCCTAGCAATCCTGGCACGGTACGACCGCCAGATGTGGAGTGACATCTCGCCATACCTGGATCAGCTCCCGAACGATCCTAAGGCAGAGGCCCAGAAACTCTTAGAGGAGGGACAACGTTCCTCATCGGAAATAATAGATTGCGCGATGGACATCGCTACCACCGCTTTCCGCGCTCTTGGTGGAGCAGCTGTTCTTAGACAACAGGGTTGGTTGCGAGCGACCTGGTTTCGTCCAGAAGTCCAAAATAAAATCCTGGACTTACCCTTTGACGGAGACATGCTGTTTGGGAAGCATGTTGATGATGCTGTACAGGGGATAAAGAAAGACACGGAAACGGCTCGTTCCTCGGGCACACTGCAATATAGGAAGACACCTTTCCGTGGAGCAAGCGGAAGTGGCTTCACATCGACAAGAGGTGGTTACCAACAACAACGCTATACTCAACCATCACAATCGTACAGGCCTCAGTACCGTAATCAGTACTATCAGCGTCAATCGCAATCACAATCTTTCTCTCGCCAAAGCTCACGTGGGCGACAGGGTCGTCAAGGCAGGGACGCCTCCAAGCGTCAATAGCGGCCTCCTGACTCTGCCGACTGTTCCTCCACCCCATGTGTCACCAGTGGGCGGCAGGATCTCTCAACATCTGAGCAGCTGGGAACAGATAACATCGGATCAATGGGCATTGAACATCATCCGTCAGGGACACACATTGGAGTTTCAGGATTTTCCACCATACAGAGCTCCCCACGCCACCAATACGAAACACCCAAGTCTTCTGCAATTGGAAGTTCAACAAATGCTTCAGAAAGGGGCGATCCAGCGTGTCACTCTATCGCAAAGAGGCGAAGGCTTCTATTCCAGGTTTTTCCTGATTCAGAAGACCAAGGACAAGTGACGTCCGATCCTGGACTTAAGGGAGCTCAACACCTATCTCGTGAAGCTCTCCTTTCGGATGATCTCACTCCAGGACATTTTGCGCCTCCTGAATCCAGGCGACTTTATGGCTACGTTAGACCTGGAAGATGCCTACTTCCATATCCCGATCCACCCAGCTCACAGACGTTTCCTTCGCTTCACAGTGGGCAAGAGTCACTTCCAATTCATGGTACTCCCATTTGGGTTGAAATCAGCGCCACGGATATTCACAAAGGTGCTGGCCCCGTAGGCAGCTTTTTTGAGAAGGCAGTCGTTAGAGGTTTTCCCATACCTGGACGACTGGCTGCTAAAGGCACCAAGTTATCAAGCGGCTACAGGAGCAGTAGAGACATGTTTGCGTCTCTTCGATCAACTAGGCTTCCAGCTCAACAGAGAGAAATCGGTCCTTCGGCCGGCCACTTCGGTGAAATTCCTGTGCGCTCTTATCGATGCGCAGGCTGGCAAAGCTTTCCCATCAGAAGAAAGACCAGCAAGACTCATTTCTTCAGCCAGTCGACTGCGAAAGAAGCAGTCAGTGTCAGTCAGGATGTACAAGTCTCTTCTAGGGTCGATTTCATCTTGTATTCAATTGATTCCGCACTGCAGGCTGCGAATGCGTCCCTTGCAAGAGCAACTAGACCTTCAGTGGAGGCAAGTGGACGGTTCTTTCAACGACAAGGTCAAGGTCACCCTACAAATGAAGCAGGCGGCTGCCTGGTGGATATAAGGTTCTCACCTCTCGGTGGGTCTCAGGTTTTTCAGGTTTCAGGTTTTTAATGTCTTTATTTCGATGATAAAATCATAAAAGACAATTTTAACAAAACATTCAAAAACAGTTTTCAAAATCTCCACATTATACGTAATCTTATTAAAAGAATAATGTCAGTATGTTATCAAATATACAGTAGGCCTAAAATCCACAATTAAAAAGTTATTAAACCAATGTTGAAAAGAAACAAGACATTAAATATAACTAATCATAAAAGTGGGTTTGACATATGCAAAAAAACACTATGTACATTGCACTTTGTGATCATGAGGCAGATAAATTCCTTCTAGCTCTGATTGCCCATGCCCAACCTAGATACTTGGCCAAACATATCACGGTAAAATCAGAGGTGTTTGTTTTTAGTGCCCGTATTGCGTCCGAGGATTTTTTACAAATCAGGCGTTTGAAGATGGGTTTTAACCATTTTGAACGGGGTTCTCTGTATTGAGGACAGGCGAACAAAAAGTGGCCCTCAGTTTCCTTACATCCGGGGCAACGACTGCAAAGATTAGTGGAGTTATTGCCCCAAGATGAGGTAAAGGAATTAAGGGGTAGTGAGCCCACCCGAAATTGATGGTACAGTTTTTTATCCATTGGCCTGGAGATAAGGTCCCAGTATGTCTCACGGGCTGGATCCAGTTTAAAGCTTAAAAAGCGCCCCGTCAGGTCTTCAGAACTAGAGGCGTGTGCCAAAGAAAGGCGAGTTGAGGCCCAAAATAAACCCTTAAATTCCTTTTTCGAGGGGAAGTTGTTAGTGCCTGGCGAGACCCACAGGTGGCTCAAGCCCATATCACACAGGCTCTTTTTCACCGAGCGAAGCCATGGAATTCGCTCCGAACCCCCCAAAGCCTTCACCTCGGTTAGCTCCTTTGCAAAAAGTGCCAAATCCTCCGAAGTCCATAAGCGCCTCCAAGTGGACACTACTCTGTATCTTGCCATGTCAGTTATTGGAAGGCAACCCATGTCGTGGCAAAGTGGGATCTGTGGGGTTGATTGGGGCAGCCCCACCAGGTTACGAAGAAACCTACACTGGATTCTATACAAACTCGAAAGGTCCATGAAGCCCCATAACTCTGCCCCATAGAGTGTCGCAGCATTAATTTTAACATCATAAATTTGTAGGGCAGGGACAGCCCTTTTGGTGATGGATTTCTTTTGCTCACGCAAGAGACAGCCAGTCAGTTGGGCGAGTTTTAACTGTTGGGTCTCTATTTGTGGTTTCCAGGAAAGTCTGCAATCCAGAGTGACCCCCAGGTACGTCATCGTGTCAACTTGTTCCAGGTTGACCCTGTTTAGTTGTACACTACTACGTATTGGTTTTTTCCTGGAGAAAACCATAAACTTAGTTTTCCCCACATTTATCTGGAGGTCATTTTGATTGCAATATTCCTCAAAGTGATTTAAAGCCAACTGTAAACCTCCCCTGGTCTTTGATAGGAGGGGGGTGTCGTCGGCAAAAATCAACATTGGGAATTTAGTCCCCGCCAGGGACGGTGCATCAGTGTTGGTAGACCCGAAGAATTTCACTACATGGTCTATAAAGAGTAAGAAGAGGGTGGGGGCGAGAACGCACCCCTGGCGGACTCCTCGTGAAACCGGAAATGAGTCCGTAAATTGCCCTTGTGCCCCCCATCTTACCCTAGCAAAGTTGTCTTCATGTAATCTAATGATCATCTCAACCAATTCCCCCGGCATACCTAAGTCCCTTAGTACCTGCCATAATTTTCCCCTCGGCACCAAATCAAAAGCTGATTTCAAATCTATGAAAGCAGCAAAGATGGTGCCACCGCCAAGTATGACGAACTTCCAAAAGATCATGCAGAACCTCAGGACCTGGTCAATGGTACTTGTACCAGATCTAAAGCCCGCCTGTAATGGGGACAGAATTCCTTCGAGTTCCATCCACCCATGAACCCTCGCCAGGATCATACGAGCAAAAACTTTCTGGAAGCAGTTAATTAGACTAATCGGGCGGTAGTTCCCTGGGTTTGATCTATCTCCCTTTTTATGTATAGGGAGAATCTCCGCCCCCTTCCATGTCTTGGGGATACGGGCACCTCTCGCTATGGTGTTAGCTATGCTTGTTAAATAAGGTACCCAAAGATCTATGTTTGCTTTAAATAGGTCTGCTGGGATTTGGTCCAACCCTGGAGCTTTCCCCCTCTTTGTTAAGCCTAGTGCGAGCTCCGTTTCCGCTTCTGTAAAAGACATAATCACATTGCCAGGGGGTATTACAGGTAGCAGGTTCGATGTGGACAAAGGGTCAACAACTACTGAGCAAAATTGGGAGGAGTAATGATTTATCCAGGCTTCCGGGGATACGTGGTTAGACGGAGTACGGAACTCGCCATCCTTTCCACATTTAACAATATCCCAGAATTTAGTCTGGTTATTAGATTTACTGGCGTCCAAAAGGTCTGCCCAAAAATTATCTTCCCATCCCCTCTTCGCCTCCCATTGAACTCTTTTATACCTTTGCCTGGCCACTTTTACTGCACTCTGGTCTCTGGATTTAACTTTCTCTATTAGATAACTATGGGCCTCTCTACACTCTCTGTTATACCATTTTGCTCTTGGAGCATTCAAGTGCCCGGTGTTGGACTTACATGGTTTTGAGAGAATAATTTTAAGCTCAGAGAAACATTTATCATGTATGCCCATGATCATATCTAATTCGCCCTGGCCCCTCTCAACAACAACAGTCCTCATATTATGTAAAGCATTCATCACCACGTTTTCAATATTGGCCTGTATCGTTACATCATTTGATATGATTGACCATTTCAGTCTCCTCCGGTCATTTGCTATGGTTACAACCCCTTGCCCCCTTGGATCTGGTTCCGCTAATCTTGTCAAGTCATACATTTTAAATTTCAGGGATAGTGGGTTGTGATCACTTTCCGGACGCATTACAATTTCCATATCAACGATTAGGCTCCAATATTCCATTTTTATGAAGATGTAGTCGATACGACTCTTCCTCACACCATTGTCAAAAGTGGGGTTGGCTCCAATGTCTGATTTGGTGCGACCGTTCACGGCCCTTAGTCCCCAAGTGAGACAGAAGGCGGTCCAATTCAGAGCAGCCTCCGTTGCTTTAACTAGTATTTTGTTGGAAAGTTCGGGGATTTTCCATGTCGCATCTTCTTCGAACCCCCAATTATCCTCCGGCAGGTACAGTGGCTCAATTGTACAATTAATGTCACCTGCTAACATAATGAATGTGCCTTTATTCCAGCCCGTTAATAGTGTGTCTAGGGCGCCTATCAGCTTGGGGCATCGTCCGCCAGGGAGGCCTCTAGAGTATATATTGATAACAAGCATATCCTGCCCCCCTGTTTTACTCAACCTTATAGCCAATATATCGGGGTTATCCACATACAGTTCGGAAACTGAAAAACACCAGGCCTGTTTTACCCATATAGTCAATCCCCCTGACGCCCGCCCTTTTGTACCTTTTATTGCTGGTTTGAAGAAGTTTGTAAATCCAGCCATGTAAAACGGAGCTGTAGCCCATGTTTCCTGCAGAAGCACAACCTCATATTTGCCTATGAACTCCAACCAGTCCTCAGAAACCAAGCGAGTCTTGGCTCCGGCAACGTTCCAAGACACCATGTGTGAGATTAGTGAATCTATTTCTGCAAGGTTGTTGCTGACAGTGGGGGGGAAAAGGGACTCGGTAGGCAGACATTTGTTGGTCTGGTTTCTTCTATATTAGAAATGGCGGCATCTTCCCCAACAAGCTCCCCCTGTATTCTAATTTTGTTACGGAACTGGGACTGTTGCTCCTTTACTGATTCCGAGGTAGTGGTGAATGGGATGTGCACTCCTGCCCCCTTCGCTATAGCTGGATTTGATGACTGGGTCGGTGCACATAGTCAGTCAACCCATTCTAGGTCTGACAATGCCTCGAAATGGTTAAAGAGAGGAGGGTGGTGTGGGGGGTAGTGAGTTATGGGCTCTCGGGGCCTCCCCCCTTTGAATTTCCAATAATTGGGGCCCCTTAAATTATTTGAGTACGTGTGGGGGTAGAAGTAACCCAGGTGTAAGGTCTGGACATCACCCAGACAAGCAAATCTAGCTTTCCTTTGGATTCTATCCACCACCCAGGGGTCTCTGAATGAGATTAAAATACAGTCCCCTTCCAGATCTTTTTCGCCCTTACCTACCCATTCCACTCTCCTTACATAGAGGATTTCGGTGGGGGATGACGGGGGGAGTGGGCGATGTTTATTTAGCCAGAATATGACCTTGTTCCGCAGATCCCCTTGTGATTCTTTAATACCCTCTCTTAAGGGGGCCACTCCTGTTAGGACGATGGTATATTGTGACGCTTCAGGTGGTAGGTTGACTCTGGGAGGGTATCGTGTATTTCTATTATATGTCCTCTGGTTCCTGTCTGGATGAGGGGTTTTCCTCTCCCTACCCATTATAGATGTCTGTGTTGGGGTGTTATTTAATTGATTTGGTGCACCATTCGCTGGGTGTTTTTCCCCTGTGCGTTATTGGCTGCCAATGTGTGTTTAGCCTTTGGTGTTTCTTTAGTAGGGACTCTGCTGACAGTAGTCGATGTGGCAGCTGTTGTTTTTGCCCCTGTTAGTGGTTTCTTATTAATATTGGTAGTTGATGTCCCTGCGGGGATAGTTGTGGTCGTCCCCCCTTTTTGGTTAGCACCCCCTGTGGAATTAGGGCCCCTTGTCTTAATACTAGTAGATGTTAAATTTTGCAAGAGGTCCATATTTATGTTGACCGCTGCTTCTAGGACATCTATTTTAGCGGACATTATCCTGGTGTTTTCTAAGACCGGAAGCAATAAGGTTTTAAACATTGCTTCCATCTTTGCCAACAAGACATCGTCGCTACTAAAACATGTTGGGCAAGGGTTAGAAGACCCAGAGTGGGCCAATGATGGACAGTACACTATTGGGGGTTCTTGGATGGTCTGGGAGTGGGAGGAACTATTGACATGATCTATTTTAAGTTGTTTTTGTACCTTTTCTCCCTGTGGGCTTGAAACATATTTTCTTTTCCGTGAAACATGGTTAGTAATTACTGGTGACAAAACGGGCGTACTGGGTGAGGTAGGAACATTTGTTTGTGGGGTTCCAGACAAGCTACACTCGTCGTCCTCAATGTTTTGGCTATCAGCTTCTAAGCTGGTCAGGTTATTATCGGATTTCAGTTCCATATTTTCGTTGGTCGTGGGTGTTGTGGCTCCGTCCCCATCTACATGGACTATCACTTCAGACTCTGAGGTAGAAATACAGTTAAATGCTGCATTCGTTAAAGGGCTTTTAACACGGGCCAGGGCACCTATTGAGGAGCGTTTCCCAGTGACTAAGTCCAGGGACAATCTGTGCTCAACCAGTTCAATTTCTTTCTCTAATATTCCTGTGGCTCTGGTGATAAAGGCATCAAGGGGGCCTGAGACAACACCCTGTGAGGTTTGAATATGCACCAGACGCTGTTTACCAGATCTTAGGGCCATATTTAGGAGCTGATGTCAGAGCCTCAAGATGTTACTGAGTGTGGTATGAAGTATAACAAGATAACAAAATGTGAAATGAACCAGGACTCTAGGCCCAACCCAACCTCGTCCGACCCCGGACGGCCACAGACGGTCCCGCCCTTGTCCCGGGCTTCTCCCGGCGCCCTCCCGCGCGCTCCCGCGCAGCGGGGGTATTACTTCTCTTTTATGGCTATGGGATTGGTGGATGAGGGGGTGGAGCCGGCAGGGAGAGCAGCCCAGGTGGTGACGGGCGCGCGGGGACTCCTGGTCCTTGGAGTCCGCCGCTGCAAGCTCGCAGCCCTGCCGGTCAGTGCAGACGCCAAACCCCTTGCAGAGATGTAGTGTGGCAGCCGCTGCTAACCGCGCAGCGGGACCCGCGAAGCGGGTCCGGCAAGTTGTGGCGGCTACAGCAGGCAGCAGGCTCCCTGACGGTGCAAAGGTGAGGTTTCTGTCCGCCGGTCCGTTTGGTGTGGCTTGAGTCCAATTGCCAGAAAGAAGATTCAGAATGCCTCCGGCCCCTCACATCATCATCGGATGCCTCCCTTCAGGGATGGGGAGCGGTCATGCAAGACCTCCAAGTCAGTGGGCATTGGACACCGGTAGAAGGTCGTCTACATATAAATATTCTGGAGCTGAGAGCCATTCGGTTGGCTCTGTTGGCTTTCCTCCCAAGGATAAGGAACTCATCCATCCTAGTGCGTACGGACAACACCACGGCCATGCACTATGTCAACAAGCAGGGAGGCACAAGATCGTCTCAACTGTCCAAGGAGCTCAGCTGCTGTGGGAATGGGCGATTTCGCAGAACATCACGCTTGTGGCAGAGCATCTGCCAGGCGTAGACAACACAAAGGCGGATACTTTAAGTCGCCTAAGAGCGATTTCTCACGAATGGGAATTGGACGATTCAGTGGTCAAGGAGATCTTCGCCCACTGGGGGACACCAGCGATCGACCTGTTCACCACGCCGGCAAACAAGAAATGCCGGCATTATGCAAGCAGGGAACACCATCGGGGATCACTGGGGAATGCGCTTTTGATGTCCTGGTCCGGCGCATTTGTTTACGCCTTTCCTCCGTTTCCCCTAATCCCTCGAGTCCTCAGGAAACTCAAGATGGACCGATGCAAGATGATTCTAATTGCTCCCGCCTGGGCTCGCCAGTTTTGGTTCACGGAGCTTTTCCTTCTGTCTCAAGACAATCCCATACATCTACGACCCAGCCAGTCTCTGCTGTCAATGTCCAACGGGCAAGTTCTCCACCCGAACCCAAACTCGCTTCAATTGGCAGCATGGCTCCTCAGCACAGAGAGTTCAGGGATCTAGACATTTCTGACGAATGCAGAAACATCTTGGCGCGGGCGCCTAGCACGAATAGGACGTATAGAGCGAAGTGGAAACGTTTCTACATATGGTGCCAGCGAGAAGGAGTGCACCCTTTTTTGTCTGCTCCACATCAACTCTTGCCATATATCCTGTAATTAGCTCATGCAGGTCTTGCCCATTCTTCCATCAAGGTCCACTTGGCGGCAATCTCCAGATACAGAAGAACAAGGTCGGTCCTTCTCTTTTATCTACAAGAGTCATAAAGCAATTCTTAAAAGGACTGTTTAAGGTGTTTCCACCAATCCGGCCGCCACCTCCTGTATGGCATCTGAATGTGGTCCTGGCCCAACTAATGAGGCCCCCGTTTGAACCAATTCATAAGTCTGACTTGAAATTCTTGTCATGGAAGGTGCCTCTTCTCCTCGCTCTCACCTCTGCGAGGAGGGTGGGAGAACTACAGGCTCTGACCATTAAAGAGCCCTTCTTACAGTTCAAAAATGATACCTTGATCCTTAGAATGAACCCCAAGTTTATTCCTAAGGTTCCTACGGACTTTCATCTGAATGAACCAATTGTTCTGAATTCCTTTTTCCCTCGGCCTTCCACTCCGGCCAAAAGGGCACTTCATTCTCTAGACGTCCAGAGATGTCTAAAATTCTATCTTCAACGCACGGCTGGGTTTAGGAAATCACCTCAGCTGTTTGTGGCTTTTTGGGCCCCTCGTAAGGGGTTTCTGTTATCAAAACAAGGGATCTCCAGATGGATATCTAGTGCGATCCGTTTCTGCCACCAGGCGGCGGGGAAGCCCCTTGAAGGACAGGTTAAAGCGCACTCCACGAGATCTATCTCATCTTCAACGGCGCTGTTTGCAGGAGTATCGATTAAGGACATCTGCAGAGCGGCCACCCGGAGCAGTACTCATTCCTTCACAAGGCACTACTGCTTGGACTCCTCTGCTAAAGGGGATGCAGCTGTTGGTCAAGTGGTCCTGAGAAATCTCTTCCAGTGAGCGGTGAGCTTTCCTTTCTACACTCCTTCCTTTCTTTCACATTTCGTTATTTATACTGTTGTTTAACTGTATTGTGATATTATGGTGAATTCATGACATATTATGTGAGGTTAATGGTATGTTATATACGAAATGTGCTAAGTGTACTACTGCTATCTATTCTGATACAAGCTATGGGAATCTATGAAAGTTCCAATACTGGCGTAAGAAACAAGTTACTTACCTGTAACTTTAGTTCTCCAGTATTGGTAACTTTCATAGATTCCCATGCGCCCACCCACCTCCCCTGGGAAAGCTCACCCCTTTTTGGCATATGTCATTAGGGCTATACAACGGCTACGAAAATCTGAGGCTCTGAGCTTTCTCAGGAAGGTTCCACAGGGTGAGGCTGTTCTGATTGGTTGGTGCTCTACATTTGGGTCTTTTTTACAAAAGGACACCTATAGGCTACAAAATAGTATAAGGCCTAGGCCTAATTTTCCCTCTTTTGTACCTCTTTTGGTTTATCTACCTATATATATATATATATATATATATATATATATATATATATATATATATATATATATATATATATATATATATATATATATATATATATATATATATATATATATATATATATATATATATATATATATATATATATATATATTTTTTTTTTTATTACCGAGGCTCCCATTCCGACGACGGGGAATGATACAAGCTATGGGAATCTATGAAAGTTACCAATACTGGAGAACTAAAGTTACAGGTAAGTAACTTGTTTCTTAAAGTGGAACAGGGTGATGTGTCAAGAGGATAGTTTGATCTGCATTAAGGAACTAGTAGAAGCAGAAACAAGGGAACTTCTATCCCATAACCGCGCCCAGTGTACCGAACAAAGTTCTAACCCTATGGACTCCTACAAGAGTCTAATAGAGAAAATTGGTTCATGTTTTATTATAAGAGACACTAGTGGACCAAAAAAGAAGAATCCACCAAAAACTGGCACTCCATGGTACACAGCAGGATGTAGGGAAAGGAGAAGGGCTATAGCAAATGAAATCAGGAGAAAGGATGCTATAGCTGTTCGGTTGGCTAGAAGGGATTACAATAGCTGCATTAAAAGTGCCAAGAAGGATTGGGATGAAGAATACTGGCAACAACTTAAGATTGCTGCAAGATCAAAGAACTCTACCCTGTTTTGGAACATGATTAATAAACTTGACAGGAGAGGAGTTGAGCCCCTTTCCAACCACATAACTGAGCAGCAGTGGCATTCACATTTCTCAAACTTGTATTGTGGTGAAGACGAGTCAGGCCAATCCTAGAGGGCAAAAAATGATTTTATTGATGAGGAGCCTATACCAGCAGAACCCTTTGTAGCTCGTGAAGTTCTCGGCCATTAGGAGCATAACCCCCTCTAAAGCGGCAGGCCCGGATGGGTTACCGGGCGTTTTATACATACATGACTTTAAGCTGTGGTCTGACTTCATTGCTCCTCTAATGAATCTAATCCTCCAGGGATATTCTGTTCCTTATTCGTGGAGGGGCGCTGAAGTTGTTACCATCCATAAGAAAGGCGATAGGGAGGGACCCTGCCAACTACAGGCCGATTAGTTTAATCGATGCTATGCAGAAAGTAGTTGGCAGGGTCATTGTAAATAGAATGGGTAGGTGGTTAGAGGAGGGGAATATACTGTCCCACTTCCAGGCGGGTTTCCGCCAGAATGTGGGCACTATGGACCAGGTATTCAGGTTCTGGGCAATTTACTGGAAAGTAGTAACTGTTATGAAGGGTAACTTATACCTGGCCTTCATAGACCTCAAGAGCGCCTTTGACATGGTGCCCCGCCATAAGCTCTGGAAGGTGCTGCTGGATATGGGGTTCCCGCGATACCTTCTGGAGTTTATAGTACTTCACCAGGATAATTATGCTAGAATCAGATGGGGGACCCAGGGGCAGTTAACAGGGAGGGTGCCTGTGAATAGGGGGGTACGCCAGGGCTGCGTGATGGCCCCGACATTGTTCTCCCTCTTTATTAATGGGGTGGTAGACCATTTGAGGGAGGACAATGCCGATGCCCCGGTCCTGGCTGGGGAGAAAACATCTACTCTCCTCTTCGCGGACGACATCCTCCTGTTGTCCAAAACCCCATCTGGGCTGCAGAAACTGCTGAACAGATTTAGTCTGTTCTGCGATGAACGTGGGCTGACAATTAATACATATAAAACCAAGCTAATGGTGCTGCCCCCTTCAAAAAAAGCAAAGAAAATTAATATCACCCTTAATGGGCTGCCTCTCGAGGTGGTGGAGGATTTTGACTACCTGGGAATCAGAATTAACAACAGAATGAAGTGGGACTCCCATGTGGCCAAGATGCTGCTAAACCTCAAGAGAGTCTCAGGAGCTATTCTGAGGAGTCAGCGTATGTCAGTTAGTAGGCCTATAGCGCTGGCTCTTGCTGTATATGAAGGGAGGGCGTTGCCCTCCGCAGTTTACGGGTCTGAACTGTGGGACTGTGAAAACGTAGTCGATCTGGTCAGAGCTGAGAACAAGTTCATAAGGATCTTGGGGCATATTATCAAGGGGGTTTATCTCCGCTTTTTTGGCTTTAAAAGCCAAGAAAGAGGAGATAAAATGATCTCCCTATTACCTAGCTGTCGCTAACACCAGTTAGCGACAGCTAGTAAGAGATAGCGACCATATTGGGCCCCGCTTTGCCTGTCAGTGATATTTATCACTAATGGCATGCAAAGTGGGCGTGCCAAGATGTTAGCGACTGGAAACAGTCGCTAACATCGTTATCTCCTATTACCAACTTTTGGAGATATTCGCGCTAAGCGCGAATATCTCCAAAAGCTAACACCTGCCCCTGAGCAGTTCTTAGCCATGTTATCCAATGGTAGGTGGATAACATGGCTAAGAGCATTAGCTCGGTAATGCATGAATATCGCTGACTTTTCAGCGATATTCATGCATTTCGGCCGATTTTTATCGCTTAGGAGATAAACCTTGATAATAGCAAGGTTCCTAAGCGTTAAAAATCGCCGCAGCTCGGCGATAAAAATATCGCCGCTAAACCAACATAGCGATAATTATCGCTAGTTGTTGGTAATATGCCCCCTTGTTTCCCTCCCTATCTCAACTCCGCTGAAGCTCCTCTTCCTCGACATGGGCAAACGCTCTATTTTAGATATAGTTCGCCTTCGCCCTTTGCTGTTCTGGGTGCACCTGAGGAGGACCCCCGAGCTAGCAAACTATGCATTGGTGATGGATAAATTGATCACCTTGAATAGTACAAATAAAATACAGTGGCTAAACAAATTGAAGCAAACGGTTATAAAGCTGGGATTGGTCGACTCCTGGACCTCACAGTCCCCTCCCCCAAAGCAAGTTGTCAAGAAAATTTATTGGGAGTGGGTACAAACAGAGGAACAGAAGAGTACAAAATGGGGAGCATTAACCACGCAACTTTTTTAACACAAGCCTAGCAGAAGGTTTGAACCATTTCTAGACCTCATCCAAATACCAAAAGACAGATAGATTTTTCTAAAAATGAGGTATGGGACACTACCCCTTAATAAGTTTACTGAGGGATGGAAGGGATCACGGGTCTCATATGATACTTGCCCAAGCTGTCCATGTAAGACGGAATCCTTACCACACTTTCTGTTTGGTTGCAAAGCATATAGGAGGGCGAGATCGAGATGGTTGAAACCAGTATGCAGGGAGTTGGGGGTCAGAGACTTCAGGGTCGCCCTCCGCATCTTCTCAACTGATACAACATCTTTTTTGTCGTATGCGGGGTTGCAAAATATCTAGCAAGCGCCTGGCTTACTCTAACCAGGTTGCTAAACACCATTAAAGTATAGATCATGCATGCACTGAAACCCCATATGTATCCTGCTGCTGTTGCACTTTAGTACTGCTATTAGATTGTTTTTAAAGTGTAAATAGTACTTTTATTGTCTTTTATCCTATGAATGGGACATTTTATTATATATGCCTTTTTCAATTTGAATGTACGTACTTTTATGATATGATAATATCGCATAAAGTATTACAGTACAGTACGGACAGTGAGAAATTCAATAAAAAAAAAAAATAGAAAGCAAACAAAGTAATGTGCATTGTAAAGATAAGGTAGACTCAGAACGACCGCTCAAGTCATCATGCTAGCTACTGAAATCATGTTGTTATTCATATTGTATTTTAAGCTGATTTATTTTCAGTGTATACTTGGAACGGATTATTTTTTTATCTAGTCTTTGGTCTTTTGAAAGATTTTTCCAGAGTTTTACCCCTGCCATTTCTAATGATCTGCATTGATATGTGGGCGAGTGCCATTTTGTGAATGAACAGCTTTGGTATGATCAAGGATGCGACCAGTTGGTGGAACTGTATAAGATCTCACATATATTTTGATGCTTTCCCATTGTTCAATTTCCAAATTAAGGATAGAACTTTGTTTTGGACCCGGTGATCCATAGTCCCAAAAAAGTTTACATCTCATGACATTAACGTTATTATTTTTCCTCCAACCAAAAATGTAGGGGATGAGTTTGTTTTGGGTTATTTATGCTTTCTGAACCAAGTATTCCATTGACATTTATTCCTGGTTACCCTAACAAAGTTGTAAAAATGGCATAGGGGTTTTCTTTGGAAAACCTTTTATGAATTGCAAATACATCAAAGGGGCATTCTATGGGGGGGGGGTTAAATATGTGGTCACACAGTATTGTAATCTTGACACCATCACTACTGCCTGTACAGCTGTCTGTGCTGCATTTTAAAAAGCATATAGATGGGAATGGACAGTTTTCACTATAGCATGTGTCTCTGGGTTAAATGAAAGCTGAGACTTGAAGAGAACACACAGATTCCATGACGCGTCAACTGAGTGCAGTTTATACCTGTTGACTTTTGGTCCATGACACTTGAAATATTATTGACCTCTTTGAGGATTCACTTTGGCATGTTTGTATAATTGGAAGTGTTTCAACTCTATTATATGTTGTAATCAAAAAGAGAGAGGAGAACGGATGTATGACATTACAACGCATGCTTTTACCACGCATGCCTTTACAACGCATGCCTTTACAACGCATGCCTTTACAACGCATAGCGCTTAGGGGTACTGGATAGTGAATAGTTTAATTTACTATTCCAACTCCAGTCCCCGTGGATAGTAGGGAAGGTGTTGGATAGTAAATTAAATCTATTCCCTATCCTAGAGCGCCCCCCAGCGCTATGCGTTGTAATGACATGCGTTGTAATAGTTGCGTCGTAAAGGCACTGCGTGGTAAAAGTTGCGTTGTAAAGGATGTTTCCCGAGGAGAACTCGGAGCCTCTGCCCGGACAACAGGTTCATTGCGGGCCCAGCGACATCGCACAAGTGCACATGGTCCTGGCCCCCGGCTGAGCTCCATGCTGAGTTGTTCGCTAAAATCCGGTGTATAACTCGAGAGGAAACACTTCTTGCACATATAAGCACCGTAGCGTGTGCTTTACACACAAGGCACTGACAAACTCATACAAACCCCTGTAACACTCTACACATATAAGGTCCTGACGAAAGCCAGTAGAAGATAAGGCCTGGCTGAAACTAGTTGACCGCACAGGACGTCGGAGGCCATAAGCCTACCGTGCACGTCCGAAAGCCTTTGTTTTTATTGACTGCCTGGGGCCATTTCAGCATTGGGGAACTGACCTGGGAGCTTTCCCCTGGGTCCTGGACCGCCGCAGCTCCAGCACTGCTTTAGCGCCGCCCATACCGGGCTTCCTTGCCACCGGGGACCACATCCCCCAGCACCCCTTGCGCAGAGGAAGGCGCGCACGTCCTGTCCCGCCCCCGGAGGTGCTCAGAAGTACAGCGTGAGCCCCGGGGGTGCGGGGGGACATTTCAGCATTGGGGAACTGACCTGGGAGCTTTCCCCTGGGTCCTGGACCGCCGCAGCTCCAGCGCTGCTTTACCGCCGCCCATACCGGGCTTCCTTGCCGCCGGAGACCGGGGACCACATCCCCCAGCACCCCTTGCGCCGAGGAAGGCGCGCACGTCCTGTCCCGCCCCCAGAGGTGCTCAGAAGTACAGCGTGAGCCCCGGGGGAGCGGGGGGACATTTCAGCATTGGGGAACTGACCTGGGAGCTTTCCCCTGGGTCCTGGACCGCCGCAGCTCCAGCGCTGCTTTACCGCCGCCCATACCGGGCTTCCTTGCCGCCGGAGACCGGGGACCACATCCCCCAGCACCCCTTGCGCCGAGGAAGGCGCGCACGTCCTGTCCCGCCCCCGGAGGTGCTCAGAAGTACAGCGTGAGCCCCGGGGGAGCGGGGGGACATTTCAGCATTGGGGAACTGACCTGGGAGCTTTCCCCTGGGTCCTGGATCGCCGCAGCTCCAGCGCTGCTTTACCGCCGCCCATACCGGGCTTCCTTCCCGCCGGAGACCGGGGACCACATCCCCCAGCACCCCTTGCGCAGAGGAAGGCGCGCACGTCCTGTCCCGCCCCCGGAGGTGCTCAGAAGTACAGCGTGAGCCCCCGCGTCGCGGGTCCGCGCGCGGGTAGGCGCCCGGGGCTAAGCCCGGGCAAAGGGCGGGCCCTCAGAGGCCAGAAGAGGACGGGACGGGCCACCCCACCTGACTTATTCATTGGAGGAGGTATAGAGACACATTCACTTATTGACTTGTACTGTATTGCTTACTGCCGCTTTTTGGTGTATTGAATACATACCATGTCCATCTGGGAGGAGCTTAATGCCCTGTGTGGCACAAAGTATGTCCCGGATGTTTCACTACCCCCAATTTTGGGCAGTATTCTAGACAATTCAAACGGCACCCCGCGGGATCTAATTATAAATATAGACAATACTCAAGCCAATATATCGTCTCGGGGTCTTAATATTAAAAGGAAACATGACGGGGAAATTGATAACGAGAATCAACCTAAAATTAAAAAATTATGCACCAGCCCTACATTATCCCCCTCTAACCCAATTACATCAACGGTGGATATGGCTGTGGTTAAAATAGATGACCCTGTATCGTCGTCCCAACTGACCTTTTTGGCTCAGTTTGAGCAATTGTTACTATCTGTCATATCACCTTTGGTTATAAAAATTAATGATCTGGGGGACAGGCTGTCTAGCATTGAGAAAACACTCAAAAGGAATTCTCCACCAACCAATAAGATGGCAACACCCATTTGCCAAAAACCTCCCATTATCCCCGAAAAGTTTAGGCCAACCTTAGGTAAGAATGTCCAAACCCAATAACTACCTCTTAATATAACAACCGTAACAGGCCCTAAAGTAGCACTAAAATCCCCGCTAAATAATCACATTGTGACCAGAGCCAATCCAGAAAGACTGCCACGTATTAACCTACCTCCCGAAGCTGCCCCATATGTGACTGTCCTCTCTGGGGTCCCTGCACTTAGCCAGGGAAAACACGAAACTCATCAGGACCTGTTAAATAAGGCTATTTTCTGGCTCCAGAACAACAGACCTCTGCCACCTGATCTAGATGGTGGAATTCTGAGCGTCAGGAGGGTGGGGTGGTTAGGTACGCTGCCCAAAGACACCTCTGGGGACCTGGTGTTAATTACATTTAAGAACAGGAACATTGCTCCCTACCTACGATATTGCCAGCCTAAAGAAGGAGATGGCCACATTTGCATTTGGGACTTGCATGATTTCTATCCGAGCTTCCCACACATCCTGTTACTCAGATCAACGGCAAAGAAATACAACTCCTGGGGAAGGGGATCCTGTGCACCTAGCGCCACTAACCTGCTAACCTCTAATAGATTTGAACCACTGTTTAAAAACTGTAACTTCTGATAGCCATCTGTAAAGAGGCCACCCATGAGTACTAGCTTACACGGTAGTGTGCAGTTAATTAGTAAACTACTGATATAGGTTTGTCTGATGTTTTCCCCCTGAACCTCAAGCTAATTTGTGGCACTGTATGCATGACCCTTTTGTTTTTAGAGTTGTCCTACTCGTTTACGTTATATCTTAATTTGATTAGTTGATCCGTCATACCTATTTAATTCTGTTTTAATAGTTGATATTAACTTTGATATGAAATGTTAAGGTATTTACTTATGTATTGTTCCTGCTTTTATGATTTTTTTAAAAACTAAAATCGAATAAAGCTAATCTGACTGACTGACTGACTGACTGCCTGGGGTCCACCATTAAAACAGTGTTTGGGACACCCAGGACAGTATTTTAAACCTCACTCAGAGCACACTCACAGCACCCTCACGAACCAAAAAACCCACTCTACAGTAATTCTGGCGTCGAAGCACACCTGAGGTACACTCGGTACCTCGGGTGGGGCCCGATGATGAAGCATGCCACCAACTAGGTTGGTGGGTGAGGGCCTTCAAAAACCTAATGGTTTTCCTCCACCCGCAGACATACAAACAATTTAAACCAGAGCTAGTTCTCATTGATTGTCAACTCTATTATACACTGAGAAAAGTTACTCTTCTGATCTTTTCAGAAATCTTACTATTCTGATCTGTATATTCAGCTTGATATGCCTGAAGTGAAAATTAAGCCTCATATGCTTTCATTAGAGAAGTGTGCCTCTTTTGACAGTTGCCCTCCAGCCTTATGTAATGTTGGAGACACACTGTCTGGCATGTTCTGAGGGAGACACCAGCTAACATTGTCTTGCCTTTATTTGTATTTTGTCTTTTCTTTCTTAGACAACGGTCAATGTTTATCTTGGTCCCACCAGCCAGCGACGGCTCAGTGTGAGTGTAGCAGGGGAGTCTGGCTTGATGAGCTGCATTCTTCCAGATGAGCTTCTGGTGGAAATTTTGACTGAAAGGATGCAGGTAAGAGATGTGGGGATCAGGACTCATGACATATTATTTAACCTTTATAACAAAGTAAGGCTCAACCTAGCCAACCTGTATGTATACCATGTACGTGCCACCACCTTCCTCTTTCTTGCCCCTAGAAGTGGGCAAGTGAACATGGTGCATCATAGTCATGCATGTATATAATTGTATCACTATTTGTAGGAAAGTAGGATCTGCTTTCATGGTCGCCCCCACTTTTTGCTGGTGTCATTATCTTTTTCTGACTAGTCTGACTGGGATCCTGCTAATCGGAACCTCAGTCTCTGTGCTTCTTCCCTAATTTGACATGGTGAGTACATAGGTACCCTCCAGATTGGCTACGGGTGTACCCTGATATGTCCCTAGAGTATGGTACTAAGGTATCCTGGGCATAGGTACACTATGGTTCTCCCATGGGCTACAGCATGCATTATGCCACCCATTAGAGACCACTCAAATTGTGACTACAGGCCTGCCATTGCAGCCTGTGTAAGCTGATGCTAACACCACTTACGACAGATATAGGTTTCCCTATATCTGAAGTCACTGCAATTAAAATCTATAAGTCACCCCTAAGGCAGGCCTTTCAATCCTGAAGGAAGGGTGCTGGGGCCTAAGGGTGAGGGTGCCCATGCATGAGCAGGGCACCCTTACAACCTTTGAAGTGCATTCTCCCGGGTTGTAAGTGCATCCATCATTATAACATATAGAGTGGCCATGCGTCATTATGTGATGGCCATCTCTAAACTGGCTGTAACAAACCCTGTCATGTTGGAGTCAAACCCCCACACCATAAACGGTGTGGGAGGTATGATTCCATGTTCTGTAATGTTCCTCCGGGAGACACTCAGTGCTCCTCGTACCAGTCTTCCAGAACCAGACAGCAAGCTAGGTCTGCTGCCGACCAGAGACACATTTCTGCCCTCCTGCTGCGGAGCCAAGCTTGAGCAGGGGAAGGCAGAACAATAGGTATCCTGTCACAGGGAGGTGTGACCACACTCCAAAACAGGATTTAGTGTATTGGGACAGGGTAGGGGCACTTGCCAGCGCCACTGAGACTGCTTGAAGGGCACATTTGGTGCCCTCTTTGCATTACCTGTGGGTGGGTCCCTAGATTCATTGTGGGACAAGATTCAGATCACATACCACTTCAATTTTGACCGTTTTGCCACTCTGGACTTCGCTGGATTTCGCTTTGGGTACTGAGACTACAACGGGGAAGAGTCCTGGTGCTCCTGGTCTTGTCGTCCTGCAGGTCTTCTACTTTGTCTGCGCCCGTGCTCCATACAGGTTCTTCACCATTTTTTAAAAAAAACACACTTTATTAGTTTTATACATGAAAGGTACAGTACTTTGTCAAGCCACTTCAACATACATCAGTCTTACTCTTAATCCTGCCCAATCTTTTATTAGGGGCACTCCCAACGACTTAGTTAATAAGCCCGATAACACTTGAGCTATACCTGTCGTACTATATTGCTCTACCCTGTACTGTGAACCCCAACACTTCCCAAAACAATCTCAACCTGTAATGTCCATTCTCTCCCCTCTCCCCCCTCCCCCCACCAGTGTGTGTTACTACAGGCAATCTGCTAGATTAAGAGCAAGATGGTATTGCCATTTAAAGTGATCTGTATCACCCTTGTGAGGTTATGTCCCCCTGCTCAACCCCCTCTGCGTGGTCTCCCTCTATACCATGTTAAGCTAAGGACTGTACTAAAGCCTCCCATGCGTGCGCTGTGTCCAATGCTTTTTTGTTGTTTGACCTTCGCGCTTGTTGATCTATGATAGTGCTCTCACTTTGTGCCCACTTCTGGAACTCAGTCCTCCACCTCCGCCACTAGGGCCCTCCCTGGATTTCCAGTGCCTTGTGATTTCTCTCTTAGCTAGGATTAAGCCCATATCAATGAATTTGCTTGTCATCTTAGTCTTGGGACCCCTTCCAACATGTCCCCTACTTCTTCCCAGTATTCTTCCAGCACTGAACATCCCCATAGCATATGTTCCAACTCTACCCCTTCACTCGCGCACCGAGGGCATGCTGCGTTTTATACCTGAAAATATTTCTTGATCTTACCCGGAGTTAGGTATGCTCTATGTAATATAAAAAAATGCACTAGTTGGAACCTAGCGTTCCTCGTGCTTTTCCATGCCCTGCTTACTATTTGTCCCCATGCTGCCTCCGGAATAGGTTTTCCGATGCCCGCTTCCCATTTTGACCTCAGTGTGTCCAGTGGTTCCAGCCCTTCTTTCAGCATTCTGCAGTATAGGCAGGTCACCGCCTTAAAGGTCCCCGCTGCCATCACCACGTATTGGCACGCCATCGTCGTCTTGGGTTCAGCAAGGCCTCCTCTCCAGTGTGTCTGGAGCGCAGATGCCAGTGCAGCATGTAGCAAAAACCCTCCTCCGGGCAGGTCATATCTCTCTTGTAATGCCCGATAAGGCAGTAACTCTCCGTTCTCGAATAGGTCCCCAAGTACCTGGATCCCTGACTGTTCCCAATCCTATAACGGTGTCCAGTCCCCCCCATGTGGTAGCGCCGTGACCATCCCCAGTGGGATTTTGGGTGCATAAGGGTGTAGCACCCCCGCCCTACGCTGAGACCGGTTCCAGCACAGTCGTAGCGTCTTTTCCTCCAAGGTCAGATCTCTAAGTTCAGGTTTTTGTTGCATAACGATGAAAGACAACACGTGCCGTGGGATCTCCCTTCCTCTCAAGGTTTCAGGACCCCTGAATTCTTTCGCTATCGCCTGCGTCAATACTTGTAATTGAGCTGCTAGATAGTATAACTCAAAATCGGGAACTGCCAACCCGCCCTCTGCGTTTGGCCGTTATAGGGTTGCTTGTGCCACTCTCCTCCTACTGGAGCCCCATAAAAATCCTACGATCAAGGATTTTAATGCTTTAAAAATCGAGTACGGTATCCAAATTGGGAGTGTCCTGAAGTAGTATAATAATCTAGGCAGTGCTATCATTTTTAATAATGCTATCGGACCCATCACAGATAGGGGCAGACTGGCCCAAAAGGTCATACTTCCTTTCAATGCTCTCACACATCTTCCTATGTTGCCTTCTAACAAGTCACTGATACCATGATAAATATGTACCCCCAAATATTGCAAGCAGGTCGGCTCCCAGCGCACCTCTCTAGATACGTTAAGTGGCATATCCCCAGCTTTCATTGGGAACAGACATGTCTTAGACCAATTTACCCCCAGCCCCGAGATACCTCCAAACTCCGAGAGCAAGTCCGTCGCTCCCACCAGTGCATCGCCCGTGTCCTTCAAGAACATTAATAGGTCGTCTGCATATAATGATATATATTGCTGGTCCCCTCTGTAGTTCAGGCCTCTGTAATACGTTCCCAATCTGGCCTTGCCTGCCAACGGTTCTATAGCCAAGGCAAACAATAATGGGGAAAGTGAACATCCTAGTCTCGTTCCACGGGCCACTCGATACTGGGGCGATATCAATGCCCCCACCTTTACTCTGGCTACTGCAGAAATATATAACACCTTTGTCCAGGCCACGAATTCCTCTCCTACTCCAAAGCGTTCTAGGGTCTTGTATAGATATAACCACTCCAAGCTATCGAATGCCTTTTCTATGTCCACTGATAGCACCATCGGTTGCAGCCCATTCGACTGAGCAGCTTCCATTAACCTTAGCAGTCTCCGCACATTAGTCGCCATGTTCCTCGTCGGAATAAACCCGGCCTGATCCTCATGGATCAAGCTAGTCATATATTGCAACAAACGGGTCGCCAGAGTCCTGCTCAATATTTTGTAATCAGTGGTCAGCATCGATAGCGGTCGATAGGAAGCAGGGTCCTTCCCTTCCCTCCCTGGTTTCAATAACGGTATCACTAGTGCCTCTCTCATTGAACCAGGAAGTTTACCTAGGTCTTTTGCTTCCTGATAGATCTCTAACAACCGCGGGGCCAGTAGGTCCACATACTGCCAGTAGAACTCCACCGGCAGTCCATCCACTCCCGGCATTTTGCCACGGGCCATATGCTTGATGGCAGTTCTAATTTCCTCCAACGTGATGTCACCACCTAAGAATTGTGCCTGCTCCTCTTCCAGTTGCGGGAGTGGCAACCCCTCTAAGAAGGAATCAATGTCTGAGTCATCTGCTACCAAGGAGCTACTGTACAATGCTTCATAGTACTGTGAAAACCGGGTCAGTATCTCACGTTGGGTGAATACCTCTGTGCCGTCTCCGATCTCCAGCGCTAAAATTGACCCGCCCCTCATCACAGGGTTGGCCAGCCAGGAAAATAGAGTCCCCGCTTTGTCTCCCTCCGTGTGTACTTTCGCGAGATAGGCTTTATGATCAAAACAACGTAATCTTTCTATTTCTACAGCTACCCCTTCCTTGGCTTCTATTATGTCTGCCTGTCTTTCAGGATGACCTGGTCTCGCAAGTTCGGCAGTGCGTAATTTACTCTCAGCTCTGTCCACATCTTGCAACAGCACTTTCCTCACTCCCACGTGCTTGCTAATGCAAACCCCTCTAATTACCACGTTAAATGCATCCCACTCCATTGCTCTGGTGGAAGCCGTACCGGCATTTTCAGCGAAATAATGCGTTATTCCGTCTCCCACTTCCCTCTGAAAGACCGGGTCAGTTAACCTTTCCGGGCGTAGGCGCCAAGTGGGGTTAGCGGAATTTGTCATCGCCCAGTGCACTCTAAACATCAGGGGGTTGTGATCAGCCAGTGTCCTGGTGAGATATTCAGTATGCACTATGGAAAGTGCCAACTGTGGAGAGCACAGCACCGCATCTAATCGGACATGTAGCTCATGCATCCCAGAGAAATAAGAGTAGTCCCGGTCATGTGGGTGTTGTCGACGCCATATATCTATCAGGCCCCATCTAGTCTGCCAGTCCCGCCTTTGCCCAGCTAATCTAATCACCGGGGATCCCGCCAGGGGTGGGTGCGATCTGTCCAATGAGACATCTACGATGGAGTTAAAGTCCCCACCCTCCATCACCGGGCCTGTGAGATAATGTGCCAGCGTGCCTGACAAACCTTCAAGGAAGCGCGCTTGCTCAACATTTGGGGCATATATGCTACAAAGTGCTATGTCCCTACCGTGCAACTGTCCCTCCACCGCTACAAATCTACCGTCAGGATCAACCGTCTGCTTCGTCACCTGAAAAGGCACCCCAGCTCTTATCCAAATCAATGCGCCCAGTGCAAATGCAGAGTAGGTAGTGCTAAATGCCTGTCCCCTCCACCTCCGCTGCAGAGCTAGCCCCTCCGCCTTGGTGAGGTGTGTTTCCTGGAGCAGTGCAATATGTATTCCTCTCCTATTCAGATATGCATGAATCTTGTGGTGCCTTGTCATTGTGCGCAGTCCCCTCACATTCCAGGTAATACACCGTATATCAGGTAAAGCCCCCATCACTGTACCACAATGCCCTTAATGTAGATCGCCCCTCCGTACACACACTGGTAGCCCCCCTAACACAACTGGTTCCCCAACTACCCCTCATGCCCACCCTCCCAAGAACAGGACCTAGAACCAAATTGCTAGTCCCCATCCAAAACATTGCAACAATCATCACATAACTAAGCCCGGCAGCAGGTACTGTTGGCATGCCTTAAGGGCAGTGAGGGGTGCTCAGTGCCAACTGGCGCTACGCAGTTTAAGCATATACTCCCTCCTCGAAACCCAATGGAACTCGACCGACCTCCTCCCCCCTGCCAACCTATAAGCGGGCCCGTGGACCCCGGGCAATCTTCCTGACTCTTTGTGGCATTGGGCGAGAATGAGGGAAGACCCCCCACTCCCCAACCCACTGCAAACACCATGTCTCTTCCATAGCGACCATGTCCTCATCTTCTTCCCGCGTCTGCAGCTACTGCAAGCAACCCATCCGAAGTACCGGTCCTTATTCATCCAGCATCCCGTCTGCTGTCGCTGGCGTGATCGACGGCAACTTTATGCTGTCCCCATCCGAAGCTTCAGCTTCCGAGCTATCTTTGCCCTTTTCAGAATCCGAATTTCCTTGGGAGTGTATCATCGTGTCACCCGATAAGGCCGACACTGCAGCCAAAGCTTCCTGCTGTTCCAATTCAGTTTGGGAAAGCGATGGCTTCCGCAGGTCTTGTTTCCTGCGCCGGAGCCGCTGTGACTTGCGTGGTGGTAGGTAATAATGGGGTAAACCCTTACCTCATCGACCTGGGTCAGTACAATGTTATAAGAAAAGGGGTGGTCGATTACAGAACAATTAAACATATCATTACTTCAACATAAAGGTACATCCACCAAGTAAATGTCACTTAAATTGCATTTAATCCAATTATTCACAGTGATTTTGAGCCGTTACGCATATACTATATTTCATATTCATACAATACATGGTTAATTGCATATAATTCTTCAATCCGTGCTCGGAGATTGTCAGATAGAGAAAGATGATTAAAAGGAGGGTAGGGTGTGTTTGGAAAAGAATAAGGGACAAAGAAAAGGAATTGTGTCCTATAAACAATTCTGTCTTAATTCAACAGAACATTTCCAGTCATATTCCAGATCACAATTGTTCCCAAAAAGTACACTATACACAGGAGTTGAGTTTATCACGTTTTCAGCAGGGCGTGTATGTGTTGGTGGTGATGTCGACGTTTCGACCCCCAAGTTAAGGGCGGGTGAGTCCTCAGTTTGGGGTCTTCCTCAGGACAATTAAAAACAGTGACAAGGAGCACCTAGGAAAACAAAAATGTGTGTCACTAGATGGAATCCATTGAAATCTAAAAACCAGGGCAAAAGTCAAGGTGTACCTACATGTGCAGGCGATCGAGTAGTCTCCCGTCTGAGTTGGGACTCGTGCCTGTGGCGTTGTTCTCTGAAGGAAATGGATTGCAGTTAGGAAGGATACATAGGGCAGGTCAAGGTGAGTTAGACCAAGAAAGTAAAACCCGACTTACTAGGTTCGTCTATCCATTGAATTGAATGACGATACTGGGACGGTCTATCAATGGGTGAGGCAAGCGTCCTACATCCAGCGGGCGGTCGAATACAGCGTGTAGATGAGTTACACAATCTAGAAGGACATAAAGATACTGTCATCCAACGCTCTGTCCACTCAACCCAGTTGTCAAAATTATATAGGGGAGTGAAGGAGGTTCGCAGTCCCTCAACAACTAGAACAGCAGCACTACTGATTGATCTCCAACTTCGGTGGAAAAACAGGGCGCCAAAAATTCTAGAAGGCGTGTAGTCCCATGCTCGTTGGAATAAAATGTAAAGGCCTCATTTGCTGTATATCTAGAGCAGTTACGCTTCCTGGGCGAACCCGGGTCGTGAGCGCTTCTCCTCGGTATGTGGTGGGACGGGTCGCTGACCCGTGTAAATAGTAACCAAGCACATCGGAATGGTACACATTCAGCTATAATTAATAGTACTTTCTTGGTCTAACTCACCTTGACCTGCCCTATGTATCCTTCCTAACTGCAATCCATTTCCTTCAGAGAACAACGCCACAGGCACGAGTCCCAACTCAGACGGGAGACTACTCGATCGCCTGCACATGGAGGTACACCTTGACTTTTGCCCTGGTTTTTAGATTTCAATGGATTCCATCTAGTGACACACATTTTTGTTTTCCTAGGTGCTCCTTGTCACTGTTTTGAATTGTCCTGAGGAAGACCCCAAACTGAGGACTCACCCGCCCTTAACTTGGGGGTCGAAACGTCGACATCACCACCAACACATACACGCCCTGCTGAAAACGTGATAAACTCAACTCCTGTGTATAGTGTACTTTTTGGGAACAATTGTGATCTGGAATATGACTGGAAATGTTCTGTTGAATTAAGACAGAATTGTTTATAGGACACAATTCCTTTTCTTTGTCCCTTATTCTTTTCCAAACACACCCTACCCTCCTTTTAATCATCTTTCTCTATCTGACAATCTCCGAGCACGGATTGAAGAATTATATGCAATTAACCATGTATTGTATGAATATGAAATATAGTATATGCGTAACGGCTCAAAATCACTGTGAATAATTGGATTAAATGCAATTTAAGTGACATTTACTTGGTGGATGTACCTTTATGTTGAAGTAATGATATGTTTAATTGTTCTGTAATCGACCACCCCTTTTCTTATAACAGTGACTTGCGTGGTGGCTGGTCCTCTGAGTTGCCATGGGACCTTCGGTTCTCGCCGTCCTTCCCAGCTCTGTAGGATTCTAGCCACTCCCATGTTTCCTCCGGGGTTTCATGAAAGCAGGTTCTGCCGTCCAGGACAATTCTTAGTTTAGCTGGAAAGAGCAAGGAGTATTGAATACCTTCCGTTCTCAATTCCTTTTTGAATGCCAGAAAGGAGGAGCCGCGCCGCTGGGTCTCAACGGTGTAGTCCGGGAACAGATTGACCTTGCTATTACCCACATGAAAGGGGCCATCAGCACGTGCTTTTTGAAGGAGCAGGTCCCTGTCTCGAAAGTACAACAGGCGCGCCACCACTTGCCGAGGGGGTCGCCCCTGTTGTGGGGGTCGTGCCGGTACTCTGTGTGCCCGTTCTAGTGTACAGAAAGAGGACAACCCTTCTGGAGCCACCACTGTCTTCAACCAGTCCTCCAGGTAGCGTACCATGTCCGTCCCCTATTACCCACATGAAAGGGGCCATCAGCACGTGCTTTTTGAAGGAGCAGGTCCCTGTCTCGAAAGTACAACAGGCGCGCCACCACTTGCCGAGGGGGTCGCCCCTGTTGTGGGGGTCGTGCCGGTACTCTGTGTGCCCGTTCTAGTGTACAGAAAGAGGACAACCCTTCTGGAGCCACCACTGTCTTCAACCAGTCCTCCAGGTAGCGTACCATGTCCGTCCCCTCTGCCTTTTCCGGCAGCCCCACCACGCGGATGTTGTTCCGTCGGTTCCTCCCTTCAGCATCCTCCGCGCGGTTCTCCAGCGCGGTCAGTTTGTCCAGAGCCTGCGTCATCGTTGCTTGCAGTGCTTTGTGTGCAGGTTCAATCCCCTTGATCTCCCCTTCCACTTGTTTCACTCTACCAATTTAGAGTGGTCTGCTCTGAGGAGGCCAAGGCCTGTTGCAACCTGTGCGATATCCTGTTGCAGCGCAGTTCGGGAGTCCGCAATTGCTGCCAAGATTTTGTCCAATTGCTGCTGCAGTCCCGGGTCACGAGGAGCCTCTTGCGCCATCTGTTCTCCCTGGCTTGGGTGTTCAGTCTCCGAGAGCTGCACTCCATCTCTCCTCCCCCTAGTTTTCCCCATTTCTAGGTTCTCCAGTGTCCCCACTTGTGCGCCAGTGGTCCCAGCAGGTTACCGTATCCCAGCCCGAGCGCAGCCTTGCTCGCAGTTCTCTCTGTACCAGGATTGCAAGCACTGCGCCTCAGTCCTTCCCAGTCAACCGGTTAGCTATGGGCGGGGTCTCAGGTAGTTCCTGTATCGCAGCCAGAGTTACACTGGTTCTAATGTGCTGGCGGTCCCTCTTGCTCTGGTCACCCACAGTAGGCTGATGCCACGATGCGCGAAAGCCGCTGTTCGTCGCCCAGTTCCGGGCGTCTCCATAAAGATCATGCCTCAGGGCAGCGTCCGTCTGTTCCTGGTAGAGATGTCCTCCTATGTGTGTGGTAGACACTGCCTATGTGGAGGGTGCCGTCCAGGTCGCAGCGCTCTGATCCGCTGCAGGTCAGGCAGGTGGTCCCATCGGCCCCGCCTCGCTCCCTGGTGCCTCGTGGGTACGTTGCCCTAGGCTCCTTACCCCCCTCAATTCTCAATGATTCTGGGTGCAGGTGGAGGCAGCACAGGCTCCTGCCTTATGAGTGCATGCCCGGCGGGGGTCAACCCTCGGTTGCCCATTCGTGCCCTTCACCCTGCCCTGGTTCCCGGGCTGCAGCGCCTCCAACGTCCCCCCACCTCTTCTGCAGTCCGTCGCTCAGAGCGTATTCGACAAGCGATCTCCGCTAGTTCCAAGCACCTGGGGGTCCCCCTTCCAGCCAGCCGACGTCAGCACCAATCTGGATTTTGCCCCTCATGCCACAGCCAGCCTCGGATCAAGAGGAGGCCCCCACCGGCGCTACTCCAGTCTCAAGGGCCTTATTGTGGTATTGCTCCAGGGTCTATGTCCCCCTCCGCTCACAGTCACACACGGTAGAGGGTGAGTGGGTACCAGTCTAATCTCTGGCTGGGGTCCATTCTCCGCTGCTCGCAGGTGCTCCCCTCCCAGCCCCGGCTTGCAGGCCACAGCGCCGGCTCGCAGGCCACAGTGCCCCCGGGGTCCCGGACCCACCTACATGACCCCCGGTCCCCGAGCGCGCCGCACCCTACTCACCAGTGCCGATCTGGGTGTCACCACTCCGATCTCCCTTAGGCCGTCACCTCTCGTCGCTTCTGCCGCACACCAGGTCCGCGGCGTAGCCCAGCTGGAGATACGCTCTTATGCCGTCACCGCCTCCACCACTAGTCCAGATAGCCTCTCCCGACCCGTTGCTCTCGTGCTCCCAAGTGCCGCCACACGGAACTCGCACGCCCGGGGGTCCCCCACCGGTCCCGATCAACCGGCAAAGACAGGCAGTCACCTCCCAGTCAGTAGCAGTGAACGCCGTCCTCGGCGGTCCCCGGCTCTTCTTTGTTCTCCAGCGCCACCATTTTGTGGGCGCTTTCCTCCGACACCACGGGCCAAGTCACTGCCCTTATATACTGTATACCAATGCCGCCCAGCACCAGAACTGTTCCCCTGCAAGACCTCTCCTGCCCCACGTCTTGCTGTGTGGGCAGGGGTTCAGAGGGGGTCTTAAATCAGGATAAGTGTGGGTTTCGCGGACGGAGCGCAGCGCTCACATGGCTGCCCGCATCGGTTCCAAGCCACGCCCCCATACAGGTTCTTCACCATGCCTGTGAACATCCAAGAGACCTGAAGAAATCTCTTGTGGAGTGTAGGAGTCACTCCCCTGGATCTGCAGGCACCGCAATGCAGCCTACCGGCCTGCTGATCCTGGGCTCCCACAAGCTCTGCAACAGAGGGGGTGGTTCTGCAACTCCCTCGAGGCCTGCACTGTCTTCATACTGAGTTTGAGGCCAGTATCCCTCGTCTGAACCGCTGGAGCATTACCCCTGTACACTGCATCGACTTGTCGTTGCCAAAACATGTTGGCTCTCTCCTCCAGAGTGCTTCGGGCTCCTAGAAACTCCAACCTCAAGCAATTCCTGCAGCCAAGATCTATGCCCTCACCGCTTCCTCTGCACCGTGGGCCTTCTTCATTGGTGAGCTGCTCAAGGTTCTTGCGACTCTTGTGCCTTCGGCCCGTGGGTCCTCTTGAGAGTCTTCTTTGGCTTCAGTGGGCTCCCCTGCTTGCTCGGGCCTGCCCGACTTACCTGCTTGTGGTGAGTCACTTGGACCTTGCTGGTCCTGACATTGCACCTCTTTTGTTGACTAAGTTGTTTGCTGCTGCCAAGGTTTGTTTGTGCTCCTGCCGGACACTGACCCCTTGGCTCTCAACGTCCAACATGGGATAGATAGTGGATGGCTCCTTCTCTCCCACAGGTCACTTGGTCTGCAGAGCTACAACCTCAAGGGCACCGTCAACTCTACTGCATCTACCAGCATCGGTGGGAATTCGTCTTCTGTGCCTCCTGGTCACTCCTGAGTGGTATAGACTTTGCCCCCTCTGCTGCAGGTACCTCTCATCTTGAATCCACCTTTGGGTTCCACTGCACTCCTTCATCTTCTTCTCCAGCAGCAATTTTCCTGAAGTCCTCCATTGTGGTCTACTGCGGTTTCCCATGTCACTTGACACCTACGCACGGGGCTTCCCAGGATTAGGTATCCTGGTTCCTGGGGTATCCACCGGTGGGGTGACTCTCCAACTCTCCAACCTTCCAGGGTTTCTTCAGGGTTCACTGGGAAGGGTCCTTCTTTAAAATTGCGACTTACCTATTGACTAACATTGAGAACGCAGTTGTGTTTCCACTCTGCACACTACCTCCGTTGGGTTCCTGGATACTCACCTTGGGAGGTTCCTTGGGTCACCAGCTTTTCTACGTCTTCTGGGTCCATTCGTGACTTGAGTCGTGGTTCGCATTCCACTGTTGTAGTATATGGTTTGGTCTCCCCCTGGAGACCACTCTGTATTTGTGCTACTTATGTGCTGTATTTCCTATGTATTGTTTGTATTATGTTTATATCTCCGGGTAGGAGATATTGCAATGTGTTAGTGAGTGTTCCTAATTAAACCAATATTTTTATGACTACACTGTGATTCTTTTTCACTTAACCTATACCATTAGATTAAGTACTGGTAAAGCAAGCTGCTTTACACTCCTTCTGGACTAAGACTAAAAGCTGCTCTCCACAGATAACACTTAGAGAGCTTTCCAAGGTTGTCTTAGACCACTAAAATCAACATAAGAGTTGTCTGGATTAGTGCAGGGTGCTACACTTACATACGTGAGCACCATATACTGAGCCGTCCTCTCACAGTATTTTTTTCTTCTGTTCCCATTTCCTATGCTTCCTCTTTTGTCTCCTTTGTCAAACATTTTCCATCCCCATGGTGCTCCATCATGCATGCGTAGTTTAGTTCATTTCAGTTCATTTTTAAGGTAATGGTATGATTAGCATGCCATAGACTAATAAAGCTTGATAAATAACACATATGTTTTTACAACTCAGAATTTACAATATTATATATAAATATTATAGTCTATCCACCTACGAATGTGTTTTGTGATTTTGATAAAGATTCCCTTGATGGAGAACTAGCGTTACAAGTTATTGTTCATGTATATTAAAGAATATTTATTAAAACACATTAACCCTACAAGTTGCATTTAGATTCCACATAGATGCAGAGATCAAAATTTTTGTGAAGATCCTAGAATGGATGAATGGGTAATTAGGTGTAGTAGAAGCTCCCCAACCTCAATATTGGCATATGATATACATTCTTATGATGGCATGTCTCTAGAAAAACACAGAAGATGATGGACAGAATTTTGCACAATGGCAAAACATTCACCCCCAGTCACAGATCTGGGTTTAATCCATCGTTATTTTGCTCACCAAGCCACCCCAGTTCAGACATGGCCATATGCAAATCAGCCTTGACCCTGTGCCTCATGGGAACAGTCCAGCCCGAACTGCCAAGCCATGTCTTTCCTGGACCGGAATGAAGCATACTAGGACCGGTTTCTGGCTAACAGCCGTCTTCAGCCAGGATAGCTTGACTCCAGTGGCTTAGTGAGCAAGGGACCCACGTCTGGGCATACCCTTCCCACATAGGGTGAACAGCAAAACACACAAGATGATGGACAGAATGTTGCACAATGGCAAAACATTCACCCCCAGTCACAGATCTGGGTTTAATCCATCGTTATTTTGCTCACCAAGCCACCCTAGTTCAGACATGGCCATATGCACCACTTTGTTCGCCATTAGTTGGCAGGGTATGCTCCGACGTGAGTCCCTTGCTCACTTTGCCACTGGATTCAAGCAAGCCGGGCTGAAGACGGCTGAAATGCCAGAAACCGGTCCTCGGAAGCTTGTTTCTCCACTATTAGGAGTGTCTTTAATAGATTCACATGCTTGAATATTCCCCGTCGTCGAAGTGGGAGTCCCACGGTAAATAAAATAGCAATAATGCTAAATATATATATATATATATATAAACATAATACAAGAAATAGAAAGGAAATACAACTGAAATCCTCTAAAAACGATTCCTACATAGGAATGCAAGGCAAAAAGAAAAAAACATTTGTAACACATTAGTGTCATTATGTTAGTCCAAACTGCAGCCAATCAGGCGCCAGCACCCTCTAGAACCTTCTCCTCAGAAGCTCAAGCCCTCAGATTTTCTACCGCACGTTGTGTGAAGGGAGTCTCCCTGATCTCTGCTCAGTTTTCTTCTCTATTCATCTAGTTCCAGAAAGTTCTTCAACATGTCAAGTAAGAAGTCTTTGTTTAGACCCTGCTCTTCTTGTGGGAAGCTGCGCCTTTTTGAAAAGGACCCCCACCAGAAGTGTATTTATTGTTTATACCCGGATCATGAGGCTGGCAGCTGCAAGTTTTGTAGAACCTTTTCTACCAAAACCCTTAAGGATAGGGAAGGCCGTCTTCTCCTTTGGCTGCAGCGTCTAAAGGACAAGGACTCTGCACTGTCCGACGCAGAAAGTTTTCGTTCTGGTTTTTCTTCAGCAGCCTCAAAGCGTGGTAGTGTTCAGGAGGTTCCTTCTCCTTTCCTCAAGAAACCTAAATTAGCCTTGTCTGTGGCTCCTGTGGTGTCTTCAGCCAATCCTACCACCTCTACGCCCACTAGACCTGGCTCTCAGACGTGACTGCCTCTCGAGGTGTTTTAACACCTCTCAGAGTTCCACCGTCGACGGGAGCATCGACGAGCGCTCCGACGACGAGAACAGCTTTGCCTGCATTTTCGACGACGACGCTGACTACCACTTCAGCATTTTCATCATCGACAGCCTCGACGAGGGTTTCGTTGCCATCTAAACCTGTCCCGTCGACGATTCCCATCTCGTCGACGAAGAAAAGAGAATCCTCGTCGACGAAAGACTCGAAGACATCGTCGTCGTCGTCGACGACGCCGTCGACTAAAGCCTCGTCGACGAAGAAGATCTCGTCGACGAAGACAGGCCCGCCGACGAAGGCTCCGTCTACGGAGTCAGTACCAGCATCGACGACGACCCCGTCGATGACTATATCTTCAGTGGATCGCCCGTCGACGGTGATACCGTCGACGACCTCGTCGACGACCACTCCGTCGGCGAACGTTGCTTCAAAATTACCGTTGACGATACCAAAATCAGCCTCGTCGACGATAACGGCGACGGCTACGTCGACAACGGCACCAATTTCTTTTGCATCTATGCCATTAGTGCCACTGAAGACCGCAAAATCTTCACATCCACGCACTACAGTACCCTGCCAACAAATCTCTGATCCAGAGCCTCAACCACCTTCTCCGATGTTCGCAACTACATCGGAGCATGACACAGATTCGGAGCATGAAGAGGACACCTTTGGGGCAGCACATAGTCCCTCTGATTTGATAATTAAATGTCAAGACACAGACTCTGATGATGGCAATGACCCAGACTTTCAACAAGAGGAGCAGTTCACTCAAGCTCCTGTGGCCACCATTCCTTTGACCTTAATTTCTAATCTCCAACATATGCTGGACGATTATAATCGCCGTTTTCCTGCAACACCGCAGACTACACCTGCGCAATCTCCCGCTCCTGTGGCATTACCTCCACCTGCGTTACCACCTACTGTACCACCTGCACCTTCTCAGGTTCATAGATCTATAAGCATCCATACCACTGTATACCCGCAGGATGCGGATGATGAGGAGGCGAACGCAGAACGCGAGGACGGTGAAGTCCCAGACAACACGGATGATGAGGCAGGCGACCAGGATATGGCCGAATGGGATGATTATCGGGCGCAGACGCCCTCTCCTCAACCTGGTACCTCAAGTGAGTCTCCACCAGTAGATATCGCCAGTTACCATCTTTTAATGGATAAAGCGGCTCAGCGTTTCAAATTCCCACGATCACAACGCGAGGAGGATTGTTTTCTTTATGACTTTAAGGACAAACCTTTTAAGCAGGTACACACAATCCCTATTATTAATTTTGTTTGGAAAGAGGGCGTTAAACTGATGAATGCTCCAAACTCCTTACCTGCTCAGATTCCGCGCCTTGAGAAGAAGTACAAGGCCCCAACTGGTTCTCCAGCTTGCCTGATTTCTCATCCCAAGCCGGACTCTGTCGTGACTCAGGCCGCACAGCGTAGAGCACGAAATCCGGCGTCCCAAATCACAGCCCCTCCGGACAGAGAGGGTCGACGCTTGGATGCAATTGGCCGCAAGTTCTCAACCATGGCCTCCACATCTGTCCAAGCAGCTAATGCCTTAGCCATTTTGGGACGTTATGACTGGCAGATGTGGTCAGACATTGCAGATTACATAGCACTCATACCAGATGCTTCCAAGGCTGACGCACAACAGATTCTCCCCGATGGCCAAAGGGCATCGGAAGAAATCATCGATTTTGCAGTCGATATGACACATGTTTCCGCCTCCTGGCAAGTGCGGCGGCACTCCGACGACAAGGCTGGCTGAAGTCCACCTCCTTCTGGCAGGAAGTCCAAGCCAGAATACTGGATATGCTATATGATGGAGAATCATTATTCGGATCCCATATCGATGATGCCCTTGAGTCCATCAAGAAGGACACCGATACGGCGAAGTCCTTGGGCACGCTACAATTTCGTAAGCAGTCCTTTCGAGGTGCGCGCGGACGCGGCACTACTTCCAACTTTCGAGGTGGGCAGCAATACCGTTCCTACAATCAGAGCGGCCAACGTTACACGCCCAATCAGCAGTCTCGACAACAACCCTCCAAAACATACAGAGGAAAGTCGTCCTATCGTGGCGCAAATCAGAAACGCCAATGACTTTTGCCACTCTCAAACTGTCTGAGGACGAACCTCTCTGTTTTATTCCCAGTGGTCCTCGATCACCTCGGACCGCTGGGTTTTGGACATTGGCAAACGGGGTCATACCCTGGAGTTCACAGAGATTCCTCCTTGCACCCCACCTCGTGGCCCACGTCCTCCACATCTCGAGGAGCTTTACCATCAGGTCCGTCTTCTTGTAATAAAAGGGGCAGTTGAAGTGGTCCCGAAACATCTAAGAGGGAAGGGTTTTTACTCTCGATTTTTTCCTCCTACTCAAGAAGAACGGAGATTGGCGACCCATTCTGGATTTGAGGGCTCTCAACCAGTTCCTAAAGTCTCAATCATTCCGTATGCTGACGCTTCTGGAAGTCCTGCGTCTTCTATCCAGCGAGGATTTTATGACCACCATAGATCTTCAAGACGCGTACTTTCACGTTCCAATACTCGAACAACATCGCCAGTACCTGCGTTTCAAAGTGGGACCAATGCATTTTCAGTTCAAAGTTCTACCCTTCGGACTGCGTTCAGCTCTTCGTGTATTCACGAAAGTACTGGCCCCGGTAGTGGCTCACCTGCGTCTACAAGGAGTTCAGATCTTTCCCTATTTAGACGATTGCCTTCTCAAGTCTCAATGCCACCATCAGCTGAGTCGGGACACGCTCCTTTGCCAGCAGGTGTTTCAGTCTCTGGGGTTGACCATCAACGTCGAAAAGTCACAGTTTGCACCTCTGCAGATCTGCAGATCAGATCCTTCCTGGGAGCGATCCTAGACACGCAGCTCTCAAAAGCGTTCGTCTCAATCGAGCGGCGTCTGAAGATACTTCGTCTGGTCTCACTCATTCCACGAAAGCAGTCGGTTTCTGTTCGGGAATGGCTTCGTCTTGTATCGCACTGATCCCAAATTGCAGGTTGCGCACCCGTCCTATTCAGGAAGAACTGGACTTACAGTGGTGTCAGGTCTCCGGGTCCTTCAACGACCTAGTTGCCGTCACGGCCCGCATGAAAATGTGCCTGTTTTGGTGGGCGCAGCCCGCGAATCTGGAAATGGGTGTGTCCATCCTCGATCATGCTCCAGACCTTACGTTGACGACGGACGCCTCCTTGGAGGGGTGGGGCGCTCATCTCCAGGGCCTCTCCATCAAGGGCAAATGGTCGCAGACGCAGCGCACGTGGCATATCAACAGGCTAGAATTGATGGCGATCTTTCTAGCGCTCAAGTCCTTCCTCCCAGTTGTTCACGGGGAGTCAGTGCTAATCCAAACGGACAACACCACCAGTATGCACTACCTGAACAAACAAGGAGGGACCAGGTCTCCACTTCTGTCCCGCTTAGCCCAGTCAATCTGGGATTGGGCTCTTCGCCATCACATCACCTTGACAGCTGTCCATCTTCCGGGCGGGTCCAACCTCCTGGCGGACTCTTTGAGCAGGTTCACTTCCTCAACACACGAATGGGAACTGCACCAACCGACTCTGGATCTTGTGTTCCGCCAATGGGGTCACCCAGATCTGGATCTCTTTGCAACGCCGGAGAATCGGAAATGCCCGTCTTATGCAAGTTGGCATCCCCACCCAGGGTCCTGCTGGAATGCCCTTTTGATCAACTGGTGCGATCTATTCGCTTACGCTTTTCCGCCGCTCCCATTAATACAGCGGGTACTGTGGAAGATGCGGAGGCAGCCCTGCCACATCCTGTTGATCGCACCTCGTTGGCCCAGACAGGCATGGTTTACGGAACTGCTTCTAATGTCACAGTGCGAACCCATTCCTCTACGTCCTCGTCCAGACCTACTAACTATGGACAAGGGTCTAGTGTGTCATCCAGATCCCTCAACACTTCAATTATGGGCATGGAACCTGAGCACCTTGAGTTCGCGAACTTGAACATATCCCAGGAGTGCAGAGACATTCTAGCTCATGCCAGAGCTCCGTCTACCATCAAGACTTACAAACTTAAATGGAGGCGGTTCTGTCATTGGTGCGCTTCAGCCAATATCCATCCCATCCATTCCACTCCTAAGCAGCTCCTTCCATTCTTTTTAAGCCTCGCTCAGTCACGACTCTCATTCTACACTGAGAGTTTTCTTAGCTGCAATATCTCGTTTCCGACATGATGGCTCTTCATCCCTCTGTTCATCACGAGTTATACGTCAATTTTTCAAAGGGCTCTTCCGCAGGTTTCCACCTGTGCGTCGCCCTCCGCCAGCTTGGCACCTCAATGTCTTATTATCTCAACTTATGAAGTCACCATTTGAGCCTATCCATAAAGCCGATATCAAATTCATCACCTGGAAGGTTGCACTACTTCTGGACTTGACCTCATCTCGTCGCGTGAGCGACCTTCACGCTTTCACTGTCAAACCGCCTTATCTACAGTTCAAACCTACCGGAGTGGCACTTCGTACCAACCCCTCTTTCCTACCTAAAGTACCTACGGATTTTCATTTGAATGAAACTGTGTTCCTTAAGACTTTCTTTCCGGACCCAAAATCTCCGGCGGAACAGCGCCTACATTCTTTGGACATCAAGCGATGTCTTAAATTTTACATTGCAAAAACTGCTCCTTTCCGCAAGTCCGACCAACTATTCATTGCATACGGACGACTGCGCAGGGGACATCCAGTTTCCAAGCCGACTGTTGCCCGGTGGCTTTCCTCAGCCATTGCCTTCTGCCACCAACAAGCGGGCAGACCATTGCAGTCTTCAGTGAGGGCTTATTCTACGAGGGCGATGTCTTCATCCACCGCCTTGTTTGCTGGTGTGCCACTTCATCAGATCTGCCGTGCAGCGACATGGTCCAGCAGGCACACCTTCACCAAACATTACTGTTTGGATGCCATCAATGAAGCGGATACCGCAGTGGGACAGGCAGTGCTTCGCCATCTTTTTCAGTAAGGTGAGCCTCTGTTACCTCCTCCTTATTGTTTCCTGTGATTGCTTTGATGTTATATGACTGTATTATTATCATTATAGTACTGTCTTGATTTCTTCTCATATGCTTAGCAATCTCAGTTCTAGGAGGTTACTGCTTTCTATTCTATTCAAGCATGTGAATCTATGAAAGACACCCCTAATACTGGAGAAGAACAATTGTTACTTACCTGTAAACAGGTGGTTCTCCAGTATTGGTGTCTTTCATAGATTCACATGCGACCCACCCTCCTCCCCTCAGAGGCTCTCATCTCCTCATGCACTCTTAGGTACTTTGTCCTACGAAAATCTGAGGGCTTGAGCTTCTGAGGAGAAGGTTCTAGAGGGTGCTGGCACCTGATTGGCTGCAGTTTGGACTAACATAATGACACTAATGTGTTACAAATTGTTTTTTTCTTTTTGCCTTGCATTCCTATGTAGGAATCGTTTTTAGAGGATGTCAGTTGTATTTCCTTTCTATTTCTTGTATTATGTTTATATATATATATATATATATATATATATATCCAGCCATAACAGGAACCAACTTGTGAACGGAGACCACAGGAGGTTTAAATTAAAGCGCTCTTTATTAGGAGGCAGCAGCTTGCTAGCGAAACCTTGTCCTGGAAGCACAACCTGGAGTAAAACGCCGGACGCGTTTCAAGAGTCAATCTTTTCTTCAGCGGCGTGAGTTCCAATGGAGAATGACAGGCATAGTTTCACCTGGCGCTCGGTATTCATATATCCCCGCCCAGGTAGGCGTGGCTGCCACGTGCCTTCTGGGATATGTAGTGCCAGGATGTCCATCCCAAGTGGGCCGATGCCGTCTCCAATTCGTAAGGAAATTAAAACCCCTGTGGGCTGGTGTGCAAACCAGTAGGGGAATCCGCTCCGCTCTGTAGCTGCCGCCTCGAGCTGCAAACGGGCACCTCCCTGCAAAAGCGCCGGATCTGCACCTCCTGACAAGTTCGAACACGGTGAGTGTCAGAACGGACCTGCTGTAGCTGATGTTCTCCGTTCGCGACTTAGGCAAGCCGCCACATATCCAGCCATAACAGGAACCAACTTGTGAACGGAGACCACAGGAGGTTTAAATTAAAGCGCTCTTTATTAGGAGGCAGCAGCTTGCTAGCGAAACCTTGTCCTGGAAGCACAACCTGGAGTAAAACGCCGGACGCGTTTCAAGAGTCAATCTTTTCTTCAGCGGCGTGAGTTCCAATGGAGAATGACAGGCATAGTTTCACCTGGCGCTCGGTGGCGGCTTGCCTAAGTCGCGAACGGAGAACATCAGCTACAGCAGGTCCGTTCTGACACTCACCGTGTTCGAACTTGTCAGGAGGTGCAGATCCGGCGCTTTTGCAGGGAGGTGCCCGTTTGCAGCTCGAGGCGGCAGCTACAGAGCGGAGCGGATTCCCCTACTGGTTTGCACACCAGCCCACAGGGGTTTTAATTTCCTTACGAATTGGAGACGGCATCGGCCCACTTGGGATGGACATCCTGGCACTACATATCCCAGAAGGCACGTGGCAGCCACGCCTACCTGGGCGGGGATATATGAATACCGAGCGCCAGGTGAAACTATGCCTGTCATTCTCCATTGGAACTCACGCCGCTGAAGAAAAGATTGATTCTTGAAACGCGTCCGGCGTTTTACTCCAGGTTGTGCTTCTAGGACAAGGTTTCGCTAGCAAGCTGCTGCCTCCTAATAAAGAGCGCTTTAATTTAAACCTCCTGTGGTCTCCGTTCACAAGTTGGTTCCTGTTATGGCTGGATATGTGGCGGCTTGCCTAAGTCGCGAACGGAGAACATCAGCTACAGCAGGTCCGTTCTGACACTCACCGTGTTCGAACTTGTCAGGAGGTGCAGATCCGGCGCTTTTGCAGGGAGGTGCCCGTTTGCAGCTCGAGGCGGCAGCTACAGAGCGGAGCGGATTCCCCTACTGGTTTGCACACCAGCCCACAGGGGTTTTAATTTCCTTACGAATTGGAGACGGCATCGGCCCACTTGGGATGGACATCCTGGCACTACATATCCCAGAAGGCACGTGGCAGCCACGCCTACCTGGGCGGGGATATATGAATACCGAGCGCCAGGTGAAACTATGCCTGTCATTCTCCATTGGAACTCACGCCGCTGAAGAAAAGATTGATTCTTGAAACGCATCCGGCGTTTTACTCCAGGTTGTGCTTCTAGGACAAGGTTTCGCTAGCAAGCTGCTGCCTCCTAATAAAGAGCGCTTTAATTTAAACCTCCTGTGGTCTCCGTTCACAAGTTGGTTCCTGTTATGGCTGGATATGTGGCGGCTTGCCTAAGTCGCGAACGGAGAACATCAGCTACAGCAGGTCCGTTCTGACACTCACCGTGTTCGAACTTGTCAGGAGGTGCAGATCCGGCGCTTTTGCAGGGAGGTGCCCGTTTGCAGCTCGAGGCGGCAGCTACAGAGCGGAGCGGATTCCCCTACTGGTTTGCACACCAGCCCACAGGGGTTTTAATTTCCTTACGAATTGGAGACGGCATCGGCCCACTTGGGATGGACATCCTGGCACTACATATCCCAGAAGGCACGTGGCAGCCACGCCTACCTGGGCGGGGATATATGAATACCGAGCGCCAGGTGAAACTATGCCTGTCATTCTCCATTGGAACTCACGCCGCTGAAGAAAAGATTGATTCTTGAAACGCGTCCGGCGTTTTACTCCAGGTTGTGCTTCTAGGACAAGGTTTCGCTAGCAAGCTGCTGCCTCCTAATAAAGAGCGCTTTAATTTAAACCTCCTGTGGTCTCCGTTCACAAGTTGGTTCCTGTTATGGCTGGATATATATATATATATATATATATATATATATATATATATATATATATATATATATATATTTAGTATTATTGCTATTTTATTTACCGTGGGACTCCCACTTCGACGACAGGGAATATTCAAGCATGTGAATCTATGAAAGACACCAATACTGGAGAACCACCTGTTTACAGGTAAGTAACAATTGTTCTTCCGGTCCAGGGAAGGCATGGCTTGGCAGTTCGGGCTGGACTGTTCCCATGAGGCACAGGGTCAGACTGATTTGCATATGGCCATGTCTGAACTGGGGTGGCAGAGTGGGCTAAAGAACGGTGATGGATTAAACCCAGATCTGTTCAATTCAATTCAATTCAATTTCTTTATTTCGGCATAAATGCCATAAGAGTCACAACACAAATCATTACATTAAAATAAACATTTTGACAAGAAAAATTTAAATACATCAATAAAAAATACATTTCTTAATACAAATACGTCGGAGCACAACCGAATCTAAGATACCAAAGATCCCCCCCGGTTACTAAGACTCATTCTGATTCTAATCTTGGAGATATATTTCGTTTATAGTTTTTGTCCCTTTTTTTTCCTTAAGAAAAAAATTGAGTGTAAAAATCGACTGACACTAAATACTATTGTTTGGGTTGTGTTTGTTTTAAGTATTCTCAGGGCCTGGTTGCATGATCTCAGGCCCAACAATAGGCATAGTGGTTTAATCCATCTTCTTCTGGCCACTACATAGGCAGGGCAGAAAAAGAAAATGTGAAACTCATTCTCAATCTGGTTACATTCACACATAGAACAAATTTCATCTACCACTAGGAGTGGAACATTAGGCCTCCTTGACCAACGTGCCAAAGTTGTTTTGATCAAAAGATTCCCATATCTTAGTTTTAAGAATAGGGTTTTGGCAAGTGGGGGCTCTATCTCGTCAAGAAAGATCTCAAATAGTGGCTCATCCTTGAAACTGAGAAAATTAGTTGCTAAAGTTCCAGCATCCGATACATTTGTTACCATGTTAACCATGAAACTCCAAAAGGCCCTTTTTACAATTAATATTGGGTTAGACAGTAGATGTTCTGGGTTCTCCCAAAAATGTTTTAGACCTATTTTAGTAAGCCAAATTTTAACATGTTTTAACCACGGGATAGATTTTGAATTATCCAGCCCCATAATCTCTTTTAGACCATCTCTATAGTCATGCAATTCTGGCACCCGCCACAACCTAACCCATAACATCAGTGGACGAATTATAGTGTAATGGTCAGTTCTTTTGACGTTTAAGTCCAGTTGGAGAGGCACTAGAGGAGTACCACTTGGGGCCCTTACCAGACTTCTCATAAAGTTGTTATCCAAGACGCAGAAGGTATCCTTTGACCCAGGACCCCACATTTCTGCACCATATAACACTGCTGGTTGGACCTTGAATTTAAAAAGCTCTAATACCGGAGACACAGTTTTACTAGTACTCAGACTTTGTTTCCTAAGAATCGGCTTTGCATTCTGAATGAATGCCAGCTTACTTTTATCCATTTGGGCTGTCCAGGAAAAGTTAGCGTCTAAAGTAACCCCTAGGTATGAAAAATGTGGGACCGATTCTAGTTTATCACCATTCAGTGTTAAGCAGCCTTTATTAGTTTTTGGTGGGTTGAGGGCCATACATTTTGTCTTTTTCCCATTTATTTCCAGTCCTTTCTTGCTACAGTATTCGCTAAAGGAATTAAGTAGTGCCTGGAGGCCTTTCTTAGTTTGGGAAATCAAAATGGTGTCATCTGCAAATAATAGTGATGTTACCCTTTCCCCATTAAGTTTAGGTGAATCATTTATACATCCCTTTAGATGTGAAGGGATGTCGTTCACAAACAGGGAAAAAAGTGTGGGGGCCAATACGCAGCCTTGACGGACGCCACGCTCGATGGGAATTTTTTGGGTCAGTTCCCCACTTGGACCCCATCTAATTTTCGCGAAGTTCCCTTCGTGCAGCTCTTTTATCTGAACCAATAGGCTGTTTGGTAACCCCACTAGACTCAATGTTTTCCATAAGAGATTGCGTGGCACTAAATCGAACGCTGCTCTCAGATCGACGAAAGCAACGTATAAATGCCCCTTTTTAATATGTACATATTTCCAATAAAGGCAACAAAATCTAAATATCTGATCTATTGTGCTTACTTTACATCGGAAACCAGCTTGGAATTTGGTTAAGATTGCATTCTCCTCCATCCAGTTACTGACACGAAATAAAATATGTCGTGAATAGATTTTCTGGAGAATGTCCATCAGGCTGATTGGCCGGTAATTAGAAGGGTCCATCCGATCCCCTTTTTTAAAAATTAAAACAATTTCTGCTCCCCTCCAACTTTCAGGGAAATCTAAGCTGAGGGATAACTTATTGCACAGGTAATTTATATATGGTACCCATACTTTTAGATCGTGTTTGTATAAATCCCCGGGGATCTTATCTAAGCCTGGAGCTTTACCAGTCTTTACTAGGTTAATTGCCAACTCGGTTTCGCCTAGTGTAAAGTCCAGGCAGTCAGTGGGGTGTTCAAAACGTGGGGCATCCACATCAAATTGGGCATCGTCATACTTTTTATAGAGGTTAGTGAAATGGTTGACCCATGTTAGCTCGTCCAAATAAACGTCCTTAACCACTCTCCCTACATGGTTCCCATTAGCTACTAGCCTCCAAAAACCTATGCTATCATTTGATTTAACAGCTAACAGCATGTCTGCCCATTTTTCTTCTTCCCAAGCTTTTTTTGAGTCCTTTTGTACTGTCTTATAGTTGTTCCTTGCTATTTCAAGTAATGACTTAGATTTAATAGCTAATATAAGAGCCCCTTTAGATTCCCTGCAGATTCTGTCATACCATGGTTTGCTATGGGACAGGTTCTGTGTCTTTTGTTAGTTTTTCTTGGGCATTTTGGTAACTAACATTTTTAAATCCATAAAAATATTTTTGTGAAGTGACATAAAATGGGTAGAATTTTCCTCATCTACCATGGAACCTATGTATGAATCAAAAGTCCCTGCAAAAAGTGCATATATTTCACCCAGAATCTCACCATGGACCAATATAGATGGCCATTTGAGTACTCGTCTGTTGTTGCTAATATGTATCTCAACGTTTTCTCCATTATTTACATCTGCTGATAATGAACGCACTACTCCCTGGAACAGAGAAGCTTCTATTGAAAGGCTCAGGGGAAGGTGATCACTTTCTAGCCTGTCCTTTACCTCAAAATCCAGGATACTCGACCAGATAGGAGTAGAAATAATCACGAAATCTAAATTACTTTTGTAGCTATTTCTACTGAAGGTTGGTCTTTTCAAACGATCTGACGAAAACCGTCCATTACAGGCCCTAAGACAGTGCTCCGCACATAGTTTCATTATTTGGAGTGCCAAAGCCGAACATTTGACCGGTTTGACATTCTCCAATGCTGGGATATTATTAGCTTGGTCCTCATCTTCGAAAATGTCACTGAGCCCCAGGACTGGTTCATAATTGCAATTTAAGTCGCCAGCCAGAATAACATATTCCTCTTTGCCTTCTAATCTACTTTAAAAAAAATCTAGTTTGGCAAGGGTGGGTGATTCTTTAGATAAGGTTGCTGGTCTATTATAGACATTTATTAGAATTAATTTTTTCCCTTCACATGTTCACAGATCTGTTAACTGGGTGTGAGTGTTTGATTGGTTCAGATGCTCCGTCCATCACCACCCCCTTTTGTACCGGCATGTCTCTAGAGCCAGATTGAGAGATCTTGTAACATTGGATTTTAAAAATGTATCTCACTTTTTTAGTATCTCTTCTGTATTGTAAATGATTGGATGCATTCAGTCTTTTATGAGTCTTTTATTGTGAACTGCAAGTCTGCCCCGGGACACAAGTGTCTTCTTGCAAATACTCTCCCAACGTGCTGTCCTTATTTCCTCCTGAATGGAGTAGTGTTCTCCAGAAAAACAAAAGGTTTCATGTACCTATCATATCTAAACAAATGAAGTGGGGCGTGTATAACTTAACACTTGTAAAAAATACACAGGACAACAGGTATTGTACCATCCTTGTCCTCCGGAATCAGAACTTATGGCACATCATAGGCAATACATCCCCCAAATACCTTTAAATGGCACATTTTCTAATACTTGTCGATAATGCTCGAAAATAGGCCATTCCTTGCATTTTGAGCCTATCTTGTCTGTTCCCAGAAAAGGCAAGAAAAATTATTACACCTAACAAAATATTTACAGCATTTTAGTCTGGAAATTAGATGTATTTATACATGAGCATGTTTTGTTCCTTGTTTAGCTGCACTTATTAACTTAAACAACTCATCATCTTACTTCTCATTATGTAATCGCCTATCATTTTCGCTACTAATACGTTTTTGTACTGATAAAACATGTTTTATAACACATACAATCTTTGTTAAAATGTATGGTGTATTGAATGTGTCTAATCATTGAACTACTACTGTATTCAAAGACCCAGGGTTTATCATTCTAAATAAAAACTGAGTAGATTTATCGACCGTGTACATTTTCCAAATATATGTTAATATACAATGTTGTATCTAATTCAAAATACAATACATTTATGGATCATTAACTCTGTAAGTAGTGTAAGACATTATTAAGATCCACAATGAACCTTAAGAAAAACCTAGTTTGACATATAATTATCTGCCATTATCTTGGTACTCCCTGGCTTTGATTGCACTGTGGCACTCATTACAAGAAAATGCCAAATTTCAACCCCTGTGCAAACCCCTCTTTGCACAAAGATCAGAATTGTAAGTTATGTGAAGTTTATTGCACCCTGCAGTTACTCTGGGAGATCAAATGTGCATCCCTTTCTAAATTTCAACGGGTCAAACCTGTCCAGTAATTGCTATAATGTGCAGATTTTGGTGCAGTAAGCACCTAAATCCACATGTTATTCCAAATATTGGGAACGTTTCTGAATAGGTGCTATTTACTGCACACCATAAGTTCTGTCCTCTACAGACTACGATTGTATTGGTTGTGCTAAATATTTCATCCTCTTCTGGGCTTCTAGTAATGAACATGTATACTTATAAATTATTTTTGAGATAGTGAGAAAGTGACTAGGCCAATTGTTGTTGAATTCCATCATATATTCCTTGGAGTTCCAGGTAAAGGGAAGTTCTAGCTTGAATTGCCCCCTGAAGCAGCAGAATCATTGTGCTATAAAGGGGAGATCTACTGCTGTTAGTGTTTTTTTCCCCTCAGACTTCTTTTTATTAACGTCTGCTCAGTATACAGCCAATATAACAAGCAAAGCAATTGTAATGTGCTTACATCAATAACAGGAAAACTCCACAAGACTCCCCTCCCCCACCTTCCACTCAGAGCTGTTATCTGTTGTCCCTCGATGGTAGCAAATTCTTTCCAGTGTGCATCTTTGGTCCCTTCTTCTTCTCTCTACCCGCAGGCAGTGTCAGGGGCCTCTACATTCCACATTCCTGAGATTTCATCTAATTTACGTGGGTATTCTCTGGCCTTTTATACCACTTTCTCAGCCCCACAACACCAGTCTAAATAATTTTCCCACTCCAACAGTTCCGGTGGCTGGCTCGCCCCCCCAAGCTTTGGCAATTTTCCGCTTTGCTACTGTTGCCGCCCCCTTGAGCCATGTCATATGATATTTGGGCCATTTTGTCTTGTCCGTCACACAGTTAATGAGCCAGAGTGGTTCCACTGGTACCTCCAGCCCAGTGACTTCAGTCATAACCCGCGTGACCTCCCTCCAATAATTGTGGATGTAAGGACAGTTCCAGATAATATGAAAGAAGCAGCCCATTTCGTCACACCACCTTGCACAATACCTGGATACACAGTGTCCCAGCTGATGCAGTAGTGTTCTAGAGGAGAATGATCTATGGAGGGTTCGTAGCTGAATAAGTCGGAAACTGGCCTGTATAGCTACCTCCTGGGAACTCTGTACCACTTTCTCCCAGTCTTCGTCCTCCAATAGCCCTAGGTCTGTTTCCCATGCTTCTCTCAGGAAGCCCAAGGGTTTGGTAAATTGTTCGTGAGTTTCTTATATGTGAGGGAGGTGGCCCTGGCTATCATTGGGTCCATTAGTAGTCTATCTTCTAGGGATGAGGACTCTGGCAACGATTCCCCTTCAGTGAGGTATTTGCGAAGGGCGTGTCCCACTTGTAAATATTTAAGCTGTTCGATGTCTGACATCTTGTATTCTATTATCAAGTTATCAAAGGATATCAGTGCCTGTCCCCTCCAAATGTCCCCCAGGCAGTCGATGCCCAGCATTCACTATTGTTTAAATCCTTTTAAGTCCCTCACCTCTCTTAACAAATCGTTATCCCACACCAGGGTTTTTTGGTCAGCTTTTCCTCCCAGCCCAGGTATTTGGTTGCTTCGCGCCAGGCTCGGACCACTGTCTGCGCATGGAATGGGAGCTGTTTTTCTCGGCTCCTGCGGTAAAGTGCTGCCGGATAGCCCCTATTGCCCATCGCCAAATGATCAACTCGAAAGGCCGGATCATTGCGATCTGTGAACACCCAGTCATTTATTGTGATCAATTGTGAAGCCCAATAATACTGTTGTGTAGTTCCTAAAAACCTATATAGGATCTGCACATTTAGATAACATACACTGTAGGATTGGTGTCCAGACTGATTCTAGACACCCCCACCGGGAATGTTAGCCTGTAAACCAGCTAGCTCACAGTGCCACTAGAAACTCCTCTTACCAAGGAGAGAATAGTTCTTGGCAACTATCGAACATAACAACTCTGTCCCATCAGGGATCATTGAAATAGTGCTCTACTTTTCACTCAGTCACTCATTGTGAGAAGTTGGCCTGATGTGCAGTGCTCACTGTTCTAGTGATCACTATATATCAGTCCAAACAACCCTTATTGATGATTGGTTGTAAGTCAACCTTATAGACCAGCTATCCTAGTAGCATGGATACGAGCAGTCTAAGGCTAAGACTCTAGAGGGCGTGTTAAGCCAGCTGTTTTACCATCACATTACCCCTTGAACACCCAGTGAAAGGACACCACACAAGTTGTTATGAAAATAAACAGTATATTTATTTATAACAAGACTACCCTGGCTCTTTATGAGACAGGGAGCTAAGCACACAACAAAACTCTTATAAAAATACTTAAGTTAGCACAGTATACACAAATGCCCGAGGGGCACGAAAAACCATATACTCTGAAAGTGGAATGCGAAATTACTAGCAGGTAAGTACAGTACTAATAGGCTTTGGAATCGCTAGGACTTGACTATAGAATCGTTAGATTACTTCTAGGAGGCCCAGGGGACTCGGGTGCAGAGTGTGCACTCTCACGCGGGATGCGGGACAAAGTCTATGATAGCTAGTAAAGTTAAAGTTAGTGTTCACGGGCGAACCCGACCTGGTAGGGAGAAAACGACAGTGGATCCTGACCCTTGGATAGTGAGGCTATGCTGGGGCACCGAAATGCCGAAGTTACCTAGCCCAGGGGCTGCCGCTGCATAGGTCTCAAAAGACGTCGGGAATCCTCGTAGACGAACCAGGAGCCTGGAAGAAAGATGCTGGCAGGCGACCAGTGAAGAGAGTTCGAGTTGATCCAAGCCTGGATCTTGAAGATGGATGACACCTGAAAGCAGAGGGGACCAAGTTCGTGACTACTAGCCAGTAGTCAGGTGGCACCAGGAGGGCACCGGATGGTAGTCACCTCGGCTAGGTGAGTGGGCGACGCTGGGCTCTGCAGTTCTCACGGACCAGGAGGCGTTGTCGGCGACCAGGATGGAGGGGCGAGCTGTCCCACGATGGATGAAGCTGTCGGCGTCGAAGAACCCAGGATTGGGCAACAAAGCCTTGGCTAATTCAAGCCCACGCGGTGGACTCAAAATGGCGTCTTGAGTGGACCAGGAGGGTCCGGGGTGCTCCTCTTCTGGAAGGGAGCAAGAGCCAGTCTGGAGCAACCAGACCAGCAGCAGTGATGTCGTCGGGCGTCGTTCAGAAGGCCACAAGCCAGCGGGCTAGTAGCCAAACAACGCGGTGAGCAGCAAAAAGCAGAAGGGCCCCACACCGATCGTGGAGATGCTGGGGGGCTGCTCTTCGGTGCTGGAGCTGCTCAGGGTTGGGGCTTCTCGGACCCCAAAGCACTCGCCAGGCGATTACTCGGCGGGCTTGCTGTGAAGAAGTCGTGCAGTCTTGGCAATAGTCGGTCCCTTGAGGTCTCGTCGCACTCATGGTTCTCAGCTTGGCTGTAGAGGTGAGTAGAGGTCGGAGGTGCCAGGGAAGCCGGGTCTTGTCGAGCTGGGCAGTCGGATTCCAGAGGAAGGACTTGCAGCAGACCGCAGTGTTCTTAAGGTGGTGCCTGCGGATGCAGGGTGACTACTCCTTAGCCACAAGGGAAAATCTTGAAGAAGAAATCTTGATGTCCTTTCGTAGAAAGTCGTGTCTTGATTCCAAAGATGATCTAATTTGGAAGGGGGCCTGCTCCTACCTTTATCTGGGAAAAGGGGGCTGGCACGCGACTAAGTCCTGCCCTATGGGTGGGACCAGGAGGGGGGTGGTTACACCCCTCTCCTTTGGCGGGCTTTCCCCAGGCCAGGGGCTGGAGTGCCCCTGGAACTGGTTTCAGCCGGCCTATGCACAGTGAGCACCGGGGTGCCACTTGCAGTCACCTTCCTCTGTAGCCCTGCCTACCTGGAATACACAAAACCCTGTCTGGGACGGTGCTGGCACTGCCCCTGGCAGGAAACCCTTTGTCCTTGCCTCCTGCTCTGGGAGGACTCCCAGCAGCAGGAGGGCAGACTTGTGTCTCGGTGGCAGCATCCATTTTGTGGATGCTAAGGCTCTGTCTGACTTTAACCGGGGTTACAGGTTACATACATGTCGTGTCCCTCTAGAAGGGTGGAATGCTAACCCCGTCGCCAGAATTGGCGAGGGGTTAGTATTCCAATTCGTATGACACCTTACTCGACATGTTTTGATAAAGCGATACCAGAGTTGGCATATAACCGCGAGGATTATAATGCACTTAAGAGTATATGGTATGCGATATCATGGAAACGGCTAAGGGATGGATCCCGAAAGCCGCAGACAGGCTCAGTTCATGCCAGAGCACCATCTCACACGATTCCAAGCACTCTGCCTTCAGGATTGTTAAGGCCTGCCATAGGAGTGACTGATAGGAGATCTGTGTGTCCATTTTAGGGTTAGATATAGGTATACTATATCTAAAGCAAAGGGTGATTACACCACCTTGCCCCAGCTGTCAAGCAGCCAGTTATGTCAGATTTGGATGGCCAGCCAGGGGTGGCATAATACATGCTGCAGCCCCTGGTAGGCCCTGGGTACACCTATGCCCTGGGTACCTAAGGTACACTGTACAGGGACTGATAAGGTGACTCAGTATCCAATTTAGATATGTACCTAAGGTACATGGAATCCATTTTACAGAGAGAGCAGTAGGCCTGGGGTCCTGATTAGCAGGGCCCCAGGTCAACTAAGTCAGAAAACCAGCAAAACACCAGGCAAAAAGTTGGGGGCAACCATAGTCAGGGATCTACCTTCCTACACTCATGCTCACTTTGTCTCAAAGAAATACACAGAATAAATGGTGGGGACGTTTTCCAATAAGCATTTATTGAACCAGCGTTATTCTAGTGTAAAATCGGTGTGCTGAAACAACCATTATACAGAAACAGATTTAAAAGATTAGAAGCAGTAACAGAGTAAAAGGACAGTAGATTTCTACCATTACGCTAAAACAATGAATACAGGCAAGTATATAAAATACATGACAGTAGTAAATGCGGTCTCCTACGATTCGACCCTAATTGGATATATCTAAGTGTACCTAGCATGTATGTAGGTGTAAAGTCAAGAATCCCTCAAGGATAAAGTCAACCCCATTACCTGAAGTGATGGACACCCCGCAATGGATGTCAGACCACTGTGAGCTGGAGTGTCTGCGTGCAGAAACCTCAACGTCTCGCATCAGTGTGTCAGCATGGAAGTCCTTTTCTCCTCTGACTTCCTGAGCAAAATATGGTGTTTATATTCCCAATTTGGTACCCTCAGGGGTTCTACCTTGCTGTGTCATGTCGGACTTAGGATGATGGAAGGAATGACCCTTATACATAGTTATTTTGCAGGAGATGGTAGTCCTGCTGAGTTTCCAAGAATCCTCATGCATAATGGGTAAGGCTAGTGTCATGGTAAAAGGTCCGTCCCAAGAACCGTTATGTAGTGTAATGGTAGGGGAGAATATAGGTGAAAGGGTAGGTTGTTACCTGAGCCTATATGCAACATAACAATACTTCCTGATGTCTGGGACTGATAGTCCTCCCTCATATACAGCCCTCTGGAGTTTACCCAGTGCTATTCTAGAGCTGCCTCCATCCCATAGGAGTTTATGCAGTTCACTGTCTATACTTTGAAACTTCTCCATCTGTATTTTGTATGGGGTGTTTTGCAATATGTATAGTATGTTAGTTAGGGACATCATTTTAAATAGAACCGTTCTGCCCATTATGGACACCGGTAGTTTCCTCCATTTTACCACGTCACTTTTAAGGCGTTCTAGCTGTGGGTGTAGGTTATTTAGCAGGAAGTCGTCCCCTTTCTTGGATATCTGAATACACAAATATGTGAAATTGTTCTTAACTAGTAGTGGGGTCATCCCTGCAGGTCAAAGGGGGACCTCTTCCGTCAGGGGGAAAAGGAGAGAGTTTTTCCAGTTAATCTTGTATCCGCAGTAACTGCCTAACAACTGGAATATATGAAGTACCCTATGCACCGACCTATAAGTGTTAGCAACATAAAGGAGGACAACATCTGTATACAGGGATATACGTTCTTCCCAATCGCCCCTTCCTTGTACGCCTCATATTAGCGGACCCAGGCTGCCAGGGGTTCGAGTGCCAAGGCAAATATAATTTGCGAGAGTGGACAGCCCTGGCTCGTGCCCTTTCTGAGTGTAAATGATCGAGATACCACTCCATTGATTCATACACTAGCCTGCGGGTCTTAATATAGGAGTTTGACCCAAGCACTGAAACCCGGCCAAAATCCAAGTCTGTGCAAGGTTGCGAATATGTACGGCCATTTGATACTATCGAACGCCATTTGCGCATCGAGAGATAGCAGCACTGCCTCAGGATGTTCTGCTCCAATCATGTGGAGCACTCCGTATAGCCTTCTTAAGTTGAGCCACATGCTTCTTTGGGGCATAAATCCCGATTGTTCTGGGTATACCAATGTTGAGATCACCGTTCAGAGTCAAGTTGCCAGAGTCTTCGCTAGCACCTTGGCATTGAGATTCAGCAACGATATTGGTCTATAAGAACCACATTCATCAGGGATTTTGCCCGTTTTGGGTAGCATTACTATAGTGGCCAGTCTTTGATCCAGGGGTAGTTTTCCCTCTTTCCTGGACTCCTGGAACATGTTGAGCAAGTGTGGGGCACTTTTACTTGCTACGCTCTTGTAGAGCTCCACCGGGAGCCCATTGGATCAGCCATTTTCCCTGACTGGAGACCAGTGAGAGCTCACACTATTTCTTTTATTGAGAAGTCTTGATAAATTCCTCCAAACTGTGGTATTAATTATAGGATAATGGCGCCACTTAGTAGAGTCACACAAAAGAATAAGAGTTCAATATATTAGTATAAACGGTGCTGTAGGGTGTGGAGAACCACTAAACTCCACAATTACGAGCCTCAACTCTGTGCACAATATACTTCAATCCCCAGCACACGTCAAGTTCCAAACTGGTTTCCGAATCGTAAATGAGAACTTGTTCTCAGTTACGATTAGGAAACCAGTTTAGAACTTGACGTGCGCTGGGGAGTGAAGTATATTGTGAAGTCTTGGTCTAAATCAGTTCTGTCATGTGCCGATAAGGTAGGGAGACTGATGTCCTTCAGGAACTCACTCACTACAGTCTGCTTCTGTGCGAGTCGAGGAGCTGGCATACAAAGATTCACAGTAGGTAGCAAATGCCTCCGCTATATCCCTGCCGTTCTGATGAATTTCGCCCTCCAAAGAATGGATTTCCAGGACCCAGTTTCTGTCCCTGTCTCTCTGCTCTATCCGGACTATCATTTTATTGGCCTTGTCTCCTATGTCGTTGAGCTTCCTCTGGGTTGCTATTGCCTGTGCAGGTGCTGTTCGCTCTTCCAGGTCTCTTAATTCTAGCTGCTTAAACTGGAGCCAGTGCCTCAGGGGGGAGTCTGGAGCCCTCCCTTCCACCATTTTGGCCTCCATCCGGCAGATTTTTCTCCCCAGTTCCTCACACTCACTAATCTGTACCTTCCTTTTTATACCTATTTGTTCCATGGACAAATCCCCTGATCACAGTTTTTGTATGCCAGTCACAAAGTTCAGAATGATTCTACCGACCCTTATTGTCTTAGAAGAATTGCATTGTACATTTCTGAATCTTTTGGACAAACTCTTTATCCCTGATATGCCAGGGATCCAGTCTCCGGGGTAATGTGACATCTCCCACTGGCCTCAGGAGCTGAACCTCAATCAGGGAGTGATCCGAGATGAAACATGCCTTCTGGGTCGCTCCTCGGAACAAACCCTCCTGTGCCTTGAATGTAAAAATATAATCCAGCTGGGAATAACTGCTGTGTGTTGCAGATGCGTATGTGTATTGATGTCCCATCAGGTTATGGGTGCGCCATATGTCTATCAGACCCCTTGCATTCCACCAACCCCCCCAGTGGCTCCCGTCCTGTTCCTCCTCGGATGATTGCTGTAGTGTTTTTTTAGAACAACTTCTTGCAGCTAATCTAAAAGTGAGTGCAAGTTTTAGGTTCCTTTTTGTTAGTCTTCTCACAAAGAATAACCAGTCCTCGGTAAGACAGGACAGACTGGGAGTGTCTTCTCGCAGTGAATCATCTATCTGCCATTGGACAGGAGGCCAGCCCACTCAGTCATTATTTGAGATAGTTTTGTTTCTTAAAACCTTTATTTTTAGAGCTTTCAATGACATAGAAAGCACTGTTAAACAAACACAGTAACCCAATAATAACAAAACAGTTGCCCATAACATGAATCCCCCTTTCCCACCGAAGCCCGATGCAATATGCGATCTACAGAAGTGTAATAGCAGGAGGAGGTGAGGAGTCAATACAGTGGGTGTAAATATAAGTCATATAGAGGGGACCAACAAGTGGCATCTACTGAGCTGGCTGGAAAGTAAGTTTCAATCCGCCTCCTAGGTGCCATCCACCACCTCGGAATCAGAGCCATCATCCCCACCATACGATTGAAATTGTTTAACCACCAATATCCAAGCTGCAATATCATCCTGAACTTTTTCGATGCATCTAGTTAGTTTAAAGGGTTGCTCTTAAGGAAATGCACATTCCAGAACATTGCGGACCCAGTGACCCTCGTTGGGGGGGGGTGAGCTTCCAGCCACCTGATAGTCAACTTTCTCTTAGCTAGGAGGAGAGTCAACTGTAAGAACCTGTAAGATATCTTCCTGCCCTAGGCTTGAGCCGCCATGCCCAACAAACAAGCACCGGGTAGAACTGTATCACCACCACCCTCCAATGCTCCATGACTGCAGCACAGGATCAAGCAAGATGTGACCCATTCCTCCTCACACCTGGGACACTTAGACATCCGATCCGGGTAGATTTTACTAATGGTATTGGAAGTGATGTATGTGCGCTGAAGATAATTGAAGCATATCAGTTACATGAGACCCGAAGAACCAGTGCGCAGGCTGGATCCAAGTCCACATCTGATATTCGTTTCAGTAGTTCCACCTCCCGTGCCTGCCTATCTCTTATGGGAGGCCAGGCTAAATCATCCCTAATGGCCATGTAGAAGAGTGTTATCAAGTGTCTCGCGCCATCTGAGGAGTCCTCTCAACACCTGTGAGGGTGCAGTAGCGGCCGGAAATGTACAACCTGGTTCCCTCGCAGTATTCTCTAATTTTGCGTATTTCAAATACTGTCAAGCCCCCACTTACAATGTGTCTTGTGCCTCTGGAAACGTAATGAAGACCTCCCCGGGGTAGAGGTCCCCACCAGGGAACAGCCCCCATCTCTCCACCGCTCCATGGACATTTCTCTATCTATAATGCAAAAGGGGGCCAAGTCACCAAGCTGCAACTCTTTGTCAAAGGGGGCCTTGAGGAGCACATTAGCAACCGTCTTTTCCCAGATCGCCGCCATTCCGACAGATCAGGTAGGGAACTGGTTGTTATCCAGGATTAGGGGTATCTTTCATAGATTCACATGCCTGAATCATTCCCCGTCGTCGGGGTGGGAGTCCCCGGTACATAAATAAAGTAATGTCACCTAGACATATATATACAGTAATGGGCCAGAGGCCTCTCATTAGTAACATATCCATGTCCTTGTGTGAAAAGGACCAAACTTTGGCTAAGAGCCAATCAGCTATCACCACCCTCTAGAACCTTCCTGGAACGAGCTCTTGTCCCTCAGATTTTCTACCACACATTGTGCTAAGGGAGTCTCCACTGAGCTCTGCTCAGCTTTTCCTTATTTCTCTGGATTTTCCAGTACTTTTCTCACAGAACTTCTTTATTTGTGTGGGGTTTTCAGTTTACCATGGCTGATACTCCTAAAAAAGGACTTTTTAGACCTTGTGCCTCTTGTGGCAAGAAGAGGCTTCATGTAGATGACAAGCATAAGAAGGATTGCCTTTATTGTCTCTACCCAGATCACTCTTCTAAGGATTGTAAAGTCTGCTAGACTTTTTCAACAAAGACTCTCAAGGACACAGAGGGGCGCCTGTTGATATGGCTTCAGAGACTGAAAGATAAAGACCAGACAGTCTCTTCTGGTGAGAGTGAGTGTTCCTTCACAAGTCCACATTCCTCTCCTAAAAGGCCTAGAGTTTCTCCTCAGGGCTTTGCTTCCATCTTCAAGAAACCCTTCACAACATCATCAGCTCTGTCTGTGACAGCGTCGACAGCGACCATCTCCACTTCTGTGGCGTCATCTTCATTATCCACGTCGACGTCTATAACATCCTCGTCGTCGACGGGTAGGTCCGTTTCATCTATTATAACAATAAAGAAATTGTCGTCGACGTGCGCTTCACGACGACGAAGTCCACATCATCGTCATCGACGAAAGCTCCATCGTCGTCGATGAAAACATCATCGACGTCGACGAAGGCTCCATCGACGTCGACGCCATCGCTGTCGACGAAGTCGTCGACGAGACCATCGTCGTCGAGAGGCCGTCGACTAAGAAATCTCCATCGCCGACGCAACCGTCTGGATCAGTCGTCGACGTCCCTCCGTCGACGACCACCCCGTCGACTGGCTCGACGACGACACAGGTACCTACCTTAAAAAATGCGTACGTTCACTTAAAAATTACCAAGCGCACTCTCACACCGGATTTAACCTCTCCGAGCAGAGTCCAGGCTTTACCACCTGCGCATCTTCTGGACGACGAAGACTTGGATGAGGGCTCTATGTTCCAGACAGCTACTAGCCCATCTGAACTGAATGTTAAATATCACGAGAGTTCATATTATGAAGAGCAAGAACAGGAGGAACAGGTGGATTACCAGGAGGAATTCCAACCTCCTCTTCCTCCTCCTCCTCAACCTATGGTGTGTCTACCCGCATCCATAGTCACGGATCTGCAATTCTTGACTGCGGACTATAAACAAAGGTATCCGTCTACACCTCCACCACCTCCAGTGGTTTCTCCTCCGCCTAGACCTCGGCCTCCACCTCTAGTGCTTCAGCCGGATCCTGCTACTTCACATCCTCCACCATCCTCAGATGATGAAGAGGAGGAGCAACAGCAGGAGGAAGGGGAACTCCAGGACTCACATGACGAGTGGGATGATTACGTCATTCCATGTCCAGCATCTCCTGTGCCAGCGCAAGCCGATTCGCCCCCGGAGGACATTGGGGGATTCCATAATATCCTGGAAAGGGCGGCTTTGTGTTTCAAGATTCCAATAACCACTCAACAACAAGACTGTTGCCTTTATGATTTTAAGGAACCATTCAAAAAGGCTGTTAGGTCCATCCCTATCATCGACTATATTTGGGACCAAGGGGTTAAAATCATGCAAAACCCTTCTTCTTTGCCCCCAGTTCTGCCCAGGCTGGACAAGAAATATAGGGCTCCAGACACGGCTCCAGCTTGCCTTACTGGCCATCCCAAGCCGGACTCGGTCATTACTCAAGCAGCGCAGCGCAAATCGAAAAATCCTTCTGCTGCTCTAACTGCGCCACCGGATAAGGAGGGACGAAAATTGGACAATATTGGAAAGCGTTTTTCTTCGATATCCGCGTTGACAGTGCGTGCTTCAAACTCTATGGCACTGTTAGGAGGTTACCACCGTCAAATGTGGGCTGATATCGCCCCATATTTGGGATCATTGTCAGAGGAAGAAAAAGAAGAGGTCTAACGACCCCAGGGCAGCAGAGGGGAGTGTGTCCGAGAAGGAATGGTGGGTCTCTAACACGAGTACACCTCCCTCTTTACGCCCCCAGAACGAGTGGTCATCCGAAGGAGAAGAACTGTGGCACACATACAAGGAGGATGAAATCGAGTGTGGCCCCTTTAAGAGTCCGAGTCTGCCCTACAGGTTCACACCCCCGGATGACGCCGGCCTGACTGGATTGGAGAAAAAGGAGGAAGAAGAAGCTTCGGGGTGTGATGTCACCGAGGAGCGTTTGGTGTGCCTTGGAAAGCCGGTCGATTGACGTGGAGAAAGGGAAGGACGGTTTCGAGAACCCGGGGATCCGAAGAAGGAGGTTCCGGCGCCTGGAGGCCAACGTTTCCACGCTTCGCCCAGCCACACTCGACCAGGAGGAGTGTGGCTCACACAGGTGCGTCGGCGTGTGTCGGGCTGGTTGGGGAGGCGGGGAGAGGCTGGGACCGAGAACTCCCTGTAAAGCACAGAGTTTGCGTGTATAAATTGTATATAGAGTTCACTGGCGTTCCCCCCTCCCAACACTACCCTCACCTTCCCTCACTGACTTCACCCTGTGAATATCGGAGTGTAGCATAACTGTATATACACTAGTGCACTGGTGGATATTATTCCCTTCACTTTACCTGGGTCCTATGAGCAGGAAGCAGAAAGTCAGAGTCACGTCCTGACATTGGTCTATCTTTTCTTTTTCGTATGTCCCACGGAGGAGAGCCTTCCTACTTTTCTTGGAGAACCAAGGGCGTACCAGAGGCACCAGCAAACACGTATCCCGCTTCCTTGTCCCGGGAAAGACTGACCTTAAGAAAGAAAAAAACGCTTGGAAAAATAAAACCTTATCTTCCCCGATCAAGTCTCCGTGCCCTTCCTTCTACCCCGCCACAAGAGGCTAACAAGATTTGCTTAGAAGGCAAACGCTTAGCCTCAGAGATGAATGATTGTGCGATGGATATCGCATCGACGGGGTTCCGCCAACTAGCTGGAGCTGCGGTACTGAGACGACAAGGCTGGCTCAAAGCAACTACTTTCCGACCGGAAGTGCAAACTAAGGTGCTCGTCATGCCTTACAATGGCCAACTTCTGTTTGGAGCACACATTGATGAGGTGCTTCAAGGTATTAAAAAAGATACAGATACAGCGAAGGCACTGGGTACCCTCCAGTTTAAAAATCCTCCCTTTCGGGGCTCAAGAGGGAGAGGCCAATCTTCAAGAGGTGATTTTCAAGGTTACCGGTCCTCGTACAGCTCAAATCAGCAGTACAAACCCCAGTATCAGCAAATACAACAACAGCAGTCGTCTTACATGAAGTCTTCCTTTCGTGGTAGAGGAGGAAAGAAGGAAACAGCCAGAAGACAATGACTTCTCTCTGCCACAGGTCTCCACTACTTCTCCACCATGCAAAGTTGGAGGGAGAATTTCATATTTCCTACAAAATTGGAGAAAGATTACTACGGATCGATAGGTCCTCCAACTAGTTCGCTTCGGACACTCTCTGGAGTTCATAGAAATTCCACCTCAAACTCCTCCTCGCCCAATGCTGAACAAGAATTTACATCTGCTGCAATTGGAACTCTCACTAATGCTCCAGAAAGGCGCTATAGAAAGAGTCCCTTGCGGTCAGAGAGGCAAGGGTTTCAACTCCTGATTCTTCTTAATTCGGAAGAAAGAGAAAAAATGGAGACCTATATTGGACCTAAGAGACCTAAACAAGTATCTAAAAAAACAGTCATTCCGTATGGTGTCCCTTCAGGAGGTGCTACAACTCCTCAATGCGAACGACTTCATGGTGTCTCTAGACCTTCAAGACGTTTATTTTCACGTGCCTATCCACAGGAATCACAAGCAATACCTCAGGTTCGCTGTGGCTGGCAAACACTACCAGTTTCGGGTGTTGCCTTTCGGCCTGAAGTCGGCACCACGCATTTTTACAAAATGCCTGTCTCCAGTAGCAGCGTACCTCCGGCAACAACATCACCAAGTCTTCCCATACTTGGACGACTGGCTCGTCAAGGCACCTTCTTTTGCAGGCGTGACCAAGTCCTCCAACGCCTGTCTTCAACTTTTCAACGACTTGGGCCTTACTCTCAATCGAGAGAAATCTGTCCTTCAGCCTTCCCAGCATCTCACTTTTCTAGGCGCTGTCCTCGATACGGCTCAGAAGAAAGCATTCCCTTCACAGGAGCGTCAATCTAAGCTGGCATCCTTGGCGGCCCGTGTACAAACCAAAAGAACCCTCACGGTGCGCCTATACAAGTCCCTGCTAGGGATGATGTCTTCTTGCATCCTGTTAGTTCCACACTGCCGTCTTCATATGCGCCCTCTTCAAGAAGCGCTATCCACTCAATGGATCCAGTGTACAGGATCATTCGACAATGTAATCCGAGTGACTCCTCCCATGGTGAAAGCTCTACAGTGGTGGATTCACCCACAGAACCTTATACGGGGTATGCCTTTCCTGCTTCCAGTTTCGCCGCATGTTATAACAACAGATGCGTCTCTGGAAGGTTGGGGTGCGTTCCTCAAAGAACTCAGAATCAACGGACAGTGTTCCCCTGCCGAATGACAACTGCACATAAACCTTCTCGAGTTAAGAGCAGTTTACCTGGCGCTTCGAGCGTTCCTGCCTCGGATCAAAAATTCCCAAGTGCTTGTGAGAACAGACAACACCACCACAATGCACTATATAAACAAACAAGAGGGGACTCGTTCTCTGACGTTGTCTCACGAATCTCAGAAAATCTGGAACTGGCTACTTCTTCACAACATTTCCCTTTGGGCAGAATACGTCCCTGGAACGGAAAATGTCCTTGCAGACTCACTGAGAAGACAGAGCTCTATGTGCAACGAGTGGGAGCTAAACCACCAACTTCTCAGTCACATCTTCTCCCGATGGGGCAGGCCTCACCTGGATCTGTTCGCAACCAGACACAACGCCAAATGCCAACATTACGCAAGCTGGCGTCCCCAGAAGGGGTCTCAAGGGAATGCAGTTTCGATCGCATGGTTCAACGTCTTTGCGTACGCATTTCCTCCATTTCCCCTGATTCCCAGGGTTCTCCGGAAGCTGAAGGCGGAACATTGTACCCTGATCTTGATAGCTCCAGCTAGGCCGCGCCAGCACTGGTTTACGGAGCTTCATCTCCTATCGCTGGAACTGCCGATCCCATTGAAACCGTGCCCCAATCTCCTCACAATGAACCACGGACAAGTCCAACATCCGGATCCAGCATCTCTCAAATTATCGGCTTGGCTCCTGAGTTCAAAGAATTCCAGAACTTAGACATCCCACAAGATTGCAGAGCTGTTCTAGCCTGGGCTCAGGCAGACAGTACCAACAAAACGTATTCCCTGAAATGAAAAAGGTTCTGCATGTGGTGTAAATCAAAGAAAATACATGATTTTTCTTCGTCACCTGCACGGATTTTGCCTTACCTTCTTCATTTGGCAAACTCAGGTTTTGCTCATGCTTCAATAAAAGTTCACCTGGCTGCCATATCTCGTTTCAGACGTTCCTCAACTGGTGCTTCCCTCTGATCCAGTAGACTCATAAAACAATTTCTTAAAGGCTTGTTCAAGACATTCCCTCCGGTGAAGTCTTTATCGCCTACCTGGCAGCTAAACATTGTGCGTGCTCAATTAATGAAACATCCTTTTGAGCCAATACACAAAGCCGATATCAAATATCTTTCCTGGAAAACTGCTCTTCTACTGGCGCTTACCTCAGCGAAACGAGTAAGCGAACTCCAAGCCTTCTCAATGCAAGACCCTTTCCTCCAATTCAGGCAGGACAGAGTGATTCTAAGGACTAATCCTAAATTCATTCCAAAGGTCCCATCTGACTTTCACCTTAATGAGCCTATAGTCCTGCGGTCTTTCTTCCCGAATCCACTTTCCGCAGTAGAGAGGTCTCTCCTTTCTCTTGATCTCAAACGCTGTCTTAAGTTCTACATCCACAGAACAGAGACATTTCAGAAGTCTAAACAACTCTTCGTTGCCTTTAACAGACCTAGGAAAGGTCTTCCATTGACTAAGCAGAGCATTTCACGTTGGATCTCTGCAGCTATTGCTTTCTGTCATCAGCAAGCAGGACATCCTCTGCATTCCAAGGTTCGTGCTCATTCCACTAGAGCAGTCTCAACCTCCATGGCGCTCTCTGCGGGAGTGCCCATCATTGACATCTGCAGAGCGGCGACATGGAAGACGCCGCATACTTTCACCAGGCACTACTGCTTGGATACTGAACTAATGAAAGACGCAGCAGTGGGACAAGCTGTGCTCCGTCATCTATTTCACTAGAGGTGAGCCTTCTCTTGCATCCCACCTTCCTACTGTCTACATGCACATTTCTCTTTTATATTGCATTTTGGTACCTTTTGCATTTCACAATTGACATGTTATTATCTAGTGAGATTTCATGTTGTACCATTCGAAATGTTCTTGTTATTGCTCGCAACTCTGATTCAGGCATGTGAATCTATGAAAGATACCCCTAATACTGGATAAGAAATGCGTTACTTACCTGTAACTGCAGTTATCCAGTAAGGGTATCTTTCATAGATTCACATGCAACCCACCCACCTCCCCTGGAAGGGCTCACCTTAGTTTCTCTCAGTAATATACTACTTAGCACTGTGCTTACGAAAATCTGAGGGACAAGAGCTCCTTCCAGGAAGGTTCTAGAGGGTGGTGATAGCTGATTGGCTCTTGGCCAAAGTTTGGTCCTTTTCACAAAAGAACATGGATATGTTACTAATGAGAGGCCTCTGGCCCATTACTATATATATATGTCTACGTGACATTACTTTATTTATGTACCGGGGAATGATTCAGGCATGTGAATCTATGAAAGATACCAATACTGGATAACTGCAGTTACAGGTAAGTAACACATTTCTTCTGTGTGCCCACCACACATGATGAGCCTCGCCATTGTCATGTAGCCTGTTGCACCCACCAACTTTCTGAGTCAGTAAGCCATTTCCCTGCATGCTGCAAAGGGTCAGCAAAATAATCATGCTGAGTGGCCAGTAAAGCTAGGCCCCCATCCTCCGTATCCCTCTTCAGGACCACTAAGGCCACCCTGCTTCAGCACCCTGCCCCCACCAAATAAATCAACAAGCTGTCCAAGCTGTCAGAGATGGTGTTGCCCACCCTAACGCGGGCCAGCAGTTCTGTACACATTAGCTTTACCCAACAAAGGAATGAGGGTCCAAAGCTCATCGCGTCCCGCACAGCCATCAAGTAGGTTCAGTCCACTGTATCAGATGCTTTTTCCAGGTTGATGGCCACAAATGCCATATCCTTTTGGTCGTCAAGAATCCAATGCAGTATGTTAGCCAGCTTGCGAATATTGTACGTCTTTCTCTGGCCCAGAATGAAACCACACTGGTCTTAATTAACCAGGTTTCGTATTACACCATGGAGTCTGGGAGCCAAAGCTTGCAAAGCACCTTAATATTTGAATTAATCATTTTGAGTGACCTGTAAGAGAGGGGTCTGCTATATCTCCCCCAGGTTTGGGCATAAGACATTTAATGCCCTCCTGCACTGAGGAGGGGGAGAATCTTCCTATCCCGTGCCTCTTAAAATACCTCTAACAGCCGCTCCGAAAGTGTGGCGGCGTAAGTTTGGTAAAGTCCAGGGCTCGAGTCGGGGTACCACGCGGGTGGACAGAGTCCCCCCACTTATTTTACCGGGAGATCAATAACTATAAACTGCAACTGAGTACAAGCCACCTTTCGTGACGTCACTTCCTGTCGTGACGTCAGCGTCCCCCCACTTCTTTTTTTAGGACTTGTGCCCTGGGTAAAACTCGACCAGGATGCCAACACATCACAGCACTTTTGACCTGTTAATGTCTTGCAGGCCCCTCTCAGTTCTCCACTGGGAGTCTGGGCATAGCTACCCATCGAAGGAATAGGCCGACTGTGTCTCCATCTTTAGCAATCTGAGCGTTGTATAAGGCCCCAAGGTCTCCTTGAAAGGTAAGTAAGATGTCTCATACGACCCGCTGGATCACAAATGTGTAAAATAGGTGGCACAACCTGCTTACGGCAGAGTACCCAGGCCATGAGTTTCCCTGATGTGTCTCCCTCTTTGTTTATGTATTGCCGAAATTGTGTAAGCGTATATTTGTCCAGTGTATCCTACAACCCTTATAATCTCCGCTGTGTTTTATAAACCCCCGCCTAGCTTTTACCGTGGATGTCTCCTCCTTCGGATAGTCTGCCAGTTCCTGCTCACATCGCACCACGTCCCATTCTAACTGTTTTCGCCTACCATAAGTGGTACCCATGTATGCACCTCTCAAAACCTTCTTCATGGCCTCTCACTCATTGGCTCTTCTTGTTGTTGTTCCCGGGTTGGGAGCGACACATGGCATCAGGACATCCAGAGGCAAGCACCAATTTCTCTTCTCCTGGGTGTTCCCACGCCAGGTAAAGCGCAACAACATCGGGGCATGATCTTACAAATACATCCCCAAGTGTACAACATTCCGCAGAGAGTTGTAAGGAAGTCCTGTCACCGGAATACGGTCCAGGTAACTGTAACTTCAGGTATTGTGTGTTAAAGAGTGGCAAGTGTATTCTTAAACCTGCAGGTAGACAACCCTAGGGAAACAGCCACTAGAACGCAGCCGTTTCCACGCTATACTTAAACACGCATGCTTTACAACGCATGCGTGGTTACCACGTATAGCCTTTACCACGCATTCCTTTGCTACAAAATACATAGTGAAGGAATGTGAGTAAAAGGAAGAATTAAAAAAGGGGGCTTGGGGGGGTCTCCCCCCCCAAAAAAAAACGAGTGGGTTTAATAAAAAGAAATAAGTCTTATTAAAAAAAGCTCTTCTGTGCTTCTTGTCCATCTTTCAATGAGCCTCAATAACTACGTAATAACTGTACGTGCCTCTAGTCTACATACTGAATTTACAAAAAAATAGAAAAAGGACCACTTAAATCAGAGTATGAAGAAGGAGAAGTCCGTCGATAGAAAAATAAGGAAAACTGAGAGTAATTTTATTTATTATACTAATTTTTAATGTTAGGCATATTAAAAAAAATATTTTTAGTTAAAATTAAAAAAAGCACAGCAGGCGGTAAGGGTGTGGTAGGATTGGGGGCTGGGGGAGGACGGAACATGTAAAGTATTGGGGCAGGGATCGGAGAAAGCATTTACCATGAAAATGCCATTATCATGCATAGTTATACAACGAAAATCGTTGTATAACTATGCGTGGTAAAGGTATTTTCGTGGTAAAGCATATTCGTGGTAATTGCATTCGCGTTGTAACGCATGCGTGGAAAAGGCATGCTTTGCAACGGAATGCGTTGTAACGACATACAACCACTACCCTATAGCCATTCAATTTGAGATAGGTAATAACTAGTATGCTCCAGTGAAATACACAGATGCATTGTTTAAAATTCTTTATTCTGTTAAGAAAATTAATGTTGGACAAGAAGGTTTGATTGTGATTATTATATTGCAGAATTTAACCAAAGTTAAGTATACATGTTATGTGATGGTCAAGAAATGTTACCTTGTTGTGTAACAGGTTTGCTACATTCAGGAACCAGTGTTCTATTGGACAAATGCTTTGCACCTATCGTAAATGTTTACATTTTTCATTCACTCAGGAGGTAACATGTTGGGGTAGAGCTCTGTGATGGTGATCGTCTGTTTCACCATCTTCATTAGGTATTTCATTTCTGGTGTACGTGTTTTCTTATTTGCTTTTTGCTTTCAACAGCTGAGTGACTGCTTTCAAGGAATCATATGTGATGGACTGGATACCCTTTTTTCTTTCAACATTGCCACAGCCCTCAACTGCCTACTCAAAGCAATCAACAACCGGCAACACATCTATGTGTTGAATCTAAATCAGGAATATGCATCTTTGAAGGCTCGGGAGAAGGCCAGAAAGCAAAAGGAAGGTAAGGTCTTAAGTCTAACCTCTCAAAACCATCAGTTATTAGTAATGTTTACCACAACTTATGAACCCTCTGCTACCTCTCAGAATCAGCTCTTCCTTGGCCCTAAGGCTAATAACTTTTAGTGCTAGGTCATCTTAAACTGTGAGCTCTTAAGTTCACCATTCAGGGTCTGCTCACACTTTACTGTGGGTAATTAAATATTCCTGCAAAGTGCCTCACCTTTATTTGTCCTAATTTCTGATTCAGATCATTCTTATCTTTGATGCTACAGCCATAATAAGCTGGCTGGCGCTCGGCATATGAACCTCCTTCACCTCTGAGTTAGTTCACACCTGAAGCAATCAGTTGTTGATGAAACATAAAATGCATAACTTACCTCTACTATGCCAGATACTTCTTCGGACAGGCGCAAATTATTCCTTTCATGATTATTAATAGCTGCCCTTATGTACCACGAACTTTAAGATCAGCTTGCGTCTAAACTCAAACCATCAAGGTGATGTTGATGATTGGCTTGTGTCAACCCACACCTGCTTTACTTCAGGTACTGTACTCATCCTAAACCATAATCTGATAGTTTGCCAAAGTTCACACTGTGTGCCACCTCCCCAACTTTAGGACTAAGGCACAGTTTTATGCCACATACGCTGATATAGAAGAGGCCCACCTGTGGCTGCTGTATTGAAGGGGTTAGGGGTTACTCCCCCCTACTACACAAGAGGCCCTGATGGTTCAATTGCTGAAACCAGGTAAAGACCTCCAGCACAGATCATCTTACAGGACCCTGTCAATGTTTATCAAGGATTAAAAGATCCTCAGTAAAGGGGTGCTGAGGAAAATAATGTCTGCCCTCCATCCTAGATACCCCGATACCAGAGTAGTTTTGTACCCGTCAGAAATATCTTCCCCAGTATTAGAAGACAATTTCATATTATGTAGTTTGTATTGGCAACAGAGCCAAACTCTGTAGTGCTTTCAGCAGATAGATAGAAAACCTTTAATATGGTACAGTGGTAATGAATGGTCGACATTATCCACCCAAAAAATAATTTTACTGTACTCCAGACTGATAGCTCAGGATTGGACATGGAGGATAATCTCTGACTCGTGCAACATTGCAAGAGTGATCCAACAATGATGTCCCCTCTTGCTGCTGATCTTTGCAATTGCAATAGAAATACTGCACTTGATGGAAATACCCCACATTATTTCTCTCTATGCCAATGATGTCCTGTTCTACTTAGAAGAATTCAACAGAACATCAGCGATGAAGTCAAAGTGGCACAAAATATGTATATTCCAGCTGGGTAATGGTCAAATTGGATCAAACTGGAAACACAATTGAGGATGGCTTCAAGACCAGATTAGGTGGGAATCCGTGCCAGTCTGATATCTTGGAATGCAAATCTACGGCACTGAAAAAGATGCACTAAGAGGAAATGCAGTGAGCGCACTCCCAGCTCTTGGAGTAGTCCTCTGATTTTGATAATGTAGGAGCCTGATTTTAAATTGTATTTCCTGACTGTACAAGTGCAATGGGCGGTCTGAGGGAGGTCTGGCGTCCTACCATTTGAGGCCATTTCAGAATAACCCGATTAATGTCCAAAGAGATTACGTCTGTAGTCCTCTGACCCGAATGCCCCACTCATGGTTCTAGCAAGATCTCTGAAGCATTGCTGGGCTAGATTTAGAAATTGACTGAGGGGGAAGACATCCTATGAACATACTATTCAACTGCAACACTTAACCTGGGACTTCAAGGGAGGAATTAGGGGCCTGGACCTCAGGCTGGTATCAGGCTGGACCTACATTCAGGTGGGAGAATTCATCCTTTACTTAACTAGTCTTTAAGTGTAAAATTTAAGCCGGCCAAATCCTTTGTTATGGAACATTGTTGATGATTATACGCTCCATATGTAGATGGGTGCAACATACTGAAACAACCCACAAACCAGATATGACAGACATTACTTATGCTGATTTGTTAAGTCTTATTTGAAGAAATGAAAGGCAGAGGCATAATACATGCCCCCGCAGCTCCAGCGGGGCGGGGGTACCCCGGGCTGCAGGGGGCCCCATCAGCACAGTACTCAGGCCTGATAGCTCCGGATTAAATCCGGAGCTGGGGCCCATCTGTGCACCTTGCAGGGAGGCTCCTGCAACTTTCATTACGCAACTAATGAAAGGGGATCTCGCCATACTACTGGAAAGTTGTCTGCAAGATATAGATCACATATTGAGCCAGACAAATGGAAGACACAACTGCAACATACACCAAATGTATCCTTGAACACTAGATTTAAGCTCCTATAGTTAATTTATTTCCAAGAATTGTTTTCACTGCTAGAAATTTTACTCTGCAGTGCCCCTGGTGCAATGTAAAACACAATTTAGCTTGATGAATCAGGCTGATACAGCCTGATTCATCAAGCTAAATTGCACTCGCAAAGGGCAAGATTCTCAGAATCTTGCCTTTTGCGAGTGCAATTTTTGCATTTGGGATTCATCATCCCAAATACAAATTCGCTATTAAAGAATTCGCACATTTGCGAAGAATTGCATTTAAGGAATCTCTATTTGAGATTCCTTAAATGCAATTCATGAATCATTTTCAAATTGCGAAATTGCAATTTTGGGCCGCTATTTACCGAGAGGTCAGACCTTGTGGTAAATAGCAAAAACTTAGAAAAATGCATTTAAATGCATTTTTCTAAGTTGCATGTTACACACACACATGTCCTTTGGACATGTGTGTGCGCAACACCAATGTAGATTACATTTCAGGGGTGCTACAGGGTGTCCTTTGGACACCCCTGCACCCTTGAAATCGCATCCTTATTTGCGATTAGCTAATTGCTAATCGCAAATAAGGAATAACTCCCCATTCATTCCTATGGGCCTGTAGGCCCATAGGAATGCATGGGGAGTTATTCCTTATTTGCGATTAGCAATTTGCTAATCGCAAATAAGGAACATGTAGGAATCGCAATATTTTTTGCAATTCCTACATGAATCCGGTTTTGCAAGTCCTTAATAGCGATTCCTTATGAATCGCTATTAAAGACTCGCAAAACGGGTCTTTGATGAATCAGGCTGTTAATGGGCCAGATGTAGGTAATCCCAGATTACCGATTCTTAAATACCGAATCATACCGATTCGGTATTTAAGAACTGGCAATCGGGATGTAGGTATTTTTACTGATTCAATTACCGAATCGGTAAGATTCGGTAATTACCGAATCTGTATTTACCGATTCGGTAATTGCCATTGATTCCTATGGGCTTTGAGGCCCACAGGAATCAATGTCAATTACCGAATCGGTAAATACCGATTCGGTAAAATGACCAAATTTACAAGGGGGACAGGGTGTCGCTTTGACACCCTGTTGCACCCCTGATTCTGGCTTGTGTGCAATGTGACACACATACATGCCCTTAGGGCATGTATGCGTGCCACATGGCACCGGTGTACATGCACAGATGTGCATGTACACAGAAATTTATTATTTACCACCAAGTATTATTTGGTGGTAAATAACGAATTCCTAAGGGCCTGTGGCACTGTTTTCAGTGCCACCTACATCTGGATTTACAGAATCGGTAAATTTACTGATTCGGTATTTTACCAAATCGGTAAATATACCGAATCTGTAACTTTACCGATTCTGTAAATTCAGGCCCCCTACATTTCAATATCCAAATACCGGTCGGTAACGGCCGAAATAGGCCGTTACCCACCAGTATTTGGCGACCTACATCTGGCCCTATATGATTATGGACCTTGTAGATCATTAAGATTGTATCAGTACTGCAAAATAGCCTTGGCGGACTTTGTGTCTTCTTGGACAATGCCCGGATCGAGCAAAGAAAAATTCTGTAATAGATTTATTGACTTGCCATTAGTTCTTCCCAGGCAATGATTTGCAATGACTTTGGAAGACTGAGTGCGATGGAGTTGTGCAGAAGGTGCCGCGCTGCGCAGGGAAGAGATAAGAGGGCTGAGAAAAACGCCAATAGCGCTGGATTGGGAAGCTATGTTAGAAGAGATGAGATTACTAGACACAGATCAAGAAGGTTAAAACATTATGCGCTGTCACAATGAAGGGTGCCCATACCTCAAACAAATTGTATACCAAAAGGAGTTGTGTAGCTATGTATGCCTTACTTACGAGTATGTGGTAACAAGAATGGTTCATGTATATTCATCACAGGCAGACTGGGAGCAGGAATTGAAGGGTGGGGGGGGGTTGGGTGATGTTTTGTAAGTAATAAAGATTGTGTGTACAGGTACAACCTAAATACACGGAAGATCCGTAACGAGTTGCAGAGTTGCGAATAATGATTATGGTTTGTAACACAGATGTTATTGTAACTATGAGAAGCAAATATTGTACCCTGATGCATTACGAGATGGACAATGTATGCTGATTATTTGTCATGTTGATGTATGAAACACTTTGAAAAACTCAATAAAATGTGTTTAAAAAAAAAAAAGACTTTGGAAGACTGAGATAACCTCGGTCATTGCAATGAGCACCCAGAAAACTGTCACACATAACCTAGTCGCAAGCAAGTTGAACTACGGGAACACCATTTATGCCGGGAAAAAAATTTACTCACCAGAAATCTGCAGACCATTTAGAAGTCAGCAGCCAGAATCACTCTCAACTTCCAGTGCTGCACTCACAACATACCACATCTGAAGCACCTCCACTTGCTCCCTATGCACAGAGGAGCAAAATTCAAACTCCTCACTCACACTTTCAAGGCACTACATAACACTTGCCCAGCATACCTCAACAATCGCATCTGCTTTCAAAACCTTCCAGACACCTCCACTCATCTGGATTCCTGCTTGCACACATCGCACGCATACGGAAAACCAGATCCAGCGTTTGAGCCTTCTCCTGCATTGCTCTGAAAGCAAGAATGCCCAGCCAATACACATAGGAGCCTCTTCTTTTCTTCTTGAATTCCGTTAGAAGCTGAAGACCTGGTGTTTCGAGTAGTCTCACTAGGCCCTAGCTAGGCTTGGCTATGGTAACACCTGCTCAGTGCCTGGATGCCCTCCCGGGTGATAGTGCACTCTTCAAATCTGCATAGCACAACATTGCAGTGAGGATACAGAAGGTAAAATATTGGGCAGGGTTGGAGAGCGATGTGTTTTTTTTAACAAATTTTATAGATTTGCAATAGAACAGCAAGAGCCGCCCTCAGGGCATTTCTGAAGACAAGTTATATAGCTCAAGTTTCAACATAATAGGATATACAGTGCAAAATAGTCCATCAAATGCAAATATCAGCCCATCTGTTGGGGAAGCATAGAAACGCACCTCGTAATCGAACGCCCACCCACTATTCAAGGTTCTGTAGAGCTTGCTAGGACAGCCTACGTGTGCAAGATCCCACTGGGCGTCCCTACAGGAATAGTAATCAGTTACCCCCCTCCTACCCTCCCAACTGTCCCCCAACTCCCTCTACCCCTCCTCCCATCCCACCCCGCAGGCATGTATCTAATGCAGTCACTCATCCATGATCGGTCATTGGTCATTTCACTCGCATAATAGGGGCGCTGATTCCCATGTGTCTGCTTACTGGTGGTAGTGGATGGGATGGTCGACCTTTCTGTCCTGTTCCAGTGCGCCAGCAAGGCCACAGGGCAGCTCCAGCTCATTCTCCTGCTACAGGGTTGTTGGAGAGCGATGTGTTGAGCTCTTAGAAGAACAGAGTATTGGATATAGAGGTATGGTATGCATTTGTAGAAGTTTCAAATCAGCACAGTTTGGAAACAGTAAACTTGTGTGATAACACTGATAATTAACAAAATAACTGATATGTGAATCAACGTCAGAGTACCATGAAGATAAAGGATACCACCCGCAGAGTATGGAAGAGATACCTCATGATGTAAAGGACACCTGGCACGCATATCACTTACACAGTAGTAAATCGTGGAGACTGAGTTATTTCGGAAGGTAAGTTATCCCACCACTTATTGTTAATGTTAATCTGAAAGAGACATCTATCCGCAGATTCCATAACTTTTGAATTCTCCCTAGGCACCAGTCTGGATCCGGAAATGTTTCAGCAGTACCTCTGTGCACTGGGGACGGCGTTGTATGGCTCTGCAATGAAGTCGACTCCGGTCAGGATGTCGGCGGAGCCATATAATTCCCCTCTGGCATGCAGACGTCAGTTTTTTATTTTGCACACTGTAACGCAGATCCGGAAAAGCGGTTCCTCGGGTCGGTTTTTCTTGACCTACTTCAACACCTGGTGTCTGTGGAACAGTGTCCCTTTAATGTCGACAGGTTTCAAATCTTGTGGGTCTTCTAGCCGACATATGTCAGTGACGGACTGGCATTAAATTTGTATGTGGTGTTTAGGTGAGCACCACAACGCCGAAGATTGTGGTTTCTGCCAGAAACGAAAACCAAAGTAGTTCAAGGAGCGGCGTTTGAAGTTGATGGCGTCCTGTATATCCTCGGAGGCTTCCAAGCCTCGGTCTTCGTCGTACCAGGAAGAGCGATCGCGGGGTCGATCTAGGAGCTGAAGCTCGCCTGGAGGCCGTCGTTCTTCAGGGAAGTCGAAAGGTTAGGGACGGTTGAATTCGCAGCATTCTCTGACTTCACCTTGTGGAGACTCTATTTCCCATGGCTCCTCCTGCTTGATGGCTGAGGAAGCCGTACACAACTCCATACCGCGCCTCCCCATGTTTCCGGGAGCCGGGGCGTCGATGGCTCAGATGATGGAATATTATGATTTGTTACCCCTTATAGTTGAGATCCCATTTCTCTCTGGAGCGCCTATAGGCCCCAAGGAGGTGAGCGGGGTGCTGCCAGAGGAATTGTCCTCTGTGATGGTTGGGCCATTGGAGTCAATGGATCGCGGCAGTCGACGTCGGCTGTCGTCGCTTTGGCGCAGGCTCACAGTCCTTCTGGATCTTTGCCTACGACGCCGGTCTTTGACCAACTGACTCGACATAGATGTCGGCGGTGCCGGTCGAAGGGACCTCTCTTCCCCCAGTCGATGTTGTGATGGCGCCGCTTCGGCGTCGGATGCGGAGTCGGCTATGCAACCTGAGGTGTTTGTACAGTTTGTGACCCCTTTTCGGGAAGGGAGCTCCACCTGTATCAACTGGGGCAGGACTTCTTCAGCCAATTTCCGATAACATTGTGTTTCAGGAGGAGGAGTGCTGGTTTACAGCTCTTGGTGAGGCTAGTGGGCTAGATTCTTCGCCAGCCTCTGGGTTATTTTCTCCCCCTAGTCTTGCCACGGAGGCAAGTTCCTACTGTGCAGACAAGCTGAGGAAAGTTGCTGGGGTTTTAGACCGTCACTTCCATGGTGCAGAGGTCTACAGACCCTTTGTTTGAAATCTTTTGCCAGGGACAGATGGGAGTAAAGCCTGTTCTTCCTTATAGTGAGGGCCTATTTTACATTTTTATTAGGTGCTTGGGCCAAGCCTGAGTCGGGGGTCTCAGTGGACTGTGATATTGCATGTAGGCATTTACCTGCTCTTGGGGACCTGGTTGGTTTGCATAGACATCCTTCCACTAGTGGCCTTGTGACTCAGGTTGCAATATCTTCGCAGGATGTAGAGTCTACTTCCAAGACTCCGGTGGGTATGGATTCTAGGGGTCGTGATGCTTGTGGTAAGCACATATTTGCTTAAGCCTCCACAGCTTTGAGAGCCACCAACACGTCTTGTGTGCTGGGGCGCTTTTCCCATGGCTTTATGGGATACTTTACAGAACCTGCTCCCATCTCTTCCGGATAACCTCTGGGCTGAGGTAAGCAACTTGATTAGAGTTGGCCAGCAGGCTGCTAGGCATACCATAAGGTTTAGCATGGACATAACGGTTTCTGTGGGTCAAGCCATGGCATCTTCAGTGGCGCTAAGGCTTCGGGCTTGGTTGGCATCTTCAGGCTTTTCGGAAGCTGTCCAGTCCTCTTTGGCCAATATACCATTTGATGGTGCCCATCTTTTTGGGGATCAGGCAGATGCAGTGTTAAGAGGCTTCCATGAAAGGTGGAGAACTAGAGTCATAGTCCTACATTTTCTGTCAAATTGTTGCTTTGCTTGTTCCTAGGCTTGGGATATATATATATTTTTTGTGGTCAAGGACAAGATGTTGTGCGGTTACAGCCATGGGATGAGATACCGTTATCTGGGGAGGGGATTTCAATACTGTCCTCTGCCAAGAACTCAACCGAGAGGGGTCCTCCTGAACACTACATCCTAAATCAAGCCAGGCACTTAACTCGATTATGTCTTATTTTCAACTAGTAGACATAAGGAGGCTTTTCAACCCACAGAAATGCGAAGGCACGTACATTTCCACTCAACACAGCTCCTGGTCTCAACTAGATTGGTGGCTGTTATCTGGAGATATGGCGACGTGGACTACTGACAAAAAAATTCTCCCAAAAACACTATATGACCACTCCCCTTGCTTGTGCAGAGTTACATTTCCAACGTACTATTATATTACTCTCTCAGGGGCACATGTTGGGCCATACATGACACATTTCCTAAACCTCCTCCCCCTCTCCCAGCTCTGAAATTGATATTGACAACTGCATCCCCCGACAAGCTGATTACCAAAATCTACAGAAATATGCAGCGCACCTTCCCAATTACACATCCATTGGCCTTTGCCAAATGAAACGAAGAGCTTGCCGACCCCCTGACGGAAGCCCAATGGCAGTTTTGCTACAGACAATTGGAGATGCTATCTCCTAATTATAGGCTACGCCTTATACACTTTGAATATCTGCATCACATCTACAGAATGCCTGTACAGCTTAACTGAATGGGTCTGCACGCAGAGGCGAATTGTTGGAGGTGTGCAGCGCCGGATGTCTCCTTTTTACATATGGTCTGGGGCTGCCCTGGGATAGAAAACTTCTGGGATGAAATCCTCAAACTCATTAACGAGATTCAAGAAACACAATTATCCCCTTCCCCTAAACTATGCCTCTTGAGTTACGTTGGAGAGGTGGTGCCGGGACGTCGCAGGCTTCTGGCCATGATGCTCCTCTTAGCTAAACGCCGGGTCACAATCCACTGGAGCAATTGCAATCCTCCTCCCACCAACGTTTGGGTACTGGGTGTCACATTCTGTCAAGAACAGCTAAATATATACTGGAAACTCATGCCACAGGCATTTGGAGCCCCTTCCTGGTTATCTTCTCGTAATGCGGATAATACACAAACCCCAGACTTTTCCACCACAGCATACTAAATGCCTTTCCCCGCACACGATTCTGTTTGTCCCATACCAAAAACTGTTCAAAGATGTACTATTCTCCAGTATTAGGGGTGTCTTTCATAGATTCACATGCTTGAATATTCCCTGTCGTTGAAGTGGGAGTCCCACGGTACATAAAATAGTAGTAATATATATATATATATATATATATATATATATATATATATGCATTCCTGTTTTTCTCCGTAGAGAAGTTTGCTCGTGCACTCCGGAATCGATTTTTCAACACAGTAATTACTCCCAAATCAGTGGTTTAGGTTTCTTTATTCATCACAGCTCAGCCAGCAGCAACTCTACGCGTTTCAGTCTTAACCAAGACTTAAGCAAGGTCTTGGTTAAGACTGAAACGCGTAGAGTTGCTGCTGGCTGAGCTGTGATGAATAAAGAAACCTAAACCACTGATTTGGGAGTAATTACTGTGTTGAAAAATCGATTCCGGAGTGCACGAGCAAACTTCTCTACGGAGAAAAACAGGAATGCATTTTTACGGCGGGGCTCTGCCGTGGCTCGTTTGCACCGTCTAAGAGCGCCCAATAGAACCTGAACCCGGGCCAAAGGAGAAAAGAAGATATATATATATATATATATATATATATATATATATATATATTTATATATACATATAGAAAATTATATAATTATACATATACATAAGAAATGTAATACATATAAAATATATAACGTAAAGTTAAAAGTATCATAGAACTGAAAAAAGGCTCATAGAAGCCTTAAAGGGAGAATTCACTTTAGTAACATATCATAGTCATTATAATAGTCCACATTCCAGCCAATCAGGCAACAGCACTCTCTAGAACCTTCTTCTCAGAAGCTCAAGCTCTCAGATTTTCTACCGCACGTCGTGTGAAGGGAGTCTCCCTGAGCTCTGCTCAGTTCTTCAACTCTTTTGATCATTTCTACACTCAAGATGTCTTCAACTAAAAAATCATTATTTAGACCTTGTTCATCCTGTGGAAAGCTTCGCCTTTTTCATGAAGATTCTCACAGTAAGTGTATTTACTATCTTTACCTGGACCATGAAGTAAAAAACTGCAAGTTTTGCAGGACCTTCTCCTCAAAGACTTTAAAAGATAGAGAGCCCGTCTCCTTCTGTGGCTACAGAAGTTGAAGACTTCCGAAGATCCTGTTTCTGACATGGAAAGCGTGTCTTCTTTCCATTCTAAAGCCTCTCTTAAGCGTGGGTCAGAGACTGAGATGCCTTCTCCTTTCCTGAAGAAAAAGAAGCTCGTCGACGCTTCTAAATCTGTCTCCCCACGGGATTTGCCAGCCTCCATGCCTACGGGACCTGGTTCTCTGGCGTCGCAATCCCAAGCTGTGCCCTCGTCATCTAAAACGGGCGCCAGCTCGTCGACGGGGCCATCGACGCGTCGTCGACGACCACGAGATCCGTCGACGCTGTACCAACGTTGACGACGTGTTCTATGTCAACGAGGACTACGACGACTACGTCTTCCTCGTCGTCGACGCTTCTAGAGGTGAGGCCTATTTCCTCTATTCTCAAGATTTCGTTGACGGCCATTAAACCTGCCTCGTCGACGCCTGTAGCTAAGAAGCATTCGTCGTCAAAGGCCCTGTCGACGCGTCCATCGTCGACGGCCACATCTTCGTCGGCTGCCACTTCATCGTTGACGGCCAAGACCTCGTCGATGGCCAAGACCTCGTCGACGGTCAAGACCTCGTTGACGGTCAGATCTTCGTCGACGGCTGCATCCTCGTCGACGGTTGCCAGCCCATCAACGGCAACATCCTCGTCGACGGTACCATCTATGCTGACGATTCTACCTTCGTCAACGACTGTCTCGTCGACGGCAAAATCCATGACGACAACTTCCTCTTCGTCGACGGCTCCATCGACTGCACGCAAATCTCCGTCGATGAAGACAAAGGAGAAGATATTATCTCCGTCGCCGGCTCCACTGCCATCTACATTTGTTTCCACTGCCACCTCGTCGACGGGACCGTCGACGACACAACATTCACTCGCTACTGCAACTACTTTCACGGTGGTCACAGCTTCAGTGGTCAAACCCTCAGTTTCTCTGAGTCCTATAACTTATGCTACTACTCTTCCAACACAGTTATTTGAGTCTGTGGAAGAGGAATCTGATGACGGTTCTTACGTGAATGACGTCTTTCGTCCTGCATCCAGTCCATCTGAACTCAATATAAAGTGCCAAGAAGATGATGAAGAGTATGAAGAGGAGGGGTGTGATCTCTTTCCCGTCCATGATACTCGCTTTGACGCACCTCATGGGGAACGAATGACTCAAACACCGTCCTCTTTGGTGACCAACCTGCAGAATATGTTGGACGATTATAATCGCAGATTCCCTCCATCTGCGCCCACTTCCCCAACTCCTCAATCTGCGGCGCCAGCACCCATACCTGCAGAGACACCGCGCTCGCCGGTCCGTCCGCAGCCGGATACAGATGATGATGCGGATGTGCACCAGGACACTGATCAGGATGTAGATAACGTCCTCGCGGAATGGGATGATTATAGAGCCCAAACACCATCTACGCCACCGACATCGCCTTTGCCTTCCCCACCGGTGGACATCGGAAGCTTTCATAATTTAATGGTACGTGCTGCCAAACGTTTCCATTTAACCTTAGAGATGCAGCAAACAGATTGTTTCCTCTATGACTTCAAAGATCAACCCCTCAAGCAAACTCATACCATCCCAATTATTGATTTTATTTGGCAAGAAGGTCTTAAACTTATGGCACGACCAAATTCCATCCCAGCTGTATTACCACGTGTGGACAAAAAATACAAGGCGCCTGCAGACTCTCCAACATGCCTTGTTTCACACCCTAAGGCGGACTCCGTCGCAACGCAGGCTGCCCAAAAACGTTCGAGGAATCCAGCCACTCCGCTGACCTCCCCTCCGGACCAAGAAGGGTGCCGATTGGACTCTATCGGCAAGAAATTCACCACCATGGCTGCCACAACGGTCAGAGCGGCCAACTCCCTGGCCATCCTTGGGAGATATTGTCAGGGACTGTCTGGGACTATGTGGGGAACACAGTCAGGGACTTGGACAAGGACTGGGAACTGGGTAGAAGACGTACACAGAAAGGAGGAGTACAGTGCTGCCCAGGATCATACAGGGAGTCAGAGGAGAAAAAGGGATCCAAAGGGGAAGCCTCTACAAGTGAACAAGATGGGTAAGACTCAGAAAGGAAGGGCACTCACAAGGCAATTTAGCATTCAGACTAACTATACCCAGGACGGACGTGCAAGACATATATATAATACAACATTAACAATAAAGGGGGGTGTGGGGTAAAGCACTCAGGAGCTCCACATGGTAAGACTGAAGCTCAGTACATTTCTTACCCGCAATTGCTGTTACAGCTACTGACTGCAAATACCCACATGTAGGATATGCATGCAAAGGCAGGGTCTGTGGAGCTTATACCTATAGTGATGTTATAAATGTAACTCAAAGACAAACCTCACAGTGAACAAGAAACACCACCTAGGTAGTCAGCTGAGCCCATGGATCCTGGCGATCAAACAGGAACGCGAAAGGCAGTAACAGCAAAGGGGTAGAACTAAACACAAGCACAATAGACAAGGAGCTAGCAAGGAGGAGTGCTTAACAGGAAAGGAAGGAAATGACAGGGCACACTTGGCAGAAAGCAGGTAACAAACATTCAAGGTAACAGAAGTAAGACAGCCGAATAGAAAGGCAGCAAACTAGAACTGGAACCAAGGAAATGGGAAGCAAGACAGGGACTGGAAACCGATATACAGAAGGGGAGGCTACAAGGGTATACTAGAATAGTGCAGGTTAAGGAATCAAGAAAACAAAGAAACATAGAAGGCAGTGCTGGGGCAGGAACAAGAAGTGAGCTAAGGCTCAGGAGTCAAGGTAGCACTGCAGGCAATACTGGTTCAAGGAAACAGGACATAGCTCTACAGCCAAGGAAACAAGGAGTCAAGAGAGCACTGCAAGCAGTGCAAATCAGGAACAAGAAATAGCTAAGCCCAGGAACAAAGAATAACTATAGCTCAGGAACTCAGGAAACAAGGTAGCACTGCAGGCAGTGCTAATTCAGGTACAGGGAATAGCTATAGCTCAGGAACTCAGGAAACAAGGTAGCGCTAATTCAGGAGAAGGGAAACTGCTGCGGTTCAGGAACAAGGAATACTATGGCTCAGGGGTAAAGGTAGCACTACAGGCAGTGCTAATTCAGGAACAAGGAAAACAGCAGCAGGTCAGGAACAAGGCAAAACTAAAGCTCAGGAAACAAGAACATCAAAAGCTCAGGAGCACTGGAAACAAGGATCGGTCTCAACGGTAAACAGCTACAATGACCAACCCCGGTCTGAAGGGAGCTGGGGCTTAAAAGAGCTCACAGTAATCATATGCATCAGGTTTGAGGAGGCTAGCAGCAGCCAGCCACAGGTGAGCTGAATTCCTCCACCCATCCTTGGCCTGCAGGGGTGGAGACAAACAGTGAACAGGGAATTCTGGGTAATGGAGTTTCAGGCATGAATAGGCTGGCTTCATGTTTAAGCAGGCTGGCTTTCACAAAATCCGGCATGGATTGGGAATGGATGTCAATTCCCAATAAGTGTCCAAATGCCTGGAAGTCAGGATATGCATACAGGTGAGTGTCTGGAGGCATATTAGAACACTGGAACGCCCCACAATTCGGCCCCCTGGTGGTGGGCACGAGAGCACAGGGAGCGAATCGTGACAGATATGACCGCCAAATGTGGTCAGAAATCGCAGCCTTGATTGACCAGCTCCCACATTCCGTCCGAGCCGAATCCCAGATGATAGCCCAAGAAGGAGAGAAAATCTCTTCAGATATTATTGATTGCGCTGTTGACATCTCTTCAACAGGTTTCAGACAACCTGCTGGAGCTGCCGTTTTGCGACGCCAGGGCTGGCTCAAATCTACGGCTTTGCGCCCTGAGGTGCAGGCGAGAATTCTTGACTTGCCATCCGATGGTGATTCCCTTTTTGGCAAGCATGTCGACGAGGCTCTGGAATCCATTAAAAAGGACACGGATACTGCTCGTACCTTAGGAAACCTCCAGTACAGTAAACGGCCTTTTCGAGGAGCACGTGGCAGAGGCAGCTCTTCAAATTTTTGTGGCTCCTCCCAATATCGCTCCCATAGCGACAACAAGCAAAGATACAGCTACCAATCTAAAAATCGCCACACCGATTTCAGACCTTATCGAAAGAAAAATACTTACAGGGGGGGAAACACCTTCAAAAAACAGTGACTTCCCCAGCAACAAGTGTTCTCCGACTCTGAAGATTGGAGGTCGAATCTCCCAAAACTTCTTCAATTGGTCTCATATCACCTCGGATCGTTGGGTCCTAGACGTCATCTCGAAAGGACATGTTCTCGAGTTTACAAAATTTCCACCTACCCGTCCACCTTCCGGTCCCCCCCCACCTCATCTAAAAGATCTGTTGGCTCAAGTCAAGATCATGTTAAAAAAAAGGGGCTGTCAAAGTGGTTCCTCGAGCACAACAGGGCAGGGGCTTTTATTCCCGCTTCTTTTTGATCAAGAAAAAATCGGGAGAGTGGCGCCCCATTCTGGACTTACGAGCCCTCAACAAATTCATCAAATCACAAACTTTCCAAATGTTGACCCTACTGGAAATTTTACATACCTCAATCCCGGAGAGTTCCTCTCCACTATCGACCTCCAGGATGCCTATTTTCATGTGCAAATACATCACAAACACAGAAAATATCTTTGCTTCACTGTCGGATCAAAGCACTTCCAATACAAGGTGTTGCCTTTCGGCCTTCGATCAGCGCCGAGAGTCTTCACAAAGATCATGGCTCTGGTCTCAGCTTTCCTTCGCTTGCAAGGCATTCAATTCTACCCTTATCTGGACGATTGTCTAATAAAAGCACAGACACGTCAAACAGCAAGACAGCATACTCACACTTGCCTGTCACTTTTCCATACCTTGGGCCTTTCTGTCAATCAGGAGAAGTCTCATCTTCGCCCCTCACAACAGAGAATCTTTCTAGGAGCCTTAATCGATTCTCGTCTGGCAGAGGTGTTTGTATCACAGAAGCGACAACTTCGCATACTCAAGATGGTCGTTTTTCTAAAATCAAAAAAGTCTGTTTCTGTCCCGATCTTGAAATCTTTTCTGGGCATGGCCTCCTCTTGCATACATCTGATCCCGCACTGCAGACATCACATGAGAGTCATACAGGAGGAGGTGGACAAACAATTTCGGGGTCGTTCAACGACAAACTCTACCTGACCCCCCGCATTCAAACAGCTTTGGAATGGTGGGCTCACCTTCCAAATATCAAATATCGCCGCTTGGCGGCCCTTCCAGGAAACAGCTCCTACGCTTACCCTCACAACGGATGCTTCCTTGGAGGGTTGGGGGAGCACACCTCGACGGAATGTTGGTCAAGGGCAAATGGACTGCAACTCAACACACATGGCATATAAATCGTCTAGAACTCTTGGCCATCTTCCTTGCCCTAAAATCTTTCCGGATACTGATACAAGGCCAATCGCTGCTGGTGCGGACAGACAAAACCACCAGCATGCACTACCTCAACAAGCAGGGAGGTACGAGGTCTCTTCTGCTTTCCAAGCAGGCGCAAGAAATCTGGAATGGGGCGTTTCAACACCAGGTTCACCTGGCAGCAGTTCACTTGCCGGGCGTCTCCAACACCCTTGCCGACTGTCTCAGCAGATCTGTGGTGGACAATCACGAGTGGGAACTCCACCAACCCACTCTGGAGTACATCTTTCGCCAGTGGGGCCAACCACGGATGCATCTGTTTGTGACCCCAACCAACCGCAAATGCCTACGCTTTGCAAGTCGGCATCCCCACAGAGAGTCGAGCGGGAATGCGTTTTCGATCAATTGGTCGAGCGAATTCGTCTACGCTTTTCCCCCGCTTCCTCTCCTTCCGCGCCTGCTGCACAGGATGAAGCTTCAACCATGCCACGTCATACTGATTGCGCCCTGGTGGCCACGTCACCCGTGCTGCACGGACCTCCTCCTATTGTCCCAGTGCGATACGATACCTCTTCGCCCTCTGCCTCACCTGCTCACCATGAACCAAGGTCGGATTTGCCATCCGGATCCGGCATATCTCCAACTGCATGCTTGGAACCTGAACACAATGAGTTTGCAGGTCTGAATATCACTCCGGAGTGCAGGTAAGTGCTGGCTCATGCACGCGCTCCTTCCACCATTAAAACATATCAATTGAAATGGAAGCGTTTTTGTGTTTGGTGTCACAAGGAAGCCCTTGATCCAATGCACGCCAAGCCGGAGCAAATCCTGTCTTTTTTCTTATCTCTAGTGAAGTCAGGACTTTCTCATTCCACTCTCAAATTCTTTCTGGCAGTGATTTCCTGCTTTCGTCATGATGGCACCACATCTCTGTATTCCTCTCTGATCATTCGGCAGTTCTTCAGAGGCCTCTTTCGAATGTATCCGCCCATACGTCGTCCGCCGCCTTCGTTGCGCTTGAATCTGGTTTTATCTCAGCTCCTCCTACCTCCTTTTGAACCCATCCATTCAGTGGACTTAAAATTCCTCACGTGGAAGGTTGCTCTTCTACTCGCGCTTACATCATCGAGGCGAGTAAGTGACATCCAAGCATTTACAATTCAACCTCCATTTCTTCAATTCTCCAAGGATGCTGTTACTTTACGTACAAATCCAAAATGTATTCCAAAAGTTCCTTCGGATTTTCATCTGAATGAGCCCGTCATTCTCAGAACTTTCTTCCCAAACCCTCAGTCTCCCGCTGAGCGTTCTCTGCATTCCTTGGATTTAAACCGTTGCCTGAAATTCTACATCCAGCGCACCGCTTCTTTTCGAAAATCAGACCAGCTCTTTGTGGTCTATGGCCGAATATGCAAAGGACAGCCAGTCACTAAACAATCCATTACTAGATGGATTTCTTCTGCCATCTCTTTCTGCCATTGCTGGGCCGGAAAGCCTCTCTCTGCTCCGGTGCGAGCACACTCGACAAGGGCTGTGGCATAATCTACCGCTCTCTTTGCTGGAGTGCCTCTGCGCCAGATCTGCAGAGCTGCAACGTGGTCGAGCAGACACACGTTTACGAGGCACTACTGCTTGGAGTCAGCGGACGCTACAGATGCTGCTGTGGGCCAAGCTGTGCTACGAAATCTTTTTAATTAAGGTGAGCCTCTGTTGCTTCCCGCCTCCTGTCATAAAAGGTTTTGCCATATGTCTAAATGTATGCTATATTAATTATACTATGGTTTTACTTATCTGGTTTTGAAATGCCTTTTATGACTCATGTATTACTTTACTGCTTTCTATTCTTATTCAAGCATGTGAATCTATGAAAGACACCCTTAATACTGGAGAAGAACATTAGTTACTTACCTGTAAACTGTGGTTCTCCAGTATTGGTGTCTTTCATAGATTCGCAAAACGGCAGCTCCAGCAGGTTCTTATTTCATAACTAACCTTCCTGATCGCAGACTTTTGCTATGCATACAACCCATAAATGTCCTGCTGCTTTGTGCTTCTTTGTTCTTACCATTTGTACACTTGATAAGATGCCTCTGTTATGGCTAGTTGGTTTATTTAAATGCAAATATCTATATTATGCTATTATGTAAATTCTGTTATACACTGTATACTGCATATTACAAATACCAATAAACAAATTTAAAAAAGATGTCGTATATGTTTAGTTTCGGTTTCAGTTCTACCTCGTTTACTCTGGTGAGGAGTTGTGGTTATAACCTCAATACCATTTTCTTTCTTATTATGTTTATTGATTTAGATGATTGAGGGAGGTTCCCTTTGTTCCTTGACCTCTGAGCATGAGCTTTCTGCTCAAGAGGCTATTATTAAGAGAGGTGACTTCCTGTATGGGAGCGGATCTGTCGTGTGGTTCTTCGAAGCAGTTCAGTATGTAATGTGCATGGCTTTCTTCTTCAGTGTGTCTATTAGAGACATGTTATTATGCCCGTTGTAGGCTAGTGCATAGGAACTTTTGGATTCTAATCTTGGAGTAAGCAGGTGCGTCAGCAAGTTGAAGCTTTGCTCTGGGTCAGAGTATTTGCTTTGCATTATTTTGAATGCTATTTGCTTGTGAGTTCCTCCTTCATGGTAAAGGCACAGTGTCTAGTGAAGGCATACATATTACCTCAACTGCAGGCAGTTCCTTTCCCTGCTCCAAATTGTGGTGCTGTAAATTGGCAACCAAAGGTTGTGATGTACAGCTTGGTCCAGCTTGTCCTAAGACCAATGTAAATTTGATGGCTTGTTGTCCTTGACCTCGGACAAAATGTCCTAGGTTTCGGGCCGTTTTGGCCTCTGGCAAGGCTGTCAATCGTCCATAAAAGTCTTGATACTCGGTGAGACACTTTTATAATAGGAGCATTTTTTTTTACTTTATAGTAAGCTTTTCTTCTTCCTATGATGTCCTTGATATACGTGGTCCTGTCTGATCGACATGACCGGTCTTCTGGAGAGGATGTACTTATTATTTTCTGCATTTCTCAATTTGCGAGGAATCATGACTGTTGTTTCTTGTTGTGTCAGTTCTTTATGATACCATTTGAAAGGCAACATTTTCTTACGACAAGTCACCTATGGTGTTGTGTTGGTGGTGTAGTACCCTTTTTTGACTGGGTTGTGTATTTTTGCCGAACCTCTCATTTCAGAGTGGCTTTTTGGTATACGGTGTATACATGATTAAATGTGCTACTGTGTTTCACATAGCTGGGTCAGAGTCACCTGATTGGGGTTACTGCCGCACATCGCATCACTGTACAGGAGGTCCACGGAGTCCGCGACCAGCACTGCCTGCCCCCGCCGCCGCATTACACCCGCGGCCGCCGAGAGGGGTGGACGGACTGCGGACAGCGGACTCCAGTTCCCAGCATCCCCTGATTGACAGGGACCCCGCCTGGCAGCACACACTTCCGCCCGGAGGCTAATAAACATCGGCACTTCCTCCGGTGGCGCGGGGGTCAGAGTCACCTGATTGGGGTCACTGCCGCACATCGCATCACTGCACAGGAGGTCCACTGAGTCCGCGACCAGCGCTGCCTGCCCCTGCCGCCGCATTACACCAGCGGCCGCCAAGAGGGGTGGACGGACTGCGGACAGCGGACTCCAGTTCCCAGCGTCCCCTGATTGACAGGGACCCTGCCTGGCAGCACACACTTCCGCCCGGAGGCGAATAAACATCGGCACTTCCTCCCGCGTCGCGGGACTCGCGCGGGCGGCGCCGGGCTGAGCCCGGGCAGAGGGCGGGCCATCTGTGGCCATCCGGGGCCGGAGGAGGCCGGGCAGGGCCACCCCCTTGACACCAAGCAATGGGTAAGCGGAAGAAAAATGTATTGACTGATGAGGGGGGAAAGAAGGCTAAGTTACCCAGACACTCAGTCTATTATTTCCTACCTGTCATCTGCAGTGGGTGTGCTATCTAAGGAAATTGCAAATGCTGAACTTGAACTGGGCTTATCGGCCACCCTATCTCCAACGCTCCCATTACCTCCTGTCGCTATACATGCCCCTACCATCCCCCTGGAACCTAGGGTGGTTATATCCAATGAGAAGGTGCCATTGATTCAAACTGTTTATTCCCCTCAAGCGAATCCTGTGGCCCCGAACTCGCCTTTGAGCCAACAATCCACCAGCAGTGCGATCACATTGAACTTGGAGAGGAGGGAGCACATCGAGGGTACCCCATTTGTACCCCCTGGCCCTAACATCAACTTGAGGGACCAACTGGAGTCACTGTTCCTCGCTCGGATCGAGCCTTTGCTAGTGGGGATTGCAAAGGACATAGTGGATACACTGAACACTTGTCTCTCTGGGCTATTGAAGAAATGTACTTTAATTGATAAACTGGTTAATGATCTTACCCCAGTTTTACATCCTGGTATAGGGGTAGCCCCATTTGATTCTGCCAGAGGCTCGGTGGCCACCTTCCATAAGTTGGCCACTCGTGGCTCTGGGCTGCCTGCAACTATGGAGGGCGAAGGAAATGCTCAGAGTGCTAATATAGCCTCAGGCGCAGGATCCCACAGGGCAGGACCCCAAGGGAGTGTTGCCCATCCACTTAACCCACTCAATCTAGGCACAAGTAAGAGGGCCAGGGGTAGTAAATAGATCCTCGACTTATCCCCGGCGGCCGCACCATTGGTGGCTATCTTTGTTGGCGTACCCCCTTTAGCAGAGGGAACGACAGAATCAGTGGCTGATTTAATAATCAAGGCTAAGTCTTGGTGTGCAGATGCCAGTAGTGGTGGGACTTGTGTGGATGATAGGATTATATTTGCTAATAGGGTGGGCTGGATTGGGAAACGTCCAAAGTTAGTACAGGGGGACTGTGTTGTTATCAATTTTGATAGCCCTGACATGGCCGACAGACTTTTTTGGGAGGGCTCTGACGTCAGGGGAGGTGATCAGATGAGACCAATACCTCTGGGGTTCTTCTACCCACCACCCATGACTCAACCTAGGCCTAATTACTCAGTACAAGTTAGAAGGAGCACAAACAACGAAGGCGGTGGGATAGGGCAAGTGGGTTACACGCAGTATACACAATCTAAACTTGGGCGGGACCATATCCAGATAGTCCCATCCACACAATCCACGCACCAAAGTAAGGAGTCTGATGGGCTACCACTGAGAAATCGTTTTTCACCCGTATCTGACATCGAGGAAATTGATTGACAGTTAACTACTTCACCGCCTGACAGTGTTAGCACCATCTCCTCTGCTGATCAAGGGCTTTGTAAACTGGTTAGTTGGAACATAGCTGGCTCTAGATCAAAGAGGGATGAAGCTACCTGGACTGGGTATATTAGCAGCCACGATATTATAGCGTGCCAAGAAACCTGGGATATTTCCCCAAACTTTTGGTTGGATGGCTTCACCACATTCGCTATCCCAGCTGCAGCGAGCATAGCCGGCAGACCAAAGGGAGGTTTATACCTCCTTTTCTCGCTGAATCTTAAGGGCACTTTTAAGATGATCCCAAGTGGATCACCAAACTTACTAATCGTAGAGTGGGCTGTCTCCCAAAGTTGCAAGATAGTAATATTAAACTTTTATCATTCGTGGGACAGGGCCATGGGAAAAGACCACATAGGTGCACTGGACCACGTTTTTTCTCTATTTAGTCAAAATAAAAGTTACACTTATTTCGAGTTTATTTTATTCGGTGATTTTAATGTTCACCCATGTGGCCACCCATGTTTTTTGGGTGATCAGGAAGGTCAGCTAGGCATAGGGATCCCCCATTTTGAACACACCAAGTCAGGGGAGGCCCTGGAGGAGCTGCTTGCCAGTTATAATTTGTATGAAGCCTGTATCTCAGAGGGAGAGATAAGAACTGTTACGTTTAAGGGTTCTGACCCTGGCACCATTTTAGACTATGTCTTCATGACTCCGGGTATGTTACATAGGGCTGTGTTCTACAACGCCATAGCTTCAATCTATAGTGACCATAACCCGGTTTTGCTTGTTACGTTGGGAAGACCACATGGGATCTAAATCCCGTCCAGATATTCCGGGGCCTGCCTTACGTCCTGTAGACCAAGGGAGAAGACTTAAATGGGCCAATGTGGTCCCGGGGAACTTTATGGATAACTTACTTCCCACTATTGAAGGGTATATATCAACTTGCCAGGACCCCGACGCTTATGCGCCAGAGATTATGGGGGCTTTTGAGTGTATTTGCGTTCAAATTTCGGGAGCATTAACGGCCAAGCCATCTCAGATGGTGGATAAGAAACACAGATGGTTTGACTCAAAATGCTCGAAAGCACATAAGGCGTTAATGGCAGCCCTAAAAACCACCCCAAGAGGTTGTGGTAGCCTCGTTGAGAAAGGAATATAAGGCAATAATCAACGAGCGGAAAAAGGACATAAAAAATCTGGCCTGGGAAAAATTAATGTCTACTGACAAACTTCGTGATAGCTCTCAGTTTTTTTTGTTGTTTTTTTTTGGGAAGCAAAAACTTTTATTGCATCATTTACAGTACACTGCGGAATGCCTACAACCCGATGGGCCGGCCGCTATAGTGCATTCAAGTCGTCAATATAACATTACAGTGAAATCAAAGGGTTATCCCTCAATGCAGAATACAGTATACGTGTCTCAACGGTAGGGCGTGGCAAATAATCGCAATTCACAAGAGATGAGTGGTCTTTGGTTTCCCATTTTCGTAACCAAGAAAATAAACAAAGTAACTGTGTGGAACACAAGTGTGGTCATTTCCATTTAAATAGCGATCAGCTATAATTTAACTTTCCTAGGTTTCCCATGCTATAACCCGGTAGCTGTACATTATGCCCTGTAAGGGTATAGTCCATCACTAGCCCTGTGTGCTTTGAGATCAACATCTTGTCTGATTCCGGCCTCAAAACCTGGCAAGGCCACCCAGGAAGGGCGTCTTCCTCCAAATCCCATCCCTCTAGCCCTCCCGGAATTAGTCACCATACATCACTCCTCCCCGTCTTCGTCGGAGTCATCCATATCAGTTTCTGGCAACGGGTCACATATCTCACCTCTATACATATTCCATTTAGACCAGATCTTATTCCACTTCCTCGGGCATGCACGGTTGGAATATACCGCCCTTTCCGTCACCATCACCTTATCCATATTTGCACACCATTGTGACCTGGTTGGTACCTCCGGCACCCCCCAGCGCTGCGCAATATCTCTCTTTGCCACCATCAACCCCACCGTAGCCCAAATCCGTCCGGGTCTGGAGACATCTGTAGGTTCCCACACATTAATAAGGCACCTCTTCGGGTCTGGCACTAGTGTAGTTTCTAGTGTTTGTGAGATCGTGCGAAGTATCTGTTTCCAGTATTCTTGGATCCTGGGGCAGTCCCATATAGTATGGAAGAATGTGCCTTCTTCCCCACACCCGCGCAGGCAGTAAGGGTGCTCTATCCTGTGGATGCGGTGTAGCAGTGTTCTAGTGTAGTATACTCTATGCAGTATTTTCAATTGCACTAAGCGTAATCTCGCAGAGATGCCTACCTCTCTAGGCGATGCCAGTGCCTCATTCCATTCATTTTCATCCATCTCACTAGTGTCGTCCTCCCACTTCAACTTTAACGGCAATGTAGGGTCTGGGAAATTGTTTATTAGTTTGCGATACGTGAGGGATGTTGCACGCTCGACCATGAATTCTGTAAGAAGGCGATCCTCCAGCGGGGACGCTTCGGGCAGGTCGGTGTCTGCGGGTAAAACTGCTAGTAGGGCATGCCTGACCTGGATGTATCTATACAATTCCCTCTCATTGAGATCATACAGTTCTTTCAGCCTGTTGAAGGGTAGTATCCCTCCCTTTTCCCAAAGATCTCCCACTGTGGAGATCCCTATAGTGTCCCAGTGGGAAAATCCTTTGCTGTTTCGTAGGTGCCCGAGGACTCGAGAGTCCCACAGTGGAGTTAACCTGGTGATTGTCCCTTTCCAACCCAGTGCAGCGGTCGCTGTGTGCCAGATTGTGACCGTTAACCTGGTGGGTCCCACCAAAGCTCGAATTTTACGGCGGTCATAGAGCGGAGTCAACATGTTGACCATGCCCAGTTGTCCCCTGTCGGCCTGAAAGGCTGGCTCGCCTTGTGAGGCGTGAAGCCAGTGGTTGATGGGCTTAAGGTGCGCTGCCCAGTAGTATAGCTTTAGGCAGGGCAGAGCAATGCCACCCTCAAACCATCCTCTATGTAGTTTCGATTGGGCGATGCGAGCAGGGTGAGTCCCCCATAGAAGGTTGGAGACTAATGCCGCGACCGTCTGAAAGAATTTGGGGGCCACCGGGTAAGGCGTGTTTTCTAGGACATATAAAAATCTGGGCAGAGCCATCATCTTGTAGAGTGCAGCTCGTCCCAGGAGCGTCAGTGGAAGTTCCGCCCAGAATTTGACATCACGCTTGAGCCTATCCAAGTGGGGTTTCAAATTTTTGTCAACGAATTCTGCGGGGTCTCTAGTGATGTGGATGCCTAAATATTTAAATGATGAGCCTGCCATCCGTAGAGGACAAGTCAGGTCGAGGGCCGGTGGCTGCCCCTTCAGAACATAGAGTTCTGATTTAGTCCAATTCAGGGTGTATCCCGAGATCCTGCCATGAGCGTCGCAGAGCTGTAATAGGGCTGGCACTCCTTCTTCGGGGTTAGTTAGGTAGATCAGCATGTCGTCTGCGTACAGCGACAGCCGATCCTCCCAGCCCTCCTTCCAGCAGATGCCCTTCAGCAAAGGGGAGGTCCTAATGAGCGTGGCGAGTGGTTCCAGTGAGATCGCAAATAGCAAGGGGGAGAGGGGACATCCCTGTCTCGTGCCTCTTCCCAGCGGAAATATTCGCGAGGTATGGCCATTGGCCACCACTCTAGCCACCGGGTCCGCATACAACAGCCTGACCCAAGCAATAAACCGGGGACCAAACCCCAGGCGGGACAATGCCTCAAACAGGTACGGCCATTCCACCAGGTCAAACGCCATTTTGGCATCAAGGGCTAATATCACGGCCTGGGACGGGACCAAATCCGCTCTGGCTAGGACCCCGTGTAGGCGTCGTAAATTCAGCGCGGTGTTTCTGTGTGGCATGAACCCTGATTGGTCCGGGTGTATCAGAGAGGCCAAATGAGGCAGGAGTCTCATCGCCAGGAGTTTAGCGAGTATTTTCGCTTCTGCGTTGAGCAGCGAAATGGGGCGGTACGATGAACAGTCATCCGGCGGTTTGCCTGGTTTGGGGATAGTCACTATGGTCGCTATTCTCTGGTCTGGCGGGAGCGTGCCATTCGCCTGACATTCCTGAAACATTTCCAGCAGAAATGGACTGAGGGTCTCAGGTAGTGCTTGATACCATTCTATCGGTATTCCGTTAGGCCCCATAGCCTTACCCGGGTTCAAGGCATGAATAGCCAACTGGATTTCTTCCGCGGTGATATCGGCCTCCAGTTCACTGGACACCTCCGAGGACAATGTTTGGACCTCGATCGGTGCTAGCACCTCTCTGGCCATTTCCGGGGTGATTACCCGGTCAGGGGTATATACCTGTTCGAAGTGGTCTGCTAGCAGCCCCACAATTTGGTCCGGGTCAGTATACAGCGTACCATATTGGTCCCTGAGATGCGGGATTCCCCTAGAGTTTCCTTCCCGTTTGTCAAGCCACGCCAATAGTTTCCCGGCCTTTTCACCCACCTCATAGATCTTGTTTTGTGTGTCAGCCAGACTCCCCTTAACATGCATTCGTAGGTGGTCATTATAAAGCTGTTGTTGCAGAGTCAGTGCATGCAAAGTGGAAGGAGTGGGGCCCTGTTCGTGTACCTTTGTTAACTCCTGCAATGTCAGGTCTATCCCATCTAGTTCTCGAGAACGTTCGCGCCGGTGGCCTGTGATCGTGTGTATGGCTTCCCCCCGCAGGACTGTCTTGTATGCCTCCCACAGTACCTCGGCTGAGCTTACTGAGTTTACATTTTCAGCGAAGTACCGCGTCGTCGCCTTCTTCAGAGCCTTACGGACCCGGGGAACCCTGAGGTAGGAGGCCTGTATGGGGTACATGCGCCTGTGTGTCCGAGTCTGTGAGGAGAGTGTAAGTGTAAGCGGGGAGTGATCTGAGATCCCTCTTGGGTGAATCACCATTGTATCAATCTGTTGGAGACCGTCCCCCAGAGTAAAAAAATGGTCAATTCTCGACAGACTCCCGTGTGCCGTAGAGTGAAAGGTGTATTGTTTGGTGCTGGGGTGGAGGTGCCTCCAGACATCCGTCATGCCTAGGGCTGTCAAGAATTGTTGGAGGCGGGGGATTCCTCCCGTGGAGGTCGGTACGGGGAACCTGTCGAGTTGGGCGTCCAGAATCGCGTTGAAATCCCCTCCCAAGATAACTTCCCCTTCAGGGAGGGCCAGAATAAAATCTCCTAATTTAGGGAGTTGTACTGAGTGTAGTGCTGGTGGGATGTATACTGAAACCAGGTTAAGTAGTTTCCCCTCCCACTGCCCCTGAAGGGCTGCAAAACAGCCTTGGTCATCAGTTTTCATAAGCAGGGGGATAAAGCTTGTGTTTTTCTGCATTAGGATACCGGTCCCTCTGGATCCCGACGTGAAGTCTGAGTGGACTATCATCTTGTAACCTCGCCTGTCTAAGGCTTTAACCGTACCCCCTGTTAAATGCGTTTCTTGTAATAACGCTATCGTGGGTTTCTGTCTCCTAATGGCGGTAAGGACCAACCCCCGCTTAACCTTGTCCCCTAGCCCTCTCACGTTCCAGGACATAATGCTCAGCGCAGGGCAGCGTGTCTCTACATCCCCTTCACCCCTTTCCGGCAGTAAAGCATTCGCCATTGGAAATCCCTGTGCAAACAATGTAGTGACGGGGACGTGTGGTGCGGGCGCCGGGTATCAAACCGTCCCCAAATGTTTCCGAAGGCCATATGAGAAAGTCATCCACCCGATTCTCCTTTTCACCCTGGGCAGATCCATTGTCTAACATCCCGCTAGGAGTCGTACCCTCCTGCCCGTAGCTTTTACTTAGTCCAGATTCACCTGGGAGTCTAGGTACCTCTTGTGACCGTGAAAGTGTGTTCCTAACTGTAACAAAACCCATCCCTCCCCAAATCCCCCTCCCTGCATCCCTGCCTAACGGACCTTCAACTGCCCGCCTCCCCAACTGAGCAGAGCGCTTTACCCACCCCGCAACCAGAGTACTTGCGTGTAAGGGGGAGAGTGTCTCCCCGAGCAGGCGGCATCCCCGCTTGCTTCCGGGATAGTGTCACCAGAGTCCAATTGCAGCCGCCGAGCGATGCTTCGATGATGATCAGCAATTTTCACCCGTGCCTATTGTCCGGGGCCATTCCTCACCGCCAGTCCCTGCAAAACCATGTGAGGGTGATCCTTCTGCTCCGCCTCGACTGGAAGACTGCGAGCCCGATCCGGCGGTACCTCCACGTTCGTGCTGTTGCCTTGGCGGTTTCCTCTGTTTGCCCACAGTATGCCATCCCTCCAACCAGTCCCGGGCGGCCTCGGGGGTGTCGAAAAACCACACTTTTTTGTCCGCTACCACTCGCAATCGGGCTGGAAATTGCATCGAGTATTGTAACTCCTTGTCCCGCAACGTTTTCTTGACCTCTAAAAATGTCTTCCTCCTCCTAGCGACCTCCGCCGTGTAGTCTGGGAAGAACGCTATCTTTGAGTTCTGGACCTGGATGGCCGGTGCCACTCTTGCGGCTTGAAGGATGGCATCGCGATCTCTGAAATTGAATAGTCTAGCCAATATCGGTCGAGGTGGCCCTCCAGTCTTAGGCTTCCCCCCCGGCACCCTGTGTGCCCGTTCCACTGAGAAGAAACGGGAGAGCCCCTTAGGTTGGAGCCTGGTTTTAATTAAGTCCTCCACATAGAAGTCCATCGCCCCCGTGTCTTCCGATTCCGGTACCCCCAAAATTCGGACGTTGTTGCGCCGAGAGCGCCCTTCTTGGTCATCCAGCTTGTCACGAAGCCACTTATTGTCCGTCTGCAGACGTTCCATCGCTGTCTGCAGTTCCGACACGTCCTCGACCAGGGATTTAGTCACAACTTCCACCTGCTTGACCCTTTCGGACATTTTGTGGAGGTCCGCCCGGATCAGAGTGACTTCGGTAGCTGTAGCCCCCACTGTCGCTTGCACTTGTGCCAGAGCCGCCAAGACGTCTTCGATAGTGGCTTTCTTGGCCCCTTCCGTCTCCGCCATTTTCCCGGCTGTCTTGCGTTGTTCCTGGGACGGAGAGTGTCGCTCATATGCGAATTTGTCAAGTTTGGCCTGAGCGGCAGTTTGTCGGGGGCCTCTGTTCGACATCTTCTGGAGCGTATCCTGGGCAGGGCAGCCCGATTAAGTAGTGTGGCCCGGTCCGGTGGGGGATGTCTGGTGCTCTCTTGCTTGTCTGTGGCTGCCGGCCCCGTCCTCCGCCTCCAACCTGGGCAATGCAGGGCGTCTACAACTGCGATTGGCGCGGTTTCTTCCTCCCCCCCGGGTAAGGCCCGGTCATTCACTGCTCCTGTGGCCAGCTGGATGTAGTGGATCTGAACTGGTGTCGGCGAGGGACCTGGAGTGTCGTCAGCAGGAGGTGTACCTCGCGGAGACGGCACCGCCGTCGGAGTCAGCGCTCCGAATAGAGTCACAGTAGATGGGAGGGGGGGTGGGTTGCTCCACCCCCGCTGCCCGCGTCCACCGCCGTAGTCCCACTGACCAGGTGCAGCGACCGCAGTGACAGAGCCTTGTGGAGGTGCCCGGTCACTGCCAAGTCGGGGCTGCTGTCCCCGGAGCGTGATGCACTAACAGCGCAATGAAATGGCGGCGCCCTTGTCAATTACTTTAGTCCGCGGCAAAAGCGGAAGCCGTGGGTCCGGCACTGCCGTCCCCTCGGACGGCGCCGGGGGTCGCGGGGCTCCGTCCAAGTCTTAGGGTCTCAGGGTGAAGGCCACGTAAATCGCTGCAGCTCTCCCGGCCAGCCGGCACTTCCGGCTAGTCGCGGCCGGCGAGAGGTAATTTCCGGCTGGGCTGCGGGATCACCACAGCTCCGCTGCCTCCCGGCTGTCGTCAGGCCCTACCTTCCCTCAGGCCGCGTCGTCCTCCGAGCCCGCCGCTGTGCCGGAGCCGCCTCCAAAGTGCATCGCCGAACGCCGCCGGGACTCTGGGACCAATCCACCCCTTCAGCCACAATTTAGAGCAGGATAGGTGACTCGGATATGTGCGGGAAGCCGCTTCTGCTCGGGAGCCTCTCTAGTTTGCGGCCGCCATCAACGAGCGCTAGCCACGCCCCCGTAGCTCTCAGTTTTGGGCCATAGTTAATCAACCCCTCTTTTCTGATGTGGACAACACGGTCTTGGATTGTGTTGTTCCGGACGATAAGTGGATTAGCCACTTCAGAGAGGTATATGGTGACAATGAGCTGGGCGCCCCCAAAACGCCATGGACGCCATTGGAGTGTGCTCCCCTAACTTTTAATCAAGCCGAGGTTGAGAGAGCTATCTTGGAGACCTCTAACAATAAAGCCCCGGGGCCGGACGGGGTCCCGGCTGATTTTTACAGGTTTTCTCCTAAATTCTGGGCAGGGGTTTTAACCCACGTCTTTACAGCTGCAAACGAAAATATCATCCCTAGTAGTTGGTCCACTTCAATCATCGTGCCCATTTTCAAAAAGGACCAACGCAATGATCCGGGGTGTTACAGGCCCATCTCCCTCCTAGACTCTGCAATTAAGATCTTAGGCAGAGTCTTGTTATCCAAACTTAGAGGTAACATTGAGGGGGGTGGGGGCTTATCAAATATCCAGTACGGCTTCAGGGCTAAAAGAGGCACCTTGGACCAGTGTTCCAACCTTCACATGTTAATATCAAAGTACACGGTTGCTAAGGAGGAGTCCCTGTTCTTGGCTTTCATGGACCTCTCCTCGGCATTCGATTTGGTGAACAGGTCAAAACTATGGGAAATCTTACTGGTATCCGGGATTGACATATCACTTGTAAATTTCATGGCTTCATTGCACCAGGACCTGTTTGCCACAGTGCGGGTTACGAAGGAAGGCAGGTGCACCAATCGTTTTAAATCAGAGAGAGGTGTCCGTCAGGGCTGCATCTTGGCGCCCCTCCTCTTTACCATCCATATAAACGGTCTGGGCAAACATCTTGCGGACCTGGAGGGGGACGTCCCGCGTGTAGGAGAAGTTAACATCCCGGCTCTCCTATACGCGGACGATGCAGTCCTGATAGCTCGCACTGGGGTGGGCCTTCAGCGCTTATTGGGAGCCTTTGGGGCCTTCATGGACCATCTTGATTTAAAAATTAACGTCAAGAAGTCCCACACGATGGTGGTGGGTCACCACAGGTCAAGGGGTAAGCCTATATCCTTTTTTGTAAGGGTGAGGCAGTGTCTAGGGTAACAGTTTTCCCTTATCTTGGGGTTAGTTTTGATGATAGGGGCTCATGGGGACCCCAAATTAAGATCAAAAGCTTATCCCTGGCGAGAGCCTCCTCAGCCCTTCTAGGATTTGCAAACAGGTTAGGGGCCAGGCCCATGGAGGCACTTTTAAAAATCTACAATTCCAAGTGCATACCTGTTGTTATTTATGGGTCTTCATTGTGGGGGTACGTCTCACAGGACACAATACAAACAGTGGAAAATAAATTCCTGAGACGTCGCCTCTCTGTCCCCCAGTCTACCCCTACCTTTTCCATTCATGGGGAGGTGGGCCTAGACTACGTTACCGATAAACTTAGACTGGCTCCTTTATTATTTTGGCTAAAGACCTGGCTAAATGATGAATTAATCCTCAATCATGCCATTTTACGCGATGTTATGATACTGGATCACGTAAAGAGAATAGCCTGGCTGGAGTACTTGAGATACACTTTTTTTACAGCTAGGGTGCCCGGAACTCTTTACTTCTCCTCCCTCCTCCCCTCCTCAGGTTCACCTTCCATACCTCTTCATTGCCTAGGGCACTTGTGCTCGAAATCTGAGCGTATGGTGACCCTGCAGGGGAAGGATATTCTATTGTCTAAGCTCTGATTGACTGGAGTTTGGATGTTTTATAACAATGGTTATTAGTTACTAAAGTTAATGAATTCTTATGGGGTTTTCAATGTTAAACTTTAATTCTGCTATTTTACTTTTACAATGGGACTCCCACCATGACGAGAGGGAAGATTCAAGCATGTGAATCTATAAAAGATACCGAAACTGGAGAACCACAGTGTACAGGTAAGTAACTTGTTTTTTTATGTTCATATATACATCTTTGTGGCAAGATGTTACACAATTGGCACATTTGATGATTATGAATGCTCATTTTGTCCAAACTAGATCATCTTTCCTTTGGGGAAATGGGTTCTGAAAGTCCTTCTTTGGGGTTTTATCAGGGCAGTTCTTTATCTGATTTTCCGTATTGTCGTGAAAAATGCAGATTACATGGCTTTTGCCGTGCGTTTGGCCTTTTTGGTCATCGAGTTTTCTGTCGAACCTGTAATGTTATTTTTTATTTATATGTTCTGTGACAGTGGTCATGGACTCTATTAAGAGCCAAGCTCTTGTTCTGCTATTCCTACGTACATTTGGTCGGTTGTTAGTTATGACAGGCAGGTCTCTTTGAGAACTTTTCTAGGATTAGTTTGCAGACCCTCCTCCAGTGGGATATAGCTATGGTATTTAATTAAAAAGTTAAAGAATCTGCATCTAGGTGTCTCTAACAGATGTAAAAGTTACTTACCTTCGGTAATGAAATATCTGGTAGTGACACAATCTAGCCGCAGATTCAATAACTCCCTTCCCATCCTCCTCACTCTGCTAATGACCAACGAGGTAAGGGTTATCCCTTTTTTTCAGTACTGGTTTTAGATGCCGGTATCACTATCTCAACTTATTTTGGCACTTAACAGACAGCTTGGCCACATAGCTTTTGTTCAGATGTTGCCATACCATCCACAAATGAAACACAAGGCTCACAAGATTATTTAAATAGAGGAAACATCCTACATCTGACGACTGCAATTCCAACTCTCAACCATATAACGTCAGACGATCTATTGTCAATAGAATTCGTGAACCTTGGTACGAACATAGTAAAGGAACGCACCTTAACGACCTGGAGGTACGCAGAAACGGCCGAGGAGATATTGCATGAAATCACTAAATTCGAGGAATGGGGAATCACCTTGAAGGCAGAAGTAATACCAGGTTTCCCGTCCCCTCTCTTAATGAAACACATTGCAAGAGAGAACAGTTTACTGGCAAGACGATGGACACACTCGGTGCTACAGGGTGCCAGGGGTGCGGATAACACGAAACCCGAATCCTTTTCTAAACCAAATCGTGCAATAAGAGAATGCTGAAATAAAACCCAGGAGGGCAAAATGGATCTAAGCCCCGTAAAAATTCCATCATGGAATGTCGCTGGTGCAAAAGACATTGTAACTGACAAAAGAAAAACGGATTCCTGGGACACCTATGAAATCATCGCACTACAAGAAACATGGCTAGTAGCTCCAGTTGACGTTCCAGGTAGAATAGGTTTTCATGTTAGTGCTACTCGAACTGAGCACTTCGGGCTAGCGAAGGGGGGCCTGTCGGTTTATATTTCCACCGCACTCAACATAAAGTCCTCCCAATTATCCGCATCCACTGCTGATATGCAAATAATTAAACTTGAAGTGGGACCTCAGGCCGGTATTGGAACAGTTATCCTCATCAATATATACGCCCACCCAAAATGCATAGTAAAGCAAGAGCTCTTCAATAAAATCTGCGATGTTATATCCGCTACATATTTGTACAGATACCGCTGCATATTTGCATTACTTATATTATTGATTTACTGATTTACATGATTGGCTTTGCCTTCATTTATTTGTACTGTAAGCTCCTCTGATTTATTGGTTTGACTATGTTCCCTAATGTACCCCTCTATGTAAAGCTCTCTGATATCTGCAAAGATCTTGTTCGCTCTATATAAAACTTTCAAAATAAATAAAAATAAATAAATATATCAGGACTCCGTCTCGAAGAACCAACATGGGAAATAATACTCACAGGTGATTTCAACGCCAATCTACTACATCCTCCTGAAGATGAAGATAATATCATCCCTGCTAATGAATTTTGGGCTATTGAAACACAGGAGATCCCATATGCAATGAGAATCGATAAAGTGGGTCGGCAATTGATGTGGGAGCTCGAGCAGCAAGGGATGCTATTTTTAAACGGGAGAATAAAACAAGATAGACCCGCCAATAGTACCCACATCGGTCCTTGCTCAAGCACAATACTGGATTACACCGTAGTCTCTCTTCCACTCCTCGGATTAATTAAAAAGTTCCAAATCATATACTCTCCAGACAGTGACCACTCGGCTCAGTATATAGAAATTAATTTAACTCCACCAAAACATCTACATGCCCCAATACTAGCAGGGGAAACATCAACAATAAATCTGAAACGCTTAAGGTGGACGAGCGCAACACTACCGCAAATAGCACTAGATGCAAAGAATCTAATGCAAAGGCTCTCCACGGGCAATGAATTGACAGTTGAAGCATGGACTGACTTCACAAACAAATTACCAAAGACCGGAACCAACGTCAAAACAAGGCCCAACAAATAAAACTGTAACCACCTCAGCCAGACAACTCGCTCTTTGAGAAGGAGTTTACGGCAGTCTGTAAGGAGAGCACAAGCTCCCAGTCCGCATTCCAAGCTATGGCAGGATGTCCGTCTCATCAAGAAATCATATAAGAAACAAATCTGGATTGAGAAAAAAAATAAGGTTACCACCTTCTGGGCAAAAATATTATATAACGTAAAAAAAAAACGACTCCAGAGCATTTTGGCTGCAGGTAAACTCTCTAAATAGACCCACAAATGTTATAATTACGACATGCATCACAGAAACGGCATGGGTACAACATTTACATGACACCTTTTCAATAAATTCCAGGATATATTCACCATCAAAAGCAGTCTCAGTATTTAAATCCTCTAACGCTGAGACACAGTTGACAACAGCCTCTGATTTGACAAACATCGCGGATAACAAACAGAAAGGTCCAGACGATATACCACGAACATATGATGATCTAGATATATTACAAATAATAAAGAAAATCAGGCAAGACAGCGCACCAGCACCGAATGGCATTCCCCAGGCAATTTATAAAGTAGATCCCCATTATTTATTTATTTATTTATTTATTTGCAGAGTTTTATATAGCGCAAACTAGACCCGAACCGAATCAGGTATCAGAGCGCTTTACATATTTTCCAGTTACGTTACATGAGGACACACTTTCATTTTAGGCACGGGGAGATTAAGTGATTTGCCCAGAATCACAGGAGGTTTTGGCGTCGTTACCGAGACTCGAGGTCGAGCGCCCTAGCCGTTAGGCCAACTCCTCTCCCCCCATTGGGCCAGCAACTTCAACAAACTGTTTCGGACAATACACATCACCAGTCGGATCCCAGAAAGCTGGAGAGGGGCAGTCATCAACCCAATATACAAAAGCGCTGGCCGTAAAAATCCTGCTAATTACCGCCTAATAGCGCTCATTGACGCCGAGGCCAAATATTATGCCTCACTGGTATTAGCAGACCTTATAAAATGGTCAGATGACAACAACAAAATTCCCGTGAATCAGTCCGGGTTCCGCCACGGTACAGGTACCATGGTGAATGCCATAGCAATAAGTCTGATAGCCGAGAAAAGCTTGCAAAATCATCAAACTCTATATCTATGCTTTGTGGTTTTTAAGGCGCCATTTGACCGTGTATGCCAACAGTTACTCTGGGTCAAACTAAAGCAGCAGGGTCTTCCAAACGCGATCTTAAACTCAATAATGGAACTATATACCAATACCTGCATGCAGGCAAAGATTGACAACGGTCATCGGCTCACACAGAAACAGAAAATCAGTACGTGCGCAGGACTAAAGCAAGGCTGTGTCTTGGCCCCTCATTTGTTCAACTTATTCATGGCCGATTTGTCACCAAGGCTAGATGGGGTCAACGCACATCCCCCACGGCTAGGAACATTGCCCTTCACACATCTTTCCTACGCCGAAGACGTCGTACTCCTTAGTCACACCAAAATAGGACTGCAACGCCTCATGCAGGAACTGGAGGATTACACTGAACATAATCTCTTGGAAATAAACATCAAGAAAACAAAGGTCATGATAATAACCCAGCGCTGTATAAAACAGTCAAATTTTACCATCAACAATAAGAAACTGGAAGTAGTAGAAAGCTACAAGTATCTGGGGATACTTTTGGACAGACGGTTCACCTTTTGCACGCACTTTGACGCAATAGAGAAGAAAGGGTCAGCCCTACTACACGCATTCAGCACTTTATCCAAGCAGTTAAAAGGTCCCTTGTTCACTCCCCTTTTAACAGTCATCAAAACCAAGCTAATTCCAACAATAGCCTACGGTAGCGTGTTACATTGCGGAAGGAGTGCTCCACTCTTAGATAAAATCCAAATAAGAGTGTACAAACGCATATTTAGAGTACCATGTGATGCCTCTCCCGCACAGGTACGGCTCGAATTTGACTTGCAGTTACAAACATTGCACAAAAATTATGAGACAGTCAAATTTTGGTACGGCATCTGGTTGAACTGTTAAACCGAAACCAACTTTGCAATTTGGGAAGTCATCCAAAATAATCCCAACTCCAAGTATGCGAAGTACCTAAATTCTTCCCTTGAAATCACAGAGTTGGCATCATTGTGGAACAGGAAGCTACCTTTATCCTCATTTAAGAAGGTAACAAAAAAGGCAGCCAACATGCATTCCTTGAACAATGATAAAGCAACCATGAGACATCGATCACACGCATGGATGGTATTACATTCTTACAAAAAGCTGGCACCCGCAGCCTATTTCGGGCTTGCCTTTCCATCGCACCTCAAACATAAATATTTAAATCTACGTATGGGAAAATTACCCACAAATGCGGACCAACCTGGCTGGAGAACATCAGGTCTAAGGGGGTGCAACTTATGTGGTGCCGCTGTGCAAGACATGATCCACCTGATTTGCATTTGTCCAGCATTGGATAGTGAACGCCGATGCTTACTAAAGGCAAAATTTAAGGAAAAGGAATTCGCACATGCCGGTCAGCGATCCTACAAATGCTGGACTCAGTGGACGCTCAATTTATTTGTAGAGCAATCAAGTATGTTAATAACTTTGAAAACAAAGAAAAGATCATACAAATGAGAACTCTCGGAATTTTTTAATTTGTATTTTACATTAGTTTTGAATGAGTACAAGAATCATTTGGACTTACAGAACTGCCAATGTTCTTTCCTCTTTTATCAATAGTGTTTTAATATGAGTACTCGAAGTACTTTTTTTCTCTTAATAAGTACATATTTTTTTTCTTTTTTTAACTAATATAGCATGTAACATTGTAATGGTTTTTATTAACTATACAATAAAGATTTTTCAGTCAGCCATATCATCCATTTCCAAATGTGTGTGGTCAGTAGGGTGGGGGGTGTTTTCTATTTCACACTGGTTTAGACCCTAGTCGGCAGTACTGATTTATTTTTTCTTTCTTTGAAAGTCTTTGTTTGATATCATCATACCTTGAATTGGCACTATCAAAATGTCACGTAGTGGTGTGATTAAACAAACAGCTTGGTGTTGTTTTTGTAGGTTTTCTGTTGCTATTGCCATGCCATTTATTTCCATTGATGAATGGTCTATAGAGTGCATGGTTTTCTTCCCTTACATGGGAGTTATTCATCAGGGTGCAGGATTTCATGTAGCCCTGTGTTTTGTTGATTTTATTGGGGGTTTCTTTAAAATCCATGTCTGTTTAACATGCAGTTTGATGTTTCTCCAGTATTGTATCTTTTATAGATTCACATGCTTGAATCTTCCCCGTCCTCATGGTTAGAGTCCCACGGTAACAGTAAAATAGCAGTATTAAAACTTTAACATTCAAATGTCAGTAAGAATTCACTAGCTTTTAGCAACCTATTACCATTGTTATAAAACATCCAAACTATAGCTAATCAGAGTGTGGACCATAGAATCCCCTTCCCCTGCAGGGCCACCATACTTCAGATTGAGGAGAAAAGAGTCAAGAAAGACCAGCCCTGTCCCTCTTCTTCTCACAAGAGGTCGAGTTCTGCTCCTATGTTGCACCTCTTACTCCGTCCAGAGATTCTTCAGCTGAGAGAAAACGCTTTTTGACGGCCCTGTCGACGAGGAAATCTCCATCTACGGCCTCCGTCTCCACTGCAGCGAGTGCTCCGTTGACGGTTTTGTCTGCGACGCCTACTACTTCAACAATGAATACGACGACTGCGGCCGCATCAACATCGTAGTTGTGTTGTCACCGTCATCTGCTGCGGTTAGACCTTCTCCATCGGCGACAGTTTCTTCATCGACAGTTCTGTGTTCACCATCGACGACTCTTCAAACGCCGCAGTCGGTTGTGCCATCGACGATCCCATCGATGAGGGAAAATGGCAGTCTACTTTTGAAACCGATGTCTTCCCCTGTATTTATTTTATTTTTTATTTTAAGTAGTTTTATTTAGCGAAAACTTGACCCAAATGTATCGGGTATCAGTGCGCTTTTCATAGCACCAGTTGTGTCCTTCACAACTCAGAGTTAAGTGCCAGGACTCAGTGGAAGAAGAGATAATGGGTGATCCTTCTACGCATTTGCAGGGGGATTATTCTTTCTCAGATAAGGAATGTCCCAATTCTCAACATTTGGATGCATTGCAGGAGCACTATCCTTATGAGGAACAGGAAGAACAAGCTCAAGAACCCTCCATAAATATGCCTGTCATTGGTAACTGATCTTTGGTTAATGCTGAACGACTATTATAAGAGATTTCCTGAAGCGAATTCTGCTCCACAGCCGCCTCCTGTTCAAGAGGCCCCTAGTCCTGGCTGTACCCCCATTGCAGAAGAGCAAGACCTTTTCGCCCATGTGGAATTTCCTGCGCAAGGTCAGGATGACTAAGACCAGCAGCTGGAGGAAGGGTAACTGCAGTTGGACCAGGATGTCCATGATGAGTGGGACGACTATGTGGACCCTACTCCACTTTCTCCTACTCTGCCTCCAGGCAATTCTGCACCTACAGATATCGGCTGGTTCTACTTTCTTCTGGAACGCGTTTCTAGGTGCTTTGACCTTCCAATGTCTTTCAATTCATTATTACGATGTTTAGCCTACAAAGCAGCGCTCCTTTCGATCCATCCCAATTGTAGACTTCTTATGGCAAGAAGGCCTGAAATTGAGGAAGAGGCAAGCTTCCATTCCTGCAGTGGTATCGAAGTTGGACAAAAGAGGACTCGCACGTGTGCCTGATTGGACACCCCGACCTGATTCAGTCAAATATGCAGGCGGTGCAAAGGAGGTCCAAGAACCCTTCCTCTCGGTGTGCAGCTCCACTTCACAAGGAAGGGTGCCGATTGGACAACTTCTACAAAAGGTTCTCCGCTTTGGTGGCCACTGCCATCAGAGCCTCCAATCCCATGGCTATCCTCGGAAGGTATGACCGCCAGATGTGGTCCGACATCTCAGCCTTGCTGGATGTCTTCTTGAGGATAAGAAGAAAGAGGCATAGGAGGTGCTGATGGAAGGAAAGAGCCTCTTCCGAAATTATTGATGTGGCTCTGGACATTTCTTCAATGGCCTTCAGACAAATGGCAGAAGCAGCGGTATTAAGACTGCAAGGGTGGCTAAAAGCTACAACGTTCCGTCTGGAGGTTCTAGCTAAGGTATTTGACATGCCGTTCGGCGAATTTCTCTTAGGGAAACATGTGTATGAAGCGCTGCAGTCAATCAAATCGGATACTGAGATGGCTAAGTCTTTAACTAGTCTGCAGCAAAAAAAGTTTGCTTCCTTCTCGGGCAGAGGTTACTATCTCTCTCGCCCCTAGCTTCCACACCCTTTCCAGCGTATATTCAACAGGGATTTTGTACCCAGTACTCTTCAGAGCCCTTTTCGCAAACCTCAACACCTACCTGCTCTAGAGCTGCAGCACGTCGACGCCCACCATCAGGAGGAAGGGCTTACTACTCTAATAAAAGACAATGAGGATCCACAGGTCCCTACTAGTGTAGTCCCACTTCAATTCGGCCCCTCTTGCTCCAAATGCTGCAGTCAATGGAAGCTTATATCTTCCGACATGAGTGTTAGACTTATTTTGCCACTGTCACACCCTGGAATTTTTTCAACAGCCCCCAAATTCACCTCCGCAAAGAACTTCCCATCATCATCTCCAAATCCTCAAGAGGGAGATCCATTTGCTCTTAGCCAAGCAGGCAATCGAAGAGGTGCCACCCGATCAGCTCATTCTGGGGTTCTATTCTCACTTCTTCTTGATAAAGAAAAAGATGGGAAAATGTAGGCAGATAATAGATCTCAGGTCATTGAACAAATTCATCAAATCTCAGCCCTTCAGAATGTTGTTGCTCCAGCAAATTCTGCTTCTCATGGATGTGGGGGACTATATGTTTTCTCTGGATCTTCTGGATGTGTATTTTCATGTTCCCATTTACCCAAACCATCGTCGCTTTCTCTGGTTCGAGGTTTTTTCTGGGGCTCCAATATTTCCTACAGAGAATCAGGAAGTCATCAATCCTGATTTGCACGAACAAAACCACCACCATGTTCTATATGCTGAAGCAAGGTGGGACAAGATCTCAGGCCCTCTCATTCCTGGCTCAGCAGGTCTGGGAATGGCTAATAGTCCATGGAATATCGATACAGGTCGATTGGGCCGATTCCTTCAGCAGGGACACAAAGCAGTGTAACGAGTGGGCGCTAAACTAACAGTTGCAAAGGGTTTTTTGCTGCTGGAGATTTCCAACCCTAGATCTGTTCTCTTTGTCACTCAACAAAAAATGCAGATTCTACGCCAGCAGATTTCCTCAACCAGGCTCTCTAGGATATGACTTCCACTTCTCTTGGGAGGGAACATTTGCCTACACATCCCCTCCATTTCCTCTCATTCCAAAGGTTCTGCAAAAGATTAAACGAGAGCCTTGCCGTGTCATTCTAATTGCCCAGGCGTGGGCTCGACAGTACTGGTTGACAGAGCTGTATCGCCTATGAAGGTTTTTCTCGAATTCTTTTCCAGCCAAAAGAAGATCTTCTCTCCATGAACAAGGTCCAAGTGGTTCCTCCTCAAATCTGCACACTATTCTTGGCAGCTTGCCTCCTCATCACACAGAATTCAGACATTTCGTTATTTTTGATGACAGTCAGGCAATACAACAGAAAGCCTGAGCTCCTTCTACGATCAAATGCTACTTGGCCAAAGATTCTGTACATGGTGTAACTCTTGCGATCCTCTCATCGCCGCCTAAGGAAATTTTGCCCTATCTCTTCTCTCCCGTCAAAGCTGGTCTGGCACATGCGGCCATCAAAGTGCACTTAGCAGTAATCTCCAGCTACAGACTGCGTTCTGGTTGTTTGTCCTTCTGGTCTAACAGACTGATAAAAGAGTTCATGAGAGGACTTTTCAGGGTCTATCCTTCAGTAAGATCTCCTCCAGTGCTATGGCAATTAAATACTGTCCTGTCACAGCTTATGAAATTATTGTTTGAGCCTTTTCACAAGTGTGACTTAAAGTACCTCTCTGGGAAGGTGGCTTTCCTGTTGGCCATCACATCAGCTAGACGCATTAGTGAAATTCAAGCCTTCACAACAATGGAGCCCTATCTGCAGTTCTTTACAGTTAAAGTAATTCTTCGTACCAATCCATCTTTTATTCCCAAGGTACCTTCTGCATTTCATCTAAATGAGCCAGTGGTTTTCAGCTCCTTATTCGCCAGCTGAGCGGGAGTTCCATTCTTTGGACATTAAGCAATATTTAAAATTCTACTTGCAAAGGACTCCGCCTTTCCGAAAATCTACTCAGTTACTCATTGCCTTCTCTGCCCCTAGGAAGGGTCAGGCTTTGACGCAGGCGTCTATCGCTCACTGTGTCTTATCGGTTATTCTTTTTTGTCATGAGATGGCTGACCGCCCTCTGGTTTCCAAGGTTGCAGCGCACTCAACACGCATGGTGGCAGCCACCTCTGCCCCATTCGCAGGAGTGTCTTTTCTTAATATCTGCAGGGCGGCAATATGAACGAACGTCCATACCTTCACTAAACGTTACTGCCTGGATGCCTGGCAGAAGGTGGATGTAGCAGTTGGTCAAGCTGCTCTGCGACGTCTATTCACATGAGGTATCATCTCCTAAGTGCCTTTTCTACAAAATAAGTGAACTGTTGTTATGATAAGTAATAATATGCTCTCAAATATTTTTTCTATTTTATGTTCTGGCATTGTATGCAGTGTTATAAGTTCATGTTATATGCTCTTTATGATTATCATATGTGTTTTGGTTTTTGGGCCGCATGGTGGGATAGTTCACCTTACCCTTCCGCCTCTGACCCTTTGGTACTGCTGGCTATTCTGATTCAAGCATGTGAATCTATAAAATGTACTATACTGGAGGAAAAACAAGTTTACCTGTACATTGTGGTTCTCCAGTATTGATAGATTTTATAGATTTGCATGCGACCCTCCCTCCTCCCCTTTTCAGGTTCTCCTTCCAATCCTCTTTTATTAGCTTGTGGTACTCGTGCGCGAAATCTGAGGTATGGTGGCCCTGCAGGGGAAGGGGACTCTGTGGTCTACGCTCTGATTGGCTAGAGTTTGGATGTTTTATAACAATGGTAATAGGTTTTTAATACTGCTATTTTACTATTACCGTGGGACTCCCACCATGACGACTGGGAAGATTAAAAAATGTGAATCTATAAAAGATATCAATACTGGAGAACATCAGTGTACGGGTAAGTAACTTGTTTTTTCTTCTTTATTAATGTTTCAAAGATTTTTTATCTTTTTTGGCACACTGTTTCAACAACAAGTTTCCATGGTGGCTCCGTGTTCTGACGTGGTAGGTTTCACAGGAGAAACTCATGTCCGCGCGCCAGAGGGGACTTATATGGCTCCACTGACGCTGTGACCGGAGTCGACATTATCGTGGAACCGCATAACGCCATCCCCTGGCTCATAGAGGTACTGCTGAAAAATGTCCTGATCCTGACTGGCGCCTCTGGGCAATACAAAAGTTAATAAATCTGCGACTAGACTGTGTCGTTACCAGATGTCACTTTACCGAAGGTAAGTAACTTTTACTTTACTATTTACTTAATTTGAAGACATACTTTCCTTTACCACAGTGCAGGTTTGTGTACAGCAATTGCTGTACATCATGATTTTCGTAAACCTTTCAGAATGTCATTAAGTTACTTATTGTGTATAAAAATGCTTATAACTTATCATTGCTCGTGAAATTCTGAGAAGTCAATAAAATATATTGAACAAATTGAGGCAAATCCATGGCTGCATTAAGAGGGCTGCAGGCTAACCACTATTTCCTTCATCAGCATAGACTCATTTGGGATAGTGATCTCTCTTCATCTCCTCTGCTCAATCGATACAGTAAGAGAAGGACAATTGTGCCCAGTATAGCTTGGGCTTCTCCAGTATTAGGGTGTCTTTCATAGATTCACATGCTTGAATATCCCCCGTCGTCAGAGTGGGAGTCCCACGGTAAATAAAATAGCAATAATATACTATATATATATATATATATGTAACAACATAAAACTTGAAATATGTAATAGAAAAAAGGCATAACAAGCCTACACATATTTCTACATAGGAATGCATGGAAAAGGAAAAAACCATTTGCAGTCTATCATTGTCATTATGTTGGTCCAAACTACAGCCAATCAGCCGCCAGCAACTCTCTAGAACCTTCTCCTCAGAGCTCAGCACCTCAGATTTTCTACCGCACGTCGTGTGAAGGGAGTCTCCCTGAGCTCTGCTCAGTTTTCTTCATTTTTCTTCAATTTTCTTCAATTTTTTCTTCTTAATATCGCAGTTTTGTACTGTCTTCTTACATGAAGTCTACGTTCAGACCCTGTGTCACTTGTAGGAAGCTGTGACCTTTTCCTGTGAACCTTCATGAAGAGTATATGGAAACACTCTGCTTGTCTCTGACATGGTAAGAGGAGAAGGGGTTGTTCTTGTGCTTAGCCTGTACCCCCCTTCTGATGTGGGAGGAATTTTTGCTGTTTGTCCTGCACATTCACGTTTTAAGTGATGCTTCTGCTTTACTTCACCAGCTGAAGTAACATCACAATTAAGGGGTCTATGGCCTTCTTTGAGTCTGCCTCCCACATCTACGCCCACGAGATTTACTCTCCGGCGTCTAGACTCACTCTGCGCACTTTTCTACGTGAAAATGTGCCAGCTTGTCGACGATACGGTCTATGTATCCTCTGACGACAATCTTTGCCGTCACTGTTGCTCTGCAGCAACAACGCCTCCAGGCATGCGTTGACGACAGTGAGGACAGTGCCCTCTTGTCGACTACAGGCTGGTAGACCACTGGGAGTTTTCGTCGATGGTAATTTCTTCGACAGTTGGCCTCGTCGACGGTAGGCTCGTCGGCGGTAGGCTCGTCGACGGTAGGCTCGTCTACAGTATGTCCCGTCGACGGTGGCCTTGTCGACAGTAGGCTCATCGACGGTGGCCTTGTCGACAGTAGGCTCGTCGACGGTGGCTCATCGACGGTGGCTCGTCGACGGTGGCTCGTCGACGGTGGCTCGTCGACAGTGGCTCGTCGACGGTGAGCCCCGTAGACGACCGGCTCGTCGACAGTGAGCCCCGTAGACGACCGGCTCGTCGACAGTGAGCCCCGTAGACGGTAGGCTCGTAGATGGTGAGCTCCGTAGACGCTGAGCTCCGTAGACGCTGAGCTTCGTAGACGCTGAGCGACGCTGAGCTCCGTAGACGCTGAGCTCCGTAGACGCTGAGCTCCGTAGACGGTGAGCTCCGTAGACGGTGAGCTCTGTAGACGGTGAGCTCTGTAGACGGTGAGCTCTGTAGACGGTGAGCTCTGTAGACGGTGAGCTCTGTAGACGATGAGCTCTGTAGACGGTGAGCTCTGTAGACTGTGAGCTCTGTAAACGATGAGCTCTGTAAACGATGAGCTCTGTAGACAGTGAGCTCTGTAGACGGTGAGCTCTGTAGACGGTGAGCTCTGTAGACGGTGAGCTCTGTAGACGGTGAGCTCTGTAGACGGTGAGCTCTGTAGACGATGAGCTCTGTAGACGGTGAGCTCCGTAGACGTTGAGCTCCGTAGACGGTGAGCTCCGTAGACGGTGAGGGTGAGCTCCGTAGACAGTGAACTCCGTAGACGGTGAGCTCCGTAGACGGTGAGCTCCGTAGACGGTGAACTCCGTCAACATTCAGCCTCGACGCCAGTTGGCTTCGTTGACGGATGACCCTGTCAACTGTTGGATTCGTCGAAGGTTGAGCCCGTCGACAGTTGGTTTCACACACTGTTGACTTTTATGCACAATGTGTTTTGGTAGACGATTTATCTCGTCGACTGCAGCTTTCTGCTACATCCACGTGATGGCGTGATGGCTTTTTACTCCTGCCTTTATATCTTCTTCTTCTAAAGACTGGAGCTCTATTGCATTCACCTCCGGTGAATATTGGAGGTTTTTCCCCTACTTATGAAGAGAGCGGCGAATCGCTTTTCCCTTTTCCCCTTTTCCGGGGGAAACCACAAAAACAAGTTCGTTCAGTTCCTATCATAGACTTTATTTAGCAAGAAGGTGTTAGACTCATGCAGAGGTCAAACTCTGTGCCGGCGGTTTGTTTTTCACGCCTCGACAAGAAATGTGAAGCTCCCCACTATTCAGCTACCCTGACTCAGTCATTACTCAGGCGGCACAGCAATTATCTTGCAAGCCAGTTGGGCAGGTATGCCGCCATATGCGCTCTGACATGTTGGCGCCAGTAGCACTTATTCCAGAATCCTCCAAGCCTCACACTTTGAAGATCCTGCAGGAGTGAGAGAGAGAGAGAGAAGTGCATCAGAAATGATACACTGAGAAGTGGACATTGCGTGTACAGGTTTACACAGCTCGCTATAGGGGCTGTCTGTGAAAGACAATTTTGCTTCAATGCTACGTCTTTCGCAAGGAGGTTCAGACTTCTATACTTCACTTGTTCTTTTGATTGAGAAACCCTTCTGGCCAGCATGTTGATGAGGCACTGCAGACCATCTTAAAGGACACAGATACTGCCCGCACCTTCGGGATATAGAATCGCAGCCTTTTCGTGGTGCCGAGGACGTAGCTCCACGTCCTTTGTTTCAAGGGAGTTCCATCCAGTATTGGCTCCTACAATCAGAACCAACTGCGTTACTCAAATCAAACGCAGTCACATAGGCACAGTACCAACAGGTCCTACATAGACAATCATCGTACAGCCTAGGCAACTCTTCTAAGAAACAATGGATTACCGGGAACACACCTTTATTCCCTCCAAAAACGTCAGGGATCTAATATCTCACTTTTACTCCAATTGGTCAAAGGTGACAAAGGACCCTTGGGTTTTTAAACGTCATGCCCAAGGGCACACTTTAGAATTTGTCTAATTTCCCTCTTTCTACACCTCCAAAGGGACCTCCTCCTTCTCATCTACGGGTGTCGTTTGCACAAGTGTCTATATGGATACAAACAGGGACCGTCGGAGTGGTTCCGAATCTCCAACAGCGTTAGGGTTTACTCTCAGTTCCTCATCAACAAGCAAATGAGGAAAGTAGCGCATGATTTTGATCTTTGCGCAAACTTTACAAATGTTGTCCATCAACAAAATCCTAAAGTTCTTATGCCAGAACGAGTTTATAACTACTCTCAACCTCCAGGATGTCTATTTTCATGTGCCAATCCTTCCTAAGCATAGGAAGTGGCTACGCTTTACAATAGGTACAGAACTTATTCAATAAAAGTCCTACCTCTTGGATTTAGGTCTGTTTCACGTGTCTTTTCGTACATCCTGGCACCAGTGGCAGCCTATCTACGTCTGCAAGGCATACAAATTTCTCATTCCTGAGACAACTGTATAATAAGGGCTCGCTCTTATTTACAAGCAGTCCAGCTCACCCAGACTTGTCAGTCACTGTTTCAAAACCTGATTTTCAATAAATCATGACAAGTCCCAACTAGTACTAGCTCCAATATCAACGTTTCTCGGAGCATCAATCAATACAAACCTAGCAAAGGTGTTTGTCTCACACGAACGACGGGCCTGCATCTCCCACTTGGTGGTTCTTCTACGTTGGTTGCAGGTCTCCAGTTCCTGCGAAGATCTCATTCAAATCAATCCTCGGATGCAAGAGGCCCCTTTTTGTTGGTGGGTCCAAGAAAGAAATTTGTAGAAGGGGTGTGCGTTATTCCTTCAAGAAGTGCCAAATTACACAATCACCACAGACGCATCCCTTCGAGGGTTGGGGAGCATATCTTCAAGGGCTGAAGGTTCAGCAGGGAATGGAACCCTCAACAAAACACTTGGCACATCAATCGGCTAGAGCTAGGTGCCATCTTCTTAGCCCTCAAATCCTTTTGTGTTATCATTCAAGGGGCCACAGTATTGGTTTGCACAGACAATACTTTAAGTATACCTTACTTAAACAAAGGGAAGAACGAGGTTGGTTCTTCTATCTCCGAAAGCCCAAGAGATCTGGGCCTGAGCAATATGGCACAGGATCAAACTCTTGGCTGTTCATGTGCCGGGAGTTGCAAATGTGCTGGTGGACACCCTCAGCAGGTCAACAGGTGTCCACCCACGAATAGGAATTGCATCAGCCAACGGCGGATCGAATCTTCCAGCAGTGGGGTCATCCCGATCTGGACCTCTTTGCGACAAAAAAGAACAGCTTATGCCTGTTTCTTTGCAAGCTGGCATCCCCACAGGGACTCGCAGGGGAAGGCGTTTTCGATAAACTGGTCTCAAATATATGCTTACGCCTTTCCTCCGATACCGTTGGTTCCGAGAATTCTCCGTCAGATGAAGAAAGAGCCGTGTCGTTTGATTCTCATCGCCCACAGGTGGCCTCGCCAATACTGATTCACCGAACTTCTCCTCTCAGAGTACGATCCAATACAGTTTCGACCAATTCCAACTCTCCTCTCCATTCAGAATGGTCAAATTTGCCATCCGATCCGGTTTCTCTAAAATTAGCAGCTTGGCGCCGGAGCACCTTGTATTAGCTCATCTGACTATCTCGGCGGATTGTAAGGAGGTACTGGCTTACGCGAGAGCACCTACTAAAGACATACAGTCTTAAAAAAAACCAAAAAAAACATAACTGCATTTGGTGTTAATCTGCTGGGGTTCACCCATTTCTTGAAACGCCGGACCAGATATTACCTTTTTTCTTTCACCTGGCAAGATCAGGCTTATCTCATACAACGTTGAAGGTCTTTTTGGCAGCCATTTCACGGTAACATCAGGATGGGTCCATCTCTCTTTATTCTTCAAGAATACAACAGTTCTTTAAGGGACTACTCAGAATGTTTCCTCCTGTACGTCGTCCGCCTCCATCATGGCATTTTAATGTAGTATTAGCGCAGCTCATGCGCCACCCATTTGAGCCAATTTTCAGGATATATTTCAAATTCCTAACATGCAACGTTTTTTCTCTTTGTTAGCATTAACTTCATCTAGAAGAGTCGGTGATGTTCAAGCTCTCACTGTCAATTCACCTTTCTTACGATTCACGCCCAATTCTGTGGTGCTACGTACAAAACCAAGGTGTATGCCTAAGGTGCCTTCGGATTTTCACCTGAATGAACCAGTTATCTTAAAGAAGTTTTTTCCTAATCCGCAATCCCCTGCGGAGAGGGCATTGCATACCCTTGACATCAGAAGATGTTTTAAATTCCTATTTGCAAGGACCTCTGTCATTCTCAAATCCGATCAACTGTTTATTGCCTATGGAAATATACAGCAAGGACAAGCAGTGTCTAAACACAACATAGCTAGATGGATTTATGCGGCTGCTGACTTTTGCCATCTTCATAGCTTTTGGACGTTTCCACTAAGGGCGTCCAGTTCCCAAACCTACAATTGCTCGTGGGGTTTCCTCGGCCATTGCTTTCTGCCATCAACAGGCAAGCAAGCCTCTACAGTCTTCAGAGAGGATCCATTCTACCAGGGCGATGTCGTCTTCAACTGCCCTGTTTGCCAGTGTACCGCCGCATCAGATCTGCAGAGCAGCCATGTGGTCAAGCAGGCACATGTTTACTAAACACTACTGCCTGGGTACCATTAACAAAGCAGACCTGCAGTGGGACAGGCTATGCTTCGCTATCTATTTCAATAAGTCGAGCCTCTGTCTTCCCTCCTCCATTATGGTTTACCTTATTACTGTACGTCTTGCATGACTATAGACATATTTGGTTTTATAAGTCTATGCATGTGTATCATGCTGGGAAGTTTTCTTCGGATATTACTGCTTTTTATTCCATATTCAAGCATGTGAATCTATGAAAGACACCCTAATACTGGAGAAGAACAATTGTTACTTAACTGTAAACAGGTGGTTCTCCAGTATTGGTGTCTTTCATAGATTCACATGCGACCCACCCTCCTCCCCTCAGAGGCTCTCTTCTGCTCATAGACTCTGTGGTCACTCTTGTGCTACGAAAATCTGAGGTGCTGAGCTCTGAGGAGAAGGTTCTAGAGGGTTGCTGGCGCCTGATTGGCTGTAGTTTGGACCAACATAATGACAATGATAGACTGCAAATGGTTTTTTCCTTTTCCATGCATTCCTATGTAGAAATATGTGTAGGCTTGTTATGCCTTTTTTCTATTACATATTTCAGGTTTTATGCTGTTACATATATATATATATATATATATATATATATATATATATATATATATATATATATATATATATATATATATATATATATATATATATATATATATATATTATATTATTGCTATTTTATTTACCGTGGGACTCCCACTCCGACGACGGGGGATATTGAAGCATGTGAATCTATGAAAGACACCTGTTTACAGGTAAGTAACAATTGTTCTTCACTCTTTCATTGTATAGGTAGTGAGTAACCATGCAGCTGTGCCCGGCTAACTTCCCCCAGCTCAGGGTTTCCATTTACTCAAGAATAAGGCTGGCTAGAGTGGTTTGTATGAATACGTTGTTGCATCTTGCTGCTACCAGAGAGTAGAGAGAGCTGGTTCCCAGCCCAATGTCACCTAGACAGAGGTTTTGTGCAGAATGTGCCAAACTCTCCAGGACAACCACCTGTTCCAGCTGGCACTCCTCTATCCACCAGTCACCGTACCCAACGGCTGTGGCAGGACATAAGATGAGGAGTACCTGATGTTTAACATTGTGTTCGTTTTTTTATCTGACCCAGTAGTGCCAAGCGTTTGGGCCACCATGCACTCATTTGTTTACACACTATAACAAAAGTGCTTATTTAGCATCTCCTAAGCATGGTAGCCTTCCTGTACTACCAGTGCTCACCTTCTATTCCCAGTTTTACCTTCAGTGGCAGGCTGACTGGCTGATGAAAAATAAGTCACTTTGGGCTCTAGAACCCAGGAGGCACACAGAAGGCCCAGAACTAGCTGTGCTAAAGTGATGGCAGGGATGTCAATGAGTAGTACTGGTCTCTCCTAAGTTTTGAAACGTAACAACCTGAAGAGTTAATTCCTGAACTGGCCACTACATTGTGGCAGTTCCATCAAACTGGTAATGGGTGCTTGTGGTCTAAGAGTATCGAAGGTTCTTTGAAGTATTATGTTTGTCAATCACTAGTTGGTATTCTCAAGCTCTTTTGTTTAGTGACTTCCTTGATTGGAGACATGTAATGCGTAATCATTTACTTCCCCTTTGTTCTGAATTGTTACTCTTAAAGACCTGGAGGAGAAGGAAAAGCTTGAGAAGGAGAAGAAACGCCTAAAAGATATGGATGAAGAGGAGTATGACGCGCTTTCTGAAGAAGAGAAAGCAATGTTGGATGTGCAGCGTCTAAAGGTCCTGCGTGCAAGGAAGAGGTACACTAAGTTTTTCTACCTGTAAACATCATATCCTCATTCATTTGTATGCTTAGTGTGGAGGAATGTGATTTGTCATTCAAGTTAATTATGAGGATAACGGCATGTTGAATAATGGAATAGTGCCCATTACCATAATTTATGGGCAGCCGAAGAATGAACTATGGCTTTCAAAATTCAAAGGGAGACAAGGGTAGTGTTAATAAAGATGGATAAAAGAAGGGAACTTAACGAACTGACATGTGGTTAAAAAGTGGGGTTCTTTTTGGAATTGTCACCACAAGTGGGACGGGTATGCCCAGACATGGTTCCCTTGCTCTCCGTGCCACTGGAGTCAAGCTAGCCTGGCTGATGAGGGGTGAAACCCCGAAACTGGTCTTAGGATTCTTGTTTCCAGTCCAGGGAGAACCTTGCTTGGCAGTTCGGACTGGACTGTTCCCATGGAGAACAGGGACAAGTCTGATTTGCATATGGATGGGTTAAAACTGGAATGGCATAGGGAGCAATACAACAATGGATGTAGGCCCAGATCTCTGTACAGGGGTGAATGTATGACATTGTTAAGCATTCTGTCCATCAATTGTTCTTTTTGCAAAAGTGGGGTTTTGCCATTCCTGTGTTCCCGTCTTCCTAAATAATGGTAATTCCAAACGTTGACAGCCAATACCGTAAAACCCAAAAAATAATTACCAATGTCACTGTTATTGTTTTCTATGAAGAAGTGCCCTTCCATGCATGTGAGTTCCAGTCGTTGTGAGTGTCACCAACTGGCACCTACTTCTATTTTGGTCTGCCTTTAAAATGTGACACACCAAACTGCTTCTCTACTTCTTTCCGTTTTTGAGCAGACTAACATTTTGAGAACTCAAGTGGGGTATTTACCACACCTGGTAAAGGTCATTTTGCTCAGGTGAGGGTTTTTTTCATGTATGGAAAATGCTTCCTGTTCAGAATTTTCAACTTGGAAACAGGTTTGGACTAGCCTATATAGCAATCTGGCAATGCCAGAAGGTCTGGTCTCACAGTGTGTGGCTTGTTTTTTTGTCGTTTTGTGAACCTGATTTTGTGGTCTAGTGGTAGCGTTTTTATTGTTAATTTCCCCGTTATTACCACAAGCATTGACAGCAGAAAGCACAAATGCATGCAGTCTCCCAAATCCCAACCCTTGCACGAAGATACTGGTATCCCGAGCTACTTAGTGTGAGAAGTTGGCCTGATGTATGATGTCTCCAATTCTGGGGGCACCTTGTATCAGTCCAAACAATCCCTTATGGTGGTGGTTGTAAGTCAACCTTAAAAAGGACAAGCTATCCTAGGGGTAGCATGGACTAAGCAGCCTAAAGGCTTAACTCAAGAAGGCATGTGAAGCCAGTTGATTTACCATATGCAATCCTGTAATATCAAATGAAAGGACACCACACAAGTTATATATTATAAAAATATATGTATTTATTCTCAGAATAATCCCCTATACTCTTTATGAGTATAGAAGCACAAGCGTTTAAACAAAAGCACAGTATAACATATGAAAGTTGCACAATTATGGATGAGGCCGGTGGCCACTCAAACCATATATCAAAAAAGTGGTATAAGTATCACTAATCGATCAGTGGTAAGGCCTAGGGCCTTATAAATCGCTGGGACTACACTGGACTGACAGCAGTTAGGACGGGAGTAGCCTGCGGGATTCGGGTGCAGCGCTAAAAGCACACGCATGCACTAATGCAAAGTCAATGGTGCGTAAAAGTTATCGAGTTACAGTTTTAAGAGTCTTCCGTCTGGACTAGAAGGACAAAACTTTAGACTTAGACACTAGAGGTGTAAACCAATACAGGAGCACCGGCGTTCAAGAGTTACCTCACCCACAGGAAGCGGGTGCACAGGTGCAAAAGTGTGTCGGGTCTCGTCGTGTAGATCTATGGAGCCTGGAGATGAAGATGCTGCAGGCGGTCAGAAGAGAAGAGTCCGGTTGGATCCAAGGGTGGATCGAAGATGTAGAGTACCTGAAAGCAGAGGGGACAGAGTCTGGGTCACTAGCCAGTGACCAGGCAGGAACCAGGAAGGAACCAGGCAATGTCGGGCGCAATCAGTTGGTTGTCGTGAAGCTTGTCTCCGCTGCCACGTGGACTCTGGGGCATTGAGGACGTCCAGGAGTGGATCACGAGCTGTCCCACGAAGGCTCTCGCTGTCGGCGGTGTCGGCTCCCGGATCAGAGTTAACAGGCCTTGGCAAATGCAATTAGATGGCTGGCCCCACGCTTCAGGTCGCCTCCACGGGTCTCAGCTTTGCAGGGACTGTGAATTGGGCTGTTGGAAGGCAGGAACGCTGGGTCTTGTCGATCTCTGTCGCTCGAGTTCCGGCGGGAACTGCAACAAAGCAAACGGTGCCGCGCTGGATGGTGCCTGTTTGCACAGGGTGGTCACTCCTTGACCACAAGGGAAATTCTTCAGTCTTCCACGTCGAGTGGGATGTCGAAGGGTCCAGAGTTTCGTTTCATAAGTTTCAGTCAGGATAATCTGATGTGCATTGGCACAGCTCCTACCTTTATTCCAAATCAAGGGGCTGGATTACCTGCTAGGTCCCTCCTATGGGTGGGACCCAGGAAGGGGGTGGTTACACGCCTTTCCCTTTGTCCAGTTTTGCGCCAGAGCTGGGTCTGGAGTGCCCCAGAACCGGTTTGACTGGATTTTGCATGGGACTCCTTGTGTGCCCCAGGCAGTGTCTAGTTTCTTTCAACCCTCCCTGCTCCAATCCACTATCTCCTGTCTGGGGTGGTGTAGCACCTCCCTGTGACAGGAAACCCTTTGTCCAGGCCTCCCCTGCCAAGTTTCGGTCAGCAGCAGGAGGTCAGACTTGTGTCGGGGCAGCAGCATCCATTTTGTGATGCTGAGGCTCTGGTCAGGATTAACCGCGTTTTAAGTAAAGTAACATGTCTTCTCCCTCTAGAAGGGTGGAATGCTACACCCGTTGCCAGAACTGGCAAGGGGGTAGTATTCCAAAGTGTATGACACGAAACACAACATGATTTGATAAAGCCAAACCAAAGTTAGCATTAACCGCGAGGATTTTAATGCACTTAAGAGTATATGGTATGGCAGTATCACTAGCTATAAGGAAATGGCTCCGAACGCTGCAGACAGGCTCAGCTCATGCTAGAGCACCATCTCACATAAAATCAAGCACTCTGCCTCCAGGATTGTTAAAGCCTGCCACAGAAGTGACTTATAGTTATATATGTGTCCAGATATAGGTTTGGATATAGGTATACTATATCTAAGCCAGGGGTGATTGCACCACCTTGCCCCAGCTGAGTGATCAGCCAGTTGTGTCGATTTAAGGACCAGCCAGGGGTGGCAAAAGATATGCTGCAGCCCCTGGTGGCCTTGGATGCGCCTATGACCTGGGCACTTATAGTGCACTGTACACGGTCTGATAAGGTGTCCAGTACCAATTTAATTATGCACCTAGGGTACATGGAGTCCATTTTAAGAGAGAGCAGATAGCCTGGGCCCTGATTAGCAGGATCCCAGGCCAACTAAGTCGAAAACCAGCTAAACACAAGGCAAAAAAATCTGGGGTAACCATAGTCCGGTATCCACCTTCCTACACTTAGCATGTCAGTCGATCCCCCGATTCGTCTGCCTCCTCAGGAGGACCTTCTGTCGCAGCAGCAGGGGATGGTCCTCCACCCGAACCTGTCCAGCCTCCACCTCCATGCGTGGAGATTGAGCGGCGGCAGTTGAGGCCATTTGACTTGCCTCCTGAAGTCTGTGATGTCATTCTGGCAGCCAGGCGTCCCTCCACAAAAACGGTATACGCCTGCAGGTGGAACAAATTTGTGGCATGGTGCACAGCAAAGGCTGTGGATCCACTCTCTGCCCCTCTTTCTGAGGTTCTCCTCTTTCTTCTTTCTCTTGCCCAGCAGGGCTCTGCTCTGGGCACTGTCAAAGACTACCTCAATGCCATTTCAGCCTTCTCTTTTCAAGTCCCCTGTTGTACAGAGATTCTTGAAGGGCATCACTCACATGTTTCCTCCTATCCCTTTCGTGATGCCTCAGTGGGACTTGAATCTTGTTCTGACTTATCTGATGTGTGCTCCCTTTGAGCCACTTCACAATTGTCCTCTCCGTCTTCTTACTCTTAAGGCTGCATTCCTGGTTGTCATCACCTCTGCAAGGAGGGTGAGTGAGCTCCAGGCTCTATCTTCTAAGCCTCCTTTCCTTTCTGTCCATCTGGACAAAGTGGTCTTAAGAACACGTCCCTCTTTCCTGCCCAAAGTAGTCACAGCCTTCAACATGGGGCAGTCCATCACCTTGCCCACCTTCTTTCTGCCTCCGCATCCCTCGAAAGAGGAAGAGAGGCTCCACCGTCCGGACCCAAAACGTGCGATCTCATTCTATCTGGACCGCACTCACCAGTTCCGGGTGGATGACCAGCTCTTTGTTGGTTACGTAGGCGCTAAGAAGGGACAGGCGGTGCACAAACGGACCATTTCTCGATGGTTTTGTTTGTGCATAAAGGCTTGTCATTCACTGGCTAAAAAGGAGCCTCCTGTGGGGCTGCGTGCCCATTCCACTCGGGCCACGGTGGCTACTACTGCCCTGGGTCGGGGAGTCCCCTTGCAGGACATCTGTAAGGCAGCTACATGGGCCTCGCTGCACACGTTCGCTAGACACTACTGCCTGGACAGCCAAGTCTGGAGAGATGGCTTTTTCGGCTGTTCTGTTCTCCAGGACTTTCTGGTGTGATCATTGGTTCGCAGACCCACCACCGGGGTTGGTATTCCTGGGGTATCTATTCTAAGGTAAGGAATCTAACATTATCCCGTTTCTTTCAGATGCACAAGTTACTTACCTTCAGTAACGATATATCTGTAAGAAACAGTAGTTAGTGTTAGATTCCTTACCTCCCCACCCATCCTCCCCATTCTGCGAACCGATATCTAGGGTTAAGGTATTCCCTTTGAGGGCCCTAGTTTCATGGCACCAGTGTTGGTTTTTATCATGGCTCGCGTTTCTGGCGCGGGAAAGCTGTGTATAAGAACTGACATCAGCGCCTTTGGGCGGCGTCTAAGTACTCCGGCGACGTCATCCCGGCGCCAACGACGACGGACGTGGAGCCGCAGATGACGCCTACCGACGCGCAGGGGTACTGCTACGCAAAACTTTCCGGATCCAGTCTGACGCCTGGGGATATTCTAAGGTAAGGAATCTAACACTAACTACTGTTTCTTACAGATTTATCGTTACTGAAGGTAAGTAACTTGTGCAACAAAACCATTGATGACAGCACTATGTATGCCTCCATTACCGCTCTCATCCACACCAGTGGCTCAAATGACGACGATGCGGAGGCAATCGACATTGAGCCTGTTGATGACAACATTGATGTCAATTCTGTAGATGACGACACCATTGACCACGGTATTTGTGGCACCTTTTTCTTTCACCATTAACGATCTCTACTTCTCTACCATCCCAGATCCTAGAGAGAGAACAGGAAGAGGATGTCAGTTAGTTGGTATCACAGACCGCATACAGTAAAACACAATTGGATGTATGCTACTTTCCTGATTCTGAAGATGGAATAAATAAGGACAAACCCATCCATAAGTGTGCCTGCCGTTCCTCAGAATTTACACACTCTTGTATCTTCTAGTTAGAGTAGAGAGCCAGAAGTAGTGCACATTCCTAGAAATCAAGTCAAATAGGCTTTATTTCGACATAAAAAATATCTTAAAAAGCGTACATACATAGTAAATTCAGTTTAAAACATTAATAGATAAAAACATTACTAGATAAAAAGCATTAAAAAAAAACCTTAAAAATAGGCCAAAAACAGACCATAAGTTAAGATCATGATTAAACAATTTGCCTAAGACTTTTTGACCGTATTCGCCATGCCCAACCTAGGAACTTTGAGGTGGCGCATGCGAAGAATGAACGAGTGTCTGTACGTAATATTCGTAGTGCCACGTTACAATGTCTGGTGCCCAAGGTGAGACACATTGGTTTCATCCATTTCATACGTGGAACCTTGTAGGCAGGGCACTCGAATAACAGATGAGGGACAGATTCACGACACTGAGGGCAGAATGGACACCATGGCGCAGTCTGGTATGGAATTTTCCAATGGCATGTGAGCTCCATTACGGGGAGAAGACCTACTCTAAATTTAAAATACAGGGATCTTTCCCATGGGGCAGAAATAATGTCCAGGTACAATTCTCTAATGGGGACATCTTTGAACTCCACAAAGTTTCTGGTCGACTTACAGGTCGTTAAGGAGGAGTTTCTTTTATTTGCCACCCATGTCCAATAGAGTTGTTTTAACGTGGATTTAGGCGGGGCTGACTGTTGGTGCCATGCTTCTTCCAGCCCCAAATTTGTCAGTAGAGCCTTAATGTCCCTAAGCCATTTTACTTTTGCCCAGCCTGTGGAATTAATTATCTCCCGTAGGCCATCCGCATAGCTTGAGAGCTCTGGCACTCTCCAGATGCGGGCCCACAGTAACAGGGGGCGTAATTTTGCTTGATCTTCAATCGCCCGGCAGCCCATGTCCAGTTGCAAGGGTAAAATTGGGACAGAAGGGCCGAGGGGCATTAGGCTTCTCAGAAAGGCATTCTCGGCTCGGGTTAGCTCTTTCATGTTTGACATCCCCCAGAGCTCTGCCCCATAAAGAGCTGCGCTCACTCCTCTGGCCGAGTAAATATCCATCACTGCTGCTATTGGTCTTGTAGATGCTGCTCTCTGCTCTTTCAACAGGGCCCCAGTCACTCTTTTCAGGCTCAACAACATTTTGGTCAGATGACAGTCCCATTTCATAGAATCCACCAAGCGGATGCCCAGGTAGTCAAATATCTTAGTTCTTTCCAGTGCAACGGACCCCAATGTTGGGGGGGGACCAAGCTTTTGTGGGGGGTTCAAAATGAGATACTTGGTTTTGTCTGTATTGATACAGAGACCTCTCTGCTTGCAAAAATTGTCAAATCCGGAGAGAAGCTGTTGCAGGCCCATTGGGGATTTTGACAAAAGTAAAGTATCGTCAGCAAAAAGCATGGTAGGGATTAAACGACCTGCCAGACGGGGTGCATCTGCTGGTGTCTGGGTCAAGAAGTCCACCACCCCATTTACATATAGGGAGAATAGGGTTGGGGCAAGTACGCAGCCTTGCCGCACACCTCTATTCACCTCTATTCTTGAGGTCTTTTGTCCATTTGGCCCCCAGCGTATTTGGGCGTAGTTATTTTCGTGAAACCTCATGATCAGATGGAGCAAGTAGGGTGGCATGCCGAGGTCACACAGCACCTTCCACAAGTTGTTTCTAGGCACCAAATCAAAAGCCGTCCGGAGGTCGATGAAGGCCAGATATAAGGTACCCTTCCCAATCGTGATGACCTTCCAGTGGATCATGAGCAGCCTTAGCATTTGTTCTATTGTTCCTGTACCGGCTCTGAACCCAGCCTGAAAGTCCGAGAGTATCTTATTTTCATCTGCCCACTGCTAAACCCTAGATAGGAGGACCTTACCCGCCACTTTTTGGGAGGAGTCTATTAAGCTAATCGGTCTATAATTAGCTGGGTCGTCTCTTGAGCCTTTCTTGTGCAGAGGGACCACCTCGGCAGCCATCCAAGAAGCAGGAAGGGGGGCACCTGCCATAGCTGCGTTTAATAGTGATGCAATTAGCGTACCCCATTCGCCTGTGTCCATGCGGAGAAGGTCGCCAGGAAGGCCATCGGGTCCAGCTGCTTTGCGGGGGACTAAGGATTTTATGGCAGTTTCAACCTCTTTCCTGGAGAATAAACTCTCCTCGTAGCTGCCATCACCTCGATGGATCTGTGGTAGTGGAAAATCCATCGAATCTACAGCAGGTGCTGTATACAGTTTTGAAAAGTGTAAATACCACAGATCTTCGGTTATATCACATGTAATGACAGTGTCCAAAGGTCTGTTTTTCTTTCGTAACAAGTCCCAAAAACCTTTTGCATTTTTCTCTGCGCTAGCTACACGAAGTTCCTGCCAGAAGGCATCTTCCCAGTCTCTCCTGGCTGCCTTTAATACAAGTTTATAGGACTTGCGCTTGGTAGCTATTGCTGCTGCATCACCACTCTTTACTGCCAAAATTAGGGCTCTCTTTCCAGCACGGCACGCATAAGAGTACCAGCCTAATTTGCCCTGTCGTTTAACGTGGTTTTTGTTTCCCTTGGTGTTTAGTTTGGCCATGAACAAGTCCCCTATCGATGTCGAAACCTCGCTAAACATAGCTGAAACCTTGTGCGGGCTGGGAGGATGACTTTCCAGAATTTCAGAAGCTGCAGCAATAACGGCTCTGATGCAGGATAGTTTTTCTTCGTCAATAGCCACTTTGTCCCATTTTAAGCGTCTGAGGCAATTTGAGGGGACCACCCCCCCCGATGACCTCTGCTTAGATGCGTCAGGAGCTCCAAGGAGTGAGCCGCTGTCCCGCCACCAATGTAATAAAGATAGTGAAAGTGCATTATGATCACTTTCCGAGGAGGGCAGAACTATCATGTCCTCCATGTACGCCCACAAAGGAAAGTTTAAAAGGATGTAATCTATCCTAGATGAGTGACCCACCCTATTGTACGTATGTGCCCCCTGTAGGTCTGACCGTGTTCTCCCATTGGCTGCTCTCAAGCCATTCTCTAGTGTTAGGGAATTCAATTGGACGATTTTAGAAGTCCATCTTTTGACAATTGGAAGATCAAGGGACGGAACGCCTCTCCTTGAATCTTCGTCATACAGATCCAAGGATTCATCGGCCATCAAGGGCTCAAAAGTACAGTTGAAGTCCCCCATCACCAAAATTAGAGAGTCTCCACGGCACTCCCCCAAGGCTGCTTCCAGAGCCATGAGGGTTGGTGACGAGGCCCTCCCTGAAACCCCTCGTGCATAAATGTTAAAAATCTCCAGCTTCTCAACCTTATTTGGGCATTTTACTGTAAGCCACATCAAATCTGGTGATTTTTGGGGATGATGGAATACTCCCCATCCTAATGATATGTCAACCCAGACTAGGAGACCTCCAAATGGACGTCCTCTTCCTGATACTGGGATACCTGCCGGGACAGAGAAGGTAGCATGTCCTACTCTGTGCCTTGGTTCCACACACCATGTTTCTTGGAATGCGCAGACTGCGTGGGGCTCAATGAGCGCCACCCAATCCGGGATATCCAACTTGTTATTTAGGCCTGCCACATTCCAGCTGATAGCCTTCAGGGTAGGGCGAATCGGGGATCCAGCACATCCAACTATCCCACCCGGGGCCCCCGAGATTTCTACTCCTTCCGTGGGCTCAGTAAACTCAGTCCAACAACCTAAGGAGGAGGGGGTGAGGGAGGAGGGCGTGGGTTGGGACACAGGGGGGTTAACTAATATCGGGGAGACCCTCCCAGCTGTACGTGGTGCAATAACCTTAGGTTTAGGTGGAGGGGCGTTTAACACCACTTGATCGCCAAGTCACCAACCCCATCCCTGGGGTGGGGCCGTTTGGGTCGGCGTCCATGCCCTAGCTCTAACATCCAGGGCTGGGTAATGGGGGTACCATGCGCCTCTACCCCCATCCGGAATAAACTTCTTAAACCCAGATGACGGGGGGGGACGATAAAAGTACCCCAGGTCCCTAGTTTGTATGTCGCAGAAGTTGTAATGCGACTGCTGGCTGCAAATCATACCTGCTGCTCTAGGATCGTTGAAATTAATCAGCACACAGTCCCCAGTTAAATCTTTGTATCTATTGCCAATCCACCCCACACGACGAACATGGGCTATTCTGCCATCAATATGCCCTGGGAGGGGTCTGTTTGCTTTAAGCCAAGAGAGGGTCTTGTGTTTGAGATCGGAGTACACCTCACGAGAACCCTCCTCAAGCTCCGGGACCCCCGTGAGGATTACCACATACGGTTTACACCCAGGGGGGAGGCTAGCATTGGGTGTGTGAGTTTTTGCCCTGCCTGATGATATTTTAGCTTGAGATTTGGCTAAGGGTTTGGGCGCAGCCTGGCTGCCAGAAGTGCGAATGGATGGAGTTATATTTCCATTCGGCGTAGTTGAAGCATTTCCTGCTAGTTTAGCGGTTGACGCTATAGGCGCAGCCTGACTACCAGAAGCGCGAATGGATGGAGTTATATTTCCATTCGGCGTGGTTGGAGCATTTCCTGCTACTTTAGAGGTTGACGCTATGGGCTCAGGATTAGGAGCAAAGTTAACCTTGGGGGCCTTTAGCGCTTGGGTTTCAGGTTTTTTCCTTTGGGGGCCCGAACTGGGTCTAAAGATAGGGGTTTGTGGGGCAGGGCTGGTTCCAGTGTTAGGTTGTGGTGCCTGTGGGGCCTCCCCAAGTACAGGCACATTTTGACGAGACATTGGCTCCGAGGATACTGGGGTAACAACGCCGCTCCTTAACCCTCCGTTGTCTTCGCCCTGCAGATTGGAGTGAAATTTAACCAGTGATTTCACAGCGTAGAAATTATCCAACATTGATTGCTCAAGGGTGGCTAATTTTCGTGTGAGACTGTCGATCTTATCTGCAAGGGGCATCACCACAGACCTAATTATGCTCTCAACATCTAGGGGTGGGGTGGCGATCTCAGTATGCACAGCCTGGGGAACTGAGGTAGTGCTAAGAGACGCTGACGGGCCTGCTATGCCTAGCGGGCGAGCAGGACCCTTGGGTAAAGTAACTCTAGTGTGGATGATAGTAGTTTTAGGGTGTAGGATGTGGTTTGAGAAGGTACCCCCTTTAGGCACATTGTGCCTACTTACTTTACTGTATGGCTTTTGGGAGCCCCCCCTGCGAGGACTAACAGGACGCTTTCTCTTCCTGTGTGCAGCTAGTCCTGGTGCTGGTTTCCCTAGTGGAGTATTTTCTGAAGCCACTACTCGGGAGGTACTAGCTTCAATAGGTGCGGCTATGGGGGGAAGGTTTAGAGCTTCGTTGGGCGTGACAGAAGGACTTTGGTCATTGTTGATCTCACGGTCTAGTTCGTAATTTTGGGCCCCCAGCAAAGGATCAATTGGGTCAGGTAAATTTGGGGGTGTTGAGTCGTGAGCAATGTCTAATGCAACGGTCGTTATCCTATCTAGGCTTGCCCTAATCCGACTCACCCTCTCATCAATGTCCGGAGTGTCAGTTACCACCAATGGTGTAGTTGGTGCATTTACAGGACTAGGGACTAGGGCAAGAGCGCCCAGGGATGAGCGCTTGTGTGGTAGGCCCTCAGAGTCCCGGGAAAGTCTCCGTTCGGTTAGAATTATCTCCTTTTCTACAATGAAGACAGGCCGAGTTATAAATTGGTCCATTGTGCCTATAACTACGTTTCCCGCAGCTTTCCTAGAGTTGGTACCTGAGGCCATGTTCCCGCTGCTCCCGTGATCGTTTAGTTGAGCCAAGAGATGTGGCCCGGCCCGGCCTCTGATGGCCAAAGATGGTCCCGCCCTTGTCCCGGGCTTCTCCCGCGATGCTCCCGTGTGCTCCCGCACAGCGGGGAAGGGGCGTACCTTTGTGGGGGCGTGAAGCGAGGGGTGGGAGGGGCAACAGGTCAGCAGGTGTGCCGGGAAGCAGGGGCTCCTGGTTAGGAGAGTCCCTGCAGCGGCACTGATGGTGCGAGCTGAGTCCCTGCTCCCTCAAGTCCTCCTGTAGGCTGTGAGCAAACGTGCTCCCAACAGCCACACGAGCCCAGAACTGCGACGCGGCACCCGCGGAGCGGGTGCGGCTAGTTGTATCAGGAAACGGCTACAACGGTAACTGCAGCAACAACAGGACAACGCCGGTAAGCCCTCGGCGTGTTTGTGTCCCACTGAAATGAGGAGTTCCACTGCTTTTCACCCTCTGAGCGAGGGGTGGGAGGGGCAACAGGTCAGCAGGTGTGCCGGGAAGCAGGGGCTCCTGGTTAGGAGAGTCCCTGCAGCGGCGCTGATGGTGCGAGCTGAGTCCCTGCTCCCTCAAGTCCTCCTGTAGGCTGTGAGCAAACGTGCTCCCAACAGCCACACGAGCCCAGAACTGCGACGCGGCACCCGCGGAGCGGGTGCGGCTAGTTGTATCAGGAAACGGCTACAACGGTAACTGCAGCAACAACAGGACAACGCCGGTAAGCCCTCGGCGTGTTTGTGTCCCACTGAAATGAGGAGTTCCACTGCTTTTCACCCTCTGAGCGAGGGGTGGGAGGGGCAACAGGTCAGCAGGTGTGCCGGGAAGCAGGGGCTCCTGGTTAGGAGAGTCCCTGCAGCGGCGCTGATGGTGCGAGCTGAGTCCCTGCTCCCTCAAGTCCTCCTGTAGGCTGTGAGCAAACGTGCTCCCAACAGCCACACGAGCCCAGAACTGCGACGCGGCACCCGCGGAGCGGGTGCGGCTAGTTGTATCAGGAAACGGCTACAACGGTAACTGCAGCAACAACAGGACAACGCCGGTAAGCCCTCGGCGTGTTTGTGTCACACTGAAATGAGGAGTTCCACTGCTTTTCACCCTCTGAGCGAGGGGTGGGAGGGGCAACAGGTCAGCAGGTGTGCCGGGAAGCAGGGGCTCCTGGTTAGGAGAGTCCCTGCAGCGGCGCTGATGGTGCGAGCTGAGTCCCTGCTCCCTCAAGTCCTCCTGTAGGCTGTGAGCAAACGTGCTCCCAACAGCCACACGAGCCCAGAACTGCGACGCGGCACCCGCGGAGCGGGTGCGGCTAGTTGTATCAGGAAACGGCTACAACGGTAACTGCAGCAACAACAGGACAACGCCGGTAAGCCCTCGGCGTGTTTGTGTCCCACTGAAATGAGGAGTTCCACTGCTTTTCACCCTCTGAGCGAGGGGTGGGAGGGGCAACAGGTCAGCAGGTGTGCCGGGAAGCAGGGGCTCCTGGTTAGGAGAGTCCCTGCAGTGGCGCTGATGGTGCGAGCTGAGTCCCTGCTCCCTCAAGTCCTCCTGTAGGCTGTGAGCAAACGTGCTCCCAACAGCCACACGAGCCCAGAACTGCGACGCGGCACCCGCGGAGCGGGTGCGGCTAGTTGTATCAGGAAACGGCTACAACGGTAACTGCAGCAACAACAGGACAACGCCGGTAAGCCCTCGGCGTGTTTGTGTCCCTTCTAGTTAGAGTAGAGAGCCAGAAGTAGTGCACATTCCTAGAAATGTTTTTGTCTACATTACAACAAATAATCTACTCTTTCCAATGGTTACTACCAGAGGACCCTGTGTGTCAGCCTTTTCAACCTGCAATGTCTGTGGTACCTGTACTACCACTTCTGACATCTATCACCTTACCACCTACTCCTCTTGATCAACCATCACCCCCCCCCTCACAACTCCAACGGAGCATTCTCGCAGACGATTCTGTAAGCCTCTTATCCAACCAACTTCTGGGAACATGGGTGATGAAGAAGATAGTGCTTATCCTATGTTTCCGATATAGACAATGTAAATGGGTAAATTGCACATGGAGATGATGGAGATATTAATGACAGAGAAACAATGTCACTTCAAAAAAAGATAATAACCCACCTAATCCACAGGATTCATCAGATGATGTTTCCCGGTTTAAAACCTAATGTAATACGGGGCCAAGAAATTCAATCTTACTATGTCATCGTTGGAGCAGCAATGTTTCCATTGTAACTTTAGAGAATAGAACAGCCACGAAAGCCTATAAAAGCTATATTAATTCTGGATTTTGTCTGGTCAGAAGGGCTAAAAGTAATGTAGAAAAGCAAGCCTTTCGATTAATTACACTGGTGGAGGCCCTCCTCAAGGCAATTTCATGGCACATTCTTTCATTTATCCTTTCATTGAAAGCACATGAGATACCTCCACCTTTTGGTAGAAGCCCAACTCTACCATTACAAGACTCTTCCTTATGGACTCAAGTCAGCACTTTTAATGTTTACTAAGTGCTTTGTTCCAGTCATTGCCATCCTCAAGTGAGAGTTCACCAGGTATTCCCATACTTAGATGACTGGCTCATCAAAGCTCCATCAAAGGAAGTTGCAAGGATTTCTACAACGGCCAGCTGCAATCTCTTTCAAAGCTGAGATCACATGCTGAACAAGAAGAAATCATCCTTAGTACCCCACTTGAAAATTCAGTTCCTGGGTTCAATACTAGACACACAGCTGGGGAATGTGTTAACATCTAGGGAGAGAGTGGTAAAAATGCAAGCCAAGGAGTCTGTCAGAGAGCAAACGGGTATGGTCAGACAGTACAAGTCTCAGTTAGGCCTAATGTCAACAAGTGTATGCCTCTTTCCTTTTTGCAGACTTTGGATGATACCTTTTGAATAAGAACTGGAAAATCAATGGAAGCAAATTGAAGGCTCTTGTGATGACACAGTCAATCCATGAGACAACTTTTGTGCTAGAGATTCTCAAAAAATCTAGCAACCGGTCTCTCTTTCCAACCTTTAACAAAAACAATTGTAATGACTACTGACGCGTCCATGAATGGCTAGGAACTCAGCTGGAACCACTGTGAACCTGTGACCTTTGGCCAGATGCAGAAAGAATGCTTCACCTCGATGTGCTGGAGCACTGAGCATTACTATTAGTCCTTCAAGCATTCTTCACAAATATAGCAGGTCAAGCAGCTCCAATCAGGATGGACAACACAGTATGTATGTTCTCTATAGATAAACAAAGGGAAACGCTTCTCAACCTTTCTCAGCAGCAGTTTAATTGCCAAGGGACTGGGCCATTGCTCACAAGATCGACATTGGCATCCAGCACTTGCAGTTCGCCAAAAAGATCAAACAGAGGCACTCATTTGACAACTTTCAGACTGCCATGAGTGGGAACTACACCAGGAACAAGTGGATTTCTTATTCCAACAATGGGGTAAACCCATGATTGGTCTCTTCACCAGATGGAGCAACAAGAAATACCAGCACTTAGGAACGAGCCTTTGGCATCAAGAAGCAATGGGTAATGCCCTTTTGATTAACTTGCCCAAAATCTTTGCTTATACCTTTCCTCTATTTCCCTGATCACCAGGGTGTTTCAGAAGGCGAAGTTGAAATATTGCACCCTGATGACGCTGGAGTGGCCATGCCAACACTGGCACAGCAAACCCGTAAAGTGTCATGTCCAGCCATTTATCTTAAATCAATCCCCAGTGTCCTTTCCAGACATTTCAGAGAGGTACTACATCATGACCCCCAAGTTCACTGAAACTGACAGCATGGCACCTTACCACTTAGAGTTCAGCCATTTGGCTCTACCGCAACACTGTAAAAACATCTTAGCACAGGCAAGTGCTACATCAACTACAAAAACGAACAGCGTGGGGGCGTGGCCAAGATGGCGACCGGGACGGACGTTGCTGAGTGAGGCTCCCAGCCCAAATCCCCCATTTTGACCATCTAATAGCCCTTACCCCCTAAAAGCAACCCCCAGAAACCGAGCACTTGCCGCCCCATGCGCCGAACATCAACTCCCGCCGTCCCTGGGGCTGGCGGGGTCCTGCGACGGCCCTGAACGGACATTCCCTTGCGGAGAGGACCCGGCCCGCCATTTTGCTGGGCGAACCGAGCGGTGGTCGCCGGAGGTAGCTGGGTGCCCTGAGGGTACACGGGGCAGGCCTCGGCTGGCGACTGCTCAGGAGGCGACGCTGATCTAAAGAGGGGTACCCGACCCCCGGGGGCCCGCCTGCCGCCTGGGAGAACTACCGCGAGCGAGGGCCACTGGCGCCGCATCGCCACGAAAATCGAGCCCCTGGCTTTTGGGTCTACCCCTGGTGCCGGCCCCGGCGGAGCGGCCTTCCCCACGGCGGAGAGGCACTAAACGCCTGGAGAACGGAGCGGTGACGGGGACGGGCTCCAGCCGGCTGCTGAATGGGGGCGACGCTGACCTGAGGAGGGTGATCCGGTCCCCCTGAGCCCGCTAGGCCGCCGAGTAGTGTGGCCGCGAGCAAGGAGCACTGACACCGGGCCGCCACGAAAATCGAGCCCCTGGCTTTCGGGCCTCAACCCGGTGCCGGCCCTGATAGTGCAGTATTCCCCACAACGGAAGGATTCTAACAGCCTGACGGACGGAGCAGACAGAGCTGCAGAGCAGTGCAAGGAGACAACTGCCACCGGCCCGGTGAGTGCGAGCTGGCCGGGGCCGGGGGCCCTGCCTGGCGGTCTGCTGTGTGGCACTCGGTCCCCCGGCTGGCGGGCCTGGGCTGTGGCCACGGGGGGACCCACCGGTGACAGGACTCACCCAGCTGCAGTGTTAATGGAGCTGGAGGCGCTGTGCCCCAACACCACCTCCCAACAGTAACTGCTATCTAGGGGTAAGGCCTAGGCACAGACTTGGACTTCGTCGCGGCTGCGACCAGGGGACAGCAGAGGCCGGCAGCGTGCTGCAGGGGCTTGGAACTAGACACACCCGGGGTGCTGCTCCGGGGACAGCACGCGAAGACCCGGGGGCCTTGGTGGAATTGACTGAGTGCCCTGGGACAGGGGAGCGGGGCGCTGTGCCGCGCGGCGCTATACTGACGCCTGCAGGGGGGAGCAGGGAATCTGACCCACATCATCTCCCGATCTCTGACCCGCCGGCTGGTCAGACCCTGACTCTGCTTGGAGGAGAGGGGCGTGGGAGGAACCGACTGGGCGACCGGGGGCACAGGAGTGGGGCACCACTTACCGTTGCACTGTGGACATTGGCACTGGGCACCAGCGCGGAGTGACAAGAGACTCAGCCCACATCGATTCTGACATTTAGGCCCGCGGGCCGGCCCGCCCGGGGCATCATGGCTACGGGGCAGCCCAGAGCGGGGCACACGATCCCGGACATGTTGGGGAAGGGCGCCCTCAAGGGAGAGAAAAGCCCATCACCCTCGGTGCCGCCGAAGGTCACCACAGGACCGGACTGTAGGAGAGTGGGGTCTGCAATCCTATGGTCACCCCAGATTTTTGCTTTTTGCTTCACTGGTTTAGGACTTTCCCTGGCTGTGGGCCTGCTAATCAGACCCACAGCCTAGCTGTTCTCTCTCTAAATTGACATCCATGTACTTTAGGTGCATTTACCAATTGGTACTGGGCCACCTTATAAGTCCCTGTACAGTGTACCTTAGGTACCCAGGGCATAGGTGTACCCAGGGCCTACCAGGGGCTGAAGCATGTATTATGCCACCCCTGGCTGGCCATATAAACAGACACAACTGGCTGGCAAGACCGCTGGGGCAAGGTGGTGTAAACACCCTTTGCTATAGATATAGTATACCTATATCTAACCCTAAAATGGACACATACATTCCCATCAGTCACTCCTATGGCAGGCCTTATCAATCCTGAAGGCAGAGTGCTTGGAATTATGTGAGATGGTGCTCTGGCATGAGCTGAGTCTGTCTGCAGCTTGCGGAACCAAGTCCTTATAGCTGTTCCATGATAAAGCTATACCATATACTCTTAAGTGCTTTATAATCCTCGCGGTTAAATGCTAACTTTGGTATAGCATTATCAAAACATGTCGAGTAAGGTGTCATACGAATTGGAATACTACCCCCTCGCCAATTCTGGCCACAGGGGTAGCATTCCACCCTTCTAGAGGGACACGACATGTATGTAACTGTGAACCCCGTTTAAAGTTAACTCGAGCCTTGGCATCACAAAATGGATGCTGCCACCACAGACACAAGTCTGACCTCCTGCTGCTGGGAGTCCTTCCAGCGAGGGAGGCTTGGACAAAGGGTTTCCTGCCTTGGGAGGTGCTAGCACCACCCCAGACAGGATTTTGTGTATCCCAGGTAGGATAGGCCTGAAAGGAATAAGACATGCCTGGGGCACACAAGGTGTCCTGTGAATACACCGGTTCAAACCAGTTGCTAGGGCATCCCTGCCCCAGCTCTGGCGCGAAACCGTACAAAGGATAGGGGGTGTAACCACCCCCATTCCTGGTCCCACCCAGGGGAGGGACCTAGTCACCAGTACAGCCCCCATTAGCAGGATAAAGGTAGGAGCTGGTCCCTTTTCAAATTAGATTAATCCTGAACTACTCTACAAGAAGAAACTCTAGACTTCGACGTTCTGCTCCACAGAAGACTGAAGAAATCTCCCTTGTGGACAAGGAGTGTCCACCCTGCAACTGCAGGCACCATCAAGCGTCCAGCGGCTTCACTTTGTCGTCTTCCCTTGAGGATCCAGACTTCAGAGCCCGACGAGACCCGGATTCCCAGACCTCTCCGACCTCAACTCACATCTGCAGCACAGCTGATATCCGTGGGTGCGACAAAACACGTGGGACCTGCCATCTTGAGAGAAACTGCACTTCGCTTCCAGCACGACTCCCGAGGTAAACTGGACCAAGTGCTTTGGGGATTGAGAAGCCCCAGCCCCGAGCAGCTCCTGCACCGAAGATCAGCCCTCCAGCTTCCAAGAGATCTGCGTGGGGCCCTTCTGCTTGTTTGCTGCTCGACGCGTTGTCTGGTCACTTGCCGGCTGGCTAGTGACCTCCTAGACGACAAACCTTGAAATCTTCACTGCTGGTCTGGTTGCTCCAAACTGGCCCTTGCTCCCTTCCAAAAGAGGAGCACCCCGGACCCTCCTGGTCCACTCCAGACGCCGTTTCCACTCACCGCGTGGGTTGCCTTTGCCAAGGCCTGTTGACTCCAAATCCGGATCCGACACCGCCGACAGCGAGATTTTGCGTCGGACAGCTCGTGCCTCCATCCTGGTCGTCGAAGACACCTCCTGGTCTACGTGGCTGCAGAGACAAGCGTCCACTCTTCACCTGATCGCAACGACAGCATCTGGTTCCTTCCTGGTTCCACGCCAGTCACTGGCTAGTGACTTTTGAAGTACTGGGTTTTTCAGAACCGGTACTGAACCGGTAACCCAGCGGTGTCAGGGTACACCCTAAGACTTCGCATTCTTCCTGATTAGACCACAGAAACTCAGAGTCTTCTAGGTGAAGTCAAAGATCGAATTTATTGGCTGCAACCAAGTAACAGGTATCCTAGAAGTACAACATGGTGTATATTCTCAGGAGACTGCTCAATCTTACAAAGCCAGTCTTCTCTTTTTATACAAAATATTATGCTTCAGGCAAACATTCTTAGGTTTACAGTTGACCATTCACATATTTTCACTACAAAGAAAAAGCAGAGTCATGATGACAAGCCCACATTTCAGTTTGTTCAGCCCACAATAAATTACCCGGCAAGGCCCAGTATTTTCATCAGATATCGACGGACCCCCAATAAAAACGGGCACCTCCTCCTCGTAAAGCAAGACATATGCAAAGAAACAGGGACAGGTGTGAGCAAGATTAGGCAGGGTGTGTGTGCGATGAAAAGGTTTATTGCATGTTGTGCCTTGATGCTATCTAGCTCGGCCACTGGGAAAGGAACTGGCCGGGCAGGTTCGGCCTGGGGCAATGGTTCCAGCTTGCCCAGGTCGCAGAGAAGTCAACCAAGGTGTACGTGTCCTTTGGAATCATGTTTGGCTTTAATCATTGGCCTATGTGAGGGCAACTCACAAAATGGCTGCCGTACACAAAATGGAAGCCCAGGGTTCAGGTCGAAAATTACGATTTCGAGGTGAAATCGTTACTCGAATATGACGAGAATGCGTGTACATAGTGTACTAGCCATTCTCGGTCTTTTGATACCAAAATCGTCATACTACGACAAAGTTTATTACACGAGTCCAGAATTTTCAGAACCACAAACCCTCCTTTTGCCCTTACATAGGCAATTAACCTATCCTCATGCTAATCTGAGTCCAAGTCTATATTCCTAAACTCATTGAGATGTTGCTGTAACATCATCCTAGTACTTAGCTTGTCTCTTGATACAGGTTTCCTTACACATGATGTAGCACAGAGGCCACATATTGCAGGAGCACACTGCACGCACAGACAGAACAGGAAAAGAATGGCTAAGACCATCCCAATGACCATCAGAATTTTCCATCCCCAGGCGGATATCAGTTCCCAGAACCATCCCATTAACGACCAATCTCCTTTATCCACATGAATAGATTTGGAAATCTTATGCAGTTTGGAGATGGCCTGGTACACTGTTGGAGCGTTATCTGGAATGAAAACACAGCAACTCGATTGGATCAATTTACATACCCCACCTCGGTCTGCAAGTATGACGTCTAATGCGACCCTGTTCTGAAGGGTCATAAGACGATCCGACTGGAGCTCAGCAGTCAAGTTACTAAGGGCACCGGCAGTTTCAACTACGGTGGATTCAACCACCCTTGTCAATTGCCTTATGTTCCTGCTGTTAACCATTGGTCCCCAGAATGGCAGAAAACCCTTTACGAAGTCCCCAAATTCTTTTCCTGCTGTATCTTCTTTACTGAAGACACCTCTAACTAGCCTTGTCTTATGGTAATCTGCCGCAGCTGTGTAGGTGGGAGGCAGTAGGAACGAAACAAAACATGTGCCCGAAAAGTCAGGGGGCAACCATGTATAGGCTCTATCATGGCAGATGAAATAGGTACCCTTAGCTGCTAAAAACGAAGGGGAAGTCTGAGATGCAAAAACATACGTTTCAGTACAGTTCCCTAACTGAGCTCTGGGATTCTTGCCAGTACCTTGCAGACACAGGTGACCCTGATGGGGTACAATCCAAATCGGGGAAGATCTCTTAGCTTGCTGTTTCTCACTTAGAGTAGCTCCATATCCGGTCACGTTCCATCCTATGTATACTAGTGTCTCATCCCTCGGGATAGTCTCGTAGGAAATATCTTCCTTAATCATGTCTACTATACCCTTAACTAGAGCACTATTCTTAGGATTGTCTGTTACAGAACGTAGGGGGTGGACTTCATGTGCGTAGATAAACATTGTTCTGTATGCCCACACAGAACCATTGTGGCTGAATGGCAGGACCAGATAAGGGATACCTTTATCCGTTGTGTGAGGCATAAGACCGCACACCCAACAGTTAGTCGTGTTCATTACTAGTTGGTGTTGGTGCAAAAGCTGAACGAAGGAGTTATTAATAAATTCTAATCTCCTAGTGGATTCATGTTCAGGAAGGGGTTGAAAAGAGTGTGGGGAAACAGTAGAAGGAGGAGGTATGGGCGATGTAGTGGGTGCAAATGTAATTCGAAAAGAGAATAAAACATATCCTATTAAAAATATCATTACACTGAATAACATGAAAATGCACAATATCAAAAAGCTTTTCTTGGTCATCATTTTACATATTCTGCTTTTAAAGTTCATTTCCATGGCTGGTCTCTCCATCTCGAAAAACTCCATCCTCTCTAATATGCTTCTCGCGATGGTTGGGTGTTCTATGCTAAGGAATGCTTCTGTCAGTCCAGGGCAACTCCCTTAGACCAACCAGAACTGTCGACCTAACGTCTCCAGCTGCACCCCAAAGACTTTGGGCAACCGCAACCCCACAGCGGAACCCGGATGGTGGTTCGAAAAACAAAAATAAAAAAGTTTCCCAGATGGGAGAGCTGCACTTTCAAAAATAGCAAAAGAAAAGAAAAATGTGTATTTGTCCATAGTTCTCGGTCTCAAATTATATCGTTGTTTTCCCGGTATTGTCTGATCTTGGAAAAGGAGTTCAGGTTCTGTAGTGTCCAATCGAATTGACGGCGGCACAGCTGCTTGCAAGAGATTGTCACTTTCTTGTTCGGAAATTGTTCCTTTTATACGTGCATCACTGAAAGGTGAAAAACGAGGCACGGATTCAGTCTCTGAGTCAGCGACACCCTCCTGGACCCACCGGTCGTACGGCAGAGGCAAAGGCACCCTCTTGCAGTGTACACCGTGGATCCAGTGCTTCTTCCCTTCCACTCGAACAGCTGATCTTGTTGAGAGAAGGACGAGGTGAGGGCCGGTCCACCGGGGCTGGTCGTTCTTTGTTCGCTGAAAATTTTTCACCAGGATCCAGGGTCGATGTGATGACCTGGAGCTTCAGAGATCTGAGGCAGAGTATCGTGAACCTGTTGGTGTAAAACACGCAATTTAGCCGTCAATTCGTACAAATAGCCAAGCAAAACAGGGTGTTCGATTTCACTAAATTTTGTGGGCCTTGGCACTCCCCATATGTTGGCCGGGCGGCCGAAAACTATCTCATATGGACTAAGTCCCACTCGTGAATGCACAGTCATTCTTGTTGATAGGAGTGCTAAGGGCAGAGCGTCAGGCCATTTAAGACCAGAGCTCGCTTGAATTTTGGCCAATTTTAGCTTTAGCGTGCCATTATAGCATTCTACTAGTCCAGCTGATTGGGGGTGATTTGCAGCGTGGAATTTCTGCAGGATGCCTAGCCCTTCACATACTTTCTTTTCTTCATCACTCGTCCCACAAATTCACTTCCATTGTCACTCCAGACCATTCTCGGCATTCCAAATCTAGGGAAAAACTCTTTCACAAGGGCTTTAGCTGTGGATAAGGCAGTGTTGTCCTTTAGGGGATATGCTTCCACCCATCTTGAAAAGGCACAAACAACAACGAGTACGTATTTCAAATTGTTGCACCTCTCCATGTGGATGAAATCTAGCTGCAAAACCTCGAATGGATACGTTGGAGGCGCAAAATAACCAGCTGGAGTTGGGGTTTCCCTACCAGGGTTGTATTTCAGACACACCATACAATTCTTGACCACATTCTCCGCACACTTAGGAATTCCAGCATTTTTCCATACTGGAGCCAACAACTTACAAATCCCTTTCACGCTGATGTGAGCCATTCCATGGGCCATCGTAACCACTGCAAGCACATACGCATCGGGTAACAACCATCTCTGATGCTCTGACAATTCAATCCAACAACCATTTGCATCCATTTTACCCGTACTTTCTCTCCACACACTCAATTCTTTCTCTGTAGCTTCAGCTTGAATCGATTTCACACTCTCTATCGTGTCTTCACACATTCCAACGTCCCCAATCCATCTTGCAGGGCCTGCAACATACATTCGACTCATCACATTCCTCGCTGTTTCTTTTGCGATTTCGTCAGCAAATGCATTTCCACGACCAACGTCATCAGTCACCTTCTTATGTGCACTGCATTTCACAATCGCAACTTGCAACGGCAAAGTAAGTGACTCAAGAAGCTCATTCACCAACTGACCATGCTGAATCTTGGCTCCATGCGAAGTCAGAAACCCACGTTCTTTCCACAATCGTCCAAAACTGTGAGCCACACCAAATGCATACTGGCTGTCGGTATATATAGTCACTTTCATTCCTTTTGACAACACACATGCTCTCGTAAGTGCAATCAACTCTGCTGCTTGAGCTGAATTATGTGGGATACATGCAGCTTCAACAATCGTATGCAAGGTCGTGACAGCATATGCTGCAGTCGTATCACCATTCGGAAGCTTGAAGCATGAACAATCCACCCATAAGGTACCATCACACTTTACAAGAGGAGTGTCTTTGAGGTCTATTCTACCTTTAGTTTCTTCCTCTGTTCTAAGAAAACAATCATGCTGTTCAGAAGCATCTAACTCTGCTACAATAGGCAACAACGTAGCTGGATTTAGCGTGTTGCACCTTTTTATGTGCACATGACTCGCTAACAGTGTTAACTCGTAACCTGACAATCGAGCACTAGTTAAGTGCTGTGTCTTGGTTCTGTTTAACAACGTGTCCACTGCATGTGGAACCATCACAATCAATGTATTATTCATCACTAAACCAGCAGACTGTCGAATAGAAACAGCTGCTGCTGCTGTGGCTCTTAAACAACTTGGCAATGCTTTAGCTACCGGGTCCAAAGTCGACGAAAAATACGCACATGGACGCTGCTTGTCTCCGAACAACTGTGTCAACACTGACAATGCACAACCTTCTTTCTCATGGACATACAATGTAAAGGGCTTACTGTAGTCGGGGGTACCCAACACAGGAGCCGAACATAATGCATCACGCAATTCAGAAAAACTTTTCTGACACTCTTCAGACCACGGAAGGGGATTCGGTGTATCTTTACAGGTTAATGCCACCAAAGGTTTGGCCAGCAAGGAAAAATTTGGTATCCATTGCCTGCAATATGATGTAATGCCTAGGAAAGCACGCACTTCTCTCTGTGTTCTTGGCACACTCAACTTCGCTATTGCCTGAATTCTTTCTGGGGTCAGTTCCCTTCCCTCCTTCGATAAGAGATGACCTAAGTAGGTCACTTCTTGTCGACAATATTGCAATTTTAAGAGAGACACTTTGTGGTGCAACTCGGACAAATGACGCAACAGTGACAACGTGGCTTCTTTACAGATTTCCTCAGTATCTGCAGCGACAAGTAAATCGTCGACGTACTGGACAAGGGTAGCACCATCAGGTAAAACAATCGTATCAAGCTGTGTTTTTAAGGCTTGACTATATATCGATGGACTTTCACAGTAGCCCTGGGGAGAGCGTTTAAAGCGGAAGCTACGACCTCCTAAACTGAAGCCAAAAATATCCCTACTCTCCTCGGCAATCGGGATGCTGAAGAAAGCATTCTTCAAGTCAATCACCGAAAACCATGTCGCGGAAGCTGGAATCATAGTCAATAGGGCAGTGATATCAGGAACAACTGGAAATTGTGGCACAACTATTTTATTGACCTCTCTAAGATCAATCACGAATCTGTAAACAGGTGGCTGGGAAGGATCAGTACGCTTCAAGACAGGCAGAATAGGACTATTGCAAACGTTGCCTCTTGTCTCTTCAATTACATCTTTTTCAATCAAATCATAAATGATCGCTAGCAACGCTTTCTCACCTTCACTAGAGATTTTGTATTGTGGAATACGTGGCATTTTAACATTGGCTTTCAATGTTACAACATATGGCGGTATTTCCAAAAGACCTACATCATTAGGACCAGTAGCCCAAAGAATATTAGGGAGAGATGACAATTCTGTTGGAAGTTTGTCCTTTGACAAATACATTGAAAAATCACTTTCTTACCCAGTGTAAGTTGTACTCCTGAAGGAGAACAATATAACGTCGCATACAATCTTTTCAACAAGTCCAATCCTAACAAGTTTTCACCACAACCTGTCGTCAGAATAAGGGGTGCTTCGAATTCGCAAGGTCCAAAAGAAAGGGACGTAGGACTAGAAACTGGGTTTCTAACCGGGGCGCCAGAAAAACCTACTGAAACATTCGTTTCGCCAGACAAAGGTGCGCCAGGGAGTTTAGAGTGCATAATAGAACTCTTTGTAGCACCAGTATCCAACAGAAAAGGCTCTGACACACCTGGTGTAATCACCTCAACGTAAGGTCCACTCTGATCTACTGGAACTGAAACAACTCCCTCTCTTTGTCTATGGCTGTCCTAGCAATCATTACCTTCCATATGTTCATCTTCTGTATAGTAGTCATCAGCATAGTACTGAGCTGTCCTACCAGACGCATTATTCTGTTGATCAAACCTATTCATTGAATTTTGAGGCGGAAAGGAACGCGCGTTCTGGGGGAAATTTCCACGTCCTCTACCTCTAGGTGCTTGTGAAATACCTCGACCTCTTGCACTGGAAACACCATTCATGCGCTGTAATAAAGCAGGACAACTACTTTTAAAATGACCCTCCTCTTTACAATATGCACACTGATTAGGGCCTACAGGAAAACGTTGTTGAGGATATTCGGTCCTTTGCGTGTCTCTCTGAAACTGCTGAGGCTGCTGATAGTTACTCTGACCACCACGAGACGGGTACGCCTGCTGTAAAAGGACCTTTGTTTTTAACTCTTTCGTTTTCTTGTCTGCTCTATCTTTCTCATCTTTACCTCTATTTTGGTAGTACTGTGCAGTAGCCAATATCTGTGCTGAAGAGGATACAGCCCACAAACTTTCTGAATCTTTCAATTTCTTACACAACTCGGGAAGCAAATTGTGCACGAACTTGTCAACGAACAACCGTTGACCACCTTCTGTACTCATATCTTGACCACTGTGGTCGATAAATGTTTCTTCAAACCTGGTGAAGAAATCAGACACCGTTTCATCTTTCTTCTGCTTACACGCAGACAATTTATCCCAATTCACACGCATCGCAGGCATTAAGGTTTTCATGTAATTAATGATCCCACCAGGAAGATCTGCTACTAAAGGCTCTGGTTTAGCACCACCAACTTGTCGGGCATCTGCAGCAGCAATAATAGCCCATGAGTCACCTAACTCTTGATCATGATCCGCATGACAAATCTTTCCCCATAAAGGCTGTGGAACAACATTTCCAAACAACATGTCTATGTCGGCTAAATTCATAACGCAAGAGCCTGCAGTCTGTGACAATTCCTTGTAATACCCTGCAGGATTTTTACGGGGATCAGGCAATGTCTGCTTAAGGGCCAATACTTCAGCTCGCTTCCAAGGAACATGTACCCAGACACGCTGAAAATGTGCTGGGACAGCATCAATATTACGACCCTCATCAGCCTGCACTGCTTCCTTCCATACCGGAGGAACTTCTCTCATCGGATACTGTCTCACCTTCTTCTTAACAGAGGAATCAGACTCAAACAATGACCGAGAAACACCCTCACTTATCAACGACAACAACGTCGCAACTGCTTTCTTAACATCTGAACCCACAATTGCGCCTTTTCCAAACTCGAACCGTATATGACATAACTCAGGTGGATTGGGCTCCAAATCATTTTCCTCTAAATCCTCACTCAGGAAAGTACACATTTTCTCAAAAACGTATCTCTGTTTCGGTGCTTCCCACTGATGGAAGACATCCATAACAGACTCTAGCTCATATCTTATCGGGTCCGTAACCCATTTATGTGCCAAATAATTCAGCGTGTCCTTCTCCCTAGAATCAGGCAGTTGGCTACGCAACTGTGTACGCTCTGAGGTGGGGGTCGTGCTTGTTGCCCCAAAGAAAGGATATAGAAGACTAGTGACCGTGCTAGTCACTCTTTGTCGAACAGAGGGAGAATTCGATGAAAAGACAAGCGGAAAAGCAGGGGGAGGCAAGGCAGATGCAGAGGCAGTGTCAGAAGGAATACCAGGAGTGGGAGTCGATATAGTAGTCAAAGTTGTAGGAAGTAAAGGCAAAGCAGATGTCAAAGCCAGTGGCCCTTGAGGAGGCTGCACCGGAAGAGTAGGAACCATCTGGAGAACAGCTGGTGGCTGTGGAGGAGCAGGAGGCAATACAACCAAAGGTTGTGCAACTAAAGGTTGCGGAGGTGCCGTAGCATTTTGCGCATAGGGGAGTGTCGAACTCAACAAATGCGACATTAGGGGATCTTTTTCAAGTTCTTTTGCTGCATCTTGCTGAAGAGGCGGCAAAACCGGATAACATTTATCGATTACCATTTTACGTTGCCTGTGCAACTGTTCGCTTGCCTGTTCTTCTTCGTTATCTTTAAACTGCATAGCAGCTTGCATTATCGAGATACCCCTTTCTCTCTTTTTTTTTCTTCTCTAATTTAATTTCTTTCTGTTTGGCTTCCTTACGCCATAGGCGGAAAGAGTCAAACATCGCCGGCCGGGCTTTCTTCTTAAAGAGTTTAACTTCTAGATTATCTAGGATTTCCGTGTCAAAGCTACCATATTGGGGCCATTTTAAAACACCATCCTTTCTGGTGTATTTGATCCACACTTCATTATATGTGATGGGGCCTACTCCATGTTTCACATACAGTTCATAAGTTGGAGTTCCAATCGGAGGAACCGGACACGAGTCCTCCAATCGGGAATCCCTATTACTACCACAACAAAACAAGTTTCCAAGTCTGCTAAGACCAGGCATCTTCGCTCTCTAGTCTAGCTTCAAACTTCAGAGGATTATCGAATATGATAGTCTCGTGAATACACGAGTCCTTCGGCTTTGGTACTTGCAAGTTCCAAATCAAAGATCCCAAGGGGATACCCAAAACTAAAGACTGGGAGACGCTCCACTTATACTTAACTGAGGTAACGATGACGTCACCAGAAGATTCGTCTATCGTTTCGCTCTACCAAACATCAAGGGTCCAAATCAGGGCGATAGCCAGGGCAGCAGTCCTTCGTAGCCGTCGGGAAGCGGGGAACCTCGCAGCAAAGACTTTCGGACCACGTCGACATGCAGGGGTCGATGAAGTGGTTGGCCTTCCTCCAGAATTTTCACATGAAGCTCCTCACGAACCTCTGGCTTGGACCGGTACCGTTGGTATCGCCCCACGTTGGGCGCCAACTGAAGTACTGGGTTTTTTAGAACCGGTACTGAACCGGTAACCCAGCGGTGTCAGGGTACACCCTAAGACTTCGGATTCTTCCTGATTAGACCACAGAAACTCAGAGTCTTCTAGGTGAAGTCAAAGATCGAATTTATTGGCTGCAACCAAGTAACAGGTATCCTAGAAGTACAACACGGTGTATATTCTCAGGAGACTGCTCAATCTTACAAAGCCAGTCTTCTCTTTTTATACAAAATATTATGCTTCAGGCAAACATTCTTAGGTTTACAGTTGACCATTCACATATTTTCACTACAAAGAAAAAGCAGAGTCATGATGACAAGCCCACATTTCAGTTTGTTCAGCCCACAATAAATTACCCGGCAAGCAAGGCCCAGTATTTTCATCAGATATCGACGGACCCCCAATAAAAACGGGCACCTCCTCCTCGTAAAGCAAGACATATGTAAAGAAACAGGGACAGGTGTGAGCAAGATTAGGCAGGGTGTGTGTGCGATGAAAAGGTTTATGGCATGTTGTGCCTTGATGCTATCTAGCTCGGCCACTGGGAAAGGAACTGGCCGGGCAGGTTCGGCCTGGGGCAATGGTTCCAGCTTGCCCAGGTCGCAGAGAAGTCAACCAAGGTGTACGTGTCCTTTGGAATCATGTTTGGCTTTAATCATTGGCCTATGTGAGGGCAACTCACAAAATGGCTGCCATACACAAAATGGAAGCCCAGGGTTCAGGTCGAAAATTACGATTTCGAGGTGAAATCGTTACTCGAATATGACGAGAATGCTTGTACATAGTGTACTAGCCATTCTCGGTCTTTTGATACCAAAATCGTCATACTACGACAAAGTTTATTACACAAGTCCAGAATTTTCAGAACCACACTTTGAACACTGTCCCCTCTGCTTTCAGGTCCTCTTCTTCCTCGATCCACCCGTGGATCGCACTGGACATCTTCCTCCTGGTCGCCTGCAGCATCTTTTCTTCCAGGCTCCATAGACTTCAATGCAGAAACACGACACGACTTCGCACCTATGCACCCGCAGCCCGTGGGTGAGGTAACAAGAGCATTTCGGTGCTCAAGGGTAGCTTGACTCTCCTAGTGTCCAGATTCACAGTCGTTTTAGTCCTAACCAGTCAGGATTGTCCGTACTTACCTTTTTCTTGAACTGTACTGTCCATAGACGTTGTTACGCATCTCGCGTGTGAGTTCACACTCTGCACACGCGTTCCGTGGGCCTCCTATTACTTACCTAAAGTTAGGGTAGCGATGTCCCAATGATCCTACAGCCTCTGGACAGCTCCATTCCTTCTATCGATTTCCTTATACCATTTACTTAGTATATGGTTTGCCGTGCCCTTAGGGCACCCTTGTAATTTTGTGCAACTTATCGTATTTTTCCTAAGAGATTGTCATGTGCTTAGCCCTCTGATCTCATAAAGAGTTCAGAGGTGTTTGTTATTAATAAATATATTGTTTATTTTCATAACAACCTGTGTGGTGTCCTTTCATCTGGTATTCAAGGGGTTATATTGTGGTAAAACAGCTGGCTTCACATGCCAAAAGAGTTTAGCCTAAGACTGCTTTGTCCATGCTACCATTAGGATAGCTGGTCTATAAGGTTGACTTACAACCAATCACCATAAGGGTTGTTTGGACTGATACAAGGTGATAACTAGAACTAGTGAGCATCATATATCAGGCCAACTTCTCACATTGGTGTGCAGCGGTTGGGATTTGAGCTTGCTGTTGTTTTTACCAAATATCATCTTGAAATATCATTTGAAAGATCACATAAGGTACCATAGGTACATATAACAAGCTTAGAAATACTCTGAGTTCTACTGAACCAGCTGTTGTAGTAGAAAGGGCCTAGCACACCCTGACTACAACTCTTAGCAAGGGATCAGTAGGAAAACCCATAGTGTAGGTAGGTGCATCACCTACACCTCACTAGAAAGCATGTCTACCCATGGAGAGACTTCAGAGACTCCCCTAGTGGTTAGTGACCCTCCACAGGTCCTTTCCAAATTTGCAGCTCTCAGTTTCCAGGAGATGAGACAATTGTGTACCTCCAGGAAATTGAAACAGGGTTCTAACCCTACCACTCCTTTTCTGTTAGGTCTCTTAGAGACATATGATGCTAGAAGGGCTTCTAACCCAGGCCCCTCTAATCCAGATGGGAGCATATCCCCCTTAGAAGGTAATCTTGACTCCAACCCCCCTGAAACAGAGAATGTAGATGAGGAGGAGGAGGAGGAAGAAGAAGAGTCCTCTGGGGATGAGGCAGACAAAGGTCCAGTAGTAGTCAGCAGACTCACCAGGGCCAACTTAAACCTACATGAAGGTGGTACTGGGGGAGCCCCAAGACCACCCTCAAGCAGGCCTAACCTTGGGAATAGACGAGTTAGATCTCGCTCCAGAGGCTCTAACAGATCTATTCACACCCATGTCTCTCAGGCATCTTCTCAGAGAGGTATGACATCCCCTCAGAGAAGAGAGCATGAAGCAAAGATCAGGGAAGTGAATCTGAGGATTGAAAGGGAAGAACTTGCCCTTGCCAAAGAGAAACTTGCCTTTGCCAGAGAGCAACAGTTGAGTGGGGTAGTCCCCACTGGTGGCAGCAATATCCCTAGGGATAGAGAAAGGGGTTTTGATACTAGAAACCTGAGTAAAATAGTGCCCTCCTATAAGACAGGAGATGATATCCACAAGTGGATAACTGCTCTGGAGAGAGCCTGCAAAGTACAGCAGGTACCCCAGAGTCAGTGGGCAGCTATATTGTGGCTCTCATTTGAAGGCAAAGGTAGAGATAAGCTCCTCACTGTTAGAGATGAGGATGCTAATGATTACCAAGTCTTGAAAACTGCACTGATTGATGGGTTTGGCTTAACAACTGAACAGTACAGGTTAATGTTCAGAGACACCCAGAAAACTCAGGCTCAAGATTGGACTGACTTTGTTGATTGTGCCACTAAGGCTTTGGAAGGCTGGTTACTGGGAAGTAAAGTTACTGATTACACAGGATTGTATAATCTTATTACGAGAGAGCAAATCTTAAATAATTGTCAGATCCAGTTGTTGCATCAGCACCTGATTGACTCAGATCTGACCTCTCTCCAAGAATTGGGAAAGAAGGCAGACAGATGGGTCAGAACCAGGGTCAAGCAGCAGAACCAGAACCAGGGTGGTGGCCTGAAGAAAGCAGACCAGAAGGGTAATAATGATAATAAGCAAAATGACCAGAAGTCTTCAACAGGGCCCCAACAATCTAAGGAGGGTGGGTCCCAGAATTCCCAAAAGAAGAAGAATGATGGTCCTAAGAAACCATGGTGCCAATACTGTAAAAGTAAAACTCACTGGTTTAGTGAGTACACCAAGAAAGGCCAAACTCCTACCACTACTGTCCCTAAGACACCTGCACCCCCTAGTACAGTTAGTAGTGGTAGTGTACCTCCCAAGGCTATAGTTGGGTTAACCCTGGGAACTGAGGTGGGTTCTGACTTAGTCAGAATTCCTACTCAGGCAGGTCTTGTTTGTACTGGGGACATGGATATGACCCCTACTGTAAGTCCTAGTACTCTGGGCAAATACAGACAAACGCCTTTAATCAATGGAAAAATGGCTCAGGCCTACAGGGACACGTGTGCCAGTGTCCCTATGGTGACACCAACATTTGTGGACCCTGACCAAATCATGCTAGGTTCAGATTACCTAGTGACCAATACTAGCAATGTCACTACCAATCACAGTATGGCAGTTGTTAATTTCTCCTGGGGAGGGGTAACTGGCCTCAAAAGGGTTGTAGTTAGTTCAGACCTCCCAGTAGATTGTCTTTTGGGCAATGATTTGGAATCCTCACTGTGGTCAGATGTGGAGTACAGGACTCATGTAGAAATGCTAGGTCTCTCCTCACATGTCCTTGCTGTGACCAGGTCACAGGCCAAGAAATACCCAGCTGAACAAGTGCTGGATCCTGGAAGAATCGACCAGACACTACCCAAGAGGAAGAGCAGTAGGGGTAAGTCTGAGCCTTCCCCCCTGCCTCAGGTTGAGGATCAGCCCTCTCAGGAGGCTGACGCAAAGACACCAGAAAGAACTGTCCTAGAAGAGCGTGAACCTGAACAGGTTGAGTTTCTTGGGACAGGGGGACCCTCCAGGGCAGACTTGAGGCAGGCAGAGTTAGACTGTTCCTCCCTTGAACCCCTCAGACAGCAGGCTGCTGCTGAGGCTGCAGGGAATGCTACAGGTGCCCACAAAGTATATTGGGATGATGGACTCCTATACTCTGAGGCAAGAGACCCCAAGCCTGGTACTATAAGGAGGCTGGTCATCCCCTTGTCTCTTAGAGGTTTCCTTCTCACCTTAGCCCATGAGATTCCCCTTGCAGGTCACTTAGGCCAGAACAAGACTTGGGACAGGCTTGCCCCACACTTTCACTGGCCCCATATGTCTGAAGACACTAAAGAGTTTTGTCGCTCACGTGTCACCTGTCAAGCCAGTGGCAAATCAGGTGGCACAACAAAGGCCCCCCTTATACCACTACCTGTGATGGGGGTGCCCTTTGAGAGAGTGAGGATAGACATTGTTGGACCAATGGACCCCCCAACAGCATCTCGGCACAGATTTATACTGGTGGTAGTGGATCATGCCACCAGGTATCCAGAAGCGAATCCCCTTAGGACCACTACAGTTCCTGTTGTGGCCAGGGCCCTGCTTGGAGTTTTCTCCAGAGTGGGGTTTCCTAAGGAGGTTGTCTCTGACAGAGGTGCAAACTTCATGTCAGGATACTTGACTGCAATTTGGAAGGAGTGTGGTGTAAATTACAAATTTACCACACCCTATCACCCACAGTGCAATGGGCTTGTTGAGAGATTCAACAAGACCCTAAAAGGGATGATAAAAGGGTTACCTGAAAAGCTTAGGCGAAGATGGGACATCCTTTTACCCTGCCTCCTGGTTGCTTACAGAGAGGTCCCACAGAAGGGTGTTGGCTACAGCCCTTTTGAGCTTCTGTTTGGGCATCCTGTAAGAGGAAAGATGGGAGTTACCTCTCAAAAATCCTAAACTTGACATAGTGGACAATGTACTTGGTCTCTGCTCCAGAATGGCAGAGTACATGGAGAAGGCATCCAAAAAGCTTGAGGCCAGCCAAGAACTTCAAAAAGCTTGGCATGACCAAAAGGCTGTCCTAACTGTTTATCATGCAGGACAGAAGGTGTGGGTGTTGGAGCCAGTGGCCCCAGCAGCTCTCCAAGACAAATGGTCTGGACCCCATACCATCATTGAGCAAAAGGGAGAGGTCACCTACCTGGTGGACCTTGAAACTCCCAGGAACCCCCACAGGGTGCTTCATGTAAACAGGCTCAAGGCATTTGTCGACAGGGAGGACATGGGCTTGCTCATGGCCACAGATGAGGGGCAGGAGGAAGAGAGTGACCCTCTCCCAGACCTGCTCACTCAGAACCCTGATGATGGGTCAGTAGATGGTGTGGTCTTTTCTGACAGCCTCTCTGAGCATCAACAAAAGGATTGCAAACAGGTTCTTCAATCCTTTAGACAAATGTTCTCACTGACACCCAGTCAGACAAACTGGTGCACCCATGAGGTGGACACTGGTGACAGTCTGCCTGTCAAGAGTAAAATCTGCAGGCAATCTGACCACGTCAGGGACTGCTTAAAGAAAGAAGTTCAAAAGATGTTGGAATTTGGAGTCATTGAACCCTCAGAGAGCCCTTGGGCTAGTCCTGTAGTTCTAGTGCCAAAACCTCACACCCAGGATGGTAAGAGAGAGATGAGGTTTTGTGTAGACTACAGGGGTCTCAATGCTGTCACTAAGACAGATGCCCATCCAATACCTAGGGCAGATGAACTCATAGACAAGTTGGCTTCTGCAACTTTCTTGAGTACATTTGACCTAACAGCTGGTTATTGGCAGATCAGGTTAGCTGAGGATGCCAAGACAGCATTTTCTACCCCAGGAGGTCATTACCAGTTTGTGGTGATGCCCTTTGGTTTGAAAAATGCACCTGCCACTTTTCAAAGGTTGGTGAACCAAGTTCTCACTGGGTTCGATGCCTTTTGTGCAGCATATCTAGATGATATTGCTGTCTTTAGCTCCACCTGGGAGGATCACCTGATCCACCTGAGGAAAGTTTTGGAGGCCCTGCAAAAGGCAGGCCTCACTATCAAGGCCACCAAGTGCCAGATAGGGCATAGTCAGGTTGTGTACCTGGGCCACCTTGTGGGTGGAGGCCAGGTTCAACCCTTGGAGAGCAAGATACAGGCCATAAAGGACTGGGCTCCTTCAACCACCCAGACACAGGTCAGAGCTTTCTTGGGCCTGTCTGGTTACTATAGGAAGTTTGTCAAAAATTATGGGTCCATTGTGACACCACTTAATGACTTGACAAGCAAGAAAATGCCAAAGAAAGTTCAGTGGACAGTTAGCTGTCAGAAGGCATTCGATGACCTGAAGCAGGCCATGTGTACTGCACCTATTCTCAAGAGTCCTGACTACTCCAAAACCTTCATTGTCCAAACAGATGCATCTGAGTTGGGTGTGGGAGCTGTTCTATCTCAACTGAATATTGATGGTCATGACCAGCCCATTGCTTTTATAAGTAGAAGGCTGACCCCTAGAGAGAAACGTTGGTCAGCTATTGAGAGGGAGGCCTTTGCTGTGGGTTGGGCCCTGAAGAAGTTGAGGCCATACTTGTTTGGAACTCACTTCAAGATTCAGACCGACCATAAGCCCCTCTTATGGCTAAATCAAATGAAGGGCGAAAACCCCAAACTTCTTAGGTGGTCCATTTCCCTACAGGGGATGGACTTTACAGTGGAGCACAGACCCAGGGACTGACCATGGCAATGCAGATGGTCTCTCCAGGTATTTCCACTTAGACTTGGAAGACTCACCTGGTCAAGGTTAGTTTAATGTCCCTAAGTTTGGGGGGGGGGGGTTATGTAGGAGAGTGGGGTCTGCAATCCTATGGTCACCCCAGATTTTTGCTTTTTGCTTCACTGGTTTCCGACTTTCCCTGGCTGTGGGCCTGCTAATCAGACCCACAGCCTAGCTGTTCTCTCTCTAAATTGACATCCATGTACTTTTTTTTTTTTTTTTTTTTTTTTAAATTTTATTGGGGTTTTTTTCTGACACACACATTACACAGAATACAAAATACTGAAAACAATTAATGCATATAATAAAACAAAATTACTATCAAGAAAAATCAATATAATACTTAGCATAATCTACGAAACCTAAAGAAGAAAAAAAAAAAAAAAAAAGGGGGGGAAAATGACCGTTAAACAACTTAGTAATACATCAAGCTACATTTGCATTTAACCTTTCCTTCCATCTATGTACTGGTTCCCAAATTTTCCTTCCCCATCTCTTAATCCTTTTACCCTTTTTCCCAAATATACCTTTTTCGAGGTTAAAAGTCCCTAATAGTAAGGCAATCCACTGCTGTTTTCCCGGGGGTAAAGGGTCCAGCCAGACTCTCGCAATCAACAACCTGAGAACTGCCATTGCTACAAATATAAATTCGCTATGTTCACCTTCGCAGTCCCCAACTCCCAACATAATTACTGTAGGCGTTAGAATCACGTTTAGGGCAAGTGTGTGAGCCATAAAAGTCTCAATACCCTTTAGTAAAGGCCTTAATTTGGGACATGTCGCAAATATATGTATACTATCTGCGGCCATAGCATTACATCGCCAGCAACAAGTCCCTGTAGTTGCACCCCATTGTGCTATGCGATCTGGAGTATGATAGAGTTGATACAGCGTTTTGTAGTGTTGCGATTGTAATGGGGCAGAATAAAATACTAACCCTCCTAACTCCAGAGATTTCATGAAAAACTCGCTCGAAGTCCCTAATTTCGCCTCCCATTTGTTGCCAAATCTATCAGTATCGTCCTTCTTTGTCTCAACCAACTGGGCATAGAAATACCTAATGGAGCAGGCCCCACTTTGCGCTATTGCTTCCATAATGTTAATTGTGTTAAATCCACCTGCCCCGCCTTTTTTCTTTGAGAGGAAACTCCTAGTCTGCAAGTATTTGAAGAAGCTGTATCTTGCTATATTAAATTTAGCCATCAGATCTGAGAATTGAACTATGTTACCATCTGAGTTTAGCATATCTCCTATATTTTTAATGCCTTTACTGTTCCAATCTGCCATAATAGTATCCGAAAAAATTAAAGGTGGTAAAGACTTATTCATGTACAAACTAGTATACCTATTAAATCTCCCCAATCCGAGATTTTTTGCGACTGCAGACCATACATTATAGGCTGCGGCCACAGTCTTGAATCGTGTACGTTTGTAGTACGATGAATCTGTACAATTAAAAAAAGCATTTGCGGAGTCTGTGCCCAGAACAATTGCGTAAATCATAGTTGATGCAGCTTTAACTTTCAAATCCCCTTCATTTGCTCCAATTAATCCTTGAATATATTGTAATACCGTTGCCCAATAGTAGCACCTAAAATCAGGAACCCCCCAGCCTCCCCTGTCCCTTGGCAGAGTCATAAACTTATAAGCCCGTCTTGTCTTCCCGTGCGACCAAATAAATCTGTTAAGAATCGACTCTAACTTATTAAACCAAGTGGACTCAAAAAGAAGAGGGATTGTACGAAAAAAATAAAGAAATTTGGGAAGTATGAGCATTTTAATAATATTAGTGCGGCCCACTAACGTAAGCCTAAGATTATTTATCCTTAACAAGTCTGAACTAACTTTCTTTAATAAGGGGGAGATGTTCTGTTCAACTATTGTTCCTAGATTAGACGAAATTTCAACTCCAAGGTAGATTGCTGCAGGGACCACACGTGGATCAACACACTGGGCTGCTGTATTTTTAATAATCTGTGTTTTGGCACTATTAAGCTTGTAGCCAGAGATATTGCCAAAATTTAGGGCTTCTTGTTCTATTTCACCTATTGCCAATTCAGGATCGGGAGTAATTATCGCGACATCATCAGCGTATGCCAATACTTTAATTACTATCTCGTTTGCACACATGGGGGGGATACGGGGATTAGAATCAAGGTTGCGTAAGTACGGATCCATATATAGTGCAAACAAGAGTGGAGAGCTAGGGCAACCTTGCCTTGTACCTCTCTTAATCTGCACTGCCGTTGTTAATTCCTGGTTGATTTTAATTCTAGCTATTGGATCCCTATAAAGCACCTGAATTGCTTTTATAAAGTTGTCGCCGAACCCCATAGTTCTCATTAGCACCCACAGATATTCCCAGCCAACCCTGTCGAAAGCCTTCTCGGCATCTAAAAATAAAGCCGAGAGAGGGGCGCCAGAAACCTCCGTGGCATCGAAACAGGTAATCACGGTCCTGACATGCTCTGTAGTCCCTTTCCCCGGGATAAATCCATGTTGGACTGGGGTAACTAATTTTTCAATAACAGCTGACAGCCTTGTGGCCAGAATTTTTGAATAGAGCTTTACATCAGTATTCATTAAGGCTATCGGTCTATATGACCCCGTGTTTGAGGCGGGTTTACCTTTTTTCAGGATAACTATAATTTCTGTCTCACCCCATGATTTTGGAATTGAGATATCTCTCTGGGCTTGAATGAATATATCCAGTAGCTCTACTCTAACAACTGCTAAAAAGGTTTTATAAAATTCGACCGGCAACAGATCGGGTCCTGCAGCCTTGGAGGATGGGAGATCTGATAAAGCTAGGGACATTTCTTCTAGTGTTATAGGGGCTTCGAGTATGCTATTTTCCTCCGAGCCTAATTTCCCGAGCTGAGTATCTCCTAGATATTCCCTGATTTTATCAGTATCAACCTCGGTCTCTCTGTCATATAGTCCAGTGTAAAACTTACAGAATACATTCCTTATTCCGACAGAGTCAGAGATCAGATTGCCTGAATCATCAACTATATTTTTAATGTCCCCTGCGTTAGCTTTTTGTCTGGATCTGACAGCAAGAATGTGGCCAACCCGCTCGCTAAGCTCACAGGCCTGTTCCTTCTTTGTTAAGTAGCTAGCTACAATCTTCCATGTACTTTAGGTGCATTTACCAATTGGTACTGGGACACCTTATCAGTCCCTGTACAGTGTACCTTAGGTACCCAGGGCATAGGTGTACCCAGGGCCTCCCAGGGGCTGAAGCATGTATTATGCCACCCCTGGCTGGCCATCTAAACAGACACAACTGGCTGGCAAGACAGCTGGGGCAAGGTGGTGTAAACACCCTTTGCTATAGATATAGTATACCAATATCTAACCCTAAAATGGACACATACATTCCTATCAGTCACTCCTATGGCAGGCCTTATCAATCCTGAAGGCAGAGTGCTTGGAATTATGTGAGATGGTGCTCTGGCATGAGCTGAGCCCGTCTGCAGCTTGCGGAACCAAGTCCTAATAGCTGTTCCATGATAACGCTATACCATATACTCTTAAGTGCATTATAATCCTCGCGGTTAAATGCTAACTTTGGTATAGCATTATCAAAACATGTCGAGTAAGGTGTCATACGAATTGGAATACTACCCCCTTGCCAATTCTGGCGACGGGGGTAGCATTCCACCCTTCTAGAGGGACACGACATGTATGTAACTGTGAACCCCGGTTAAAGTTAACTCGAGCCTTGGCATCACAAAATGGATGCTGCCATCACAGACACAAGTCTGACCTACTGCTGCTGGGAGTCCTTCCAGCGAGGGAGGCTTGGACAAAGGGTTCCTGCCTTGGGAGGTGCTAGCACCACCCCAGACAGGATTTTGTGTATTGGGTAGGATAGGCCTGAAAGGAATGAGACATGCCTGGGGCACACAAGGTGTCCTGTGCATACACTGGTTCAAACCAGTTGCTGGGGCATCCCTGCCCCAGCTCTGGCGCGAAACCGGACAAAGGATAGGGGGTGTAACCACCCCCCTTCCTGGTCCCACCCAGGGGAGGAACCTAGTCACCAGTACAGCTCCCTTTAGCAGGATAAAGGTAGGAGCTGGTCCCATTCCAAATTAGATTAATCCTAAACTACTCTACAAGAAGAAACTCTGGACTTCGACGTTCTGCTCCACGGAAGACTGAAGAAATCTCCCTTGTGGACAAGGAGTGTCTACCCTGCAACTGCAGGCACCATCAAGCGTCCAGCGGCTTCACTTTGTCGTCTTCCCTTGAGGATCCAGACTTCAGAGCCCGACGAGACCCGGATTCCCAGACCTCTCCGACCTCAACTCACAGCTGCAGCACAGCTGAGATCCGTGGGTGCGACGAGACACGTGGGACCGACCATCTTGAAAGAAACTGCACTTCGCTTCCAGCACGACTCCCGAGGTAAACTGGACCAAGTGCTTTGGGGATTGAGAAGCCCCAGCCCCGAGCAGCTCCTGCACCGAAAATCAGCCCTCCAGCTTCCACGAGATCTGCGTGGGGCCCTTCTGCTTGTTTGCTGCTCGACGCGTTGTCTGGTCCCTTGCCGGCTGGCTAGTGACCTCCTAGACGACGAACCTTGAAATCTTCACTGCTGGTCTGGTTGCTCCAGACTGGCCCTTGCTCCCTTCCAAAAGAGGAGCACCCCGGACCCTCCTGGTCCACTCCAGACGCCGTTTCCACTCACCGCGTGGGTTGCCTTTGCCAAGGCCTGTTGACTCCAAATCCGGATCCGACACCGCCGACAGCGAGAGCCTGCGTGGGACAGCTCGTGTCTCCATCCTGGTCGTCGAAGACACCTCCTGGTCCACGTGGCTGCAGAGACAAGCGTCCACTCTTCACCTGATCGCGACGACAGCATCTGGTTCCTTCCATTTCCACGCCGGTCACTGGCTAGTGACTTTGAACACTGTCCCCTCTGCTTTCAGGTCCTCTTCTTCCTCGATCCACCCGTGGATCGCACCGGACATTTTCCTCCTGGTCGACTGCAGCATCTTTTCTTCCAGGCTCCATAGACTTCAACGCAGAAACCCGACACGACTTCGCACCTATGCACCCGCAGCCCGTGGGTGAGGTAACAATAGCATTTCGGTGCTCAAGGGTAGCTTGACTCTCCTAGTGTCCAGATTCACAGTCGTTTTAGTCCTAACCAGTCGGGATTGTCCGTACTTACCTTTTTCTTGAACTGTACTGTCCATAGACGTTGTTACGCATCTCGCGTGTGAGTTCACACTCTGCACACGCGTTCCGTGGGCCTACTATTACTTACCTAAAGTTAGGGTAGCATGGTCCCAACGATCCTACAGCCTCTGGACAGCTCCATTCCTTCTATTGATTTCCTTATACCATTTACTTAGTATATGGTTTGCCGTGCCCCTAGGGCACCATTGTAATTTTGTGCAACTTATCGTATTTTTCCTAAGAGATTGTCATGTGCTTAGCCCTCTAATCTCATAAAGAGTTCAGAGGTGTTTGTTATTAATAAATATATTGTTTATTTTCATAACAACCTGTGTGGTGTCCTTTCATCTGGTATTCAAGGGGTTATATTGTGGTAAAACAGCTGGCTTCACATGCCAAAAGAGTTTAGTCTAAGACTGCTTTGTCCATGCTACCTTTAGGATAGCTGTTCTATAAGGTTGACTTACAACCAATCGCCATAAGGGTTGTTTGGTCTGATACAAGGTGAACACTAGAACTAGTGAGCATCATATATTAGGCCAACTTCTCACACGGAAGACGAGGGTGCCACTATCACCAAGTCCTTCTTGGAGACTCTCTTCAACACCCTGAGGGAAGACTTCCAGACACTGAAGCAGGATGTAGCGGGGGAAGTCAGTGAGATGCGCAGAGACGTGGATGGCCTGGGAGAGCGAGTGGCCGCGATGGAAGAGGCCGACCTGTCCAGAGGTGAGGAGGTAGAGCAACTACAGCAGGAAGTGGTGCGCCTCAAGGAGCAGCAGGTAGATCTCCAGGCTCATGCTGAAGACCTTGAAAATCGGTCTCAAAGAAATAACATACGGGTCCGGGGCGTGCCACCTAAAACATAAGGGTCGGATATCACACTCTTCCTGCAGGGCCTCTTCAGGGATGTTTTGGACGAGGGAGAGGACTTCGACGTGCGCATTGACAGGGCGCACAGGGTGGGACTGGCGAGACGCGCGTCGGGCCCCCCACCGGACATCCTAGCATTCCTCCCAGACTACCAGCTGAAGGAACGCAACTTGCTGGCGGCCCGTAGGAAACAGCCCCTCCAGTACCAGGGCCACTCGGTGGCATTGTTCCAGGATCTTTCGGCCATAACTCTGCAGAAGAGGAAGACTTTTAGACCGGTCACGGCCTTCCTGCGGGACAAGGGGGTTCCGTACTCGTGGGGCCACCCATTCCGGATAATCTTTAAATGGAATGGAACCTTACAGCAACTCCGCTCCTTACAGGACACATGTGCAATTTTAGGGATCATCCTTGACGACCATTCCGAGGGGGACGGCGCCGGGACGCAGTCCTCATCCAGGTCTCCATCACGAACTTTGGACGATGGTTGGCAGTGAGTAAAGAACCGGAGGGGGCCCAAGCGGTCCCTGAGACCGGATCCTCAACTGATGGCGCAGGAGCAGGTGGTGGCCATCTAGGAAGTATCCAAGGACACGGCGATGGCGGAATGATCCAGCGGGGCACGTAAGGTGCCCAGAGCACTGGTCTTAGCCACAACTGTGTAGGGGGGTTCATTTGCCTCAGTTTGTGCGGGTCGAGGGGGATGGGGGGGGCCGATGGGGTCGCCATCGCCACGCACTCCACAGGAAGAAGACTCTGTGGGCCTGAACTGTGTTTGGATAGGCCCAGGACTATGGTAAAGTTGGGGTTCCAGTTGATGTTGGGAATGGGGGAGGGAGGGAGGAAGGGGGTGATGGGGAGGGGACCACAGTTGGGGCGAGGGGTTGGTCCTGTGGGGGGGGGGGGGTTGGGGGACAAGGGGAGGTTCGCGGGGGAGCTGTTGGGGTAGAGGATGGGGGTGGGAAGGGGGGAGGGACTCAGTGTGCCGGGGGGTTCTGTGGGACTGCAACGCTCCTTGGCTCGATGTCAGCTCCATCAGGGGAATGTGCTTCTACTGCTTGGGATAGGTGTGAGTCTCTGGGATGGAGTCTAGCTTAAAGGTACTAACCCTTAATGTGAAGGGCTTGAACAACCCGATTAAACGCCGGGCTGTGCTATCCTACTTAGAGAATTCAGGGGCGGACATCTGTCTGTTGCAAGAAACCCATCTCTTACCCAAAGACTGGCAGAGGATGCGCTCCCGCGCCTTCCCCCAGCAGTTTTTTTCCTCACTTCCAACGAAAAAAGCGGGGGTGGCTATTCTGGTCTCCAAGCGTTTCTGCGGCAGCGTAGGCGACAAGATGGGGGAGATTAAGGGTAGACTGCTGGCACACACCTTCCTAGTGGGGGGCCAACGCTTCACGATTGTCTCCCTTTACGCCCCAAACTCAGGGCAGGAAACCTTTCTAAAACAAGCCGTTTCTGAGTCACTTCAATCCCCTGCCTCTCTCCTCCTCATTGGGGGGGACCTCAATTTAGTAATGGACACGAATGTAGACAGGTCGGGTCATCGATACGGGGACACGGGCGCCATGACTGCAGCCGGTAAAGAGTGGTTACATGAGAGGGGCCTGGTAGATCTGTGGAGGGCCATCCACCCCAACGCGTCACACTTCACATTTTACTCCCACATCCACCGCACATATGCCAGGCTAGACCATTACTTGGGCTCTTCTGAGTTGCTCGCCGCTCTCGTTGATGTCAACGTTGTCCTGGCGGCACTGTCCGACCATGACGCAGTGGAGTTAACGATCCGGGTTCCTAAGTCCGCCCGCCCCCCCGGGGCGTGGAGGCTGCGTGAAACCCTCTTGCAGAGGCCGGAGGTTACCAAGCAACTCCACGCATGCATCACTGACTACCTGGTTATTAATGACGTTCCCGGGTTCTCGGTGTCCGCCATTTGGGGAGCCCTGAAGGCGGTGGGTCGGGGCGAACTTATCGCCATTGCAGCGGCTGAGACCAAGGACCGCAAGACGAAGAGGGATGACCTTACTGCTAGGGTCTCTGAACTGGAAAGGGTCCATAGCCGCACCGGAGCCCCGCGGGTCTGGAGACAACTGAAAGCCGCCAGAGCCCAACTGGCCGGCTTAGACACGGACCGCGCAGAGTTTGCTGCGCTGCGCCTTCGACACTCTTATTACACGCGGGGAAACAGAACGGGCCGCTTACTTGCTAGCGCCCTGAAGGCAAAGACTCAACGCTCCAAAATCGCTGGCCTTACGGATGACTCTGGCCTGGAGATCACCGGTGACGCCCAGGTCGCAGAGGCGTTCAAGACGTTCTATGCTATTCTATACAAAGCCGACTCGGTCCCGCCAGAGGAGGTCCGCACTTATTTGGACTCGGCGAAGGTCACAGAGCTGTCTCAGGACAATGCGGACACCCTAGACGCCCCTATCCGCTTGAATTAAGTACTCGCCAGTATCTCTCGCCTTCGTCCTCTTAAATCCCCGGGACCTGATGGCTTTTCAGCCGAGTTCTACAAAATTTTCGGCCAGCTGCTAGCGCCGGTTCTCACCCGGCTTTTCAATTCCTTTGAAGGTCCGAGCTCCATTCCCTCGGACATGCTAGCTGCTGAGATAGTGGTGCTACCCAAGCCGGGCAAAAAACCCACATGCTGCTCGGCGTTTCGGCCTATATCCCTACTTAACCTGGATTTTAAAATCTTCATGGGGGTCCTAGCGGCGCGCCTTGGTCCATGCTTGCCCGGAATTCTGGAACCCGACCAGTCGGGCTTTGTACCGAATCGCCAATGCAGCGATAACACTAAACGACTACTTCATCTGATTGACAAGGCGCACTTCCAACATTCGGACTCGGTGCTACTAGCGGTCGACGCGGAGAAGGCGTTCGACTGGGTTGACTGGACTTGCCTTCAACAGGTCCCACAGCGCTTCTGGATAGGGGACCGCTTTCAGGCCTGGGTTGCGAGCTGTTACCACCGCCCCCAAGCTCGGGTCCGCATGGGCGGCCTCCGCTCGGATCCTTTTGAGATTCAGCGAGGAACAAGGCAGGGGTGCCCACTCTCGCCCATCCTGTTTGCCCTATATGTAGAACCCCTTGAGCAAAGAATCCGTGACAACTCTGCCATCCAAGGCATGTCCGTCGACCAAGAACCCCATGTGATCGGCCTCTATGCCGACGACATCATCGCTGCCCTGGATCGCCCAGGCAGCTCGGTCCCCACCTTCCTGTCAGAGTTGGACTCGTTTGGCGCTGTCTCCGGGTTCAAAATCAGCAGAGGAAAATCCCTCATTCTGCCTCTGGGCAGCAACGCCCAGACACAGGCAACCCCACCTGTTTAGGGGGGAGGATTATCTTCGACCTCACGCCTTCCATACTTGGGGGTGACACTTACCGCATCCACGGAGTCTACCCTGACTCTCATTTACGCGACCCTTTCCTCTCAAATCCGGTCAGATCTTGCACGCTGGTCCAAGCAGCTCCTCTCCCTTCTGGGACGAGTCGCGGCGGTGAAAATGTCAGCCCTGCCTAAAATTCTGTACATCTTCCAGACCCTTCCGGTGCTCCCGCCGGCTGGCACAATCGCGTCGCTACAGGCTGCTTTCCACCACTTCATCTGGGAGGGCAAACTGGCCCGCCTACACAAACGACTAGCATATAGAAGCACGGACGAAGGGGGCCTCGGGGTCCCCAACCTCTTCCAATATTTTCAGGCTGCACAGCTTCGATATCTGGTGGAGTGGTTCAGGCCAGAGTCCGAGAAACGCTGGTTGTTCCAGGACAGAGCAATGGCCCGGACATCTCTCTGGAAAGTCCCGTTCCTGCCCAGACAACACAGGCCGCGTTACCTCCAGCGGTCTCCCATTACTCGCACCGTTTTACAAGTCTGGAACACGGTGGCAATCAAAAGAGGGCTCACCACCTTCCCCTCTCCGCTTACTCCTGTCCTGGACAATCCGGACTTCCCGCCGGGTAATGCCCCTCGTACATTCCCGCAGTGGCGCGGCATCAGCCGCCTCTCCACTGGCCACTTCTTCGATCTGCAGGGTTTCCTTACCCTACCGGATATCATCCGGGGTTATGATGTTGTCGCCCCCCATCTATTTCAGTACTTCCAGCTTAGACACTGGCTCACACATACGGACGTGGTCACCCTGGTTGGAAGGCCCATGACGACCTTCGAGAAATGGCTTGTGACAAAGGAGACCGTCAGACATCTTATCACTGAGATTTAATAAATGCTTACGCCCCCCGCCCCTTTCGGCAAGACGGCAGGTCAAAAGCGGTGGGAGACAGAACTAGGAAGGGCCTTGTCACCTAAAGAATGGAGCTTTGTATACTATAGAGCCTCACACACCACTCGCAACACCGCAGGTAGAGAGGCGGCGACAAAATTAGCTATATACTGGCACCTTACCCCAGTCCGACTCAACAAAGGTAATCCCACGTGCAGCGCGCTATGCTGGAGGGGATGCGGAGACAGGGGCACCTTAACTCACCTTCTCTGGGAGTGCCGAGAAGTCCAGGATTACTGGAAGGCGGTCCTAGATGATATTGATCTTACCTTTGATACTGAAATCCCTAGATTCCCAGCTTATACCATTTTAGGCTTACCTAACGCACTCACTTTCCCCCTAAAATCTCCCAGAGGCCGCCAGATGGGGATCTCTATGCAAGCCGCTACACAACACATTTTGTCCCTCTGGGGTTCCAACACAAGGCCCACTCATACGGGTTGGTTGCACAAAATATGGTTCATGGGAATGGAACGCATCCACGCCACGCTTACGCACTCCACGGCCGCCTACCAGAAGGTTTGGCTCCCACTGCTTTCCCTTCTATCCAAAGAATTCAACGAGGTCACATGCCCTAAATACCTTCGCATATTACGTCTCACAGCTACCACACCTGACCCATAGAGCCCGGTCGGGTGACTGCACTATCTGCTATCTGATGGTGGCTATGTTTGTTTCACTGGTTTGGCACACTGAGTGGGGTGGGAAACGGGAGGGGGGGTGGGAGTTTGGGTGGGAGTTTTGGTTCTGGTTTTCATTTATGCAATCTCATCGCCTCGCTATAAGGGACATCTGCAACTCAAGCACCGACTCTTTGCCATGTCCGATACAATCGGCCATCTATTTGCTTCACGGACTCTATGTGCCTATTTGCCTTGGTGGTCTCTTCTGCCTGTTGTGCCTCTTTCATGCTGTAATGTTTCTCACTGCTTTTGAAAACAATAAAACAAATTTAACACTAAAAACGAACAGCGCCAAGTGGAAATGTTTCCCTGTCTGGTGCATGAGCAAGGTCTTTTATCCACTTTAAATACAAAATCATCAAACACTCCCATACTTATTAGATCTGGTCAAGAGTAGACTCAAATATTTTTTAGTCATAGTTCAGCTGACTGTGATATCAAGATTTAGGAGAAGAGATCTACCATCATATTTTCTGTTCTCCCAACAGATCATACAGCACTATATGAAGGGTTTTTTCTGGACATTCCCACCTCTATGATGCCTTCCCACTCATTGAGAGCTCATTAATGTCATCAACCAATTAATGCAACCCCCCCTTTGAACCAATACTCAAGGCGCATCTAAAATTAATCTCATGGAGGACCGCGCTTCTGCTAACATTACCATCAGCAAGAAGAGATGGGGAAATCCAAGAATTCACCATCAAGCAACCTTTCCTCTGGTTCACTAAAGACAGTCATCCTAAGAATCCATCCCAACTTTATACCCAAGGTTCCTCCTGACTGATTTGAACGAACCAGTCATTCTACGATCTTTCTTTACAAGCCTATTGATGCCAGCAGAAAGATCATTACATTCATTGAACTTTGATAGATGCCACAGGTTCTAGATTGAAAAAACAAAGGATATACACTCATCAGTTCAACCTTTTGTGTCTTTTGGACAGCCAAGAAAAGATTGCCCCATCCAATCAGTGTGAGCATGTTGCCTCTCAGCCTACATTGTCTTCTATCATATCAATGCAAACTGTCCACTCCATGTGAAAGCAAATTCCACCAGTAGCAAGTGTCCACAAAGCATTACTGTCCCGACATAGTACACAACAACAGGACTAGCAATCATCAGAAAACTGTTTACGCAAATGTGAGCCTGCTTCCCATTTTTATTGAGTATTTTAATGTATACTGCCTGCAATTCTGATTGAAGCATGTGAATATATGAAAGATCAAATGTTGGAGAAGAAAATAGTTGCTCTCCTATAACTCCAGTTTTCCAACATTGGAATCTTCCATACATTCACATGGGACCCTCCCTCCTCCATGGTCAGAGGTTCATTCCTTATTAACGCGTCTGACACTTATGCTTTGAAATCTGAGTTTTGTTGGCCTCTAGTGGGTGTAGGAGAGCTGTTGATTCTGCCTCATTGGCTGAAGTTCAGATTGCTTACAAAGAGGAGGATGTGTTACTAAACAAACATTGTTATTTATGCCTATAGCCATTTAACATTTTATTGCTATTTAATTGAAGCAGGGATTCCCAGTCTGACAACAAGCCATGATTGAAGCATGTGAATCTATGAAAGATTCCAGTGTTTGAGGGCTGGAAGTGAGCAACTAATTTCTACCCCATATCTCAGCCGGCTACTGTTTAATCTGTTAGAGTTATAGTTATAGTTTGGTTACCCCTGATGTTATCATAATGTTAACAATAGACAAGATCATGGGGGAAGTATAATGCTGATGCATGTGCATGGTAGCTACAGCTGATCTGTGGAGGTGCAGGTGGTTACTATTATTATTTATTTATAATTATAAATGAGGAAAAAAGCATAGGCTTGAGCAACAAACCATGATGATATGTAGTAGTACATACAACAAAATAGCATGCAACAAGAATTTTTGGCTTCTATTATATATGTATTGAATGCTTGCTGTTCATGTCTGTAACATACATTTTGAAAAACATTGCTAAAGAGCTATTTTGAAAAAAGAGATTGTTAGTTTACAACATGTAGGCTACTAAATTAAACAAAAATGGTCTGCAGCTCCCATTTTACACTGGTATTTGCATGCACTTAGTGAATGTATAAAGGATCTTCTCATGAAATGCATTTGTGTTCTTATGACTGAAAACCTAATGTGTCAACAGGAAGGAATACTATCAATTTCAGAACCTTCACCAAATAGAGACAAAGTGGTATATTGCAGTAAATATACTATAAACCTTTCTCTAGGTATACAAAGTGATCTAAAGCAGCATAGAGTAACCTGAGCATTAGTATGCTGCTTGGAAAGTAAAAGGCACACAACTCTGCTACAGTCTTTTTGTAGCTGAAATAGGCATTTTCCTTCACTGAGAGCAGAAGCAGTCAACAATCAAATCTCGTAAAACTCTACTAACATGGCTGGATAAAAAGGATTGGGCAAGCAGATTGGTGCCGGAGCTCCATGGACAAGGCGGTAGATCCATCACGGACCGACTAGACATAGTGGATCTGTTTGCGGTCCATTTCGATACAGTCTACTCTTCGGTGGCTTCTTATTCTAAAGATGATTCTTGCAGACATAGTACTACCCAGACTGTCCATAGATGACCATGAGTTCATGGAGAGTAACTTGTCTAACGATGAAATAGCGGCAGCGATCAGGTCCCTTACATCTGGCAAGGCCTCTGGCCCGAATGGGTTGCCTATCGAACTTTACAAACTTAAACCAGACAGATTGGCCCCATACCTAAAGGCTATGCATGAGGGCTCTAGAGACACGGGGCTCCTACCTCTAGACCAAAGGACAGCCACTATTGTGACTATTCATAAGAAGGGGAAACCTAAAACCGATTGCAAATCACATAGACCGATTTCCCTATTAAACTCAGAACCCAAGTTTCTGGCCAAACTCCTTGCCAACCAACTCTTAACAGTGGTTAAGACCCTAGTTCATCCAGATCAGTCCGGGTTTATCCCGCATCGCAACACTGCGCTTAACTTGCGCAGGGTGCAAGGGGTGTTGGGTAGGGCGGCCTCTCTCCTGGAGCCGGCAATCATAGTCTCCTTAGATGCCGCCATAGCCTTTGACACCGTCGAATGGCCTTATTTCTGGGCGGTGTTGGAGAAAATGGGATTTGGCCCGAAATATATACAAAGGGTGCAGCTACTACATTCTAAACCCCTGGCCTAGGTCGTGGTCAACAATAAAAAATCAGCCACCTTTGAGCTGGGAAGAGGGACCCGGCAGGGATGCCCCCTGTCCCCTCTTTTGTTTGCTTTGGCACTGGAGCCCTTGGCGGCTTGGGTACGCAAAGACCTGATGATTCGGGGCATGCGATTGTCACCGGAATGGGAGGACCGTATCTCCCTTTGCGCTGACGATATCTTCCTTTATTTCACCTACCCGAGACGATCCCTGATTGTGGTCTTAGATATCCTCACAATCTTTGGTAGATACTCCGGCTACTCCATAAACTGGAGCAAGTCCCTTTTGTTTGTAGTGGCAGGGGAGCCGCCGATCCCGCCGCGGGACTGTCCTATACAGATAAGCAAAGATGGATTTACATATCTGGGAATCTTTCTCTCCCTGGACTCCTCCCTCCGCTATACCCATAACCTGCACCCCCCTTGCTCAGATTACGTAAAGATATAGACAGATGGAAATCGCCCCCCCCCCTTTCCCTGTTAGGGAAGGCGGCCCTTTTTAAAATGATGTGTCTTCCCAGGTTCTTGTATGCCCTGCAAAGTTCTTTAGACCCTATACCTGCATCCTACTTTAAAGAAGTGGAGGGCCTCCACTTCTTCTGTGCAAGACAGCTCTTTGCCCTTAAATCAATATCGCATTGCTCGCATTGCTCCTGTAATAACTTGTGCCTGATTCCTGAATCGATTTTATCGTAGCGCTATACTGTTAGACTGCACATTAATTAATTCACTGTTGTGCATTGCTGCCTTTGCCTGCTCACCTATTTGTGCCTAATTGTGCCGGTGCCACTGACCATTTCATTGCCATTATCATACTTGTGCCCCAATCTCGTCCTGCTTGGCTCTTGGCTTGCTGCCATTTTGTTGTTTGTTGTTGTGCCTCCCAGCCCGGCCCTCCACCCCGCTCCCGCCTCCCAGCTGCTCCTCCCTCGCCCCACCCCCCTCCACTATCCACTTATGACAGATGTTTTAGCGCGCAGCGGACGTGCCCCATGCGCGCCGAAGGTGCGCCAAAGGTAAGCCCGTCTACGCCCGTCCGCGCCTGGACCGCGCCCAGCGCCAGACCCCCTGGTCCCCGTAAAACCCACTCCGCCCGCATAACGTACGACGCCGCCACCCTCTCAGCACTCAACCCCGGCCGTCCCCAAGACTGCTACCAAGCCGCCCCAGGGCACACCCATGGACCCTTCACCTGCCACTCCTGCAAGTTCGACTGCATCAGGACCCACACCAACTCCACAGACTCCAAACAGAGCTCCGACACGAACCACCTGAAGTGCATCCTACTCAACACCCGCTCGGTTCACAGACACGCCATTGAACTTTGGAACCTACTCGACACCACATCGCCGGACGTCGCCTTCCTTATAGAAACCTGGATGAACGCCTCATCAGCTCCCGACATCGCCATAGCCATCCCGGACGGATACAAGATCATCCGAAAGGACCGCACCATCCAAACAGGATGAGGCATCGCCATCGTCCATAAGAACTCCATCCGCATCACGACCCGTTCAGACGATAACCTCGCAGCCGCCGAACACCTTCACTTCCAGATCCACACCGACCCCAATACCACACTCAGAGGCACCCTCATCTACAGACCACCAGGACCCCGCACACAATTCAGCGAAGACATCACTGACTTCATCAGTCCACACGCCCTCCCCTCCGAGGACTACATTCTACTGGGAGACCTCAACTTCCACCTGGAAAAGAAAAACGACAGCAACACCACCACCCTTCTGGACAACCTGGCTAACCTCGGACTCAAACAACTTGTTGATACCCCCACCCACTATGCCGGACACACGCTCGACCCAATCTTCACCTCCAGCAAGCACATCTCCTTCAACCACACCACAACTCTCCACTGGACGGACCACAGCTGCGTTCACTTCAACTACAAAAAGACCACGACCCACAACCTCCCACAACCAATCCCCCGAAGAAACTGGAACAAAACTACCACCGACCAGCTCTTCACTTCGCTTCACCAAAACCCTCCTGCCAAATCATCGGACCCAAACCAAGCAGCCACCAACCTCACACAATGGATCACCCTCAGCGCCGACGAACTAGCACCCTTGAAAAAACATCATATCAAGCATGGTAGCAAAAAAGCCCCCTGGTTCAACGATGACCTTAAGAAATCCAAGAAGCTATGTCGCACCCTCGAGAAAGCCTGGAGAAAAAACCCAACCACTGACAACCTGACCACCTTCAAGAACGCCATTCGCACACACCACCAACTGATCCGATCCACCAAGAAATCAGCATTCAAGGATCGACTTGACAACAACGCCCACAACAGCAAGGAACTATTCAACATCATCAAAGAATTTACCAACCCCACCGCCGGCACCAACGACATCACTCCCTCCCAAGACCTCTGCGACTCCCTAGCCTCTTTCTTCCACAACAAAATCGCCGACATACATAACAGCTTTGAAAACCAGTCCGGAGACCAGTCCACCCCACCCGCCTTCAAACCAAAACCCTCTTCTAACAACCTTTGCGCCTGGAACCCAATCACCACTGAAGACACCATCCGCCTGATGAACTCCATCCACTCAGGATCGCCAACCGACCCATGTCCACACCACATTTTCAACAAAGCAGACTCCATCATCGCACCCCATCTCCGAGACGTCATCAACTGCTCCCTCAAATCCGCTACCTTCCCGGAAAGCTGGAAACATGCAGAACTCAGCGCCCTTCTGAAGAAACCCACAGCAGACCCCACTGAACTTAAGAACTACCGCCCCATCTCGCTCCTCCCATTCCCTGCCAAAGTTATTGAGAAAGCCGTCAACAGTCAGCTCGCCGCCTTCCTCGAATCCAACAAATCCCTCGACCCCTCACAGTCCGGCTTCCGAGCCAAACACAGCACCGAAACCGCCCTCATCGCAGCAACAGACGACATTCGAACACTACTGGACAACGGAGAAACAGTTGCCCTCATCCTACTTGACCTCTCCGCAGCCTTCAACACAGTCTGTCATAGCACCCTCATACAACGCCTCAGCAACATTGGAATACAAGGAAAAGCATTGGACTGGATCATCTCGTTCCTTGCCGGAAGAACCCAGAGAGTCCGCCTCCCCCTTTCAGATCGGATGCCACTGAAGTCATCTGCGGCGTACCACAAGGATCTTCACTCAGTCCCACCCTCTTTAACGTATACATGAGTCCCCTCGCTTCCATCGCGCGCCAACACAACCTCAACATCATCTCCTACGCAGACGACACCCAGCTGATCCTCTCCCTCACCAAAGACCCAAACACCGCCAAAACCAACTTACACGAAGGAATAAAAGATGTAGCCGAGTGGATGAAGAACAGCCGTTTAAAACTGAACTCTGACAAAACGGAAGTCCTCATCTTAGGCTCATCCCCCTCTGCTTGGGACGACTCATGGTGGCCACCGGCCCTGGGAGCAGCACCCATACCAACGGACCATGCACGTAACCTGGGCTTCATCTTGGACTCCTCCCTCTCGATGACCAGACAAGTCAACGCCGTCTCATCATCATGCTTCAACATCCTTCGCATGCTCAAAAAAATATTCCGTTGGATCCCCACCGAAACAAGAAAAACGGTCACCCACGCACTGGTCACAAGCCGACTGGATTACGGAAACACCCTCTACGCCGGAATCACAGCCAAACTACAGAAAAAACTCCAACGCATCCAAAACGCATCAGCCAGACTCATCCTTGACATCCCCCGCCAAGCTCACATTTCCGGTCACCTGAAAGACCTCCACTGGCTCCCCGTCAACAAGAGGACAACTTTCCGACTCCTCACCCACGCACACAAAGCCCTCTACGACCTAGGACCCGAATGCCTCAACACACGCCTGTCCTTTTACACCCCCACCCGGCAACTACGATCGTCCAATCAAGCCCTCGCCGCAATTCCACACATCCATAGATCCACCATGGAGGGAAGATCCTTCTCCTACTTAGCGGCCAAAACCTGGAATTCTCGTCCCACCCACCTCCGCCTTACACAGAACCACCTCTCCTTCAGAAAGCAACTAAAAACATGGATATCGGTAAGTAAAATACCCCGCCCTCCCTAAAGCGCCTTGAGACCCTCTGGGTGAGTAGTGCGCTATACAAATTTTGAACTTGAACATGAACTCCTGCGTGATCTACTATGGAATGGCAAGCCACGAATCGCTCTCGTAAGCTTTCCCAGAACTGGTACGACAGAGGCATTAGCCTCCCAAATATCAAACTGTACTATTGGGTGGCCCACCTCTCCTCCGTCAACCACTGCATTTACGACCCACCCGGAAATCCGGGTTACAGTATGGATAGATGGCTCCTCTCTGGGGGGAATTTCAACAGAGTCCTCTACTCTAAGCCCCAGGGTTCTACAATTACAGGCCCCACCAAACATACTGTACATGTCTGGCACACTGCCACTAGGTGCCTTGGTTGGGGGCGGAGGCTTACACTTGTGACGCCATTATGGGATTCCTAACAGTTGGGTAATTTGTGGTGGAGTAAGGGATTCAACAAGTGGGATCTCGTAGGCATTTCTCGTATTTGTGATCTGTGGGGAAAATTGGACATTAAGACATTCGCTGAGTTGCAGCAACAATTCAAATTGGCTGATTCAGAGCTTTTCAGTTATACACAAGTCAGACACGCACCCCGCACACATCTACAACCAGGGGCCATGCCACCTGAATCCTCTCCGTTAGAGGATAGAGTATTGGACGGCCATATCCCTGACAGCACCATTTCCTTAATATACAAAAAATTGGTTAACAACCTGTCAGGTCCCATCCGGGCCCTTCATGAGAAATGGTCAAGGGACGGCATTGAGATGGATGATGAGGAGTGGCAGGAGGCTATCTCCTCGCACAGGGTAGTGGCAATACGAGCTCATCTCTGACTTGTCCAACTAAAGCTCCTACACAAGGTATACGTGATGGGGCCTCAATTGGTGTGGACGGGGAGGGCAGACGGGGGAGATTGCAGACGAGGATGTGGCCAATTGGGTACCTTTATTCATATAGTTTGGGAATGCGCACTGATCCAACCATACTGGCGTAACATTCACAATATTATTAACACTGTTCTATCCATACACCTTCGTATGGAGGCTTGCAGGTGTTTACTGAATATCTGGGAGCCAACAGATTTGAACGTTTGTTTGACACAATGGGTAACTTTGGGACTAATGCTCGCCAAGAGAAACATTGCCCAGCGATGGGTAGCGCTGCTTCCTACTACGGTGGGGGATTGGGAAAGATACTTGGATTGGACAATGTTTCGGGAAAAGACAGTATATGTGGCCGGTGGATGTCCCAAGAAATGGACCTGTGTTTGGAGATCGTGGAATTCCTACCGAGGAGATATATGTCAGCCTCCCTTTGTCTACAGTATTGATGATCCCTCTTCACCCTAGACCTTCCAAAATATATTTTGTACAATGTGTATTACCCACTGTTCCCACGAAGCATGATGTACTACTTCCTTCGAAATGTGAATGTAATGCTGATGTCTGTTTATCAATAAAAAGTTTTAAAAAAAACAATCTCGTAAAACTGTTCTGTGCTTGACACAAATGGACGCTTTGGTGGGTTAGTGAGTGACCATTAAACTTTGAGGAACAAACAAAGTGCTGAATACAAAGGAATTCATTGTTCTCTATTTAAACTGTTGTAACATATATCATGTAGGTCTGTTTTTAACTGGGGGGTACAGAATATCTGGTAGGATGTTATAGTTGCTTGTGCCTTTATTTTAAGTAATCTGAATATATGGTTCTTAACCCTTTGACTTCTCTGAACCCCCAATGAATCACTACGGGAAGCTGGGGAAGAAAAGCATTTCTACAATTTGAACCTCGAAACAGTACACAAAAATATAGAAACAATTCTACATCAAACAAATTACAGCATATTGTATTTATTTCATGAACAAGAAATTGGAGGAGCTTTTCAATATTTAGTTTTATTTCTAAAGGATTAAGTGAAATGCTAGACTTTAGCACAGTGTTTAGTCTTTTTGCTCTTAATTTATGCTCTCTTTTTGTCGGTGCGTACCAGTGCTTCATTTGAGGACACCATTCATCCATACTATATTACTTTTAAATTACTTGCACTGCTCCCATGCATCAAGCTAAGTATAACAACTTAAATGTTAGCCCCTAATTTTAAATTCCTTGATATTTACAGAGTTTTAAAATTTGCAATCTTACGTTTTGCTTTTTTATGTATACTTTACTAATCTGCTAAAATTATTTCGAAAGAGATGCAGATCCCCTTAGTAGATATTGCGGACCCTAAGCAATTTGAAGACCCGAGTTAAGAACCACTGCACTGGAAGATTATGCTTTTCTTAGTTGTAACTACAGTTATCTAGCATTTATATTGTTAATATTTGATCAAGCAACTATCCTTCCTCTTCAGTAAGTCAATATATATTGTAGCCGCTTGTGTGCTTGAAATATGAAGATTGCCTCAGAAAATGCCCCACCCAATCGGTTTAGTCACCAAATGCTTATTTTTTGTAAGCTTCTTATAAACATGCTATCTTTCAGATAAATAGTTGATCTTGAGCGAGGAATCCCTACACGGTCCAAACTAAGATAATTCACTGTTGTCAATTGCATTTACCAAATTCTATTGTAAATCATTATGTTTATTGTGTGGTGACTACCATAAAACATACAACACAACAAAGGAGCAAATATATTGAATTCATGCCATAAACATGACCATAAAATCAGAATAAAATACATCATTTAATATAAATCCCTTAAAATTCTAGTTTACTCTGCCAGCCAACTCTGGCATCTTACTCAAATGTGTAGTTCACATAATAACCTTGATCTAATACACAAAATTTTAAATCAAATTAAAATGCATTATTTTACTATAGTTCAATTAAAGTGCTTTATAACTCTTCTGGGCCACTCAGGATCTTCTCAGGCACCATGCAGAATACAAAGCTTTTGCTAAACCAAAGACTAGAACAACTTTAGCATCCAATTTAAAAACCTTTAATACTATACAGTGTTGTCTTCTGCCCTGATTGAGGCCAATTAACACAAGCTATACTTTCTTAAGATCATGATATACTGTGCAAAAAAATTAAAAGTGTGCTTCTGTTTCTGGTGCAAGCATACATAAAACCTTTTCCACAAGGCATCTCTGTTTAGCAGTACTGCACCATCTGTCTTTTGCAAACAAACAATAATTTGTTTTCAGCACGTTCACAGAGCTGCTGGAAATGGAAACATGGATCATCTCTCATCTTATTTAGACCCAAGCAGTAAAACCAATCCTTCAATGTTTTTAACCGGGGTTTTGAACAGGCTTTATCCAAATTCTTCATGGGAACAGAGGCTTTCTTATAAGGTTCCAATTCAGCTGTTGACCAACTTCTTAGGCGATAAAGAAGGGGTTTAAGATTGGCTGTTTGAGCAATTTCTTTGAAGTCTAAATTGAGAAAAAGGACAATGCAGTGCTTTGTAGCATTTTTTTTATCAAGGATCTTAAAATGTTACCTTCAATTCTAGTCAAAGGATCAACTTTGCAGGTCCCCCAGATCTCTGCACCTTAAAGTGCAGCTCCTTGAGCCTTCACTTGGTAGACTTGTAGGGCAGGGGGCACATACCGGAAAACAAAGGATCTATATATTTTTAAAATAGCTGCTGCTCTATGCGGGACAAACAGGTGACTCTTTGAAATTTGGGGGGCCCAGGAAAGTGTATTGGCCAATTTTCTCCCAGATAATCAGCATGTTTGACCATTTGAAGTACTATTTCCCCCTATTTAGAACCCCACTCCTGATAGAGCGCGCGAGGCCACCCGACCAATATGTTTTCGCCGTTTCCGGCTTCAGGGCCCATATACTTTTCAAATCACCATATACATCGATCAGGTGACTTCACGAGCTCTACCAAGTTGGTGTGTGTGTGTTCCCTGCTACCAGTTTTCGGTGCACCCGACTTACCATCCACCGATGCGGGTGCCTAATGACCACAATGAATCAGGGAGCTAGCTGTAAGGAAAGGCAGCAAAATACAAACCCAACCAATAACATTCAAATACTGTTTAAATGACCACGGACAACTGGAAGTTTTAAAATGTTTATCTAAAGTTCATTATTTTCTTGCATGAGGTACAATAAAACAAGGCAATCAATAACCAAGATAACGTAAATCACATAGGCATAAAGAAATAATGACAGAGTAATCATCAAAGTACTAATAAAATGTAACGAGAAAAGATACTATGCAAGTCAGTATTATCTAAACAGGGATAGCCTAAGTGTGGGTGACTATAGGAGAGTTTATAATGAATAACACGTTTCACTTAAGGTGAAGGGGCCTTTGAACAATCTAGGCAACGAAGTTCTAGACCATATCAGGAAATGACACACTGCTATGCAAAATATAATTTCTAACAAATGAGAAGACATAGGAATAAACTTATGGAAAATATAAATGACTTTCAATAGTTGCAGAAAGGCATGGAAAATATCACATATGCAATGTTGAACTTTATTAAAGCAAAAGTTAGAAATTCAGAAGGTGCAAGAATTTCAAGAGGTTCAGAGCAATATTTACCTAGAAAGGTGTGGAAACCAAACCCTGGCCACGGGTCAGTTAAGGACAGGAAACCCTCAAGGAAGGATACCCCTCAAAGGACAGCAGGTGCAGAATGGACACCCAGGATAGGACAGGATACCCTCGGAATAGGAATCAGGACAGGATCCTCAGGACAGGACAGCAAACCCTCAGGACAGGACCCTCTTCAGGACAGGACCGGAACCCACAGTTCGGAAGCAACGCCTGCGCTCCACCCGCTCTGCAGCTATCGATCAAGACCCCGATTGGGTCAGCGAACTCCCAGCAAAGTGCTTCGCCAGCACTTTAAGGTTCAGTAGAACCTCAGTCTATGGTCAAATTCGGACAGAGTGCTCCGCAGCGCTCTGTATCTTCAGTCACCTATTGAGTGCGTTGGGTCAGTGACAGGTCAGCTAAACCAGACAAGTCGGACGGTTCACTAGGTGAACCCAGGGTAGATATACAGTTTGGGGACAGTGTACCACCCCCCAATGTTGCAAAGTGTCAGAATCCCTCAATTTCGATTGGTCCTAAGGTAGGATTTGGGTAACACACCAATCACAATACACGATTTGAAGCCTTCATTAACATATTTGGGTACCGCCTAGCAGGTTTGGGGTTCTCATGAGAACTGTGCAGGAAATTAACATTGTAACACATGAGGAGCAACATTCGCCGTTCTCGTAGCGCAGAGGTGGCTTTCCCAGGCGCATCTTGACTGTGGCTGCCAGCTGGCTGAGTTCCACTGTCCAAAGTGGCCACTTTTCAATGCTCCCTGGTCATGCGCAGAAGAGACCGTCAATATGGCTCCCAATCAGTTTGGACCCCCATTCCCCGCGGTACATGAAAAGTAAGCGAAAACAAATTAATACATAATAATGTCATTATGAAAACACATCACAGGGTTTGTACTTTTAACTCATCATCAAGAAATAAACTTATTGCATCTAAATGTTAGCTACATTGATACGGGCACAAGAGCAGTGGCACGAGCAGTACCACATGATAAGCACAGCTATGAATTACGCATGCGCATAACTTTCCCTCCACTTCTGCAGACGCGTCAGGACACGTGAGTGTGGCTGACGCATGCGCAGTAACTAAAATACAAGCGGCGGCCATATTAGAGGACACGGATTAAATTCATTAGAAATACACATAGGCAAGCTTCGGGAACTTTGCCTAAACAGAATAAATGTTAGTAAAACATACGCTTTTGTTACCTTATTACACATAAACGAGGTTCTTGACTTCGGCAAGCCGCAAAATATGCGAAGCTTTGCTTCATCAATCCCCTCTTTGATGATATTTACTATCATCACAAATTATAATGGAACCAGATGCCAACTTTCTTTCATACTTTATAAAGTTCTATTTCTTCCAGCAGCCGTTCTAACTTTTCTCTCTCAGTTTTAGCAGGGTGAGAAGTCTTCACCTTTTTGTATATCTGATCATTCACCTCCTCTAATTCAATCTCATCCACACTTCGTTTCACTCCTCTTGCATTTACCTCGTGCTTTTTGGTACGCTTGCGGTATTTACAGCATAAGAAAATGGAAAGTATAATAAGACCTATAATACCAATTGGCATCAGAATTTTGAATAATAAGCTTTTACCTAGGCTAGCAAGCCAATGACCTACATTTGAGAGACCATCTACCAGTCTCTTCCAGGCACTATCAACCTCGAGTGGTTTGAGTTCCTTTGCCAAATTAGTAATGTTTTTCACATATCTTTTGATCTGTACACTTTTATCCGGAATATAAGTGCAACAATGTTGCGCCTTCAACATCCGGCAGACTCCGCCCTCTTTCGCTAATAAGGTGTCAAGAGCAAGTCGATTTTGTAAAACCATTGATCTGATCGCAACCATTTCGGTATTGACCAGCAGAAATCCATGAGCTGTTTCAGTAGGCAGCACATCTACTATAGTAGACAATTTGCAAATTCTGTGAGTGTTCAGAACCACTCCCACTCCAGGTATCAGTGCACTGAAAATACTACCCATAATTTCACCTATACTTTCTCTTTTACTACGCACTAAGCCATTAGTATCTTCATTGCTTCCAGCTTTTCCATTCACATGGTATATTTTCGGGAAGACAATGCCAAAGTAGCAGCTTCCATACCAGTGATCCGGCAATTTGAAATAAGCCTTGTCCCCACAAATATAATAAATTCCAGGAAACACAGGCTCTGACCCATTTTTGAAACCCCAACCTCCAATTACCTTGTAATTATGTTCGCATTCACTGGAACCAATGAAAACATTATTATAATAGCTAGTCTTCTCGCGGTGAAGACATAGCTTGCCTTTCTTTTCAAAATCCAGCAACAGAGCAGGACCCGCTCCACCAGATGAGGTGCCTTCCATGTTCTCTGCCCACTTTGGCTTTTTCTGACTTTCGTCATTAGCCTTCTTTTGAATTTTAATTCTCCTTTTCTCTGCCATGTTCAGGAACATCTTTTCCTGCTCACGCAAAGAACAAGTCAAGTTATCTCTGTGTGCGTCTGCTATGTCAATGTTACCTATAGTCAGAAAGTAGTCTCCCATATATCTTATGGTGTCAGTTTTGGTATGTACAGGATTCAAGTTCCCACGTATAGGAAGTTCAGAAAAAATCACGTCATTGTTAGAGTAATAGTACTGTAACGGTCCTCTTTTATAGAATAAACTAGCTAAAATGCTACAGGAGATTCCATATGTCAATGGCAGATGATGGTATGTCACGCCTTCAGCCACAGAAGTAGGTAGCTTCATGCAGACATAGCAATCTTCAATTTCCATAGTCTCTACATAGTGTATTAACAAGTTTGCGAAAACATTTAAGTGTGTCTTGTTCTTAACTCCATGATAATGTAGTCCTCCCTCATCTGATGCTTCTAAGTTCTGTTTTGTTTGTCTCAAAGCTCTTTCATGTCGTGCTACACTCTGTGTTGTTAGCTCCTCATTGTCAGTATTTACAACTTCAGTAGGGACAATGTTAGTATCTTTACTTACAGCAAAGGGAATGAAAATTGTTAATCCTATCCAGATAACTATCAGTACTACTACACTACATATACACACCTTGCAACACGTCTTAAAACGGCTGCAACTAGGTCTACCATTCACCGTTGAATCAGACATTTTGGCTCAGAAGGAGTCTCTCGAACCCCTCTTTTTGGCTTCACACAATTAGCTTACTTTGTGCAAATTCACGGTGGTTCGTCTTCCTCTTCAGCTGAGTACTCTGGGACGGGTTCTCCGTCGCTCACGTCAGTTATATCAAGATCTTCAAGCTCCTCCAAAACCAGTGTCCATTCAGGAGATTTGTACTTTTTGTTTTGTCTTTTTATTCGCTCACTCCTTCTTTTGGAAGAGTCTTCTTCTTGCTCTGCTATCCGAGCACTTCTTCTTGCTTCTGCACGTTTTTCTTCCACTGTCTTTATCCTAAGTCTCAATCTTTTTACAAACCTAGGCTCAAGGTTGTTTCTTTTCTTTAGTCTCTTAGTCGGTACTTGGACTTCACTTTCTTTTCTTATTCTCTTGTTCTCTTTATCTTGTAGTAATTCTTCTCCACTTTCTTCTCCTACTTCCCTTATCTGGCTAGTTCCAGGGCTAGCATCAAATTCTTCTGCCTGGTTGCTAATCTGGCCTTGTTCAGGAATATTTCGTTTTTGGCTTTCGATTGTCTCTGTTTCTGTTTCTGTTTCCTGAACCCGTTCTTTTAACCCTCTCTGCTCCTGTTCAAGCACTTCGATCTCTTGATTTTCTTCTGCTCGAACTATCACTCTATTTCTAGTCTCTCCCTTATCTGCATCAGGTGTTAGCGGTGGTGTATCGAATACCTGCTCTGTCCCTGTCTGACCTTCTCCTTCCTCAGTTTTGATGTGAATCTCAAGCGGCTGAGGTTCTTCGCCTGTGCCTGGCTTTTCCTGACTAGTCCACTCTCTACCTTCACTAAGTCGTTCTCTTGTTCTGATAGGATCTTCGGTCAGATCAATCATCGGTATCCATTCTTCTGGCCATATGCTTGGCAGCTCGTCTTCAGCTACTCCTGGCTCAGTTTCCTGGACCTCTTCCACAGGCTGGTTTCTTGGCAGTTCGTAGTCAACTACTCCTGGGCCAACGTCTGCTGTTCCTGCAACCTGACTGGTGCTGGGCTGCTCGTTGTCAGTTGCTTCTGGTCTGGCTCCTTCAGGGTCCTCTGCTGGTTGCCCTTCTTCTTCAAATCCTCTGTCTGGTAATACCTTCTGGGTGTGTCCAGCGTGGATCCACTGAGGAACACCTGCGACTTTCACTGCAGTGGTTGTTACCAGGATTACTTGGCGTTTCTTTCCCCACCTTGGTGCCAGACAGCTTGATCGAGTGTGCTTCTTTATTTTGACCCAGTCTCCTGGAACCAAGCTGTGGAGAGGAGTCGTTGGATTGAGGATGCCGTCGTCTCCAATCTGGCGAGAGATAGAACGCACTTGGTCACCCAATCTTCTGCAGTATTCAAGCACCAAATCATCAGTAATACTCAACAGTTTGCTTCCTGGCACCCATGCTTGTCTCATCACTCTTCCCATAATGATTTCATGGGGACTTAGGCCTGTCTTGCGGTCAGGAACACTTCTCAGTCCCATCAGGACCAGGGGCAGGGCCTTCACCCAGGTCATGCCAGTAGCATCTGTCAGCTTTGCTAGTCTGTTTTTGATAGTTCCATTTACTTGTTCCACTATTCCAGAAGCCTCTGGGTGGTATGCACAATGGAGTTTCTGCCTTATTCCAAAGGCCTTACACAGTTCAGCCAGTATTTCATTCTGGAAATGTCCACCCTTATCTGATTCAATAATGTATGGCATTCCGAATCTAGGTATCAGTTCTTTTAGTAAACACTTCGCTACTGTCAGTGCGTCACTTTGAGGAGTAGGGTAAGCTTCTACCCATTTTGAAAATACGCAAACAATGACAAGGACATATCGTTTCCCTTCACAACGGGGCATGGTGATGAAATCAATCTGTATCCTTATAAAGGGACCCCCTGATCTCCCAATCCTGCTCAGTTCAACCATTGTCCTCTTGCCTGGGTTCATCTGTTGACATGACAGGCACCTCTGGCAGAGGGACTCTGCTACCTTCCTGAACTTTTTACTGTACCAAGTCTGTTGAAATACCAGAATCATGGCATCCCTACCAATGTGTGATCCTTCATGTATTAATCTTGCCATTGTGCCAAGCAAGTGTCGGGGTAACACAGGCATACCAGTTGGGCCCAAAATCACACCATCCACACGTCTCGGTCTACACCCATCCTCCTTCCATTTCTCTCTTTCTTGCCAAGGAGCCGATTCCTGCCACTCTCTCACTTCATCCCACGTAGGCACTTCTTCAAACACCTGAAGCTGGCAGCTGGTTCCTGGCCCCCCTCGTTTTGGATTTACAATATACCGATCTTTGGCACACCATTGGGCCACTCGATCAGCATAATCGTTTCCCAGTGATACTCTGTCCATGCTCCTTTGATGAGCAGCACATTTTACCACTGCCAGTTCTTTGGGCAACTGGATGGCCTCTAAAAGGTCATGAACAACCTTTGCATTCCGAATGGGAGTACCTGAGGAAGTCATGAATTCCCTTTGTAGCCATAATTGGCCAAAGTCATGCACAACTCCATAACAGTACTGACTGTCAGTATACACTGTTATGCGTAAGTCCTTCCCAATTTTGCAAGCCTTTATCATGGCTATCAATTCGGCTACTTGTGCAGACTTGATGTTATATAGGTAACCTGCTTCTTCAATTTTGGTGAAAGACACTACTGCATAAGCAGCACTCAAGCCTCCTAGTTCATGTCTTAGACAGGAACCATCCACAAATAGTTCTTTATCATGCTCAGGCAATGGTACTTCTTTTATGTCTGGGCGTGGCTTAGTACTGAACTCTGTCAGGTCAATACAATCATGTTCATCATCATCCCCACCTTCTATTTCCAAGGGGTCGGGGAGTAAGGTGGCAGGGTTCAGAATACCGCACCTAACAATGCTTACATTTGCTGCACCCACAAGAATCCTCTCGTATTTAGTCAGCCGACTAGGGGTGAGATACTGTGTTTTAGTTCTGGTCAATAGAATTACCACTCCATGTGAAACATACACGGTCACAGGATGTCCCATGACAATGGACTCACTTTGTTCCAAACTTGCACAGGTAGCAGCTACTGCTTTCAGACAGCCTGGTAACCCAGCAGCTACTGGGTCCAATGTGGCAGAGAAATAAGCCACAGGCCTTCTGGTCGTGCCATGTTCTTGAGTCAGGACTGACAATGCGCAATTATCGCGAGTGTCACAGAAAAGGGCAAACTCTTTGGAATAATCTGGCATTCCCAACGCAGGGGCTGTACACAGACAGTTTTTCAGTCTTGTGAAAGCCATTAGACTTTCATCGTCCCACTCTACAACATCTGGCATTCCTCTCGTGGTCATTTTTATCAAGGGCCTGGCTAAGGCTGCAAATCCCAGAATCCACTGTCTGCAGTATCCTAATACCCCCAGGAACATTCTGACATCTTTTTGAGTACGGGGCAACTGCATCTTTTGAATTATTCTCACTCTTTCTGATGTGACTTTTCTGACACCCTTTTCTATCTGGTGTCCTAGATATTTCACTGATTTCGCACAGAACTGTAGTTTGTCAGGGGCCACTTTATGCCCTTTCTCACACAGATGATTTAGGAGGGCAATGGTGTCAACTACACAGTCCCTGTGACTCTTAGACGCCAGTAGAAGGTCGTCTATGTACTGTACTAACACAGAGTTCCCAGGTAAGATCAAAGTCTCTAGACATTTTTTCAAGATCTGATTAAAGATAGAGGGGCTCTCTGTATACCCTTGAGGGACCCGGTTCCAACAATACACGTGACCCTCGAAGGCAAATGAGAAAAGAAATTTGCTGTCGGGGTGCAGGGGTATCAAAAAGAATGCATGACATAAATCAATCACAGTGAACCATTCAGCATCCCAAGGAATCTGGTACAATATCACTGCAGGGTTTGGGACAATAGGGCAGCAAGGAACTACAATTTTGTTAACCTTTCTCAGGTCCTGCACTACCCTATACTTGCCATTAGGCTTTTTGATGCCCATAATCGGTGAGTTGCATGGGCTGCTCATCACTTCCTGTATGATGTCTCCTTCTAATAATTTTCGTATTTCCAGAGTGACACCTGCTTTCACTTCAGCATTCATTCGGTAGGGCCTAGTGTTAGGATATACTGCATTGTCCTTGATGGCTATCTGTATGGGGTCCACATCTTTCATCAACCCCACATCCTTTCCAGTGAAATCCCACACCTCTGGCTTTACGGCTTCCTGTAGTTCTTGGGGCAAGTCCTGCAGGGTCAATCTTTTAATTTCTGAGTCAGGTCTAAGTAACAATAATTTATAAATGCCATCTTCATCTGGGGTCTGTATTTCCACACCTTTTGGTGTGCAAAAGATGGTACAGTTCATTTTGCACAGCAAATCACGACCCAGTAGATTCACTGGACTGGTGTCACAGACGACAAATCTATGCATCTGTTTAAAATTTCCAATTGAAATCTCCATTGGTTCGGTAACAGGAGTACTAATCAATTGATTAGATACACCCACTACTTGGATATTTTCTCCCGAGAGGGGTAGGTTTGGAACGTCCACTGTTCTTACAGTAGAACGGGTAGCGCCAGTGTCCAACAGAAAGGTGACATCATTTCCGTCAACCTTTCCTTCAATATATGGTCCAGACTGGTCTACCGGCAAGGAAGCGCCAAGTACGCACTCCTCGTCCTCCCCTCTCAGGCCCCGTCAGTCCTGATCATTACAAAGGAAGGTATCATTCAGCAGATACTGCGAAGTTGCTGTATTTCTGTTCTCCCCGCTTTCCCAAACCTCTATCTCTTCATCTTCTGCCTGTCTTCCCCTGTATACCTGCTTGGGTGCTCGAGGCACCTGAACTGTTTTTACCTGGGGTTGAGTCTTTCTTGGTCTTTCTTTCTGCGTCTGTGGAGTTAAATCAGGAGTTTTTTCATTAACATCGACTAATTGAGGACACTCGTTTCGCCAGTGTCCAATTTCGCCGCACTGATGGCAGGGAAATTTCTTCATAGCCTCTTCCCTGCTAAATTTGGGCCGGGGCTTTCCTCCACCCCCTCCCCCAGGACCTTTGTTCTCAGCATTTTTAACCATGTTACTCAATTGTTTTTCCTGCTGTTCTGCGAGCTTCACCTGAGCCCACATCACCTTTTCCTTAAGGGCCTTTTTCTTCTCTGCCATCTCGTCCTCGCAGTACTTAGCGTACCGCAGGACCTCATCCATTTTTTTTGTATGCCAACAGATTTTATTATCTTTTATCCACTGACAAATTTCAGGTCTTAAACCATTTACAAACCTGTAAATAAAGTGCGTCATATCCTTCAGGTCGATGTTATCAATACCACTGTATGTTTTAAATACCTGCAATAACCTCTCATAGAAGGAGTGCACTGTCTCGTCCCTTTCCTGTGTTGTTCTATCTATTTTTGTCCAATCAGTTTCCTTTGCGGGTACCTTTTCTTTCAAATGCTGAATTACCTGCTCATATTTTCGCATGACATCCTTTGATGGCTCTCCAGTTTCCTTGTTTCTGGGGTACTCCTCACTCGGCCAGTCTATGTTTATTTTACACTGGGTCCATAAATCTACTGGAACCACAATGTCGAAAAACCCATCCAGGTCTTTCCACAGACATTTCTGTACCTTCACGAACCTTTCCACCTGCCTGTACCAGTCAACTGGTTTCTCTCGTAATTTTGGAAAATCGTTCGTGAAGGACACAATATCCTGCCTAGACCAGGGGACATGCACATATTTCCCTCCTGGAACTTCGCGCATGGGGCATAACTGCTCAGGTTTTTCTACCTCTCTTAAAGCAAACTCGGGAGTCACTTGTCGGAAGCGAACCTCTTCCCTCTTTTTCGCCCACCTGCTTCTCCATCTTTCCACATCTCCCCATTTCTGCAGTACCCCCATTAATTCTTTAATCTGCAACTTCTTCCCTGCCACATTCAGGTGTTCTATATCTTTGTCTGAGAAGTCTGCTCTGTACGGTTTCTGTAAGGGCTTGGATTTTGAGATATCTACCCCCATACTAACTGCTGTTTCGGTCAGTTTTTCGTGGAGCACTCTGGTGTTCTTTGTAAAGCTTTTACATATGAACGACAATTCTTCTTCAGAGTAGGTATTCAATCGATCCAACCCCACATTTCCTGCCATTAATTCTTCTATTTCGACCCTCAGCTTGTAGAGGTCTAAAGGTTTTGTTTGCGGAGTCTGTTTCTCTAATTCACGACTCCAACTCTCAATTTCATCCGGAGTTACCAGAGAGACATTCCTAGTACCTGTTGCTGTCTCTAATTTAATTTCTTTTGTATTAAAAGGGTTATGCCTCTGCTGTATTCCCTTTCCAGTCTGTTTGTTTGGCAATTCCAAAAACGCAACTTCAGACTCGCACTCACTGGACTGATCATCTATGATGATCGGTTCCTGTCTCGGGGTTGCCATGACTGGGGTCATAACTGGAGTAATCGGATTTCCCTGACCATTTCCGTATAACGGGACCACCGGTCCAATAGTTACTGGAATAGTCAATGCCTCAGGACTGGTATTTAACTGGGAAATTTTCTGAATTATTTCTGTTCTTTGTCTAGCTAGAGCCTCTTGCTCCTTTTCCACTAGTACCCTTCTTAAAGTTGTGTCATGTAATATCTGTGGGGTCAACGGAGGAGTAAAACTCGGGGCAGTAGGATGCGTTTCACTTGGTCCTCCCCCATAATTTGGTTTCGGGAATAAAGTTCCAGTATTAAAGGACCTGCGCTCTTCCCCATATGGAGGTTGAACAAAAGGCAGTCCTGAATTCGATGGTTTCTCTTCGCTTTCATACAAGGGTCTGGGAAAAAAGATTTTCGTACGTGAATATTTTTCTTCCTGGCTTGCGGGCACTTTGGGATATATATCCCTTGTTTCCGTCGGTTCGGGTTTTTCAGGATAGGGCAATACTTGACCACCCCCTCCCAGTCCCAGGGACCTGTCTTCTTCCTTTAGGAAGTGGCGTCGGGGAACATCTCCTACACTGGAAGGTCGGGTTCCCTCATTGTAAGGTGGCGGACTTCTGGTACAGATGTCATCTATTAGTTCATCATCTGAATCCCCCAGGGCCCCCCAATGCTTACATTTTTCAGTACTTTTCTCACCCGCTCCAATGTTATGACATGCCGGCATCATGGGAAACAGACCCTCAACAATCATGCTCTGTCTCCACTGTTTCATTCTTTTATCCCTGGACTCCTGTTTCTGCCTGGGGTACCACTTGGTCAAACCCTTGTCCATTCGGGGTCTTTCTCTTTCAAAAGCCTCAATCTCCCATTCCTCTAATGCCTCATACTGCGTTAGTCTCGGTCTGGGATGCAGTTCATTCATTCGGGTTCTTAAATTAAATAAGATCCTAACATTGAAAGTACCATCTAACGGAAAAGCCAACACTCCGTCATCTTTTGTGTACTTCACCCAATTCTCCAGCCACACACAGGTATTGTACCCTCGGTCAAACATCATGAATGAGGCGGGAGTATTGGGTGCTGGGACAAGAACACCTTCCCTAGATTTAATCGGTTTGTCCGTTTTAAAATAATTTTTCACCTTACTTACAAGGGACATTTTTCTCTTGGTTCCGTACATAATATCGTATCTATTAGTCTTCCACTGATCCCTTTCAAACCCTAGGTGCCTTGGATCAGGTCGAGTTCCTGTAGTCTGCGAGTGCCACATACGACTTCTGCGCTAACTTTGTTTACAAACTACCTCCAATCAGAACGTGCTTCAGAAATTCGTGCAACCAATGGGTGCGCGACACTAAATAAGCTCCTCCAATGGGTGCGCGGCCCCTTCGTGGGACAGTTCCCACGCTCCGGCGCTCACCCCTCCTTTACAATTCCAGCTCCGCTACCCGCCCGCTGCTTCTACCAATCCCAGCGCGGCACAGAGTGACGTCAGAGGCGCTTCGCGACTGACTCCCTCCCTTCACAAGGTAACGGAAACTTTCTTTCTTTTAAAGTGCTCAGTGCTTGGTTATTTTACAACAAATACACATTCGCCACAGTGCTCAAGTGTCTAGACAGAGAAAGAATTGTTTTACTGCAAGTAAACTACTTCCATTTACTTTTCACTCGCTGCGGGCAGATCTCTTCCGCCTACCCTTCACTCTAGCATCGGTGAACCTGTTATTCCCCTAAACTCATCCACTTCTTTCCGGGATATATTCCGAGTTTAAGGTTTCTCAGCGGACCCCTCTGCTTTCACGCTAGCTCCGAGGAACCTGCTACTCTTCCGATGTGACCCTTACTAGGTTACGCCACTATGGGAATTTTGCCAATGAACCCCGTTACTGTCATTTATTCACACATGTATTCAGAAAACCCTAGTTAGTGCTTCCCGGTTATCCTAACCTGCACCTAACTTTCCTCGAACCTGTGACCTCAGGACAATGGATTCTATTCACCACTTGCCCTTTCAATTCCCCGGGGAGTTCGGACAACATACAACTAAACGATTGACAATTGCATGGATTAGTACATATAACAATATAAGAACAAGAATAATGGCAATACAGTAATTCATGAATTTCAGCAGCGTATTCACAAGAGAGTGATCAGTTCCCTCAGAACAGCCGCTCTTATAGCAGCATTAATATAATAGCAGCTTCCGACTTAACTAGTCCAACTAATCCCTGCCTTACTCTCAACTAGTCCCTAACCATCCTCTAGCTACCAGAAAACTGATAGAGCGCGCGAGGCCACCCGACCAATATGTTTTCGCCGTTTCCGGCTTCAGGGCCCATATACTTTTCAAATCACCATATACATCGATCAGGTGACTTCACGAGCTCTACCAAGTTGGTGTGTGTGTGTTCCCTGCTACCAGTTTTCGGTGCACCCGACTTACCATCCACCGATGCGGGTGCCTAATGACCACAATGAATCAGGGAGCTAGCTGTAAGGAAAGGCAGCAAAATACAAACCCAACCAATAACATTCAAATACTGTTTAAATGACCACGGACAACTGGAAGTTTTAAAATGTTTATCTAAAGTTCATTATTTTCTTGCATGAGGTACAATAAAACAAGGCAATCAATAACCAAGATAACGTAAATCACATAGGCATAAAGAAATAATGACAGAGTAATCATCAAAGTACTAATAAAATGTAACGAGAAAAGATACTATGCAAGTCAGTATTATCTAAACAGGGATAGCCTAAGTGTGGGTGACTATAGGAGAGTTTATAATGAATAACACGTTTCACTTAAGGTGAAGGGGCCTTTGAACAATCTAGGCAACGAAGTTCTAGACCATATCAGGAAATGACACACTGCTATGCAAAATATAATTTCTAACAAATGAGAAGACATAGGAATAAACTTATGGAAAATATAAATGACTTTCAATAGTTGCAGAAAGGCATGGAAAATATCACATATGCAATGTTGAACTTTATTAAAGCAAAAGTTAGAAATTCAGAAGGTGCAAGAATTTCAAGAGGTTCAGAGCAATATTTACCTAGAAAGGTGTGGAAACCAAACCCTGGCCACGGGTCAGTTAAGGACAGGAAACCCTCAAGGAAGGATACCCCTCAAAGGACAGCAGGTGCAGAATGGACACCCAGGATAGGACAGGATACCCTCGGAATAGGAATCAGGACAGGACCCTCAGGACAGGAAAGCAAACCCTCAGGACAGGACCCTCTTCAGGACAGGACCGGAACCCACAGTTCGGAAGCAACGCCTGCGCTCCACCCGCTCTGCAGCTATCGATCAAGACCCCGATTGGGTCAGCGAACTCCCAGCAAAGTGCTTCGCCAGCACTTTAAGGTTCAGTAGAACCTCAGTCTATGGTCAAATTCGGACAGAGTGCTCCGCAGCGCTCTGTATCTTCAGTCACCTATTGAGTGCGTTGGGTCAGTGACAGGTCAGCTAAACCAGACAAGTCGGACGGTTCACTAGGTGAACCCAGGGTAGATATACAGTTTGGGGACAGTGTACCACCCCCCAATGTTGCAAAGTGTCAGAATCCCTCAATTTCGATTGGTCCTAAGGTAGGATTTGGGTAACACACCAATCACAATACACGATTTGAAGCCTTCATTAACATATTTGGGTACCGCCTAGCAGGTTTGGGGTTCTCATGAGAACTGTGCAGGAAATTAACATTGTAACACATGAGGAGCAACATTCGCCGTTCTCGTAGCGCAGAGGTGGCTTTCCCAGGCGCATCTTGACTGTGGCTGCCAGCTGGCTGAGTTCCACTGTCCAAAGTGGCCACTTTTCAATGCTCCCTGGTCATGCGCAGAAGAGACCGTCAATATGGCTCCCAATCAGTTTGGACCCCCATTCCCCGCGGTACATGAAAAGTAAGCGAAAACAAATTAATACATAATAATGTCATTATGAAAACACATCACAGGGTTTGTACTTTTAACTCATCATCAAGAAATAAACTTATTGCATCTAAATGTTAGCTACATTGATACGGGCACAAGAGCAGTGGCACGAGCAGTACCACATGATAAGCACAGCTATGAATTACGCATGCGCATAACTTTCCCTCCACTTCTGCAGACGCGTCAGGACACGTGAGTGTGGCTGACGCATGCGCAGTAACTAAAATACAAGCGGCGGCCATATTAGAGGACACGGATTAAATTCATTAGAAATACACATAGGCAAGCTTCGGGAACTTTGCCTAAACAGAATAAATGTTAGTAAAACATACGCTTTTGTTACCTTATTACACATAAACGAGGTTCTTGACTTCGGCAAGCCGCAAAATATGCGAAGCTTTGCTTCATCAATCCCACTAAGAGATCTTTGTGGATTAAGTGCCATATATTTGGTATTTGTTGTATTCATTTCCAGTCCACATTGATTGCAGAAGGAGAATATAAGTAAAGCTTCTAGCCCCCTGGGAGTTTTCAAAATTAATAAAGTTTCATCTACAAATAATTGTACAGGGAACTTTGAATCTTCCAATCTGAGAGGATCATTATTGCATTTTGCAAGAGAATTGTTATTGATGCGGTGAAAACTTGAGTAGGAGCTAACCTACAACCCTGTTGTGTGCCCCTTTATATGTTAATTTGATTAGTCAACTCCCCTTTTCATTCCCTACCTTACATGAGCGTAATTATCTATGTGAAGGCGCATTATTATGGCCAGCATTTTATCCAGGACATCCATACTTTTTAAAACGTTCCCTTGCTGTCCTATTGTATATCAAGATAGAAAGGAGATTTCTGTTTCAGTCCTCTGATTGTAATCACAAACGGGTCAACATCCAGATATTCACAATCCTTTGTAACCGGTGTTACATTTTGAACATGTGTGACAGAAAGAAATGAGCATTTCTTTTATTTGTTTTGACATATGTTTAGAATCACCTTTCAGCAAAAAAGCTATTTAAGTTTGAGTTGACACAGAATTTTAATTCATCAATCTTTGGTGTCGGTGATGTTTATGTAAGATCTAGAAGAAAAGAAAAGTAAAAAAGATATCACGTGTCTTTTAATCAATAATTCGTTCCATCTTTTATGACTTCTTAGGGAGAGACGAATATTCTTTCTTTGATCCTTGTTTGTGGCTTTTGTTTAAAGTATTATGTTTCAATGCCATTAAAGATGGATTTCAACTTGTACTGGTATGTGCCATGGCAAAAGCAAATAAGTAAAGGATGCAGCAAATTATCCAAGAGACATAGGGCCAACAGAATGCGATTATTAGATATCTGTAAGGCACGTGGATAACCTTTTTCAAGTTGCATTTGATAAGAGTAGCGAAAATGTGACACAGACCTTTGTGCAAAATTTATTTTGTTAGGGTGAAACTTACTTATACATTTCGTTTTTTTATGATGCTGGGTAGTGTTATTCAGTAGCATCTGATTCTGAAATATCTAATGCTTTGCTTAGTTGTAACTACAGTTATCTAGCATTTATATTGTTAATATTTTCTCAAGCAACTATCCTTCCTCTTCAGTAAGTCAATATATTTTGTAGCCGCTTGTGTGCTGGAAATCTAAAGATGGTCTTAGAAAATGGTACTTGTCTTCCACGTTATGCTTTATACTAAAGTCCAAAACATTTAGGAGGTTGGGTTAAACAGACTAAAAATGTTAAATGTATGCCTTTGAAACTGTCTTGATAAATATGCAGATCATTCCCAGCCTGGAGATGGGAAACGATTCAAAGTATGTGAACAGATAAAAGTTTAAAGAGGCAAAAACTACAGTTTTTAAGTTTATTCTTTGCCTTTACAGAGAGCAGCAGGAACGATTGGCCCAGGAGTTACAAGCAAAGAAACGGCTAGAAGAGTTGGAGAGGCAGCGAGAGGAAGATGAAATGAAGAAGAAGCAGGCACGAAAATTAAAGAAAGAATCTGCCAAAGAAGATGTTATTGGCAAGAAAAGTCATACTGCATTTAAACAGGTATTTCCATGAGCTAATCTTGCAGAAACGCTAAGAGTCTTGTTTCACTTGAGAACCAAAATATGGCTTAACATTAATATGTAATGATATTTGTTGTGTTTGGAGAGTCTTAACTATTCTAGGGCATCAAATTTTGTATCTATGCGTTAGAACTTCTCCACTTTATTCAATCCAGTCATCCAATTAGAACCCATTAAAAGTGGAACCATTTGCAGAATTTGACATTTCAGAGGACAAGTATGCAGTAAAGTTTTCTGCGAGTCCTAACTTGCCGATATCCACAAGCATTTGTTTATATTTCTAGGCAATCTCATCACTCAGCTTTTACCAGCACCGCAAGGGGACGTCCTTTGGCATCTCTGACTTGTTATAATGTGCAGCACGTCTTACTATTTCTCTGTAGCTTTAAGTGAAATACCATCTTTCATCTGGCATCAGTCAAGAAGGGAACGTTATGAGAATGGAGTCCCAGGCACGACATTCCAATTCTTCAGAGTATCAGGTGACTGATCATCAGTGAGACAGGTCATTCGACCACTGCAGATTTGCAAGGGGAAAACTGCCATGTTTCAGCTGGTACTGTTCTCCCTTTGCTGGATATTGTTTCACAGAGCGGTAATTTCTCCTTTACAAGATCCTCTCTATATCAATGTGTCACTGTGGCTTCTGTTCAGTCTTTACATCCTCCCATGGTGGTAATCAATAATTCAAGGTTAGTTCTGCAACAAGGTACTGTGGTTGGCTCAAACCCTTTTAGGTCAGTAACCCTTCTGGCCTACATCATAACTAATAATTAGAAAATCATATTTTTTAGGTTTGTGCTGGAGCTCAATTGACTGCCAGGTCAACCTTAACTCTCATTTAGCTTAATTTATTTCAGCTACTTTTATAAGTAAGCTCATGAATTCCTATAACTTTGACCGAGATCTTGCGAGCTGTTCTGTGAATTATAATTCAATTGGCTGCTCTCCCATCAGTCTCTCTACCATCCTTTGCTGGAGCATCAGCTGTTACACTTTTGATTGCTCTACAGACAGCAATGGCTTCATCCGTTTCTCTGTCATAAGCAGTGACCTTGTTGGCTGTTCCCCCTTCAGTCCCTGCACTAGTTTTATTATTGCCTCTGTATGACTTCCTTTTGGTAGCCGTGCTTCCTCTTCAGATGCTGCTAGTGTCCCCTTTAAGATTCACTGTGAGCTGCCACAACCTTCGTCAATATAAGACATTGAGGAGGAAGATGATGAGCAGGCAGAAGCTCAGGTGATTGAAGTACTCATTGACGAGGAATAGGATCAAGAAGACTGGGTAGGTAACACTCCTTGCCCGCTTCATATCAGTTCTTACCACAAGAATGCACAAATGAAGAATGCCATAGATGTTAGGTTGACCACACAAGACATCCTCAGACTATTCTCCCTCTCACCTTTGACATGATACTTATCAGTGGTATGCCATATCCATTTATACTCCTATGCTACTGATTCCTGTTTAACTGCTGCCTTCCCTACAAGAAATAATTCTGTCTTTTTCTCAATGTTTGGCCCTACCCTTGCAGACAGTACTGTACAACCACAACCCCCTATAGTGCTGCCTCTATATGCTTCTCCAGAACACCCGCAGCCAGCTTAAACTACTCCTCCAGTACTTTAGCAGCCTCCTAGGCATCAGAGCCAAGGAGAGGGTGACCGTGATAATGAGGATGATCAAGATGACGATTATTTATTTATTTATTTATTTAGTCCTCATTTCACACCACCTGGCTCAAATAAGTCTCAGGGGATACCATCTCAGCTTAATTGCCTGATCTGAAAGAAACAAGTTAGTATTAGATACCTTACCTTAGAATATCCCCAGGCGTCAGACTGGATCCGGAAATTTTTGCGTAGCAGTACCCTTGCGCGTCGGTAGGCGTCGTCTGCGGCTCCGCGTCCATCGTGGGCGCCGTGATGACGTCGTCGGAGTACTTAGACGCCGCCTCCGCGTGCTGACGTCAGTTCTTCTTTTTTCCGCGCCAGCAAGCGCAGATCCGGAAAAAGTAGTACCTTAGTTATTTTTTGACTAAACTTTTTGAGATCTCTTTTGATCATTTTTCGAGTTTTCGACTCCGAACGGTGCCGGTAGGGATGCCAGGTTTCAAGCCTTGTGAGGATTGCGACCGACTGATGTCGGTCACCGACCCTCACCGTCGGTGTCTCCACTGTCTCTGCGTCGATCACGACGACAAGACCTGCTCCGACTGCCGGGCCCTGACTTCGAAAGCTAGGCGGGAGCGGTCCCGCAAGCGGCTCGAACTCCGGCAGTCGGCCCCGCGCCGTGAGAGGTCCCGGTCCGGTCGGAGGTCGAGGGACCGGTCGCGGGGTCGGAGCCATCACAGCTCCGGGAGTCGACATCACTCCTCAGGTTCGAAGTCGTCAGGTAAGCACAAGAAGTCGAAAAGCGTCATTGCTCTTCCGACTCCCCCCGACGCTCGCGCGACGCGGCCAGGGGTTCGGGTGACACCGCCCACGCGGCTCCGTCGGAGTCGCGGGCGTCGCGGCCTGCCCCATACCCTCCGATCCCTGGGCAGCACGCGACGCCGGGGGAGATCGAGCGCTTCCTCATGGCCATGAGGTCCCTCACTCCTCCTGCGGGCTCCGCGGCGCCTTCAGGCCCAGCGGACCCGTCTGGGGGCCCTAGCGGGTCGGGTGCTTCGGCCCCGCCGCCGTCGGGTGCTTCGGCCCGACGCCGCCAGCGCCTTCGGGCTCGGCGCCGCAGGGCCCCACTGGATCCGCTTCTGGATCCGAGTCGTCGCCGGTTGACTTGACGACCTCACCGGCGCTGGTCCCACAGGTGTCACCTCCGGCGGCGTCTTCGCGCGGCGCCGTCCCGAATACCTCCCTCGATCCGGTTCCTGCGCCGGAGCGGCGCCGCTGGGCGCCGCTCTCGACGTCGGTTGGAGAGTTCTACTTCAACGAACCGGCCCCATCCATTGCCAACCCTGAGTATCAGGAGATGGGTGATGAGGAGTATTGGGAGGGGTCTGAGGACCCTATGACACGGGTGTGTCAGTCCCAGGAGGACTGGACAGGTGGACTTGGAGATGCCAGTGGTCTGGACACCTCGCCAGACACTGGTTTTGTCTCACCTCCTACCGTGGCTACGGAGGAGGGGGCAACCTACAGTGTGGTGTTGACGCGGGCGGCCAAGGCCTTGGCCCTTGAGCTCCCCGTCGCGGCCGTGAGGACTAACCTCCTCACTGAGGTCCTTAAACCGCAGTCATGCTCAGCTGAGCCTCTGCTGCCGTTTAACGAGGCCTTGACCGACATTCTTTTGGGCACTTGGTCCAGGCCCGCTACAGGTTCGCCTGTAGATAGGAACGTGGCCAGACGCCACCGCCCGGCCCCGGGCGACCCATGTTTCCTGTCCACCCACCCCACCCCCGAAAGCCTGGTCATCCAGGCTTCCAATTCCCAGTCCGAATTTCCGTCGTCTCTGCCTGACAGGGAATCCAAGAGGTATGAGCAGTATGGCAAAAAGATATTCTCCTCCCTCAGTCTGGGACTGCGGTCTTCCAACACTGCATGCCTCTTGGGCCGCTACACCCACTCTCTGTGGGACACGGTCGCAGAAGTGCTGCCAGAATGCCCGTTGGAGGTACGGGCTAAACTCGGCCAGGCCCTTGTGGAAGGCCGGGATGCAGCACGATATTCTATCCGGTGTGGACTGGATACCACTGACTCACTGGGCAGAGCGATGGGAACGACGGTGGCGATTCGTTGCCACACCTGGTTGAGGTCCGCCAACTTCTCGGCTGATGTCCAGAATACTCTCATGGACATGCCTTTTGATGGCCGTCGCCTTTTTGGTGACAAGGCAGACCATGCGCTTGAGCGCTTTAAGGACTCAAGGGCTATGGCCAGGTCCTTGGGCCTCTCGGCCCTGCGCCAGCAATCGGGTGCCTTTCGCTCCTTTCGTGCCCAAGGAAGAGGCGCCCCCACACGTGCCGCCAGCCAAGCTCCTCGGACTAACATCCAACGCGGTGGCGGCCGTGGAAAATGCCGTGGAGGCGGTCGGTGACAACGGCGAGGTCATTCCACACCTTCCCCCGCAGCATCCGCCTCAAAACCCTCCTAGTCCGTGCTTTCAGGCCCATGTGACGCCAGTGGGGGGCAGTGTTCGCCATCACCTCTTCCACTGGCGCACTGTCACATCGGACAGGTGGGTACTGCCAATCGTCCGAAGGGGCTACTCCCTCCCCTTCGAGGCGACCCCTCCAGCCATGCCACCGCAATACCACTGCGTATCGGGGGATCATTTGCGACTTCTGCAGGAGGAAGTTACAGCCCTCTTGGCCAAGGGGGCCATCGAGCGCGTTCCTGGGCCAGAAGTAGGGTGTGGTTGCTACTCCCACTACTTTCTGGTACCCAAGAAGGGCAAAGGGGGCCTACGCCCTATCTTGGACCTACGGAACGTCAACGGCTTCCTCCGGAAGGAGAAGTTCAAAATGCTGACTCTGGCTCAGGTCTTAGCTGCCCTGGACCCAGGAGACTGGATGGTAGCGTTGGACTTGCAGGACGCTTATTTCCACATCCCCGTCCTGCCGGCCCACCGGCGTTACCTGCGGTTCATGGTAGGCCACGAGCACTTTCAGTTTACCGTGCTCCCCTTTGGCCTTACCAGCGCCCCAGGGGTGTTCACGAAGGTGATGGCGGTGGTCGCAGCTCATCTGCGCAGGTTAGGGGTTTCAGTCTTCCCCTACCTCGACGACTGGTTGTTGAAGGCGGGCTCGCCCCAAACAGTCGTCTGCCACCTCCAGACGACGGCAGACCTCCTGCATCAGCTGGGGTTTTCCATCAATGTGCCGAAGTCACACCTGTGCCCCTCTCAGAAGCTCCTCTTCATCGGAGCGGTTCTCGACTCGGCGCAGTTTCGGGTTTATCCTTCCGAACAGCGGGTTCGGGACATTCAGGCTCTGATTCCACTCTTTCAGCCTTTGTCCCGGGTCTCGGTCAGGTTGACGCTGCGGCTTCTGGGGCTGATGGCATCCTGCATCCTTCTGGTGCATCACGCCCGGTGGAGGATGCGGGCTCTACAGTGGGACCTGAAGTTTCAGTGGGCCCAGCATCAGGGCAACCTGTCCGCCCATGTCCTGATCTCGGAGGGCACTGCGAGACAACTGCAGTGGCTCAAGGACCGTGATTGGGTCAGCGGCAGATCCCTCTCCCTCCCCCAACCGGAGCGCGTAGTTGTGGGAGGCGCGTCCCTCCAGGGCTGGGGAGGCCACATGGGAGAGGCGGAGATCAGAGGCCTCTGGTCTCTGGCGGAGTCCCGGCTCCATATCAACCTTTTGAAGCTGAGGGTGATTCGTCTAGCACTGAAGGCATTCCTCCCCTCTGTCCGGGGGAGTGTAGTGCAGGTGTTCACAGACAACACCACCGCCATGTGGTACTGCAACAAACAGGGCGGGTGGGGTCGTGGACCCTTTGCCAGGAGGCTCTGCGCCTCTGGCAGTGGCTGGAACATCAGGGCGTGACCTTGGTGGTTCAGTACCTGGCAGGTTCTCTGAACGCCAGGGCTGACAAGCTCAGCCGTCGGTGCATGATGGATCACGAATGGCGTCTGAACTTGGACGTGGCGCAAGGTGTCTTTTAGCAGTGGGGAGAGCCTTGGTTAGATCTATTCGCCACCAAAGAGAACACGCAATGTCATCAGTTCTGCGCGTTGGAATTTCCAAGGCGGCACTCGCTCGGAGACGCTTTTCGCCGCGAGTGGAGTTGCAGTCTGTTGTATGCCTTTCCGCCTATACCACTTCTGCCCAGAGTGGTGAAGAAGATCAAACGCGACCGGACCCCAGTCATCCTTGTGGCTCCGGACTGGGCACGAAGGTACTGGTATCCAGAGCTACTCAGTATGTCTGTCGATCCCCCGGTTCTTCTGCCTCTTCAGGAGGACCTTCTGTCGCAGCAGCAGGGGACGGTCCTCCACCCGAACCTGTCCAGTCTCCACCTCCATGCTTGGAGATTAAGCGGCAACATTTGAGGCCATTTGACTTGCCTCCTGAAGTCTGTAATGTCATTCTGGCAGCCAGGCGTCCCTCCACAAAGTCGGTATACGCCTGCAGGTGGAACAAATTTGTGGCATGGTGCACAGCAAAGGCTGTGGATCCTCTCTCTGCCCCTCTTTCTGAGGTTCTTTTTTTTTTTTTTTTTGCAGAGTTTTATATAGCGCGAACTAGAACCGAACCGAATCAGTTATCAGAGCGCTTTACATACCACCAGTTACGTTACACGTTACATCTTCCTTCTTTCTCTTGCCCAGCAGGGCTCTGCTCTGGGCACTATCAAGGGCTACCTTTCTGCCCTTTCAGCTTTTCTGAGGCTGCCTGATCAACCTTCTTTGTTCAAGTCCCCTATTGTAACTCGTTTTCTGAAGGGCATCACACACATGTTCCCTCCTGTTCCGTTTGTGATGCCTCAGTGGGACTTGAACCTTGTTCTTACGTTTCTGATGTGCGCTCCCTTTGAGCCACTTCACAACTGTCCTCTCCGCCTTCTGCCAGGAGAGTGAGTGAGCTCCAGGCTCTTTCATGTACACCCCCTTTCCTTTCTGTCCATCCGGACAAGGTTGTGCTGCGGACTAAGCCATCTTTCCTGCCCAAGATTGTCACGGCCTTCCATATCGGGCAGTCTATCACCTTGCCCACCTTCTTTCCGCCACCACATCCCTCTAAAGAGGAAGAGCGGCTCCACCGTCTGGACCCAAAACGTGCGATTTCGTTCTATCTAGATCTCACACGCCAGTTCCGGGTGGATGACAAACTCTTTGTTGGTTACGTGGGCGCTAAGAAATGTCGGGCGGTGCACAAGAGGACCATCTCTCGGTGGGTAATCTTGTGTATCAAGGCATGTTACTCCTTGGCGAGGAAGGAGCCTCCTGTTGGGCTGAGGGCCCATTCTACTCGGGCCACGGTGGCTGGCACTGCCCTGGGCCGGGGAGTCCCCTTACAGGACATCTGTCAGGCAGCTACGTGGGCATCGCTGCACACGTTTGCAAGACACTACTGCCTGGACAGCCAAGTCCGGAGGGATGGCTTCTTTGGCCGTTCCGTCCTCCAGGACTTTCTGGTGTGATTATTGGATCGCAGACCCACCACCGGGGTTGGTATTGCTGGGGTATCTATTCTAAGGTAAGGAATCTAATACTAACCTGTTTCTTTCAGATGAACAAGTTACTTAACTTCGGTAAAGATATATCTGTAAGAAACAGTAGTTAGTATTAAATTCCTTACCGCCCCACCCATCCTCCCCGTTCTGCGAACCGATATCTAGGGTTAAGGTCATCCCTTTCAGGTCCCTAGTTTCAATGGCACCAGTGTTGGTTTTTAACATGGCTCTCCGTTTCTGGCGTGGAAAAGCTGTGTCCAAGAACTGACGTCAGCACGCGGAGGCGGCGTCTAAGTACTCCGACGACGTCATCACGGCGCCCACTACGCCGACGACGGACGCGGAGCTGCAGACGACGCCTACCGACGCGCAAGGGTACTGCTACGCAAAAGTTTCCGGATCCAGTCTGATGCCTGGGGATATTCTAAGGTAAGGAATCTAATACTAACTACTGTTTCTTACAGATATATCGTTACCGAAGGTAAGTAACATGTTCGTTTAACCAATTACTGAATGTCTAACTACCCCTTTCCGACCTTGTACTCAGCAGAGGTTCATTGGTGTAGCAAAAGTACTTTCAACCTAACCTGTTTAAAAAATGTTGGGCCTCTAAATTTAGGTTTATATCTTTTTTATTGGTACAAACAAAATTGCAATAAAACATTACAATGCCATTCATGTAAAAACATACGTATAGGCCGAACAATATGGCATAAAAGGAAACAAAGCCCCAACTCCCCCTGCCCCCTGGCCCTCCTCCAATCTCTCACCCTTAGTACCATCAACCGCCCCCCCAACCACCTCTTCGAACAACAAGGGGAAAGAGCGAGTAGCCACTGAATATCTATGTCTGTGCAAGGGTCCTGGTCCTGTGTCAATGCAGGGAGACGTAATATTCGCAAATATCTGGGACATGTGAGCTCTCGAAAGGCAGTGCTTAACACGGTCATAAAGGGACGCCACAAATCTGCAAAGGAAGTGCCATGCCCCTGAAGCGAAAAGGTGCTGAATTCCTATTACATGCCATATCCTGTGTAACCACTCCTGGAACGTGGGAATGCTTTATTTGCCCCAGTGAGACAAAATATTCTTCAGAGCTGCGCCTAAAGCAATACCCATCTGTAGGAGAGTAGGGTCTGCTTCCTATGGTCACCCCCACTTTTTGCTGTGATTCTCTGGTTTTTCGACTTTAATGTGGCTGTGGGCCTGCTAATCAGACCCACAGCCCAGCTGTTCTCTCTCCAAATTGATACCATGCACTTTAGGTGCATACCAGATTGGTTACTGGGTCACTCTTGTGAGCCCCTGTGTTGTGTACCATAGGTACCCAGGTCATAGGTGTACCCTAGGCCTGCCAGGGGCTGCAGCATGTATTGTGCCACCCCTGGTTTGCCTTCCAAACTGACACCACAGGTCTGTCCACACAGCCTGGGTAAGGTGGTGTAATCACCCCATACTTAGATATAGTATACCTATATCTACCTTTACATATAGACACATATACACCTATAAGCCACTCCTATGGTAGGCCTCGACAATCCTGGAGGCAGAGTGCTTGGTTTTATGTGAAAGGGTGCCCTATCATGAGCTGAGCCCCTCTGCAGCTTTCGGAACTGTAGGAGAGTAGGGTCTGCAATCCTATGATCACCCAGATTTTTGCTTTTTGCTGCACTGGTTTACGACTTTCCCTGGCTGTGGGCCTGCTAATCAGACCCACAGCCTAGCTGTTCTCTCTATCCAAATTGTACTCAGGTACTGAATTGGCACTGGGCCCTCTCCAAGTCCCTGTACCCAGGGCTGAGGTGCACCCAGAAGTCTCCCAGGGGCTGAAGCATGTATTGTGCCACCCCTGGATTGACTAACTAAAACTGACACAACTGGCTGCACGACAGCTGGGGCAAGGTGGTGTACTCACCCTTTGCTTTAGATATAGTATACCTATATCTAACCCTAAAAATGGACACACAGATCTCCTATCAGTCACTCCTATAGCAGGCCTTAACAATCCTGAAGGCAGAGTGCTTGGAATCGTGCGAGATGGTGCTCTAGCATGAGCTGAGCCTGTCTGCGGCTTTCGGGATCCATCCCTTAGCCGTTTCCATGATATCGCATACCATATACTCTTAAGTGCATTATAATCCTCGCGGTTATGTGCCAACTCTGGTATCGCTTTATCAAAACATGTCGAGTAAGGTGTCATACGAATTGGAATACTAACCCCTCGCCAATTCTGGCGACGGGGTTAGCATTCCACCCTTCTAGAGGGACACGACATGCCTGTAACCTATAACCCGGTTAAAAGTCAGACAGAGCCTTAGCATCCACAAAATGGATGCTGCCACCGAGACACAAGTCTGCCCTCCTGCTGCTGGGAGTCCTCCCAGAGCAGGAGATAAGGACAAAGGGTTTCCTGCCAGGGGCGGTGCCAGCACCGTCCCAGACAGGGTTTTGTGTATTGTAGGTAGGCAGGGCTTTAGAGGAAGGTGACTGCAAGTGGCACCCCGGTGCTCACTGTGCATAGGCCGGCTTGAACCAGTTCCAGGGTCACTCCAGACCCTGTGCTGGGGAAAAGCCCGCCAAGGAAGTGGGTGTAACCACCCCCCTCCTAGTCCCACCCATAGGGCAGGACTTAGTCGCGTGCCAGCCCCTTTTTACAGGATAAAGGTAGAGACTGGCCCCCTTCCAAATCAGATCATCTTTGAATCCTGAAACTACTTTCTGCGAAAGGAACTCAAGACTTCTTCCTAAGATTTCTCCCTTGTGACTAAGGAGTAGTCACCCTGCATCCGCAGGCACCATCCAAGAACACTGCGGTCTGCTGTAAGTCCTTCCTCCGGAATCCGACTGCCCAGCTCGACGAGAACCGGCTTCCCTGGCACCTCTGACCTCTACCCACCTCTACAGCCCAGCTGAGAACCGTGGGTGCGACGAGACCTCAAGGGACCGGCCATCTGCAAGACTGCACGACTTCTTTCCAGCAAGCCCGCCGAGTAATCTACTGGTGAGTGCTTTGGGGTCCGAGAAGCCCCGACTCTGAGCAGCTCCAGCTCCGAAGTGCAGCCCCCCAGCATCTCCACGATCTGCGTGGGGCCCTTCTGCTTTCCGCTGCTCACCGCGTTGTTTGGCTACTAGCCCGTTGGCTTGTGGCCTTCCTGACGACGCCCGACGACATTTCTGCTGCTGGTCTGGTTGCTCCAGACTGGCCCTTGCTCCCTTCCAGAAGAGGAGCACCCTGGACCCTCCTGGTCCACTCAAGACGCCATTTTGAGTCCACCGCGTGGGCTTGAATTAGCCAAGGCTTGTTGCCCAATCCTGGGTAACTTCGACGCCAACGACTTCATCCTTCGTGGGACAGCTCGCACCTCCATCCTGGTCGCCGACAACGCCTCCTGGTCCGAGAGACTGCAGAGCCCAGCAGTGCCCACTCACCTGACTGCGGTGACTTCGCCCGGTGCCATCCTGGTGCCCACTTAATCACTGGCTAGTGATTCAAGAACTTGGTCCCCTCTGCTTTCAGGTTTTCTTCTTCCTTGATCCAGGCTTGGATCCATCGAACTTTCCTTCACTGGTCGCCTGCCAGCAACTTCTTCCTTCCAGGCTCCTGGTCCGGCAACGAGATCCCCGACGTCTTTTCAGACCTATGCAGCTGCAGCCCCTGGGCTAGGTAACTTCGGCACTCCGGTGTCCCAGCATAGCCTCACGATCCAAGGGTCAGGATCCACTGTCGTTTTCTCCCTACCAGGTCGGGTTCGCCCGTGAACACTAACTTTGTGAATTCTAGCTTCCATAGACTTTGTCCCGCATCCCGCGTGAGAGTGCACACTCTGCACCCGAGTCCCCTGGGCCTCCTAGTAGTAATCTAACGATTCCCTAGTCCAGTCCTAGCGATTCCAAAGCCTATTAGAACTGTTACTTACCTGCTAGTAATTCGCATTCCACTTTCAGCGTATATGGTTTTTCGTGCCCCTCGGGCATTTGTGTAACGTGCTAACTTAAAAGTATTTTCGTAAGAGTTTTGTTGTGTGCTTAGCTCCCTGTCTCATAAAGAGCCAGGGTAGTCTTGTTATAAATAAATACACTGTTTATTTTCATAACAACTTGTGTGGTGTCCTTTCACTGGGTGTTCAAGGGGTAATGTGATGGTAAAACAGCTGGCTTAACACGCCCTCTAGAGTCTTAGCCTTAGACTGCTCGTATCCATGCTACTAGGATAGCTGGTCTATAAGGTTGACTTACAACCAATCATCAATAAGGGTTGTTTGGACTGATATATAGTGATCACTAGAATAGTGAGCACTGCACATCAGGCCAACTTCTCACATTGGTGAGCAGCGGTTGGGATTTGAGCTTGCTGTTGTTTTACCACACATGCCCTAAGAATATCTTGTGAAAGATCACATAAGTACTAAAGGTACATATAACTTAGCTTAGAATACTCTGAGTTCTACTGAACCAGCTGTTGTAGCTCCTAGGGCCTAGCACACCCTAAACTACAACTCTAGCAAGGGATCAGTAGGCAAACATATAGTGTAGGTAAGTGCACCACTTACACCTCACTAGAAAAGCATGTCGACTCAGGGGGACTCTACTGAGACTCCCCTGGTCAGTGTTGACCCTCCACAGGTCACTTCAAGATATGCAGCTCTCAGCTTTCAGGAGATGAGACAAATCTGTGTCTCCAGGAAACTGAAGCAGGGGTCTAACCCCACCATTCCCTTTCTGATAGGTCTCTTAGAGACATATGATGCCAGAAAGCTCTCTCAGTTACATGAGAGCATGCCAGCCTTAGAGGGAACCTCTGGGGATCCAGACCTCCCCAACACTTATTCAGCAGTTGAGGAGGAGGATCAGGAGGTACTCTCTGGGGATGAGGTAGACAAAGGTCTTGAGGTAGTCAGAAGGCTAACTAGGACCAACTTAGACTTACTTGGGCTAGGATCTGGGGGACCCCCAGTACTAACCCGAAGTGGGCCTAACCTTGGAGTTAGGAGAGATAGATCTCTTTCTAGGGACTCCAATAGATCTCTGCACTCTAATGCCTCTTCTCAGGGGAGAAGGAATCCTCCACAGAGGAGATTTACTTCCCCTCAGAGAAAGGAGCATGAGGCTAGGATGAGACAAGCTGAACTGAGGATTGAAAGGGAAGAAATTGCCCTGGCCAAAGAGAAGCTTGCCCTGGCAAGAGAGCAGCAGATGAGTGGGCTAGCTCCCACTGGTGGCAGCAATCTCCCAAGAGATAGAGAGAAGGGTTTAGATACTAAACACCTGACTAAAATAGTGCCCCCCTTTAAGCAAGGGGATGACATCCAGAAATGGATGGCTGCTCTGGAGAGGGCCTGCACTGTGCAGAACATTCCCCAGAGTCAGTGGGCAGCTATACTGTGGCTCTCCTTTGATGGTAAAGGTAGAGATAAGCTCCTCACTACAAGAGTGGAGGATGCTAACAATTACCAGGTCCTGAAGAATACACTGGTTGATGGGTTTGGTTTAACCACTGAGCAGTACAGGTTGCTGTTCAGAGACACCCAGAAAACTCAGTCTCAGGACTGGTCTGATTTTGTGGATTGTGCCACTAAGGCTTTGGAGGGCTGGTTGCTGGGTAGCAAGGTTACAGATTACACAGGATTGTATAATCTAATGATGAGAGAACAAATTTTGAACAATTGTCAGAACCAGTTGCTGCACCAGCACCTTGTTGATTCAGATCTGACCTCTCCCCAAGAATTGGGAAAGAAGGCAGACAAATGGGTCAGGACAAGGATCAAGCAGAACCAGAACCAGAACCAGGGTGGTCAGAAGAAAGCAGACCAGAAGGGTAATGTTAAGAATGAGCAAAATGACCAGAAGTCTTCACCAGGTCCCCAACAAACCAAAGAGGGTGGGGGTCAGGCTTCCCAGAAGAAGAAGACTCAAGAAGGCCAGTCGAAAAGGTGGTGCCAGTACTGCAAAAGTAAATCTCACTGGTTTAGTGAGTGCACCAAAAGAGGAGGAGGACAAACTCCTGCCACTACAGCTCCTAAAGCAACTGCACCCCCTAGTACAGTCAGTAGTGGTAGTGTCACTCCCAAGGCATTAGTTGGGTTAACCTTGGGTACTGAGGGGTCTGACAACTTAGTTGGCACACTCACTCAGGCTGTCCTTGTCTGTACAGGGGATATGGATATGTCCCCTGAAATAAGTCCCAATACTTTGGGCAAATACAGGCAGACACCTTTGATTAATGGCAAGATGGCTCAGGCCTATAGGGACACTTGTGCCAGTGTCACCATGGTGACACCTAACTTTGTGGACCCTGGACAGATCATGCCAGGTACTGATTTCCTGGTGACCAATGCCAGCAATGTCACTACTAGCCATAGTGTGGCAATTGTAGCTTTCTCCTGGGGTGGAGTGAAGGGACAAAAGAAAGTTGTAGTCAGTTCAGACCTCCCAGTTGATTGTTTGTTGGGCAATGATTTGGAGTCATCACAATGGTCAGAAGTGGAGCAGAGGACTCACATGGAGATGTTAGGCTTGCCAGCACATGTGCTTGCTGTGACTAGGTCACAGGCCAGAAAATGCCCCACTGAACAGGTGCTGGATCCTGAAATGATGGACCAGACACCTTCCAAGAAGAAGAGCAGTAAGGGTAAGGCTTTGCCTTCCCCCTTGCCCCAGGTTGAGGATCAAGTCTCTGAGGAGGCTGATCTAGAAGAGCTGAGGGAAACTGAGCCTAAAGAGCTTGAACTTGATCAAGTTGAGTTTCTGGGCTCAGGGGGACCCTCCAGAGCAGACCTGGGGAAGGAACAGTTGAGCTGCCCTTCCCTTGAACCCCTCAGACAGCAGGCTGCTGCTGAGGCTGCAGGGAATGCCACAGGTGCCCACAGGGTATACTGGGAAGATGGACTCCTGTACTCTGAGTCAAGAGACCCCAAGCCTGGTGCAACCAGGAGGCTGGTCATCCCCTTGTCTCTGAGAGGTTTCCTTCTCACCTTGGCCCATGAGATTCCCCTTGCAGGTCATTTAGGTCAGACAAAGACTTGGGACAGGCTTGTCTCACACTTTCACTGGCCCCATATGAATGAGAATACCAAGGAGTTTTGTCGCTCATGTGTCACTTGCCAAGCCAGTGGTAAGTCAGGTGGCACAACAAAGGCCCCCCTCATACCACTACCTGTGGTGGGGGTTCCCTTTGAAAGAGTGGGGATTGACATTGTTGGTCCAATGGAACCCCAGACAGCATCAGGACACAAGTTTATACTGGTGGTGGTGGACCATGCCACCAGGTATCCTGAGGCTATTCCCCTTAGGACCACTACAGCCCCTGTAGTGGCAAGAGCCCTAGTTGGAGTGTTCTCCAGAGTGGGTTTCCCTAAGGAGGTCGTTTCTGACAGAGGTACAAACTTCATGTCAGGATATCTGACTGCCATGTGGAAAGAGTGTGGTGTGAACTACAAGTTCACCACACCCTATCATCCACAATGCAATGGGCTTGTTGAGAGATTCAACAGGACCCTGAAAGGGATGATTCATGGACTACCTGAACCTCTTAGGAGAAGATGGGATGTCCTGATCCCCTGCCTCTTGTTTGCTTACAGAGAGGTCCCACAGAAGGGGGTTGGCTACAGCCCTTTTGAGCTTCTGTATGGGCATCCTGTAAGAGGACCCCTGTGTTTGGTGAAGGAAGGATGGGAGAGACCTCTCAAAAAGCCTGCAACCAACATAGTGGACTATGTACTTGGTCTCCGCTCCAGGATGGCTGAGTATATGGAGAAGGCATCTAAAAACCTTGAGGCCAGCCAGGAACTTCAAAAAGCTTGGCATGACCAAAAGGCTGTACTGACTGTGTACCAGCCAGGACAGAAGGTGTGGGTGCTGGAGCCAGTGGCCCCAGCAGCTCTGAAAGACAAATGGTCTGGGCCCCACACCATCATTGAGCAAAAGGGAGAGGTTACCTACTTGGTGGACCTTGGAACTCCCAGGAGCCCTCTCAGAGTGCTCCATGTTAACAGGCTCAAGGCATATGTTGACAGGAAGAGGGACAGGAGGAAGAGAGTGACCCTCTCCCAGACCTGCTCACTCAGAATCCTGATGATGGGTCAGTTGATGGTGTTGTCTTTTGTGGCAGCCTCACTGAACATCAGCAACAGGATTGCAGGCAAGTTCTGCAATCCTTTCGACATATGTTCTCTCTGACACCCAGCCAAACTGATTGGTGTACCCATGATGTTGACACTGGAGACAGTCTGCCTGTCAAGAGTAAAATCTACAGGCAGCCTGATCATGTTAGAGACTGCATCAAAACTGAAGTGCAGAAAATGTTGGAACTGGGAGTCATTGAGCCCTCAGATAGCCCTTGGGCTAGCCCAGTAGTTCTAGTGCCAAAGCCTCACACCCAGGGTGGTAAGAGAGAGATGAGGTTTTGCGTAGACTACAGAGGCCTCAATGCAGTCACTAAGACTGATGCCCACCCAATACCAAGAGCAGATGAGCTTATAGATAGATTGGCTTCTGCCAACTTCTTAAGCACATTTGATTTGACAGCTGGGTATTGGCAAATCAGGTTAGCTGAGGAAGCCAAACCCAAGACAGCATTTTCTACCCCTGGAGGGCATTATCAATTTGTGGTAATGCCCTTTGGACTGAAAAATGCACCTGCCACCTTCCAAAGGTTGGTGAATCAAGTCCTCACTGGGCTGGATGACTTCTGTGCAGCATATCTGGACGATATTGCTGTCTTTAGCTCCACCTGGGAGGATCACCTGGTCCACCTGAGGAAAGTGTTGGAGGCCCTGCAAAAGGCAGGCCTCACTATCAAGGCCACAAAGTGCCAGATAGGGCAGTCACAGGTTGTATACCTGGGCCACCTTGTAGGTGGAGGCCAGGTTCAGCCACTGGAGAGTAAGATACAGGCCATCAAGGACTGGACTCCTCCAATCACCCAGACTCAGGTTCGAGCTTTCTTGGGCCTGACTGGGTACTATAGGAAGTTTGTCAGAAATTATGGGTCCATAGTGACCCCCCTTAATGACCTGACAAGCAAAAAGATGCCAAAGAAAGTTCAGTGGACAGCAAGCTGTCAGAAAGCATTCAATGACCTAAAGCAGGCCATGTGCACAGCACCTATCCTCAAGAGTCCAGATTACTCCAAGCCATTCATTGTCCAAACAGATGCTTCTGAGTTGGGTGTGGGAGCTGTTCTGTCTCAACTGAATTTTGATGGTAATGATCAGCCTATTGCTTTCATTAGTAGAAGGTTGACACCCAGAGAGAAAAATTGGTCAGCTATTGAGAGGGAGGCCTTTGCTGTGGTCTGGGCCCTGAAGAAGCTGAGGGCCTACTTGTTTGGCACTCACTTCACCATTCAGACAGACCATAAGCCCCTCTTGTGGCTAAATCAGATGAAGGGTGAAAACCCCAAACTGCTTAGGTGGTCCATTTCCCTACAGGGGATGGATTTTACAGTGGAGCATAGACCTGGGACTGATCACAGCAATGCTGATGGGCTCTCCAGGTATTTCCACTTAGAGCAAGAAGACTCACCTGGTCAAGGTTAGCTTATTGTCCCAAAGTTTGGGGGGGGGTCATGTAGGAGAGTAGGGTCTGCAATCCTATGATCACCCAGATTTTTGCTTTTTGCTGCACTGGTTTACGACTTTCCCTGGCTGTGGGCCTGCTAATCAGACCCACAGCCTAGCTGTTCTCTCTATCCAAATTGTACTCAGGTACTGAATTGGCACTGGGCCCTCTCCAAGTCCCTGTACCCAGGGCTGAGGTGCACCCAGAAGTCTCCCAGGGGCTGAAGCATGTATTGTGCCACCCCTGGATTGACTAACTAAAACTGACACAACTGGCTGCACGACAGCTGGGGCAAGGTGGTGTACTCACCCTTTGCTTTAGATATAGTATACCTATATCTAACCCTAAAAATGGACACACAGATCTCCTATCAGTCACTCCTATAGCAGGCCTTAACAATCCTGAAGGCAGAGTGCTTGGAATCGTGCGAGATGGTGCTCTAGCATGAGCTGAGCCTGTCTGCGGCTTTCGGGATCCATCCCTTAGCCGTTTCCATGATATCGCATACCATATACTCTTAAGTGCATTATAATCCTCGCGGTTATGTGCCAACTCTGGTATCGCTTTATCAAAACATGTCGAGTAAGGTGTCATACGAATTGGAATACTAACCCCTCGCCAATTCTGGCGACGGGGTTAGCATTCCACCCTTCTAGAGGGACACGACATGCCTGTAACCTATAACCCGGTTAAAAGTCAGACAGAGCCTTAGCATCCACAAAATGGATGCTGCCACCGAGACACAAGTCTGCCCTCCTGCTGCTGGGAGTCCTCCCAGAGCAGGAGATAAGGACAAAGGGTTTCCTGCCAGGGGCGGTGCCAGCACCGTCCCAGACAGGGTTTTGTGTATTGTAGGTAGGCAGGGCTTTAGAGGAAGGTGACTGCAAGTGGCACCCCGGTGCTCACTGTGCATAGGCCGGCTTGAACCAGTTCCAGGGTCACTCCAGACCCTGTGCTGGGGAAAAGCCCGCCAAGGAAGTGGGTGTAACCACCCCCCTCCTAGTCCCACCCATAGGGCAGGACTTAGTCGCGTGCCAGCCCCTTTTTACAGGATAAAGGTAGAGACTGGCCCCCTTCCAAATCAGATCATCTTTGAATCCTGAAACTACTTTCTGCGAAAGGAACTCAAGACTTCTTCCTAAGATTTCTCCCTTGTGACTAAGGAGTAGTCACCCTGCATCCGCAGGCACCATCCAAGAACACTGCGGTCTGCTGTAAGTCCTTCCTCCGGAATCCGACTGCCCAGCTCGACGAGAACCGGCTTCCCTGGCACCTCTGACCTCTACCCACCTCTACAGCCCAGCTGAGAACCGTGGGTGCGACGAGACCTCAAGGGACCGGCCATCTGCAAGACTGCACGACTTCTTTCCAGCAAGCCCGCCGAGTAATCTACTGGTGAGTGCTTTGGGGTCCGAGAAGCCCCGACTCTGAGCAGCTCCAGCTCCGAAGTGCAGCCCCCCAGCATCTCCACGATCTGCGTGGGGCCCTTCTGCTTTCCGCTGCTCACCGCGTTGTTTGGCTACTAGCCCGTTGGCTTGTGGCCTTCCTGACGACGCCCGACGACATTTCTGCTGCTGGTCTGGTTGCTCCAGACTGGCCCTTGCTCCCTTCCAGAAGAGGAGCACCCTGGACCCTCCTGGTCCACTCAAGACGCCATTTTGAGTCCACCGCGTGGGCTTGAATTAGCCAAGGCTTGTTGCCCAATCCTGGGTAACTTCGACGCCAACGACTTCATCCTTCGTGGGACAGCTCGCACCTCCATCCTGGTCGCCGACAACGCCTCCTGGTCCGAGAGACTGCAGAGCCCAGCAGTGCCCACTCACCTGACTGCGGTGACTTCGCCCGGTGCCATCCTGGTGCCCACTTAATCACTGGCTAGTGATTCAAGAACTTGGTCCCCTCTGCTTTCAGGTTTTCTTCTTCCTTGATCCAGGCTTGGATCCATCGAACTTTCCTTCACTGGTCGCCTGCCAGCAACTTCTTCCTTCCAGGCTCCTGGTCCGGCAACGAGATCCCCGACGTCTTTTCAGACCTATGCAGCTGCAGCCCCTGGGCTAGGTAACTTCGGCACTCCGGTGTCCCAGCATAGCCTCACGATCCAAGGGTCAGGATCCACTGTCGTTTTCTCCCTACCAGGTCGGGTTCGCCCGTGAACACTAACTTTGTGAATTCTAGCTTCCATAGACTTTGTCCCGCATCCCGCGTGAGAGTGCACACTCTGCACCCGAGTCCCCTGGGCCTCCTAGTAGTAATCTAACGATTCCCTAGTCCAGTCCTAGCGATTCCAAAGCCTATTAGAACTGTTACTTACCTGCTAGTAATTCGCATTCCACTTTCAGCGTATATGGTTTTTCGTGCCCCTCGGGCATTTGTGTAACGTGCTAACTTAAAAGTATTTTCGTAAGAGTTTTGTTGTGTGCTTAGCTCCCTGTCTCATAAAGAGCCAGGGTAGTCTTGTTATAAATAAATACACTGTTTATTTTCATAACAACTTGTGTGGTGTCCTTTCACTGGGTGTTCAAGGGGTAATGTGATGGTAAAACAGCTGGCTTAACACGCCCTCTAGAGTCTTAGCCTTAGACTGCTCGTATCCATGCTACTAGGATAGCTGGTCTATAAGGTTGACTTACAACCAATCATCAATAAGGGTTGTTTGGACTGATATATAGTGATCACTAGAATAGTGAGCACTGCACATCAGGCCAACTTCTCACAGGAACCATCTCCTTACAGCTGTTCTATGATATAGCCATACCATATACTCTTAAGTGCATTACAATACTCGCAGTTAATGCTAACTTTGGTTTACTTTATCAAAACATGTCGTGTAAGGTGTCAAACACTTTGGAATACTACCCCCCCCCCCGCCAATTCTGGCGGGGGGGTAGCATTCCACCCTTCTAGAGGGAAAAGACATGTATGTTACTGCTTTACCCGGTTAAAGTTAAACAGAGCCTCTGCATCACAAAATGGATGCTGCTGCCACAGACATGAGTCTGACCACCTGGTCCCGGGGGAAACTCCAGCAAGGGCGGCCTGGACAATAGGTTTCCTGTCCAGGGAAGTGCCAGCACCTCCCCAGACAGGGGTTATGTGTATTGGGGCAGGGAGGGCTGCATTCAGTGAATGCATCTTGACAACGGCCTGGGGCACACAAGGTGCTCCATGCATAACCCGGTTCAAACCAGTTGTGGGGGAACTCCCGCCTCAGCTCTGGCGCGAAACTGGACAAAGGGAAAGGGGTGTAACCACCCCCTTCTCAGATCCACCCATAGGAGGGACCTAGGCAGGTAATCCAGCCCCTTAGCTTAGTATAAGTATAGGAGCTGTGTTCCCAGGACTTTAGATTATCCCGGAACGAAACTTTGATACAGAACTCTTGGACCTTTGACATTCCATTCTGAGTAGAAGACGGAAGACATCTCCCTTGTGATCAAGGAGTGACCACCCTGTTCAAACAGGCACCAACAGCAACTTTGCCGGTCTGCAGTTTCAAGGCTCCCGCCGAAACCTGAAGACTCTGCGACGCAAGAACTGGACTTCCAGACTTCTCTGACACTGACCCACATCCACAGCAAAACTGAGACCCGTGGCGGACACGAGAGACGTGGGACCGGACATCTTGGACATCCTGCATTTTGCTACCTGCACTCCTTTCCTGAAGCCTCAGTAAGTTGTGCATTGGGGTACGAGAAGCCCCAGCCAAGCATCATTTGACCTGAAGCCCAGGCCCCCACACTCCGCGAGTGCCCCGTGGGCCCCGCCTTTACATTTGTGCTCGACGCGTCTTCCCGGCTCCTTGCCCGTTGGCTAGTGAGCCCCCTCAAGTTGCCATCTTGAGTTTAACTTGCAATCCTAGTTGATCCAGGCTCGCCCCAGCTTCCCTACAAAGGAGAAGCGCCACAGACCTTGCTGGTCTACAACAGAGCCTATCTCGTCATCCTGCGTGGGTTGCGGTTGCCAAGGCTTGTTGGGTCCAATCCGGATACCGACACCGCAGTCAACTAGATCTATTGTGGGACAGCTCGTATCCAGCTCCTGGTCATCGTCGATGCCTCCTGGACCTTGTGGCTGAAGAGACAAACTCATCTTCCTCACCTTCAAGCATGCGACATTGCCTGGATCCTTCCTGGTTCCTTCCTGGTCACTGGCTAGTGACCCAGACTCTGTCCCCTCTGCTTTCAGGTTCTTCACATCACTGATCCACCCTTGGATCCACCCGGACAATTTTCCTCTGGTCGCCTGCAGCACTTCTTTGCAGATCTCCATAGAAAACGACGACGAAACCCGACACGAAAAGACACCTATGCACCCGGCTTCCCTGGGTGAGGTAACACAAGTACTCTGGTGCTCCCGTGGGTCTTGACTCTCGAAGTGTCCTAGTTTAAAAGGGTTCCATCCTAGTCCATCCGGAGGTGTCCGGTAACTTTGTAACTGCTTCGTTTCCCATTATAAATCAATGGTAACTCGCGACTGTGTTTAGACACTGAACGCGTCTCCCGTGGGCCTCCTACTTCCTAACCTTTGGTTTTTTAGTGTAGTTTCAGCAATTCTACAGGCCCTAGGCCTGCTGTCTAACTCTCATGTGGTACTTATACCACTTTCTTAGTACATGGTTAGTGAGGCCCCTAGGGCATAACGTATACTGTGCAACTTATTGTATATTAACTGTGTGACTTGTATTGTATTTTTACCTCTGAACTCATAAAGAGTGCAGAGGGGTTGTGTTTAGATTAAATACATATATATTTGATATATACCTTGTGTGGTGTCCTTTCATTTGGTATTCAAGGGATTATATATGGTAAAACAACTTGTTTAACTCGCTTACAGAAGTCTTAGACTAAGACTGCTGGTCCATGCTACCACTAGGATAGCTTTCTATAAGGTTGACTTTACAACCATCATCAATAAGGGTCGATTAGACTGATGCAAGCTGCCCACTAGAACTAGTGGACATCATATGCCAGGCTAACTTCTCACACCATCTGTCTACCTCTGCGGGACAGGAGGGGTAAAGTAAGCGCATTGGGTAGGCCCAAAAGTATATATTCAGGGAAGCGCGGTATTTGTGTATCAAAGTGCTTATCTATCTCATCAACAATTTGCTCCCAATATAGCGTGAGTTTCGGACATTCTTACAACAAGTGTGTCAGTGTGCCTTCGGTCTCTCACCCCCTCCAGATATAGTATTTTCTGAGGCACATTCATTTTAAGTTCTACCACATGATCCAGCCACAAAAGGCCAAATGGTCGCCAGCGTTGGAGGTCTCGGCGGGTCTGTGACAAAAGATGATTGTAATTCAAGAAGACTCTGTCCTGAACTGTAGTTGCCAGTTTTAGTCCCAGGTATGGTAAAGCCTCCTTGTCCCAACGGATGGGGCATATCTAGTGGAGAGCATCTCTGGTGGAAGGCTGCAAGTAGAACCCCAAAGCCTGTGACTTGGACACGTTGACCCGAAAGCCAGAGGCTGCTGCAAACGTCTCCAATTCCGCGAAAAAAGCTGGCACTGATGTCCAGTGGACTCCACGCGTGACAATAACGCTGTCCGCATACAGACTTATTGTCTGACGTTTTCCCCAGAATTGAAATCCTGGTAATCTGGGGGTTCTCCTGCACCCTTTGAACCAAAGGCTCCATGTATAGGGCAAAGAGCAATGGCATTAGCGGGCAGCCCTGCTTCGTTCCTCGCGATTTTTCAAATGACTCAGAGGTGTGTCCATTCACCCATACCGCGGCAGACGGGCGGGTGTAGCCACTGAAAACACATTTGCAGAATCTGTCTCCCACCCCGAATCTCTGCATGGTGGACTCCAGGAATGGCCAGTGCACCCTATCAAACACTTTCCCCGTGTTGATAGACAGCATCACTCAACCGATGGACTGGCGGTGGGATTATCCAGGAGATGGAGTAATCTCCGAGTATTATCACTGCATTGTCTAGCTGCGACAAACCCAGTTTGGTCCGGGTCTAACAGGCCTAGCATCAGTGGACCTAGCCTGGCCGCTAGAATCCCTGTGAAGAGTTTTAAGTCGATATTCAGAAAGGAAAGTGGTCTGTAGGAGGCACATAATTGGCCATCCTTACCGGGCTTGGGAAGGACCACCACCGAAGCAAGGAGCAGGTTATCTGAGGTATCCCGATTGCGTTTAAAAGTTGTGTTACTATCGGAGCTAAGACAGTGCAAAAGGTCTTATAAAAAATAGCGGTAAACCCGTCAGGCCTTGGGGATTTTAGGAGTTTAAGTCTAGCTATGGCTGAGATCACCTCCTCTGTGCAAATCGGGCTATCCAAAGAGAAGGTCTGTTATGGTGACAGCGGGCAAGAGTTACCCCGCGGAGGTAGTCGAGAGAGTCTTGTTCGGGCAGGTGCTGTGCGGTGTACAAGTCAGCGTAAAAGTCCCGGAACGCCCACGAGATATCCGCATCACGAGTGAGTTCAGTGCCTCCCGCATCGCAAATCACCTGTACAGTAGCCGCCTGGCGCTGGGTGCGTAGTTTATGGGCCAACAGGCGACCATATCTATCCCCCCTGTGTAAAATGAGTGCTTTAGATGGAGGGCAGCGTATTCTGCTCTGTCAAGATCAAGGCTTGCCAGCTGCGACCTCACTGCCTCCAGCTGCCGCCACACTCGTGTCGCACCGGTCCGCTTGTGAATGCTTTCCAATTCCAACGTCTATCTGGAGAGTTCCTCCCTCTTTTCCCGGTGAACCCTATTGTCCGTTGAAGACACAGCGATGAGCTCCCTCCTTACCATGAGTTTGAGTATTTACCATAAGGTCTCTATTGAAGTGTCCGGCGTACCGTTGACCACTAAGAATTCCTCCAGGGTCTTGGTAAGGCGCTGCACGACCTCTGTACGATGGAGGCGAGTATTGCGCAGCCGTCAAGAGTATGGTGGTCTATCTATGGGATGGATCGCTAGCGTTAGTGTCAAAGCTGCGTGATCTCACAGCATGTGGGGCAGAGACTGGGAACCTATGAAATAATCTGTCCTGGCGTAAATATTGTGGGCATGGGAGTAAAATGTAAAGTCTGTTTCGTCAGGGTGAAGAGCGCGCCATTTGTCAACCCTACCTAAATCTTGTAGGCATTCCCTCCCTCCCACAGACAATGCCCCAGTTTGGCCCTGTCTCTGAGCAGAGCAGTCAAGCTGACTGTTAAACACAGTGTTAATGTCGCCTCCTATCAGTAATTGCCGATCAGGGGAAATCCTGATGTCCGCGACCATTGGGTACATAAATAGCGGCTATTGTGAAGGAGTGTGCTCCGACAGAGATCTAAAAAGCCAAAAGCCATCCCCTGATTTCAGAGACCCGTGCCCCTATCTTCCCCGTAAAGGCGCTGGACACAAGGATAGCGACTCCAGCCCTTTTGGAGGGAAGAGAGGAGAAGTATTGAAATGGGAAGGCTTTGGATCGGAGTCTGTGAGAGTCCCTAGCCAGGAGGTGTGTCTCTTGGAGTAGACAAAGGTGGCACATGAGTTCTCTCTTCTTTTGTTAGGACTGTTAAGCCCTTTCACTTTTAGGGTTAAGAGTTTATTAGTCCTTGCCATATGGGCCCGAGTTGGAACGGGGTGTTTAGGGCGGTTGCAGACAACAGGATTCCCGCCACATAATCAATCTCGGGTAGGGCCCAGTGCACCAGTAGGAAAGGGAGGAGACACATAAGAACAAAAAGAGACCCCAACAGAAGTAAACATGCAAACCAGGAAGAAAGTCATGTAGTAAGCCAGTTTCCGGAGCTATCAACTCCTGGAGAAGAAGATGTGGAGTACCAGTGGCCCGCGACCTCCCCGCTCCCCAGAGCGTAGCCCCTAGCTTACAGCAGTGAATCCCTGGAGATGGACAGGAGGAGCAACCCAATATTCGCAAGTACAATTATGCAGCCACTGAGGGCTACTCCCCCAAGGCCTCGGTCAACGACGCCAAGACTGCTTGTCTTTCCTTGACTATAGTGTCCAAGTCGGGTTGCGAGGCAGGGCTGGGGCGGTTTGATGGTGGTCCAGCCATGAACACTTCGGCATTGTCTGCTTGAGCTGATTTGTTGTTGCTTATCGGCTGGGGGTTCGTCAATACCCAGGAGTTTGTATGCTTCTGCAAGAAAGTGTATCTGCCTGAGCTCCCCCTGAAAGGTGAAGACCAAACAAAAAGGATGCCCCCAGGAATAAGAGATGCCATGCGCCCGGAGATGTGTGGTAATAGAATATAAGCTTTGTGCTTCAAAAGAGTAGACGCAACCAAGCCCTGATAGAGTGCCAGCTTCTGGCCCTTGTATTGGAAAGCAGGGTTGGCCCTGCCCGGACGGAGTATGTGTACCTTTAATTGGTAATCATGCACACATGTCAGGATGTCCACAGGGGGAGCCGGGGCAGGCCTCCTAGGGCCCACTCTGTGAGTGCGGTCGAGCCTGACCAGGAAGTCCTGAGCCTCGCCCAGGAGTGAACGGAAGAGACCTGCCACCAAAGCTTCAACATCAGGGTCATCTGTGGCATATGCCATGCTTCGGATGCGAATGTTATTGTGCCGGGACCTGTTCTCCAAATCCTCAGTGTGAGCCTGAAGGTTAATGTTTTGTTCCTCCAGCTTTAGGATTTCCTGCTGAAGGCTTTCCAGCTCTTCCTCGCGGCCCGTGTCCCATTCTTCCAGGGTGTTAACTTTCTCTCCGACGGAGTCCACATCCCGGCGCACCTCCCGCAGGTCAGCCGAGAGGTCCCGCTTCATGGCAGACAAATCTTCACTGAGGGAGGTGGAGAGACTCAAGAAATGAGCGGCTGATTGGTGCCTCTGCACCATTCATGCCCTCCGACTCTTATCTGGCCTTTGAGGCTGCCCGGCCGTCGGACTGTGTGCCTAATGACTTGAGCAGCACATCCTGCACCGAGCGATCTTTCCGGCATTTCAGGGCCGTCATCTTGAGCAGCGGTGCTCCCTGACTGGGAGAGATGCTGCTGTCCCCTGTCCCCTCGGCCGCAACCCTTGGGCCCCTCCGGCCTGGATGTTCACTCCCTCCGTGGGGAGCGCTACAACCTCCTACTGATGGGCTGGGCTCCGGCAAATGCTATGGATCTTCCAGCCTGCGGTTTCAGGCCTGTGCCGCTAGGAAGAAGGTTTTAGGTTCCACAAGCCCCACCAGGGGGCGCTCCACGAAGTGCAATCACTGTTGTGAGGTCCCCTGCCCAAGCGGGATGGAGCTCCAACGAGGCACCTCGAACACGCATCGGGCCCACCGAAGTCTCTCACCAGCCCCTCCCGCACCTGCAGAGATTGAAATACAGGTAGTACAAGGCCTCCTGCAGGGGGGCCACAGTCCTTCTGACCCTGCGCTATGTTCCAGCCAATTCACACCCCAAGCTCGTTGATTTACCGGGGGGGGGCGATCCCACTTAGTTGACTGAGCAAAGTCAGCAGAGTCCCCTCGCTCCTCACTGCCTGTCTCCCTGCTGCCACTACGGCGCATTCTCCGCCGCTCGCCCCACTCTTAGGGTATTCGTCCTCCTTCACGGTATAGCTGGCCTCGGGTACCTCAGGGCCGCACCGCCGAGCGCTGCCACAGATTGCTGAGGGCTGCCGCAGCGCTGGGCCTCTGTACACTGAACTCCGGGGCCGTACTCAGTAGCCGCCGCTCAGGCACCAGAGGGGTCTTCCTTGCATTGGTGCAATGGGGTTATGAGCCGTGGCCCCTGCCTCCCTCCTATAAGCTGGGTATGATTGCTGCCTCTCACCTCCTGCTGAGGAGGAAGCGACTTGGCTTCAGTCTGGGTGGTCCAGATTCTCCCCGGGCTACTCTCAGTGCATCACCACCAACCTTAAAGCCTCTGCCACGATGAGCCTGCGCTAGCTGGAGCAGCTGGGGCCTTGTGTTGTCCAGCAGCGTGGCTCAACTCCTCCCGGGTCCTTCGTCTGTGTAGTGTTCTCCGATCTCCGACACGAGGAAGCGGTGCAGTTTACCCGCGTCGGAGAAGTTACGCTAGCGCTCGCGCGTGTCGTCATGCGCCAGCTATAAATAAAGGGGGCGTGTCCCAAGGCAATCAGTGGGTACTACACAGTAACAGAGCACAGGTGTCCCGAGTGTTTATTGCGGCCACAGCGTTTACAGCACGTGCTCCAGCGGCCCCTCCCCCTCTACACTGGCGACGGGGGGCAGAAACGACCCCATGTAGTGCTGAGCATTTAACACCTTCAGTGACTGATTAAGGGCAATCAGTGGGCCTTCGATCACGGCCCTGGGCCCACGGTGAGCAGCCCGAGTGTTCCTGGCCTGCTGTGTGCCCTCAGGCGCAGCTGTGGCAGTCAAGGCAGGCCCTTCAGCTCCTGAATGAGCTTTGCTGAGGCAGAGGACCCTGCACACGCCGTGGAGACCTCACTTGAGTGTGCCCCAGCATCTGGACAGAGGAGGACAGATCGGTGAGGCCTAGCACATACTAGCCATGGGAGAGGACCCTGACGGCGTCATCATCACCCTCGGCCGGGCGGCTGCTGGTGTTCCTCGGAGGTAAGCAGTGCACGTGCCGCGAGGTGTGACCGCATCTGCGCCAAGATGGCGTCGATTCCCGCCATTGAGCCCTTTGTGGTGGATGGAGCACCCTCATCCCTTGCCCTGCGATGGAAAGACTGGACTGACCACCTCCAGATCTACTTTGAAGGGGCTGGCATAGCCCGGGAAAGGCGCAGGGCCCTGCTCCTCCACCTTGGAGGCAAAGATATCCACAGCATCTACAAAACCCTGGTAGAAGCCACGCCTAAAACGTATATAACGCTTCTCAACGCCCTAAAGGCGCACTTCGAGCCGATGGCGAACAGGGACTAGGAAAGATTCATTTTTTTGTCAGGCCAAGCAAGAAGCGGAGGAATCACTAGACGCGTACCACGGGCGATTGAAAGAGCTGGCCAGCACGTGCGGATTCCGCAACGAACAGGAAGAGATCCGAGGTCAGATAATACAAGGATGCTATTCATCCAAACTGAGAGTGAACATTCTTCAGGAGGATGGTAAGCTCCTGGCGGACATCCTCACCCTGGGGCGGTCAAAGGAGTTGTCGCAAACCCGAGCGTCCCATATGGAAGCGGCCCTCCACTGACCCATCAAGACGGAACAAGTCAACGTGGTGGTAAAGGCGAATGTGGTGAGGCCCAAAGTGCGCCAAAACACCGGTAGACGACAGCAGGACAGGAAGAGGGAGTATGGCTACTGCGGAGGCGCGCCCCATTGCATGCAAGACTGCCCAGCGAGAGGGAAAAAGTGCAGTGCATGCGGGTGGATGAACCACTTCGCGGCGGTATGCCGGTCGGCAAAATCAAGGAAGGAGGCAGTGCAGGTGGTAGCTGAAGACCGAGACAGCAAGGACATGGATGATGACACGGGAGACTACCCGGTTCACTACGTATTCGCAGTTGATCAGCCACGAAAGAAGAGACGACGACTCCCAAGATGCAGAATTAAGATCCACCACCAGGAGGTGAGAGCCACCATTGACACAGGGGCATCGATCGAACTGATGGCTGCCGATGTATATAATCAAGTAAGTCCACGCCCGCCATTACGTGAGGCCATGATCAGAGTATTTGCATACGGCCAGAAGGCACCCATCCCACTCCTGGGATGTTTCAAGACTGAACTGCAGCACAAGGACCTCAAGACCCCCACCACAGTATTCGTGACTAAAGAAGGAAGTGGTATGCTGATAAGTGGTCAATCAGCAGAAGAACTAAAGCTAATATTGTTTGCCATGGCAGTGCAAGAGGAAGAACTAGAGGCCATCATGGAGGAGTTCGCAGACGTCTTCAAAGGTATTGGATGCCTGAAAGGAAAAGAGGTCTCCCTCCATATTGACCCGTCAGTCCAACCGGTGGCGCTGAGGCACAGGCGCATTGCGTTCCACCTGAGACAGAAGGTGGAACAGCGGGCGCTAGAAAGGCAAGGTATTATCGAAAAGGTCAGTGGGCCCACACCATGGGTGTCCCCGATCGTAGTGGCACGGAAGCCAAAACAACCGGGGCAGGTCCGCATCTGTGTGGACTTGCGCCTCCCATACGCTGCGGTGAAGAGGGAACGCCACCTTACCCCCACCATTGACGACATATTGGGAGAACTGAACGGCGCAAGGGGGTTCTCGCAGATGGACCTCCGGTCCGGCTATCACCAACTACCACTACACCCAGACTCCCGATACATCACCACCTTCTCTACACACGTCGGTCTCAGGAGATACCGACGCCTCAATTTCGGGATCTCGAGGGCTGCGGAGGTAGTGCAAAAAACCATCAGCGAAGTCCTCAGCGTGCTCCCAGGAGTCTTAAACGTAAGTGACAACCTACTCATCTATGCATCATCGATCGAAGACCACCATCGGAGACTTCGTGAGGTTCTCCACAGGATCAAAGAATCCGGACTGACTCTACACCGAGAAAAGTGCCAGTTCCTAAAGAACAAGATTAGTTTCTTTGGCTACACATTCTCGGACCAAGGAGTGGCCCCAGACCCTGACAAGGTACGATATGTATAAGAAGCTCCGGTGCCAACTAACATCTCAGAAATAAGAAGCTTCCTGGGAATGGTGAACGTTTGCGAACGTTTTGTCCCAGACTTGTCAAATCTCACGAAACCCCTCAGGGAACTGATAAAAGCCTCTACCACATGGCAGTGGGGCCCCGAGGAGGAGCAAGCCTTCAAAGACACTAAGTCAGCTCTGTCGGCAGACACAACACTGTCCTACTTCGACCCGGCCCGATCCACCAACGTCGCTGTAGACGCCAGCCCACATGGGTTTGGAGCGGTACTCACTCAATTACAAGGGAACGGAGAGTGGGTCCCAATAGCGTATGCGAGTCGGTCCCTGACGGACACAGAACAGAGATACTCACAAATTGAACGAGAAGCGATCGCCATCCACTGGGCCTGTCGGCATTTCCACATCTACGTGTATGGCCATCCATTCACAGTGTCCACAGACCACAAGACCCTGATTCCCCTGTTTCAAGGATCAGCGTCCAAACCTCCGCCGAGGATTGAAAAGTGTTTACTTCAACTGCAGGGATACGACTACCGCGTGGAGTACAAACCGGGCTCGTCCAATCCAGCGGACTACCTCTCGAGGCACCCCAGGGCGGCCACCAAAGCGGAAGAGGAGGATGCCGAAGACACTGAAGAATATGTTTGTTTTGTATCGGAAAGATCCCGACCACTGCCCATGAGTCTCAAGACCATTGTAGAAGCTACCCAGAGTGATGAATGCCTGCAACTGGCCGTAGGCACAGTCCAATCGAATGACTGGCACCCCATTCAATCCACCATGACCCAAAGGACGCCACAAGCTAAGACTGTTCTGGAATCCATTGTGCGAGTCAAAGATGAACTTTCGGTCGATAGAAGAGGGTGTCTGCTCCGAGGCCCACGACTAGTGATACCATCAAGTCTGGCTCAACAGGCAGTAGGCATCGCACACAGGGTACACCAAGGCGTGGTAAAAGCCAAGAGCCGACTGAGAGCCAAGGTGTGGTTCCCGGGAATGGACCCACTGGTTGAACAAACAGTCAGGGCATTCGCATGGTGCCAGGCAGCGGGCCAACCAGATCGCCCTCACCCAGTCATCATGGAAGAGAACCCTCAACGACCCTGGGAGCGAGTTAATGTAGACTTTGGACACCTCTCAAATGGACGCTATGCTCTAGTAATCATCGATGATTAGACAAAATACCCTGAGGTTGAGATAGTGGGAAGTCAGACAGCCACAGTGGTCATCACTAAGCTTGAGAAGACCATCGCTACCCATGGAATATTCGAAGTGGTGAAGACAGACAACGGTCCACCCTTCCAGGGACAGGAGTTTGCGGACTATCTCAAGGCCAGGGGGATCCAACGCCGGAAAGTGACCCCGCGCTAGCCTCAGGCAAATGGGGATAAAGAGAGGTTCATGCGTACTCTCAACAAAGTGATACGCATTGCGCATGCAGATGGATCACCGCTCGAAAGGGCCATATACAGCTTCCTGAGAGAATACCGTCTGACACCCCATCTCACAACTGAGGCAGCTCCGGGACCAGCAAGCATGGGCCGAGTAGTGCAGGACTCCATACCACATCACCGGAGCTGGACCCCGTCTCCGATCGACGCAGGAAGGACACTAGCCAACAGGGCCAGCTTCAATGGCCAGGCCAGTGACAGCCGACGGTCCAGGATGTCGGACATTTAAGTGGGAGACAGAGTCTATGTCAAGGACAGGTACCCAGGAAGCAAGTTCCGGCTTCCATTCGAACATAGGCCTTGGACAGTTGTCCGCAGGACCGGCACCATGATAACCACCAGAAGAGGAACGGAGGAGGTCACCCGCAACGTCTCGTTCTTCAAAAATGTGGATGCCGGGACTCCGGACCTGCCAGCATCAGAAAACATGGACACTAGCCCACGTCAACAGGCAGAGGAGGAGGTCCCAGACAGTGGTCACGAGTCAACCACCACTGGAGGCGAGACCCGGTCAGACCAGGGCGCACCTTCCCTGCTGGGAACACCAGTTGCAATTCCACCGAGTTGTTCTGCAAGATCCCAGGTGAGCCAAGCCTCGCAAGGGGTGACCCCATCTCTGCCATCATCACGGGGAGAGCACTCCAGGTATGGCCTGCGAAGAAACCCAGCTCCATCCTCCCATTTGGCCGACTTCATGGTGTGACGAATTGGGACTGGAATTCTAGTGACTGGTAATAGATCTATTTGATCATTGTTTGTTGTTTAATAAAGGTTAGAAAGAATGTAGTGTTCTCCGATCTCCGACGCAAGGTAGCGGTGCAGTCTACCCGCGTCGGAGAAGTTATGCTAGCGCTGGCACGTTTCGTCACGTGCCAGCTATAAATAAAGGGGGCGTGTCCCAAGGCAATCAGTGGGGACTACGCAGTAACAAAGCACAGGTGTCCCGAGTGTTTATTGCGGCCGCAGCGCTTACAGCAGGCGCTCCAGCGGCCCCTCCCCCTCTACAGTCTGCAGGGACTCGCTGCAGGGCTCCTCTGCCGATCACTGCAGGCACTCGTTGCTTGGCTGCCACTGTGGCCCAGGAGCGTCTCCGAGTCGCTCCTTGTCTGCCGTGCACACACCCACCGGCAGCCTTCTCGACCCTCATGCGGCCTCTAACGGGGTCTCTGCCCGCCGACTGCGTACCACGGTGAGTCAGCCTAGGGCAGTTGCCCACCACGCTAGTTCAGCTCTAAGCGATATTTCCCCCATCTGCCACGTGGCCTCCAGGGGGGCCCCGGACTACATAGGTAATTCTCAGTCTGTAATTCAGCGGGCTGCACCGGGCAGGAGCGGAGAGTCGCAAAGATGCGCCCTAGCAGGTCGCCATCTTGGCCACGCCCTGGGGTCTTTGAATTTAAACAAGAAGCTCCAGGTGTTGCAGCATGGCTCTAAACAGGCATCCCACCTAGGAGTTATCCAATGCACCGGCCAGGGCCCTGAAATTCTTAAATTGGAAAGCGTAATAGTAAAGAATAATGTCTTGGAGAGCCAATCCTCCATGTTCTAACTTTCACCTCCGCTTCTTCCAGGCTATTCTGATAGATACATCTGCCGTGTGGATTCCTCACCTTGTGAATATCCCCCTGCGTCAGCAACATTCGGAAATTCTTTTCGTAGCTTCGCGCCGACGTGGACTCTGACGTCATAGAGGCACGGCATCGCTCGCGACTCCGCTGACGTCACCGACGCCTATAATAGGCCCACGCCGGCGTGATGACATCAGTTCCCTTTTTTCTGTGTCGTCGACGCTAACGGTTTTCTGGGATCATCTGTAACCTTTGCTGTAACTTTGTTACTTGCTATTTTTCTAGTCTCTTTGTCATCTCTCTTTCGACATGACCTCGAAGAAGACCGGGTTTAAAGCCTGCGGAGAATGTGGCAAGATAATGTCCATTACAGATCCACATGAATGCTGTTTGTGGTGTCTGAGCTCCGACCACGACGTCGAGGACTGCCAATCCTGCAGGAAGATGACACCAAAGGTCCTCCGGGAAAGAGAGGCAAAACTTCTTGTTGCCAAGTTTAAAGAAAGAAAGGAGAAGAAGAAATCAAGGTCGCGGACTCGACGCTCTAAGTCAAGGTCTCGATCGAGGTCGCGATCGGATTCGTCCTCGGCCCATGCTTCAAGATCTTCAAAAAAGAAGCATAAAAAGAGTACCCATGAATCCCGACATCGATCGAGGAAGGAGTCGGGTTCCAAGCCGAAGTCACAGGTGAAGCTGGTCGAGAAGGTGGTAGTATCTTCGGCTTCGGAAGAACAGGATGCCGAAGTTGAGGCGTCGCATGCGAATTCGCCGAGTTCGCCGAAGCAGAAAGCGGTTCCATCTCCGGAGACATCCCATCCTTCAGATCGAGAGGATGAAGGTGAGGAGGTTGGAGAGGGAGAGGCTCAGCTGCCCAAAGGTCGTACGACTCCGGTGCACCAGCCCGAAGAGGAGATCGACGTCGTTTCGACTCCACGCCCTCAAGAGCAGCCTGGGGGTTCGTACCCAGCCTTCCCGGCTCCAGGTCAGGATCCTACGCATTTCCTGAATGCGATGTTTTGAATTTATTCAAGGGCTATGTATCCCTCTGGGGCTCCTGCTGGTCCCATGGGTCCGATGGCATATGGTCTGGGTGTTCCTCAATCCTATGCACCTGCGCCCTTTATGCCGGCTCCGACGCCGCATTGGCATTATCCGACTTCGACGAGGCCTTCGACTCCGAAGCCATCGACGCCGAGATCGATGACTCCGATTCCTTCGACGCCAGTTCCATCAACTTTGATGCCGAACCCTGAGCGACGTCGTGGATCTCTTCCTCGTCCGACGTCGGGTTCGACGCCAGCTCCGGCTCCGTCGGAGTCGATTGCGGATCCGACGGCTTTGAATGTGAAGCAAAGATCAAGGCGTGAAGCCCAGAGGTTGATGGAGGAAGAAAGATATCGAGAGGAGAATCTGGAGGAGGGCGAACTACAGGAGTCTGAGGACCCTTTTGAGGACCTGACTGTGGCTAGTGGCCTAGAACTGTCACCTGAATGGGACCTTGTTTCGGTTTCTGATGAGCCCTCTAAGGATGTGACGCCTTATCATGTGGTGATAAAGAAGGCTGCAAGTTTGTTGAACATTGCTCTACCAACTGCAGAATTTAAATCTAATCTGCTCACAGAGGTCCTTCACTTTCCTTCATCAGTGACTGAACCGTTGCTATCTTTTAATGATGCCTTAAAGGATCCAATTTTAGAGATTTGGAAAAATCCTGTATCAGCTCCTGCTGTATCTAGGGCTGTAGCTAGGAGGTATAGGGCAGCTCCTGAAGACCCGGAATTTTTAACCTCTCATCCTTTGCCGGAGAGTTTGGTGGTGCAGGCTGCCTGTTCCAAAAGATATACGGGTGCATTTCCGCAGGTCCCAGCAGAAAAGGAGTCGAGAAAGCAGGATCAGGCTGCTAAAAAGGTTTTCTCCTCTGCCAGTATGGCTTTGAAGTCCACAAACGCAACCTGCTTGATGGGGCGTTATATACACGCTCTTATGGACACTGTGAAACAGTTGGTGCCCAAGATACCTGAGGAGGATAGAAAAGACTTCCAAGGGGTAATCTCTGATACTCAAGCTGCAGCAAGGCAGGTTATTCAAAGTGGATTGGACACGGTGGACTCTGCGGCGAGGGTCATGGGTTCTTCCGTAGCGACAAGAAGAGCTGCGTGGCCGAAGTCAAGTGAGTTTTCCACAGATGTCCAGGCGGCATTAATGGATCTTCCATTTGACGTGTCTGGATTGTTTGGAAAAAAAGCAGACGCTGCTTTGGAACGCTTTAAAGACAGCAGGGCGACAGCAAAGTCGTTGGGCCTTCAGACCAGGGGCACTTTTGGAAGACGTTCAAGCGGATTTAGCAGATCTTCTTTTCGAACCTATAAGTCAACCCAGCAGCAGCCACAGCAGCAACAAAACACATTATACAGATCTTATAGAGGCAAGCAAAGGGCCCGAGCTCTGGGCCGTCACGCTTCCTCTTCTTCCTCCTCTTCCCCATCCCAGCCCCCAGCCACCGCAGCAAAGCAGCCCTAGATCTGCCATTCCGGATCATGTGGGTCCAGTGGGGGGCCGACTTACCCATTTCCTACGAGATTGGGAATTGATTACATCGGATCTTTGGGTTCTCAATCTCGTGGGGAATGGGTATGCTCTTCCCTTTCGGGAATTTCCCCCGAACTATCCTCCTTGCCAAGGTTATTGTTTGGAGGACCACCTGCTTCTCCTGCAGGAAGACGTCCTGGCACTGTTTCGAAAAGGCGCGATAGAAGTGGTTCCAGAGCAGGAAAGGGGTCAGGGGTGCTACTCCCGGTATTTCCTGATCCCCAAAAACGATGGCAGGCTTCGGCCAATTCTGGATCTCAGGATCTTGAACCTTTACCTGAAACAGGAAAAGTTCAAGATGCTCACTCTTGCACAGGTTCTTCAAGCGCTGCTAGAAGAAGACTGGATGGTGTCGATCGACTTGCAGGATGCGTATTTTCATATTCCCATCTTGAAGTCACACAGAAAGTATCTCCGTTTTACGGTTGGGTCGCAACACTACCAGTTTGCGGTCCTTCCGTTTGGTCTTACTACTGCGCCTCGAGTCTTCACCAAGGTGATGGCAGTGGTGGCAGCACATCTCAGGAGGTCGGGGATACCTGTATTCCCGTATCTGGACGACTGGCTGATCAAAGCGGAGTCTCCGGAGAAGGTGCTCCATCATCTGCAAGAGACAACTCAGTTGTTGCACAAGTTGGGTTTTTCGATAAATGTACCCAAGTCTCCCCTGGTGCCCTCCCAGCGCAACCTGTTCATAGGTACAGTGCTGGACACTACTGTTTGTCGTGCATTCCCTCCACCTCAAAGGATTCGCGACATTCAGGAAATGATTCCTTTGTTCTACAATGGAGCGGTCGTTCCAGTCCTGAAGGTTCTTCGCCTGCTCGGTCTGATGGCTTCTTGCATTTTGTTGGTCAACCATGCACGCTGGCACATGAGGGCACTCCAGTGGTGCCTCCGCAGGCAGTGGTATCAGCACAACGGAGATCTCAGGGAGTCAGTGAGGATCTCCAGAGAGGCTGCAGCGGATCTGTCTTGGTGGAGCGTGGAAGGCAATCTGTCGCAAGGAAAGCCTTTTCAACTTCCTCCACCGGTGGCCACGGTAATAACGGATGCATCCACTCTTGGGTGGGGTGCTCATGTGGGGGATCTGGAGGTCAAGGGTCTTTGGTCTCCAGAGGAAAGGTTGCTTCACATCAACCTTCTGGAATTGCGGGCGATACGTTTGGCACTCAAGGCCTTCCTCCCTTCCCTTCGCGGTGTGTCAGTGCAAGTCCTGACGGACAACACGACCGCGATGTGGTACATCAACAAGCAGGGAGGAGTGTGGTCGCAGTGTCTCTGCAGAGGGGCTCTACGCCTCTGGTCCTGGGTTCAGGACCATCAGATTTGTCTGATGGCAAATCATCTGGCCGGTGTTCAGAACGTTCGTGCAGCCAGTCTCAGTCGGCAGTTCTCTGCCGACCACGAGTGGAGGCTTCATCTGGAGGTAGTTCGTCACGTCTTTCGGACGTGGGATACTCCTCAGGTGGACCTTTTTGCCACTCAAGAGAATGCTCACTGCCCGTTATTCTGCAGTCTCCGATGCAAGGAGCCTTGGGGGACGCGTTTCAGTTGAGTTGGAGCTCGCAACTCCTTTACGCGTTTCCTCCCATACCTTTGATTCTCCAGTATTAGGGGTGTCTTTCATAGATTCACATGCCTGAATCATTCCCCGTCGTCGGAGTGGGAGTCCCACGGTACATAAAAAAGCAATAAAATGCTATAAATATATAGTAATACCAATAGAAATGAACCAGGAAGTTAAACAGCCAATGGTACAGTAGGCAAAAACTTCCACATCTATGACCCTCATAGTCATTATGTATAGTCCAAACTACAGCCAATCAGGCGCCAGCACCCACTAGAATGTTCTCCCCAGAGGCTCAGGCTCTCAGATTTTCTACTGCACGTCGTGTGAAGGGAGTCTCCCTGAGCTCTGCTCAGTTTTCTAACTTCTAACTTCATCTGTGTCTTCTCTTCAGGATGTCTTCAAAGAAATCTCTCTTTAGAGCCTGTGACTGCTGTGGTAAGCCTCGGCTTTTTGAGAAAGATCCACACAAAAAGTGTATCTATTGTCTCTACCCAGATCACTAGGCCTCTGATTGTAAGATCTGCAGAACCATGCCTCAGAAGACTCTCAGGGATAGAGAGGGTCGTTTACTGCTGTGGTTGAAGAGGCTAAAGGATTCTTCTAATCCTGTTTCTGAAGTAGGCAGTGTCACCTCTGCTTCCACTTCAGCCTCCAGGAAGAGACCTGCGCCTGAGGGACTGTCATCTCCCAAGGCTAAACTGCCTAAAAAACAACCACCTGCTAAGGGACAGGATCAGCCTTCCACTTCTCAGGCTGTCCCCACCTCCAAGGGCATGGAAGGCGCTTCTGCTTCCACAAAGGGGAAAAAACTCAAGCTTTCCCTATCTTCTGACAGGATGTTACCACAGACTTCATCTCCGCCTCCTGTGAAGTCCTCTTCAGCTTCCTCGTCGACGAGAACGACGACTTCAGTGACATCTACGGTAACATTTTCATCTCCTAAACCTAGTATGGTTATGTCCTCGTCTACGGCGTCTCCAACGATGGTTTTTGTTTCTGTGAGGCCTATTTCGTCGACGTCGGTCGTCGACGCCTCGTCGTCGACGCCTTTAAAGGCTTTACCGCCGACGAAAAAGACTCCGTCGACGAGCTCGTCGTCAGGCTCTACGCCGTCGACGAAAATAACACCGTCGACGAAGAGTGACTCGTCCACGAAGACGGTCCCGTCGACGAAGAGTGTCCCGTCGACGAAGGGTGTCCCGTCGACGAAGGGTGTCTCCTCGACGAAGAGTGTCCCGTCGACGAAAAGTGTCCCGTCGACGAAGAGTGTCCCGTCGACGAAGAGTGTCCCGTCGACGAAGAGTGTCCCGTCGACGAAGAGTGTCCCGTCGACGAAGAGTGTCCCGTCGACGAAGGGTGTCCCGTCGACGAAGGGTGTCCCGTCGACGATGGGTGTTACGTCGACGAAGGGTGTTCCGTCAACGAAGACTGTCCCGTCGACGACGAGTGTCCCGTCGACGAAAGGTGTCCCGTCGACGACGAGTGTCCCGTCGACGACGACTATTCCGTTGCCGAAAAGTGTCCCGTCGACGAGAGGTGATTCGTCGACGACAAATCCATCGGGAGTTAACCCTCCGACGACGCCGCAGTTATCCTCATGCACGGCACTACAGGTGTGGTCTCCGTCGACGGTGTTTTTAACACCACGGCAAGCAGCAGACCAACTGCGCAACACTGTAATGAGACTTTCGCCTCTTCGTGTTTCACCTCACAAGGTGTCATCTGAAGTCCCAGACCAACTGCTGAATTCTGACAGTGACAATGAGATGGTCCAGAATACTTTTGGGCAAGCCACTAGTCCATCGGAGTTACATATTAAACTTCAAGATGATGAATATGAGGATTCTCACTCTCCTGCTGAGGTATCGATGCCTGTGAGTACCCCTGTTGCTCAAGTGCCTTTGGATTTAATATCCAACTTACAGTTTATGTTGGACGATTACTATCGGAGGTTTCCCCCTTCGGAATCGGCAGGTTCTGGACAGGCAACTCCAATTTCGGAAACGCCTCCACCCGTGCTCCCATCGGTGTGTCCACCTTCACACCCACAACCTGCTCACGAAGAGGACCCGCAATCCTCGGAAGATGACGACCAACGGGAAGAAGGAGAAGTGGATGATTTATCGGAGTGGGAGGACTATCAGGTACAATCTCCTTCAACATCTCCTCAGACTGCGTCGGCCTCCCCTCCTGTTGATGTAGCGAGTTTTCACTTGCTGATGGAGCGTGCAACCGCACGTTTTCATATGAAAATGGAGCATACTCAACAAGAATGTTTCCTTTACGATTTTAAAGATCAGCCCAGGCGACAAATTAGGACAATACCCATTGTGGAATTCATCTGGAAGGAAGGTGTTAAGGTGATGTCAACGCCGGCTTCTATTCCTCCAGTCTTGCCAAGAATTGATAAGAAATATAAAGCTCCAGACAAGACGCCTGCCTGTCTCATTGGACAAGCAAAACTTGACTCGGTAATTGTCCAGGCGGCCCAGAAAAGGGCCAGAAATCCGTCCTCTGCAGTTACTGCGCCGCCGGATAGAGATGGCAGACGCCTAGACTCAATAGGAAAACGAGTTTCCACCATGGCTGCAACGACTGTCCGTGCTGCCAACGCATTGGCCATCTTAGGTCAGTACGACCGTCAAATGTGGTCTGACATCTCACCATTTATTGATCTGCTCCCTGAGCCATCCAAGGCGGAGGCACTCCAAATTCTCCATGAAGGTCAAAGGACCTCTGAAGAGATAATTGATTCAGCTGTTGATGTGGCATCTACAGGATTTCGCCAATTGGCAGGAGCTGCGGTTCTACGTAGACAGGGGTGGTTACGTTCCACTGCCTTCAGACAGGAAGTACAAAACCGAGTTCTAGACATGCCATTTGATGGCGAATATTTATTCGGCCCCAAGGTAGAGGAGGCCTTACAGACTATCAAAAAGGATACCGAAACAGCCAGATCCTTAGGCACTCTACAATTCCACAAGCCGCCCTTTCGAGAAGCGAGAGGACGAGGAACGTCCTTCAATAGAGGTGGATACCAGCAACAACATCAACAATCCTCATACCGTCAGAGTAATCAGCGCTACCAAAATCAGCGCTACCAGTCTTATGGGCAGAAAAGATCTCAATACACCCCAAACAGGGGTAAGGCTACCTACCGCGGCAAGGACAAGCGACAATGAAATTTTTCACCTGCCACCACCGTCTTTCCACTCTCTCAAAAGACTTGGCGGAAGAATATCCAAATTTTACTCCAATTGGCAGTCGATAACAACGGACAAATGGGTCCTGGATATTGTCGCCAGGGGCCATGCCCTAGAATTCGAAAAATTCCCCCCGAATGTACCACCAAAGGGCCCGCCTCCAGCTCACCTGAAGGAGCTGCTTACCCAAATCAAAATGATGATACAAAAAGGAGCTATCGAGAGCGTTCCTCAGAGGATGAGAGGACTAGGATTTTACTCCAGGTTCTTCCTGATCAGAAAGAAGAACGGGGAGTGGCGCCCGATCCTCGATCTTCGTGCATTAAACAAATATCTAAGGAAATTGACATTCCGGATGCTCTCTCTTCAAGAAATTTTGCATCTTCTAACAGCAGGAGATTGCATGGTCACCCTAGACCTCCAAGATGCATATTTCCACATCCCCATCCTACCTCGCCACAGGAAATTCCTTCGCTTCAGGGTGGCTGGCAGGGACTACCAATTCAAAGTCCTTCCTTTTGGACTACGGTCAGCTCCAAGAGTTTTTACGAAAGTTTTAGCTCCAGTAGCTGCGCACCTCCGGCTGGAGGGAATACAAATTTTCCCATATCTGGACGATTGCCTTATAAAGGCCAATTCTCATGGCACCGTTCTAAGTCATCTTCAACAGTGTCTCCACCTGTTTCAGTCTCTAGGCCTGACAATAAATTTCTCCAAATCCCAAATGCAATCGTCTCAAAGAATAGCATTCTTAGGAGCAATGTTGGACACTCACAAATGCAAAGCTTTCGTTTCCAAGGAGAGACAATTGAAAATAAGTCGGCTAGCACAAGATCTCATGCAAAGAAAGTCCGTTTCTGTCCGACTATACAAATCCTTTCTGGGGATGGCATCGGCTTGCATTCCATTACTTCCAAATTGCCGGCTTCATATGAGGCCGCTTCAGGAGGAACTAGCCTTGCAATGGCAACAGGTTTCAGGCACTTTCGAGGACCTCATTCAAATCACACCACTCATGAAGGAGTCTCTTCTGTGGTGGACACAGAGATGTCATCTCAGTCAGGGTCATGCGTTCCTTCAAGAACCACCAAGTCTCACCATCACTACAGATGCATCCCTCGAGGGCTGGGGGGCTCATCTACGAGGCCTCACGATCAGTGGCAAGTGGACTGTGCAACAGAAACTGTGGCACATCAATCGTTTGGAACTGAGAGCCATTTTTCTTGCCCTCAAGGCGTTTTGTGCCATCATTCAGAACACCAATGTGTTGATAAGAACAGACAACACAACAAGTATGCACTACGTAAACAAACAGGGAGGAACTCGATCTCTTCTCCTGTCTCAAGAGGCGCAGGAATTATGGACATGGGCTCTTCACCACAATGTACAGTTGCAGGCGGTGCATGTTCCGGGAACGGAAAACGTACTTGCGGACGCACTCAGCAGGACAACGATCACCAACCACGAATGGGAGCTTCACCAGAACACAGTGGACCACATCTTTCATCAGTGGGGGTGGCCAGACCTGCACCTATTTGCGACAAGTACCAACAGCAAATGCCTGAGCTTCGCCAGCTGGCACCCCCACAAGAATTTTCTGGGGAATGCGTTCTCCATCGATTGGTCCCTGAGGTTTGCGTACGCTTTCCCACCGATTCCGTTAGTCCCCAAGGTTCTGCGGAATATGAGGAAGGAACCTTGCCGACTGATCCTGATCGCGCCCAGATGGCCGCGCCAGTATTGGTTTACGGAGCTCCTCCTACTATTAGAGAGCAAACCAATTCAGTTACATCCAATCCCGAACTTGCTCAGTGTTCAGGAGGGTCAAGTCTTCCATCCGGACCCAGCATCGCTGAGATTAGCGGCTTGGCTCCTGAACACCATGAGTTTGCACACTTGAACATCCCGGCAGACTGTAAAGAGGTGTTGGCCAAAGCTAGAGCACCCGCTACCATCAAGACTTACAGTCTCAAATGGAAACGCTTCTGTATCTGGTGCCGTTCAGCAGGTGTTCACCCTTTTTTGGCAAAGCCTGAGGAAATTCTTCCTTTTTTCTTGCAGTTGGCACGAACAGGTCTGTCCCATGCTACCTTAAAGGTATTTCTGGCTGCAATATCCAGATATCGACAGGATGGGTCCAATTCTCTATATTCAGCAAGAATTATCCAACAGTTCTTTAAAGGCCTCTTTCGAATGTTCCCTCCCGTACGTCGTCCACCTCCTTTGTGGCATCTGAATGTGGTCCTGGGTCATCTCATGCGTCATCCATTTGAGCCCATCCATCGTGCTGACTTGAAGTATCTTTCGTGGAAGGTATCACTGCTTTTAGCCTTAACATCCGCCAAGAGAGTTAGTGATATCCAAGCTTTCACTGTTCATCATCCTTTCCTCCAATTCACAAGCGATTCTGTCATACTTCGCACAAATCCCAAATACATTCCTAAAGTACCTTCGGATTTCCATCTGAACGAACCTGTTGTTCTTAAATCATTTTTTCCAGACCCGCAAACTCCTGCGGAAAGAGCTTTACACTCGCTTGACATTAGAAGATGTCTTAAATTCTATCTACAAAGAACTTCTACTGTACGCACCTCTGACCAGTTGTTCATTACCTACGGTGCGATTCGTAAGGGGCAGGCAGTATCAAAACAGACTATTGCAAGATGGATATCTGCTGCCATTGCCTTTTGCCATGCACAGGCTGGGAGACCTTTACCATCTGCGCCCAGAGCGCACTCTACAAGAGCAGTCTCCTCATCTACGGCCTTATTTGCTGGAGTCCCTCTTCAGCAGATCTGCAAAGCGGCTACTTGGGCGAGTCGCCATACCTTTACCAGACATTACTGTCTAGAGTCCATCAGCGAGGCTGATACTTCTGTGGGTCGAGCTGTTCTACGGAATCTGTTTCATTAAGGTGAGCCTCTGTTTCCCACCTCCTTGTTTTCTGCTGTCAGACGCTTCTTATGTTATGTTTTCACATATTTTCATGATTGCATTATGTTATGCTTTATACCATAGGTGTATATTCACTTTGCATTGTTATTTGCATTACTAACTGACAAGCTGGGTGTTATGAGCGTCTGTTCAGCAAAGATATGTACTGCTAGCTACTCTGATTCAGGCATGTGAATCTATGAAAGACACCCCTAATACTGGAGAAGAACAATAGTTACTTACCTGTAATCTGTGGTTCTCCAGTATTGGTGTCTTTCATAGATTCACATGCAACCCGCCCACCTCCCCTCAGAGGCTTTTTAGGCTATTGTGGTTTACCTTCACTCCTTGCGAGAAAATCTGAGAGCCTGAGCCTCTGGGGAGAACATTCTAGTGGGTGCTGGCGCCTGATTGGCTGTAGTTTGGACTATACATAATGACTATGAGGGTCATAGATGTGGAAGTTTTTGCCTACTGTACCATTGGCTGTTTTACTTCCTGGTTCATTTCTATTGGTATTACTATATATTTATAGCATTTTATTGCTTTTTTATGTACCGTGGGACTCCCACTCCGACGACGGGGAATGATTCAGGCATGTGAATCTATGAAAGACACCAATACTGGAGAACCACAGATTACAGGTAAGTAACTATTGTTCTTCCTTACCTCTGAGGTCGCTCACTAAAAACTGGGATGGTAATCTGGTCTCACCCAACTGCCCTGCGTGCAATTACAAGCTTGAAAGTGACGTACACGTGGTCTTATTTTGTAAAGCCTACAGCAAAATTAGGAGCTATTGGCTCATCCCGTACTTAAGGAACTTGGGCTTTCGAACTTATGCCCCAGCCTACAGAGTCCTTAAATCTGACCTTGCACCTCCAACAGTGTTCGTTATGGCGAAATTTCTGACGGCAATGTGGAGAGTCCGTGCAAAAATTATAAGGGATTCTAACGCGCCACGAACAATTTGTCCCTAAATTAGTTTAAAAATGCACATGTGGAACTATGAAAATGATTTTAATTTAAAAAATGCATTTCTGAAACCTACTAAATGATTTTATGGATCTTAACATTGATGAATTATTTTAACATACGATTTTATTGTTAATGGTCTAATGTTTGTTTACTTGCTCATCTTTTATGACCTTAACGGTCGAAATAAAGATTGTTTGACTTTGACTTTGACTTATGCTATATGGGATGAGTTCACGTTCATGAAGAAATCTGCTCTGCATCTGTCAGTTTGGTCAATATATGATAGAATACATATGGCCCCTTAAATTTCTCGTGCATGCTTGATCAAGCAAGTAAGACAGGTTCTATCTAATAACTTGCTTGCTTACAAGCACCATTAAAACATCTCTTCCACTGGTTGCACGCCACCCCAGAAAAGGAAGGGGAAAAATGGGACGCAGTGGGCAAAAGGTAAACGGTTTTGTGGCCTCTAACGTTTGAGGCGTACGTTCCTACATTTCTTTCTCGATATTACTAGCAGCTGTGGTAGGACAGCAGTACATTTTTAGATAAGGTGTAATTGGAGGACTGGTTGAAAGTAAAGTCCATAGTGTTTAAAAGTCACCCATACCAATTGATACCTCTATGGATTTGGCTTTTGCAAGTTTTGTAAGATGGGCAGGGCGGCTGCGTTTTGTAGATCGGTCTGAGTTAAGACCACCTCATTCACAATAGGTTTACAGGAGAAAGTTAATCTGGAGAACTTTTGTGAAAATCACAAAATATTTGTGAGTGTGGTTGTTAGTAGTAAGTGTTGGAACAGAGTTTTTTTCAGTTGTTGCAATGTTTTGGGTATGCTTTTAGTTTTTTGAACCCCTTATACCTTATGTTTTCTTGTTTAGTTTTGCTTGTAAAATTAGAGCCCATGTACAATTGCAAGATCCTTTGTATAAAAACATTAAACATGTTATAAAGTACCCATGCACTGACTTGATGCATGCACGCGGTTGTCACTGACAGTGTTGTCACTGATCGACAATCACTTACCTGCTGTTAATTCCCAATTTCATACTTAGACACAAAGGCAAATGTACACTGGAAATGTTTTCTTTCCTTATTAGCTACAGAACGACTAAGTTAACAGTCAGTAGGCTGAGAAAATGCCCAAATGATCTAATCATTTAAAGGCTCTATGCCCCCAAAATGTGGTGTATTTTCGTGAAGCCGTTGTGGAGGCGAAAGTATCCTATGCAGTTTAAATGTTAAATCAAAAAGTGATAATGAAGTGAAATGGATGTTTAACACAGCATTTCTTCCTCCTTTCAGTGTTGATGAAAACAAATGCTTTCAAATTGACAGTGCTGCCTCTTAAACCATTGATCAGCACACCCGATCATAATATATATATATATATTTTAGAGTGATGGTAGGCACGCTGTAGTTATAGTTAGGGTTGCCAGAGATAGGAATTTGTAGGATTTTTCACCATTATTAACCTTGCGCCCGTTTTACGAAACTTTGCCGATTTACTCCTCTTTCTAAATTGACGGAATATGCACAATTTTGCAGAGATTTCGCAACGGGTGCAAAGAAAAAAGAGTGGTCCCACAATGTGTTTGGGCACCAAAGCCTTTCTCATAGTTTTTACTCACGCGTAGCGCGGAAAAGGGTGGACAAATGTAAAAGAAATTTGGCACGATTGCACATTATGGTGCGCAGATGATCCTTGTGGGTATTACAGGTAAGCAGGGTAAATGTTTTTTAAGTTATTTAACTTAGTGATATATTTATTCGGAGTATTTTCGCAAACTTTCGTAGAACTACTGCAGTACATAGCGAAGACAAGTAATGTGATAGCTTCTGACTTCTTTTACAAAAGTTAAAAGCAGCTGTGTTGTTTTTAGATACACTTTGCCTGTGTTCTACGTTACGCATTAAGATTTAGGTAAGTATTAGGTTTGATATTTTTATCATACCAGTTACCATTTTTTTTAAAGTGGCAATCGGTAGGAAAACAAGTTTATAAGCTTTTATATACAACAATTACAAAACAATTACGGAGTACGCTGTACTGCCTCGGAAGTACCACAATACTTAAAGAAGAAATAAAAATAAAAATATTCTTAAAAATTAAACGTACACTTTAATACACTATATTTTATCAATATAGTGTACTACAGTGTATGTTTAAGGTACTTAAATATGCAGAAAAAAGATTACGGTGTACTGCGGAAATACCGACAAATTACTGCTCTACTTTTCTTTTTTAATCTGCAGTTCTCCCTAAAATGCTGTAAAAATATATAACATTTATTAATACATTTCTCTACCTATTGCCACTTTAATAAAGTGGTAATAGGTAGTCAACGACAATAAAACCTACTACTTACCTATATCTAAGACCGTAACCAAGAAACCAGCTAAAACGCAGAATGCAGCCAACTGTGCTAAAAACTACATGGCTGCCTTTTTCCTGCGGTTAAAAATAGCCATTTACATACTGACTTCCCGTCCGCATTTAGCACGGTATTCTGCAGCATAATAAGTACGTTTTTTGAACTTATAACGTCAACACTAATTACATTATTTACACATTCGACCAAAAATTGCCATTTACGCCACATAATGTATATTCCTGACATGTTATATCTACATCCGTTCACACACCTTTACGCAACACCTGTTTCAATTACCAGACTCCACTCTATGCCTCTTCACTCTACACACCTCAACTCTACGTCACTCCAGTATACTTCACTCCACTCTGTTCTAATATACCATAGGCCACTCCACTCTAGGCTATTACACTCTACGCAACTCCATTCCATGACACTCCAGTTTACACCACTCCACGCCCCTCCACTGTGCACCCAACTTCTACAGCACTAAAGTCTACACTATTGTACTCTGTGACACTCCAGTGTATGTCACTTCAGTGTACACCACTGCACTATGTGCTATTCCAGTGTACGGCACCCCACTCTACTCCACTCAGCGGCAATCCACTGTACCCTATTACCCTATACACTACTCCATTCTACTTCACTCCATTCTACATTACTCCTTTCTGTGCCACTCCATTCTATGCTACTACACTCTACGCTATTCCATTATACAACATTCCACTCTACTCTGCTATGTGCCACTCCACTCTGTCACTACACTGTACTCCAGTAAGCTCAATGTTATTCCACTCTCCACCTCTCCACTGTACGCTTCTCCACTGTATGCCACTCCATTCTACTTCTCTGTACACCGCTACACTCAACACTAGTCCACTGTGTTCCACTCCACTATACAAAACTCTACTCCATTTCAGCGTACCCCATTTCAGTGTAGGCTATTCCTGCTGTACGTCACTCCACTGTTTGCTACTCACTCTACACCACTGCAGACTACACTGTACTCCAGTAAGCTCAATGTTATTTCACTCTACATCCCTCCACTATATGCCACTCCATTTTACTTCTCTGTACGCCTCTACACTCATATTCCACTGTGCTCCACACCATATACAACACTCCACGCTACTCCACTCCACTCTAGGCTATTCCACTGTACGTCACTCCGATGTTTGCTACTCATTCTACACCACTGCAGTCTAAGCTATACGCCACTTCAGTGGACCCTACTCCACTCGACACCACTCCACGAGAATTAAATCTACGGCACTCCTTTTACACCATTACACTGTACCACAGTTTATTTTACCGCACTGCACCCTATACCACTCCACTGTATGCCGCTTCACTGTACGACACTCCGGTCTATACCTCTACTCTGTACACCACTACGCTGTACTCCAATCCACTCTACACTTTTCCTCTCTTAGACACTCCACTCTATCTGTCTCACTGTATACTACTACATTCTATGCCATTCCACTCTACTCTTCGCTCTTCCTTTGTATGCCAGTCCACTCTATCCCACTGTACTCTACCCCACTTCACTCTACCCCACTTCACTCTACCCCCTCCACTCTGTCACTCCATTCTATGCCAGTCCACTCCAATCTACACCACTCCATTCTACATCACTGTACTCTGCCACTCCACTCTACATTATCCCGCTATACACCACTCCACCCCACTCCACACCATTCCACTCTATGCCGCTTCATTAACCACTATTCCACTCTACACCACTCCACTCCACAACACTCCACTCTATTCTACTATATGCCACTATAATGTACCTCACTGCACTGTACACCACTCCCCTGTACGCTAATCCTCTATAATATGCTATTACACTCTACAACACTCCATTATATGCCACTCCACCGTATGCTATTCTACGGTATGCCACTCCAATATTCAGTATTCCTTTGTACGCAACTACACTCAACACCACTTACGCTATTCTACTGTATGCCACTCCACTGTCTGCCATTCCAGCGTACACTATTCCACCCTACCCCACTCTATGCTATTCTAATGTACTCCACTCCACTCTAAACTAATTGTTATGCCACTCCAGTCTACGACACTTCACTGTATACTACTACACGCCAATCTTCTCTACGCTATTCTACTGTATGCAACTCCACTCTATTCTGTATGCTATTTCACTCTACCCTACTCTACTGTACTACACTACGGTGCACGCCACTTGATTATACGCTGCTCCACTGTACACTCTTCCACTTTACTGCAGTGGACTCTACACCATCTGAAATTCTACTATTTCACTGTATCCCACTGCAGTATGGTATTCCACCTTAGGGCACTTCACTGTATGCTAGTCTGCTGTTTCCACTCCTTTGTATACTATTCCACTCTGCCCCACTCCCCTGTATGCCAGTCCAATCAATGACACTACACTATACACAACACCACTGTATGCTAATCCACTCTAGTGTGCGGTACTTCAGTTTATGCCACTCGACTATACGCCACTCGAATATATGCTATTCCATTGGACGCCACTCTACTCTACGCCGCTCCACTCAACACTGTTTGCCACTCCACTGTAGCACACTACCTACCACACTGTAGTCTACTCTACCTCTCTCCACTGTACAGAACTGTACTCCACTCTATGCCACTACACTATACTCCACTCTGACAGTTTCACACACACTGCATCACACCATGCCCTCCACTGCAAGACACACAAGTCACTCAACTCCACTCTATAAAACCTTACTCCACTATATGCTGCACTACTGCAGTTTACTACACTCCAATGCACTGTAAAATACAAGACGCCACTCCACTATATGACAATTTAGTTTTCTCTACGCTACACAACCCCACTCGGCACTTCATTGTACGCTGTTACACACTACAGCAATCTACTGTACTCTATAAAACTGCACTCTACAAGAGTCTAGTACAATCTGTGCCAGTATACAACACCATAATACACTGTATGCCCCTACATTGCATTGTATAACACTCTACTCCACTCTGTCAGTCTACAATGCTCTACTCATCTCAATGACACTCAACTCCATGACACTACAGTCAACGATAGTCCACTGTACGACAATCAGCTGTACTGTACCACACATCATTCCTCTATAGAGCCTGTCACAACACCCTACAAAACTCCACTCCACTATATGACACACCACGTCTCTCCACAATATAACACCTTACTCTACTATACACAGTGCCAATGCGCTCCACCTCATTCTACTCCTCAATACTAGACTTTAGCTATACTCTATATGACACTATCTTTTACTATACTCTCCAGCACTGCACTTAAAAAGCAATTAAATGACACTTGGCATTATGATTTGGAACATATTTTATTGAAAAATTAAAACCATTTAAATTTAACATAAAAAAAGGTTGGTTAAAGCTATATTATAGTTAGGAAATCTTTATTTATTCTTGATATACAAACCCAACTTAAACTGTTCCGACTGGAGAAACTTTAAAGTTAAAGCTTACATTTCAAATGAATGCACCACTAGATAGAACATGCATTTATAATTTACGCATCACCTTCAATTTACTATACATTGAGCCCCTCTGTGCACATTCTTCCCGCATCAGTTGCCACACTACACTAACTGTAAGTCACCATTTCTCCATGCACTGGTTACACCGTTGCATGCAACATAACTTATAGGTTGTGAATTTGTAGCAGTTCTAATAAACCTTCTGAAATTACATACTTTCTCAGAACACAGTCAATCAATCAGGAGTTTGTTAAAGCGCGACTACTCACCCGTAAGGGTCTCTAGGCGCTAGGGGGGGGGGGGGGGGGGGGTTGGGGGGTGCAGGTTCCATTCCATCAAGGAGGGGGTCTGTCGAAGAGCCAGGTTTTGAGGTTTCTTGCGAAGATGGGGAGCGATGTTGTCTGTCTGAGGTGGAGTGGAAGGGCGTTCCATGCTTTGGCCGCGAGGAAGGAGAAGGAGCGGCCTCCCGATCTGGTCTTTCTGGTGCGGGGGACCACAGCGTAGGAAAGCTGGGCTGATCGTAGGGTCCTTTGGGGTGCGTGGAATTTGAGTCGGCTGTTCAGGTATGCTGGTCCGGTGCCGTGGAGGGCCTTGTGTGCGTGGGTGAGCATCTTAAAGGTGATTCTCGCCTCGACGGGGAGCCAGTGGAGTGTGCGCAGGTGCTGGGAGATGTGGCAGTGTTTTGGCAGGTTGAGGACCAGTCTTGTGGCGGCGTTCTGGATGTTCTGTAGCTTGCGGATGAGGTTTTTGTTTATTCCGGCGTAGAGTGCGTTGCCGTAGTCGAGTCTGCTGGTGACCAGGGCGTGAGTGACTGTCTTTCGGTGTTCGAGGGGGATCCATTTGAAGGTCTTACGAAGGAGGCGGAGGGTGTGGAAGCAGGAAGATGAGACAGAGTTGATCTGGCGGTCCATTTTGAGCTCGGAGTCCAGGATGATTCCCAGGTTGCGTGCGTGGTCTGTGGGGGTTGGCGGGTTTCCGAGGGCGGTGGGCCACCAGGTGTCACTCCAGGCGCCGGGGTTTGGGCCCATGATGAGTACTTCTGTTTTGTTGGTGTTTAGTTGTAGGCAGCTGTTTTTCATCCATTTGGCGACAGCTTCCATGCCTTCTCGAAAGTTGCGTCTGGCGGTGTTGGGCTCGTTGGATAGGGAGAGGATGAGCTGGGTGTCGTCTGCATATGACACGATGTTGAGTCCGTAGGTTCTGACAATGGGGGCAAGTGGAGCCATGTAGACGTTAAAGAGCGTCAGGCTGAGGGAGGAGCCCTGGGGGACTCCGCAGGTGATAGGTGTGGGGTCCGAGAGGAAAGGGGGGAGTCTGACCCGCTGCGTCCTGCTGGAGAGGAAGGAGCAGATCCAGTCGAGGGCCTTGTCCTGGATTCCTGCATCGTAGATTCTGCGTATTAGGGTGCGGTGGGAGACTGTGTTGAACGCCGCTGATAGGTCGAGGAGGATGAGGGCTACTGTTTCTCCTTTGTCCAGTAAGGTGCGGATGTCGTCTGTTGCGGCGAGGAGAGCGGTTTCCGTACTGTGGTTTTTTCTGAAGCCGGATTGGGAGGAGTCGAGGATGTTGTGTTCTTCAATGAATGTGGCGAGTTGGCTGTTGATGGCTTTCTCTATGACTTTCGCTGGGAACGGGAGCAGGGAGATGGGTCTGTAGTTTTTGAGGTCGGTGGGGTCCGCTGAGGGTTTCTTTAGGAGGGGGTTGACCTCGGCGTGTTTCCAGTCGTCGGGGAATGAGGCGGTCGCCAGGGAGCGGTTGATGGTTTGGCGGAGCATGGGTGCGATGGTGTTGGCGGCTCTGTTGAAGATGTGGTGGGGGCAGGGGTCCGTGGGGGCCCCTGAGTGGATTGACTTCATTGTCTTCAGTGTGTCTTCGGTGGTGAGGGCTGTCCAGTCATCAATCGCTGGTTTCCGGGTGTCGGGGGTGGTTGGTGAGGGTTCAGTGTGTTGGTTGTCTTCGTCGAAGTTGTCGTAGATGCTCTTGATTTTGTGGTGGAAAAAGATGCTGAGTTTGTCGCAGAGGTCTTGTGAGGGAGGGATGTCGGTAGACTCGCTGGTGGGTTAGGCGAACTCCTTGATGATGCTGAAGAGTTCCTTGCTGTTGTGTGCGTGGGTGGAGATTCTGTCTTCAATCGCTTTTTTCCTCGTTTCTCTGATGAGTTGATGGTGGGCGTTGGTGGCGGCTCTGAAGTTGTTGTGGGCTTCTGTGGATTTGGTGTTTCTCCAGGCCTTTTCGAGGCGGCGGCATGTGCGCCTGGACTCTCGAAGTTCGGTGGTAAACCATCTGGCTTTCTTGGCACAGGTATTGTTGTTTTTCTTGAGGGGGGCTATGGTGTTGGTGCTGTCCGAGATCCATCTATGCAGGGTTCGGGCTGCGGTGTTGGGGTCGTCGTTTTCCGCGATGGTTGGGGTGGAGTTGTTGAGTGAGGAGGTGAGCTGGTCATCGGTGATTTTGGTCCAGTATCTTTGTGGAAGCAGGTGCTGGTGTCTGTGGATGGTGGGTGTTCTGAAGGTGAAGTGGACGCAATGATGGTCGGTCCATGGGAGTTCGGTGGTGTGGCTGAAGGTGATGGAGTTTCCTGTAGTGAAGAGGGGGTCGAGGGTGTGTCCTGCTGAGTGCGTGGGCTCGGTCACAATCTGGCGGAGTCCAATGTTGTGGAGGTTGTCCAGGAGGGATGTGGTGTTGGGGTCCAGTTGATTGTCGAGGTGGAAGTTGAGGTCTCCCAGCAGGGTGTAGTTGGTGGATGCGATGGCCTGCGGGGAGATAATGTCCGTGATGGAGTTGGCGAAGGGTCCGCGGGGACCAGCGGGTCGGTAGATGAGGGTTCCTCGAAGGGCGGCGGTGGGGCTGGCCAGTATCTTGCTGTGAAGGTGTTCCATCAGTTCTGTGGACTCGTCAGGGAGTGTGCTCAGGCGGAGGCTGGATTTGTGGACGATGGCGATTCCTCCTCCTGGGTGGATGAGGCGGTCCTTCCTGGAGATCTTGTATCCTTGGGGGATGGCGATGGCGATGTCCGGTTCCGAGGTGGTGTTGGTCCAGGTTTCGGTGAAGAATGCTACGTCTGGGGTTGTGCTGTCGAGGAGGTCCCAGATTTCTGTGGCCTGTTTGTGGAGGGATCGGACGTTGAGGAGGATGCATTGCAGGGTCTTCAGTTCGGTTGTGTTCTTGTGGGCGGGTTGTGCTGGATCCGTGTTCTTGGCGGTGCTGCAGGTGTGCCGGCAGCGGTGACAGCTGAAGGGTCCATGGGTGTCGGCTGGTGATGCTAGCTTGCAGTTGTTGTTGCAGCCTGGGTTGAGTGCGTGGAGTGCTGCTGGGTCGTAGCGTTGGCGGGGCGGAGGTCCAGGGTTCCTGGTGCTGGTCGCGGACGGGTCGCAGACGGGCGCAGACGTGCTTGCCTTTGATGCGCCTTCGGTGGCCGCCATTAAGTAGGGGTCGGGGAGGGCTGGACAGCTGGGAGGCGGGAGCGGGGAGGGGAGCTGGATTGGGCCGGTCGTGCTGGGGGGAGGGGCCGCGGGGGCAGCAGCGGCGGGGAAAGGTAAAGGGAGGAAAGAAGGGATAAATAAAAAAGGGAAAATAGGCAGAAATAAGGCACAAAAGAGCAGAGATGCAGAAGAGAGCAGAAAGGTGAAAGATAGAAAGGGTAAAAAAACGAGTGAAAACGAGAGAAGGAGCAGAGGGAGAGAAAGGGAAAATGGGCAAAAATAGGGCACAAAAGAGCAGAGGTGCAGAAAGGTGAAAGATAGAAAGGGGAAAAAAACGAGTGAAGGAGCAGAGGGAGAGAAAGGGAAATGGGCAGAAATAAGGCGCAAAAGAACAGAGGTGCAGAAAGGTGAAAGATAGAAAGGGGAGAAAAACGAGTGAAGGAGCAGAAAGAAAGAAAGGAGACAGAGGGCCACTGGACCACCAGGGATGAGGCGCAGGGAAACCTGCGGGTGGAGGAGGGCCTCGAACACCAACACTCAAGAGTGCAGGGGCAGGGGCACCTCACTTAATGGTGGAGCTGCGAGGGTGGGAGAGCAATTTCACTGACAATGAGTCAGTGGTCTTGCTCGCCTGTCCCCGCAGTGGCCGCCATTAAGTAGGGGTCGGGGAGGGCTGGACAGCTGGGAGGCGGGAGCGGGGAGGGGAGCTGGATTGGGCCGGTCGTGCTGGGGGGGAGGGGCCGCGGGGGCAGCAGCGGCGGGGAAAGGTAAAGGGAGGAAAGAAGGGATAAATAAAAAAGGGAAAATAGGCAGAAATAAGGCACAAAAGAGCAGAGATGCAGAAGAGAGCAGAAAGGTGAAAGATAGAAAGGGTAAAAAAACGAGTGAAAACGAGAGAAGGAGCAGAGGGAGAGAAAGGGAAAATGGGCAAAAATAGGGCACAAAAGAGCAGAGGTGCAGAAAGGTGAAAGATAGAAAGGGGAAAAAACGAGTGAAGGAGCAGAGGGAGAGAAAGGGAAATGGGCAGAAATAAGGCGCAAAAGAACAGAGGTGCAGAAAGGTGAAAGATAGAAAGGGGAGAAAAACGAGTGAAGGAGCAGAAAGAAAGAAAGGAGACAGAGGTCCACTGGACCACCAGGGATGAGGCGCAGGGAAACCTGCGGGTGGAGGAGGGCCTCGAACACCAACACTCAAGAGTGCAGGGGCAGGGGCACCTCACTTAATGGTGGAGCTAAGAGGGTGGGAGAGCAATTTCACTGACAATGAGTCAGTGGTCTTGCTCGCCTGTCCCCGCAGTGGCCGCCATTAAGTAGGGGTCGGGGAGGGCTGGACAGCTGGGAGGCGGGAGCGGGGAGGGGAGCTGGATTGGGCCGGTCGTGCTGGGGGGGGAGGGGCCGCGGGGGCAGCAGCGGCGGGGAAAGGTAAAGGGAGGAAAGAAGGGATAAATAAACAAGCATTGGAAATGCAATAGGTCTCGCATTAGAAAAGTTGGAGCTATTGGTTTTGTAAATGACAATTTTTTTGTAATGTGTTGGTCTTGAAAATAGCAAAATTAATAGCTTTGTCATTTACATTGCCAATACTTTAAACTTTTTCAAATGTGACACCTATAGCATTTGTAATGCAACATGTTTTGTATGTACGCGACTTAGATGTATTCATCTAATAAAAGAACGAGTCTGTTCAAATTCAGCTACGTACTTGCTATAACGAGTAAAATAATGGGTGTTGCACCTTACACCGTGCTGTGGTTCAAACACATGGGCTGGGTGCAGGGATCGGCCGCACACTTCCATTTCCATTCGTCTTGAGAACGTGATGCTTGCATGCAGTTTCAGCGCCCACGTTTTAACTCTAGCAGCATTAGCGCACTAGTGATTGCATCCAAACAAAACACCCCCAATTCCGTAACTTGTAAGGTACAAAAATAATGTTATTAAAACAAACTGGAAAACGATTGTTAGTTGCAGTTTAGTTATGAACATCCCACATCCGTGTGTATGTAACTCATGCTGCACTTGGGCATGCTGTGGTGGGAGGCGGGAGGGGTATGCAGGCACTGCCGATGGCGCTGGTGCAGGCTGTGGTGGGAGGCGGGAGGGGTATGCAGGCACTGCCGATGGCGCTGGTGCAGGCTGTGGTGGGAGGCGGGAGGGGTCTGCAGGCACTGCCGATGGCGCTGGTGCAGGCTGTGGTGGGATGCGGGAGGGGTCTTCAGGCACTGCCGATGGCACTGGGGCAGGCTGTGGTGGGAGGCGGGAGGGGTCTGCAGGCACTGCCGATGGCGCTGGTGCAGGCTGTGGTGGGAGGCGGGAGGGGTCTGCAGGCACTGCCGATGGCGCTGGTGCAGGCTGTGGTGGGAGGCGGGAGGGGTCTGCAGGCACTGCCGATGGCGCTGGTGCAGGCTGTGGTGGGATGCGGGAGGGGTCTGCAGGCACTGCCGATGGCGCTGGTGCAGGCTGTGGTGGGAGGCGGGAGGGGTCTGCAGGCACTGCCGATGGCGCTGGGGCAGGCTGTGGTGGGAGGCGGGAGGGGTCTGCAGGCACTGCCGATGGCGCTGGTGCAGGCTGTGGTGGGAGGCAGGAGGGGTCTGCAGGCACTGCCGATGGCGCTGGGGCAGGCTGTGGTGGGAGGCGGGAGGGGTATGCAGGCACTGCCGATGGCGCTGGGGCAGGCTGTGCTGGGAGGCGGGAGGGGTATGCAGGCACTGCCAATGGCGCTGGTGCAGGCTGTGGTGGGAGGGGTCTGCAGGCACTGCCGATGGCGCTGGTGCAGGCTGTGGTGGGAGGCGGGAGGGGTCTGCAGTGCGCCCTTCAGCAGTAAACTTACATTAACATACACGTTAGTTTTAAAACAGGAAAGTGTTATATTTTGAAAAAACATCAGGGCCACAATAAAGCCGGTATTGCTTACGAAAATCGGAAGTCATCTGCCTAAATCGGTCTAGGGACATACACGGAACAGACACGTGTACAGAAACTGTTCTGGAGACAATTAGCAGCAAACAAAACAAGTAATGACTAGAAAGAGGAGGAGTGATGGACACGGGGGAGGATGGGCGAAGTAGCAGTGAGAGACAGCATTAAGTACACTTAGTAAAATGGAAATCGCGTGTGTTTATCTGTGAAGTGATGAGGGAGGGAGAGAGAGTGAGATACATTCTATGCTATCATCTAATGTGCGTTGTGGAATTTAGAATTGTGAGACTTGGGATTTGGGACCAAAATCCTGGCTGACTGAGCAGCAGTGAAACTTTACCACTGAGTTTAATATGTTAATTCCGATTTTGATGCAAAAAAGCATTGCTTTCAATCAAGTGCGCAGCTTATGTTTATAATAAAGTTGTACATTTTGTCTTCGACCTCCACTCCACCTTTGTACTGTATTACTTTTGCTGAAACTCCCAAACGGGTTCAATACAAAAACTATGTATGCCACGTGAAGAATACGCAAATTTCTTTTTCATTTTACACTGTTGAAAACGTCTCTGAAGTGGTTCTGCTTGTTACATACACGTTTGTGAACGCTTTTTGTTGCCAACATGCAGAATTAAATGGAAAAAGGCACAGTGTTCCATGGCGACCGCAATAATGGAAGTTGGAGTGCAGCAGCTGTGAAGCGAGATCAACGTTGATCAAATAAAGCAAAACGTGTTCAGTTGTGGGAAGTGCTGAAAACGCAGCCAAGCTAAAAATACCAAAAACTGATGAAAATAAAAGAAAGGCCCATAATACTTCCAATGCGGCCGCAATGATGAAATAAAATTAAGCAGGATTCCATGAACCGTGTGCAGCGCTTGTTCCCAATTTGAAAATGCAACAGTCCAATGAGGTTTAAAACAAGCATTGACCGCGAAAAGCTTATAGTAATGTGAAAAAAAAGGAGAAACACGAGAGACGGCCTGCGGCCGTCAAAGTGAAAGTACGAGAGGTTTAAAACAAGCATTGACCACGAAAAGCTTATAGTAATGTGGAAAAAAAAGGAGAAACACAAGAGACGGCCTGCGGCCGTCAAAGTGAAAGTACGGCCGGCGGAGGAGAAATGCGACACGGCGGGAGGGGGCGGAGCGGGGAGAGCGGCATGAGGGTGTGAAGCAGCAGGGGCCTGAGACGCGGCCGCCTTTGATGTGGTAATGCGAGGCAAGCGGCTGGTGGCATTGTGCACGCGCTTTCACATGCACTGCAAGAAATCGCCTGGGAATCGCCTGATCTCGGTAAGCTCTGTTTAAGCCACTATATATCGAGCTCCCGCTCAATGCGCATGCGCATTGAGATAGGTCGCTCGACCTAAAAAGGGAAAATAGGCAGAAATAAGGCACAAAAGAGCAGAGATGCAGAAGAGAGCAGAAAGGTGAAAGATAGAAAGGGTAAAAAAACGAGTGAAAACGAGAGAAGGAGCAGAGGGAAAGGGAAAATGGGCAAAAATAGGGCACAAAAGAGCAGAGGTGCAGAAAGGTGAAAGATAGAAAGGGGAAAAAAACGAGTGAAAACGAGTGAAGGAGCAGAGGGAGAGAAAGGGAAATGGGCAGAAATAAGGCGCAAAAGAACAGAGGTGCAGAAAGGTGAAAGATAGAAAGGGGAGAAAAACGAGTGAAGGAGCAGAAAGAAAGAAAGGAGACAGAGGTCCACTGGACCACCAGGGATGAGGCGCAGGGAAACCTGCGGGTGGAGGAGGGCCTCGAACACCAACACTCAAGAGTGCAGGGGCAGGGGCACCTCACTTAATGGTGGAGCTGCGAGGGTGGGAGAGCAATTTCACTGACAATGAGTCAGTGGTCTCAATGGTAGAGTGGCGAGTTAAAGTTAGTGTGGTGTTGAGACTAATTTGAGAAGAATGTGTTCGACATATGGTAGATTGAGAAGTTACTGCGTAAATTAGAAATGTAAATTCTGGCTTGTGGTAAGTAAATTAGAAATCTTAGTTATAATGGCACAGCGCAGACAGGCTTAAGATTGGTCAATGTGTTAAGTATTTATGCAGTTTCAAAGTAGTAATAAAGTCAAATTGCAATTCAATAAAAATCCCAACTGAATTAGAAAAATAGAGGAACATTTAACAAACAAGATAACACCAAATTGAAAAAATCCCAATAAGGAAACTGGAGATGCAAATGTTTAAAGAATAGCATCACAAAGCACCAATGATAGTCCATGGTGGAGATAGACTGGGACCTAGGCACAGTTTCAGGCTGACCGCGATGGAGCCAGGTCAGATACACCAACCAGGTTCACCCCGATCAAAATTTTACCATCTAAAGTACACTTCTAAAGCTCCATAGGACCTACATGGAGGCACTTGCAGTCTCACAGGATGTCGAGCAAGGGGCCAGCAGCCGGTTCCAGTCCAGACCCAGTTGCAACTGGTCAGCGTGATATTTTCAAACAAAGGCCTTTAGCAGCTTTTTGTCCACTTGTAGCCATTCAGGAGGTCAGCCAACTGACCCTTGAAATCCACTTCTTTGTCCTGGGTGCAGGAGGGAGCAGGTCCAGTATTCTACTGTTCTTCCTTCTATCCAGACGTGTTCCGAAGGGGTTGCCTGCAGGTGCCACATTCTGACAGAGATTTTTTGTCACAGATTCCTCACATTTTGAGTATTCTTCAGGCATCCAAATAGATCTAAAAACTTTTTCATAGTACCTTTGCACACCTGAAGGTGGCGCTTTGCAGCTCTGCACTGATGCTGTTAAGCTCTGGAAAGGACGTGTGGCCCCTATAATAGGAGCCACTTCAGTGCACTGACGTCAATTACTTTCTTTTCGCAGCACCAGACGCAGATCTGGAGCTTTTCTGTCAGAGACCCTTTACCTATGATTTTTGTTGAAAACATGTTTGAGTGTGTAAGAGATGTCACACCCTAAACCAACAAGTTTTACGCCCTGTAAGGACTGTCGCAAACAGATGTCTGTGATGGATCCCCACTAGGTGCGCCTGTGGTTTCTGGGGTAAAGTTACAACTCCAAGACCTGCGGAGACTGTGCGATGAACCCTAAGGCCATCAGGAAATGCCAGGCAAAACTAAAGTTGCTAGGCACAAAGGGTGCAGCGTCAAGACCATTTGAAGTTCCTCTCCAAGGCTCGATCCTGTAACCGTTGTCATTTCCAGAGCTTCGTTAGAGGCCGCTGTTTGTCAAGCCCCAAATTTTCAGGTATACGCAAGAAGCATAAGTTGAAGCGAGTTCCTCTCCTTCTCGCCATTTCCACTCACCCGAGGAAGAGTGTGGGCAGTGCGGACGGTCCTTTTCCCGCTCCCAGTCAGCTGACTTCAGAGCAGATTCCGCAGCTGGTTTCGGCACAACCTAAATTTGCTGGGCCTTCAGCAATGCAGCACCAGATCGAACAATTCTGTGCAGCTATGTTCTGGCTCTTTAGATCCTTTCTGACCCTCTCGTGTGCCGTTGGGCCACATGGAGCTGAGCTGCCTTCCTCCTGGATTTCTGTCAGTGGGTTCACCCTCAGCGCCCCTGGGACCCTTTGAGACAATTTTACCCTCTGCTCCAGTGCCGATGCTGCCCCCAATGCCCACCAGCACGCCAGGCCAAGGTACGTCAACACCAACTTCGCTGCCTGAATTGGTGGCTCCCATTGTACTTTACAAGGCCAGTCTCACTTTGAACAATGTTGCAAACTTATCTGACTGAGGTTTCGGTGTTAGCTTTATCTCAAGACAGACAACATTCTTTCCATTCCCTTTTTCGAACTGATTCAGACAATGTTGGTAACCAGGGTGATGAGTTTGCTCAGCCCTCTACAGATGATAATTAGTATGAGGACTTGCAAGATGCTAGTGGACTGTATGCCTTGCCAGGAATAGCCCTTTTCTCTCCTCCTGGACCAGCAATGGAAGAATTGACTTCCTACACCATGGTTGTGCATGGGGCAGCAGAAGTTCTTGACCTCCACCTCCCCACCATTGAGGTGAAAACAAATATACCGACCGAAGTCCTGTAGCCTGGCCAGACTGCTTCTGAGCCTCTTCTCCCATTCAATGAGGTCTTGACAGATACCCTTCTAGGGACTTGGTCTAAGCCTTTTATCGGTCCTCCAGTGAACTGTAAGATTTCCATACACTACTGTCCTGCTCCTGGTGAGCTGTTTTTTTGTTCCCACACCCATCTCTGGAGAGTCTTGTGGTGCAAACCTCTACAAGCTTGACTAACTCCGACAATTTCCCGACCATTTCTCCTGATAAACAATCCAAGTGAGTAGAGATGTTTGGAAGAGGCTATTCTCCTCAACTTGCTTGGCCCTACGACCAGTTAATGTCTCCTGCCTTCTAGGTTGCTTCCCCCATGCCACAATGGCACAAGTCCTATCCAGAGTTCCTGAAGACCTTCGTCTTTTCTCTGTCTGGTGCGCTGGATGTGACATGCGCGGTGCCCATATGGGGGCCACCTTGGCGCACTAATGTCAGTTCTTTTCTTTCCATGTCAGTCAGTACAGATCTGGAGAGAACTACCTCCTGTCTTTTTTGACTGACTTTTTTTCTCAACTTTTTGTTAAGGACTTTTTTTATATTTAATCCCCTGGTGTACTAGGAATGTCTCCGAAGAAGCCCATTGGCCTCAAACCATGTGGTGGCTGTCACAGGCAGATGTTTGTGACAGACTTGCAATTGGTTTGCCTCTGGTGTTTGGTGCGGAACCCCAACTCCAACTACTGTCAGGATTGCCACTCCATGAACCCCTGAAGGACCATTCCTTCAAGCTCCTCACCGCCCAATGTCAGACGACCCCATTACATTCTCGATCCCAGTTGCGGGGAAGGTCCCAGAACTGTTTACGGAGCCACCCCTTGACAGTCATTGTCTTTATCCCGGTCATTGGGTAAGTTACATAAGAAAAAGAAGTCGAAGAAGCGCTCTTCGACTTCTCTGCTGTGGTGCAACTCAAGGAGTTATATGAAGCTATGGATACAGGAGTGGCTCTGACTGGTTCTCTGCTGATGAGTTCTTCCTTGGCGCCAATCAAATGACTGCGACCTTCCTAGTGCCCACTCCAGTGTTGTCACTCCTAATGTAGCTGATGATGTCCAGTGGCGGCACAGGCCCCATCGTTACACCAGATTCCGACATGGAGCCGGATATTCTTCACCCACTGTTGACTCCAACCGATACCATTCCTTCAGAGTCGGAGCCGGTGCCTTTTTTTTGTTGATGGTCTAGAGAGAGTGATGATTGGGAGGAGGCAGATGACACCTATGGTTGCTATCACCCCCTGCATGATACAAAGGACAACTGGTATGACCAACTGGCAGATGCCAGTAGTTTGGATAGCTCACCAGACACTGGCCTGTTCTCTCCCCCACCATGACTACGGAGGAACGTGCATTATTCGCAGAGAAGCTGCAGAGGGCAGCTGAGGTTTTTGCCCTTCAGCTGCCCTCAGTGGCAGTCAAGACAAACACCTTGCCCAAGGTGCTTTAGCTGGGCGTCACCACTTTTTTTTTTTTTTGAGTTTTATATAGCTCAAACTAGATCCGAAGATATCTGGTATCAGAGCGCTTTACATGAGCACCAGTTTTGTTACAGATGGAGACATTCATTTATGTTAGGCACGGGGTGATTACGTGATTTGCCTAGAATTACAGGATGTTGAGAGTCGTTGCCGAGACTCCAACCCGGTTCCCCAGCTTCGAGGTCAACCGCTCTAGTCGTAAGGCTACATCCTCTCCCCATCCCACCCCTTCAGAACCCATACTCCCATTCAGTAAAGCCCTTACAGATATCCTCCATTCGGCCTGGTGCAGGCCCTGCACAGGGGCTCCTGTGCACAGGACAAATGCCTGCCTCCATCGCCGCTGTCCCGGGGACCCCAGTTTCTAACCCAGCACCCCACCCTAGAAAGCTTGTTGGTCCAAGCCTCCACTTCTAGAAGGATCAGTCCTGGCACAATCCCTACCACTCCACCGGATAGGAAATCCAAAAGACTGGATACCTTGCGTAAGAGTATTTTCTCTACCACCGGCCTGACACGCAGTCAGTGAACACTGCATGTGTTTTATGCCAACACCAGCACACTTTGTGGGATTCGGTTGTGCAAGTGCTGCCTATAGTCTCGGAGGGGGCCCAAACCAAACTCTCGAGCAGCTGCTGATGGGTGAGAAGGAGCAAAGTTCACCATCAGGTGTGGACTTGACATGACTGGTTCACTGGTCAGAGCTATTTCATTGTCAGTGGTACTGAGACGCCATAACTGGCTGAGACCCACTGGTTTCATGGGAGATGTCCAAGCATTACTCATGGACAGACGTGCCCTTTGATGGTTCTTACCTCTTTGGTGAGAAGGCAGACTCAGAGATGGAGGGCTTTAAGGATAGCAGAGCTATGGCCCACTGTCGGGCCTATCCATGGGCCTTCGTCAACCCCAGTCTGCATTTCGCCCCTTCCATAGCTATGATAGGGGCTACCAACAGCGTCCTTTCCCGCCCAGCCACTGCGGTCAACAGGATTCCCAGCTTTTCCGTAGCCATGGGTGCTGTTCTCACAGATCACGTGGGACTACCAGACAGAGGTTGGGTCATTCCACCACCCACAGTAGCCACAGCCTCCAAAGCCTAGCTTTCCCTTATTCTAGCATGGATGCCTAGTGGAAGGCAGGATCCACCATAACCTTCTCCACTGGAAGTCAACATCCGAAAGTTGGGATTTTGCAATTCATCCAGAAGGGGTACTCCAGCCAGTTTCTAGAAACCCCTCCACTCATGCTACCCACTTACTACCGGCTGATGGAGGACCATCTCTCTTTGTTCTGTAAGTAAGAGCTGGCTCTTTTAGCCAAAGCTGCCATTGACAGGGCATAGGCATCAGAAGTAGGTTGTGGTTGCTATTCCCGCTACTTTCTGGTGCCCAAAAAGGACAGAGGCCTTCGTCCTATCTTAGACCTACACTTTCTCAACTTGTTCCTGAACAAAGAGAATTTTAATATGCTTAGTTCCGCTCATCTCCTGTCTGCCCTGGAGACTGGATGGTAGCGTTGAACTTACACAACACATATTTCCACATCACCATTCTGCCGCCACCTGCGGTTTATGGTAGGCCAAGAGCATTTCCAGTTTACTGTGGCCTCACCAGAGCCCCTCAGGTGTTCATGAAAGTGATGTTGATGGTTGCAGCACATCTGCGGATGTCAGGGGTTCCAGTCTTCCCCTGCCTTGACGATTGGTTGTTGAAGGTAGGCTCACCCCAGGCAGTCGTCTCCCACCTCCAGAATACGGTGGACCTCTTACATTTGCTGAGATTCACTCTAAACATGCGGATGTCACACCTGACTCCTTCTTAGAAGAACTCTTTCATCAGGGCTGTTCTGAATACAGTGCGGTTTTGGGTTTATCCTCCTGAATGGCGAGCCTGGATATTCAGGCTCAGAGACCCTTTTCGCCTTGAGTTGAACTCTGGCCTTCTGTACGCCTTTCCGCTGATGCCACTTCTGCGTAAAGTTATCAAGAAGATCAGGAATAATCGGGCCCAAGTTGTTTATGTGGATCCAGATTGGGCCCAGAGAGTTTGGTATCACAAGCTTTTGAGCGGTGTTCCGATCAGGCTGCCCCTATGGGAGGATCTTTGTTGCAACAGGAGAAGGTTCTGCACCCAAACCTATGCCTCCTCCACCTTCATACTTCAAACTTGTTCCCAAAGTTTGTGATGTTATTCTGGAAGCCAGGCACCCATCTTCTAAGACAGCATATATCTGCCATTGGGACAAATTTGTGGCATGGTGTACATCCAGAAACATTGATCCCCTTTCTGCATCCTTATGACAGGATCTTCTATTTCTCCAGTATTTGGGGTGTCTTTCATAGATTCACATGCCTGAATCATTCCCCGTCGTCGGAGTGGGAGTCCCACGGTATATAAAAAAGCAATAATATGCCTGTAATAACTAAAAAACCTTGGTAATAACCAACCCGGAAGTAAAGTAGCCCTAGCTACAGGAGCAAAAAGCTCCCACACTCATGACTATCCTAGTCATTTTGTATAGACCAAACTGCAGCCAATCAGGCGACAGCACCCACCAGAATGTTCTCCCTAGAGGCTCAGGCTCTCATTTTCTACCGCACGTCGTGTGAAGGGAGTCTCCCTGAGCTCTGCTCAGCTTCTTCTTACTTTGGTTGGTTCTTTTACCTTCAAAGGATGTCTACTTCTAAATCCCTCTTTAGGGCTTGTGATTCCTGTGGAAAGTTAAGGCTGTTCAAGGAGGATCCTCACAAGAAATGTATATACTGTTTGTATCCGGATCATGAGGCAAAGGAATGTAAAATCTGCAGAACCTTCCCTCAAAAGACTCTCAGGGACAGAGAAGGTCATCTTCTCCTGTGGCTTCAGAGGATAAAGGACTAGGATCACCCTGTTTCAGAGGTAGGGAGCATTGCCTCGGGGTCTTCTGTTTCCTCAAAGAAGAGGAAAACTGAGATTGAGGTGACTTCTCCCAGGGCGAAGGTGTTGAAGAAGGCCCAATCCTCTCAGGATTCTGTTGTGCCTACTACTTCCAAGAAGGTGTCCCCACCTGTGAAATCTGTGCCCTCAGGGAAAGCTGGGAAAACTACAGTTTCCAAAGTCCCTTCTCAGAAAATTTCACCTCAGATTACACCTCTAGCCATAACAGAGTCAAGTACAGCCTCTTCGTCGCCATCTTTTCATGTGGTCTTCTTCTTCCACTTCAACAGTGACTTTTTCCTCACCAAAATCTGCTATGGTGATGTCCTCAGCCTCCTCACCGTCGACAATAGTTCAGGTTCAGGTTAGACCTATCCTGTCGACGAAGATAATTTCATCGATCGTCGACGCTCCTCCGTCGACGGGAATCCTGAAGGTACCGTCGACGAGTTCTTCATCGTTGATTCAGCCGTCGACGAACATCCCGCCGTCAACGACGAAGGCCTTACCGTTGACATCCTCGTCGACGAAGTTTCCGTCGACGACGCCCGCGTCGATGAAAGTCCCGTCGACGAAGAAAATTATCCCGTCGCCGAAATCCTCGTCGACGAAGCTAACGCTTCCGTCGACGTCGACACCGTCGACGAAGAAGAAAACAATCCCGTCGACGAGTTCTCCGTCGAAGAAGACGTTACCGTTGACGGCCGCTCCGTCGACGACGGATCTGACTACACAAGGGAGATCAGGCTTATCAGCACCAGTGGTTCCTTCGATGCCTCCACTGTCAACCTGTACGGCGATGCAAGTGTGGTCAGCCAAGACATCCACTATACCTTTGCCATCGCCGGCTACCACCGCTGCGCTCCTACAGAAGCGTGGTTCATCCTCCACGGCTTTGTCTCCTTTAAAGCTTCCAGATAGATTACTGGATTCTGAAGAAGAAGAGTCCTATGAGGACGACAATTTCCGTGCTGCCAGGAGCCCTTCTGACCTGCTCATAAAGGTTCACGATATGGATCAGGAGGAGGAAGACCTTTTCCAGGAGCACTCTAATCAGGAGACTGTGTCGGCGCCTAACATGCAAATGCCTATGGAGTTATTCCAGAATCTCCAATATATGTTGAGCGATTATTATCGCAGGTTTCCGCCTTCAGAATCGGGTGATTCTCATGTCTCTACGCCTAGACCAAGGACATCTACGACAACTTTACAACCGCAAGAATTTGAGTCTCAAGTGGCAACTGATGAGGCACGACCCGCAGTAACTTCTTCACCGGTACCATCTCATCAAGCAGGGGGTGTGAATTCTTCGGAAGACGAATGAGAGGACGGTGAATTGGACGACAAGTCCGTGTTGTCGGAGTGGGACGACTATCAGGCACAAACCCCCTCTCCAGCGGGCCCGCCTAAGGCGGATTCTCCACCGGTGGACATTGCCAGTTTCCACAAGATTATGGAAAGGGCTACAAAGAGGTTCCTCATCACCATGGAAGCTAAACAAGACGAATGCTTCCTATATGATTTTAAGGATTTGCCGCAGAGACAGAGTTGGTCTATTCCAATCATTGACTTTATATGGAAGGAAGGTATAAAAATAATGGCTACACCAAATTCACTACCCGCAGTTCTACCTCGGGTAGATAAGAAGTATAGAGCACCTGCTACGTCACCGGCATGCCTTGTTGGTCAGGCTAAGATGGATTCTGTAGTTACGCAAGCAGCTCAAAGAAGGGCCAAGAATCCATCTTCACAGGTCTCTGCTCCCCCTGATAAAGACGGTAGACGTCTTGACTCGATAGGGAAGAAGGTGTCAACTATTGCGGCAACCACGGTTCGAGCCGCAAATTCACTAGCAATACTTGGAAGGTATGATAGGCAGATGTGGTCTGACATATTGCCTTTCATCGAAAAACTTGCGGAACCAGATAGAGCTGAAGCAAAAAAGATCCTGCCAGAGAGAGAGAGCGTTTCGTCTGAAATAGTTGATGCTGCTGTGGACGTAGCAGCGACGGGTTTCAGACAGCTGGCGGGAGCAGCTGTTCTCCGAAAGCAAGGCTGGTTAAAGGCTACATCCTTTCGTCTAGAGGTCCAGACCAAGATCATGGACATGGCCTATGATGGGGAGTTCCTTTTCGGACAACATGTTGACGAGGCTCTGCAAGCCATTAAAAAGGATACTGAGACGGCACGGTCACTGGGATCTCTACAATTTCGAAAGTCGTCCTTTCGTGGCGCAAGAGGAAGAGGTAATTTTCCTAACAGAGGAAACTATTCACAACAACGCTCCTACAATACCACCCAAGGAAATCAAAGATACCAGCCATACCGTCCGCAAACATATGGCCAAAGGAGAAATAATTATTCTCAATCAAGAGGAAACCCCTCTTATCGAGGAAGAGACAACAAGAGCAAGTGAGAAACACATCCTGCCACCACTTTGTCCCAGCCTGAAGCAAATTGGAGGAAGAATATCCCGATACTATTCAAACTGGTCCAAGATTACCACGGACAGATGGGTCCTGGACGTGGTTTCCAGGGGTCACATTCTCGAATTCGTCAAAACCCCTCCAAATTCTACCCCAAAAGGACCACCTCCAGCTCACCTCAAAGAGCTGTTTTCCCAAATACACTCTATGATTCGAAAGGGAGCAATAGAAAAGGTACCTCAACATCAGAGAGGAACAGGATTTTATTCAAGATTCTTCCTCATCCGCAAGAAGTCGGGGGAATGGCGCCCCATCCTCGACCTGCGTGCCCTCAACAAGTACCTCAAAAAATTATCTTTCAGAATGTTGACGCTTCAAGAAATCCTCCAGTTTCTCACAGTAGGGGATCACATGGCAACACTCGACCTTCAGGACGCATACTTCCATGTGCCCATTTTTCCCAGACACCGGACGTTCTTACGGTTCAGAGTGGCTGGCAGGGACTTCCAGTTCAAAGTACTCCCCTTTGGACTGCGTTCAGCCCCCAGAGTTTTCACAAAAATGTTGGCCCCGGCAGCCGCACACCTGAGATTAGAGGGAGTTCAAATTTATCCCTATTTGGACGACTGCCTTATCAAGGCCAGTTCCATAGACGTAGCAAATACTCATGTTCAGAGATGTCTATCCCTATTCCAGGGCCTGGGGTTTTCGGTGAATTTCAAAAAGTCTCACCTGACTCCATCGCAGAGGAAGTCCTTCTTGGGAGCGACGCTGGACACAAGTCTCGCCCAAGTGTTTATATCAAAAGAAAGGCAGGTGAAGATTCAAAAAATGGCCTCAGCACTACTAACAAGAAAGTGCGTTTCTGTTTGCAAGTTCAAGTCTTTCCTCGGGATGATCTCATCCTGTATTCCTCTCACCCCCAACTGTCGCCTACAAATGAGACCCTTGCAGGAGGAACTCAGTCGTCAGTGGGTGCAAATAACAGGCTCATTCGAGGACGTCATCAAGATAACCCCTCGGATGAAGAGCTCCATCCAGTGGTGGGGGCAAGGAAGAAACTTGAAAGTGGGATGTACGTTCCAGGCAGAAGGACCCAGATTCACCGTGACCACGGATGCTTCTCTGGAGGGCTGGGGCGCCCTTCTCCAAGGGATGACAGTCAGTGGCAAATGGAGCATACAGCAGAAAAGATGGCACATAAATCTGCTGGAACTAAGAGCAATTTTTCTCGCCATGAAATCCTTTCAGGCGATCTTGGAGGGATCTACGGTGTTGATACGAATGGACAACACAACCAGCATGCATTACCTGAACAAGCAGGGAGGCACAAGATCGGCCCGGTTGTCCCATCAGGCGCAGGAAATTTGGACTTGGGCCCTGGATCACAACATCAATCTGTCGGCGGTCCATGTCCCAGGGGTTGCCAATGTCCTAGCGGACTCACTCAGCAGATCCTCCGGACGCAATCACGAATGGGAGCTACATCAACCATCCCTAGATCAGATATTCCAAGAGTGGGGTCATCCCGACCTGGAATTGTTTGCAACAGCTCAGAACCGAAAATGCCGACGCTTTGCAAGCTGGGTTCCCCACAGGGACTCGTGCGGGGATGCTCTTTCGATGAATTGTTGTCGAATATTTGCATACGCTTTTCCGCCAATTCCGTTAATTCCCAAGATCATCAGGAAGATGAAGAGTCAACCATGTCGTCTTATCCTAATTGCTCCAAGGTGGCCCCGGCAATATTGGTTCACCGAACTTCTCCTCCTCTCGGAGTGCAGGCCAATGCAACTGCCTCGAATACCGAATCTCCTGACAATTCAGAGAGGCAAGGTGTACCACCCGGACCCAGTTTCTCTGAAATTATCAGCTTGGCTCCTCAGCAGAATGAATTCTCCCACTTAGACATTCCTCAGGATTGTCAAGAGGTTCTAGCTAACGCCAGGGCACCATCAACGATTTAGACCTACAAACTCAAGTGGAAGCGTTTCTGTGCCTGGTGCCAAACTGTTGATCTGCATCCCATTCAGGCTACATCACAACAGATATTGCCTTTCTTCCTGCAGCTGGCTAGATCGGGTTTGGCGCATTCAACCCTAAAGGTGTTTCTAGCAGCCATTTCCTGTTTCCGTCAGGACGGATCCAACTCTCTGTTTTCTTCAAGAATTATCCAGGAGTTTTTCAAGGGGTTATTTCGTATGTTTCCTCCGGTTCGACGACCACCTCCTGTTTGGCATTTAAACGTGGTGCTAGCCCAGCTAATGCGTCACCCATTTGAACCGATCCATAAGGTTGACCTTAAGTTTATTACTTGGAAAGTCTCCTTGTTATTGGCTTTAACCTCTACCAGAAGGGTCAGTGACATTCAAGCATTCACGTCTAAACCACCTTTTTTTACAATTTACCTCCGATTCGGTGGTGCTGCGGACCAATCCAAGGTACATGCCCAAGGTCCCTTCGGACTTTCATTTGAATGAGCCGGTAATCCTCAAGACATTTTTTCAAAATCCACAATCACCGGTTGAACGAGCGTTACACTCCTTGGACATCAGGAGATGTCTTAAGTTTTATCTTTCTAGAACAGCAGCTGTACGCAAGACAGATCAATTGTTTGTGGCCTATGGCAGGCTGCGCCAAGGCTGTGCAGTATCCAAACAGACTATCGCCAGATGGGTCTCCTCAACAATTGGACTCTGTCATCAACAGGCAGGAAGACCCTTACAGGCCTTACCAAGAGCACATTCTACAAGGGCAGTTTCCTCTTCCACTGCTTTGTTTGCTGGGGTGCCTCTTTTGCAAATCTGCAGAGCTGCAACGTGGTCCAACAGACACAGCTTTACGAGGCACTACTGTTTGGACTCGGCAAGTGATGCAGATGCTTCGGTGGGAAGAGCAGTTATTCGCAATCTTTTCCAATAAGGTGAGCTTCTGTTCTCCCGCCTCCTCTATGCTCTTTTAGACGCTTTACAATGTCTTTTGTATTTTATCTTTCTGCATGTATACTATGATACAATTAGCGTCTATGTGCATTAGGTTATGAGTACTGCTATCTATTCTGATTCTGGAGTGCAAAAAAATGCTGGATTTAGGCCCAGATTGTTGTACTGGGGTGAATGTATGACATTGTTCTACATTCTGTCCATCAACTGTGTTTTTTGCAATTTTCACTCCGAGTGTGCTGGGGATGCTCAGACGTGAGTCCCAGGCTCTCCACACCACTGGAGTCAAGCTATCCAGGCTTATGAAGGCTGATAGCCAGAAACCGGTTCTTGGATGCTTGATTCCGGTCTGGGAAAGACATGGCTTGGTAGTTCGGACTGGACTGTTCCCATGAGGCACAGGGTCAGAGCTGATTTGCATATAGCCCGTGTCTAACCCAGGGTGGTGTGGAGTGCAAAAAAACGATGGATTTAGGCCCAGATCGTTGTACTGGGGTGAATGTATGACATTGTTCTACATTCTGTCCATCAACTGTGTTTTTTGCGATCTATTCTGATTCAGGCATGTGAATCTATGAAAGACACCCCAAATACTGGAGAAGAACAATAGTTACTTACCTGTAATCTGTGGTTCTCCAGTATTGGTGTCTTTCATAGATTCTCATGCAACCCGCCCACCTCCCCTCAGAGGCTCCCTCAGGCGATTATGTTGGTTCACTCCTATGCGAGAAAATCTGAGAGCCTGAGGCTCTGGGGAGAACATTCTGGTGGGTGCTGTCGCCTGATTGGCTGCAGTTTGGTCTATACAAAATGACTAGGATAGTCATGAGTGTGGGAGCTTTTTGCTCCTGTAGCTAGGGCTACTTTACTTCCGGGTTGGTTATTACCAAGGTTTTTTAGTTATTACACGCATATTATTGCTTTTTTATATACCGTGGGACTCCCACTCCGACGACGGGGAATGATTCAGGCATGTGAATCTATGAAAGACACCAATACTGGAGAACCACAGATTACAGGTAAGTAACTATTGTTCTTGTTATTTCTTTAGCCCAGCAGGACTTGCACTACGTTCTGTTAAGTTATCTGATTTTTTCAAGTCGCCCTTTATGACTAGCTTTCTCTAAGGATTACAGCACGTTCCCACCCCCCTTCCAGGCCATTCATTATGCCCCAATGGGATCTTAACCTGGTCCTAAAATTCCTCATGTGCACCCCCTTTGAGCCACTGCACAACTGCCCTCTTCATTAGTTGACCACTAAAATGAATGTTCTAGTGGCCATAACATCAACTAAGAGGTTCAGCAAACTGGAGGCCTTCTCTGTACAGCCTCCTTATATGACCTTTTACCCAGGCAAGCTGGTTCTGAGGACCTGTACCTCCTTCCTCCCTAAGGTTATGATGCCCTTTCATGTAGGACAAACCATTGTGCCTACTTTCTTTGCTCCGTCTCGCCATTCTAAAGAAGAGGAGAGACTCCACTGTTTAGATCCAAAAAGAGCTTTTTTGTTATACATCGATTGGAGCTGTGGGAGGACGATAAACTCTTCGTAGGCTAAGAAAGAGGAGGCAGTACAGAAACCGACTATCTCACGATGGATAGTGCTCTACATAAAAATCTGCTATGCATCAGCCAAAAAGCAACCCTCTAAAGCTGGTGTGCACATTCTACCAGAACCAAGGCTGCAACCACTACATTTGCTCGCGGAGTCCCTGTCCTGAACATCTGTCAGGCAGCAATGCAGCGTCCTTGCACATGTTCACCAAGCACTACTGCGTGGATGGTCAGGTCCTTTGTGACTTTTTAGTGTAACCTGTTCACAGACTCTCTACCGGGAAGTTATTGCTTGGGTATCTATTCTAAGGTAAGGAATCTGTGACTCTGAGTCTCTATTGGAGGTCCCCCGAGAACCAAGTGGATCGAAGCCACGTATGTCAGAGAATGGCAACACTTATGCATATGACCCGTGCAATAGACTGCTTAGTGTCCAAGCTATAACAAATCCTGAAGAACAAGTTACTTAAACTTCGCTAATGCCTTGTCTGGTAGAGACACTATCTAGCTGCAGATTCCTTACCGACCCTCCCACATCCCTTTCACTCTGCACACTGAGTCATTAGGATCATCCTTCTGGGGGCCTTAGTAATGCACACCAGAATGTCCGTATTCTTTGTGGCTCTGCATTTCTGGCATGGAAACGCACAAGGAGAAACGGATTTCAAAATGCTGGAGTAGCACCTACATAGGCACTGCCTCCATCACATCTGGCACTGCTGATGCGAAACCGAAAGAGCCACTTACTGATGCATAAGGGTACTGCTTTAAATTTAGTCTGATGCCTGGGGAATATTCGAAGATTAGGAATCTGCAGCTAAATAGAGTCTCTACCAGATAAGTCATTAGCGAAGTTAAAGTAACTTGTTCTTCAGGATTTGCTATAGCTTGGACACTACGAAGTCTATTGCACGGGCCATATGCATAAGTCTTGCCATTCTCTGACATGCGTGACTTCGATCAACTTCGTTCTCGGGGGACCTCCAATCCTCACTGATGAACATTCCATTCAATGGGACTTTCTTGGTTGGGGGCAAGGCTGCCTCTGCCTCTGAGCACTTCAAGTAAAGTAGTACTAGTGTTTGCTCTCTCTGATTCTCTGCCCAGCAGCAGCAGTTCCACCGTTGTTTTTGTGGCTTTGGTAGAGGCATGTCCTACTGTCAGCCTAACCCCCCCGACCAGGAAACCCAACAGTTTTGTGGGGGAGGCTGTGATACCCACTGACTTAGTCCCTACAGCAAAGATCAGCATGCTGCCCAGTTTACCCCCGTCCCCCCCCCCAACACACAACCTCTTTAGTGTGCCCTTGCATGGTCACAGCCACCCGGTGGGAGGCGGAAACCACCAATTCTGTTTGAGTTGATCATAAGCGACCATATCAGAAAAGTGGGTCCTTCAAACTGTCTACAAAGGTTACGGCTTTCCCTTCCTTTCATCCCCCCCCCACACATTTTGCTATCTACTCAACACTGACTGAGGATCGTCTTTCCACTTTGCTGCAGGAGTGCTAGCCCTTTCGGCCAAAGTGGCTATAAAGAGGGTTCCAGTAGCATGGTTGCTATTTCCTCTCCTTTCTTGTGCCCAAGAAAGATTGATATCTTCAACCCATTGTAGATCTGAGCCTTCTTAAGCTATTCCTCTGACAGGAGAAAAATCAAGATGCTCACCCTGATCCAAGACTTATCCACCCTGGAACCTGGAGTCTAGATTGTGGCACTGGACCTGCAGGATGCCTATTTCCATATTCCCGTCCTGCCAGCCCATTGGTTTGCGGTGCTGGTGGAGCATTTCCAGTTTGCTGTGCTCCCCTATGAACTCACCAGTGCCCCTCACGAAAGTGATGACGATGGTGGCAGCATACCTTCGGAGATTGGCGGTGCCAGTCTTCCCCTACATCGATGACTGGCTGTCCAAGACAGGCATCCCCCAGGCAGTCAGCCATCTCCAGACTAAGGGAGCATCCGGTCATCTTTGAGCTTTACTATATATGTGCCGAAGTCACACTTGATGCCTTCTCAGATACTCCCCTTCATCTGAGCCATTCTGGACACTGTAGGTTTAGTCCCCCGGTAAAGAGTCTATGGCATTCAGGCCATGATCCCGATCTTTCATCTTCAGTTCTGGATTTCAGTGAGGTCGACTGTAAGGCTGCTGGGACTGAAGTTCTGTATTGTGCTGAAAGCCTTAGTTACGTATGTTAACGGGAGGCTGTTACAGGTGTTCATTATTATTATTATTGTTATAAAGTATTTGAAAAGCGCAACTGCAACCCCACGGGTATCATAGGGCTGAAGCCTGACCATCCTGAGGGGAAAGTTTTCAGGAGTTTCCTGAATGATAAATGACCCTGAGTTGGTCAAATGTGTGTGAAATACTATTCCAAAGTTTGGGTCTCTGTAATGAGTAGTCTGTTCCTTCAGCTCTTGCTTTTTTGTGCCTAGGAATTTAAAGTTTAGACACAAAGGCTGAGTGAAGTAATTGGCTTGGTTGGTACGGAGTAATCATATCTGCCAGGATGCAAGGTGCCTGCTGGTAGACAATCTTGTGCATTAAGCGGGCTGCTTTAAAAGAAAATCTCTTTTTCATTGGCAACTAGTGCACAGAGTATAGGGCTGTTGAGGTGGAGGAACTCCATTTCTGTCCAAGCGCCAGTTTGGCATCTGCAGCTTAAATTTGTGAAAGACACATTTTTGTCTTCTCATGTGCTCCGATGAAAAGGGCATTACAGTAATGAATCTGGCTCATGATAGTACTATGGATGTTGTGGGAGTGCCAACTGGTTGGAAGAAGTGGGAGTATTTTACTTAAAGCTCTCATAAGAGCAAAGCAGATATTGGATGTCTTCTTTGCATGGTCTACTAACAGAGAGTGGAGTCTAGTTGTACCCTCAGATCTCGTACAGTTTGTCCATACAGAAATTGACCCAACTTGTGTCGGCTGGAAATCATTTAGATGACTGATGCCTGCCCTCCCCACCTGGCAGAGCATGATCATGGTCTTCTCTTGCTAGCATTAAACTGCAGTTTCAAACCTAGTCAACTATCCTCTTCATAAACTTGTGAACAGAATCAAAGGACCTCACAGAGCCTGACTTGAACGAGACCGTCAGCTGTGTGTCGTCCACATAATTGATGCAGTTAATTCCCAGCTTTCATATGAGTTTAATGAGAGGCTTGATGTATACATTAAACATGGTAGGACTGAGGCAGAAGCACTGCTTTATTCCCTGTTTTAATGTGACGAAGCTGGATCGAAAAGGAGGAAGTTGTACTGCCTGGTCGCAGTCAGATAATTAAGAGCTGCACCAGTCCTAGTCTTTTCCTGCTATACCAACTTCCTCCAACCTCTTGAGCAGGATGGAGTGATCCACAGTATTGAATGCTGCAGACAGGTCCAGAAGTACCAGAACCAAGTGCTGACCCCTATCGAAAAGCCAAACGGATATATTCAGTGAGCGCTATCAGAGCTGTTTCGATCCCATTACGAGGCCTAAACCCACATTGGGCCATGTCAAACCTGTAAATGGTCTGGCCTCAATAATGGTTGATATAATTTTATTGATATGTGTAGAAAAGTGCCCCATTTGGACATGTTCAGCCCCCACTTTTCGTCTGGAAAATTGTGATTTCGACTGGAAGTGCACAGGGTCCCTGCCAACCAGGTCCCCTGTGCCATAGCTCCTTCCCTAAACTGTACCTTTTGTTTCCCAATTGGCACAACTTCAGTACCCCTTGTAAGTCCCTAGTATATGATACTCCTGGTACCAAGGGTATTGGCACTGAAGAGCGACCCCAAGGGCAGCAGCACAAATTATGCCACCCTAAGTTCCCCTCACCAAGGCCATGCATGCTGCCATTTCAGACTGCGTGCTTTTGTGCAGACATAACCGAAGAGTCAACATGGCACACATCCCTGTGTGCTATGCCACAGACACTGCATGAGATATAGGTAAGATACCCCTCTGCCAGGCATTAGCCCTAAGGCAGGGTGCAATATATGTCCTGTGAGGACATGTCTGTATGAGCAGAAATGCCCCTGCAATATCCATGTTGATTCTTGAATATTCTTGAATATTGTAAGTGAACAGGGAAGCTCTAGAGAGTATATGGACTGGACACTTGTCATTACGAGTTTCCTAGTTCCATGATGGCTTCACTGTATTATGGAATGTTTGGTACCAGACATCTTGGCTTAATAAACCTGCACTGATTCTAGTGTCAGATCTATTAATAGTTGCACCCTGAGGACACCTTAGAAGGGTCCCTAGAAAACCTACTGACCTTTAGTGTGTTCCTGACTGGTCTCCCCCAGCCTGCCACTACCAGACATGTTTCTGGACCCATGGGGTGAGAGCCTTCACTCTCTGGGACCAAAAACAATGCCTGCCCTGGATGGAGGTGCTTCACACCTCCTCGAGACAGGAACATCTTCCCAGGGCAGGAAGCTTCAAAGACAATGCCACCTTTGAACTCCGACCCACGCTTCTCCTGCTAGCATCAGATGGCAACTCCCTTTCCTGACCACTTTCTGCAGGAAGATAGACGGGAACATATATTAGATGAGGAGGAGGGTCCCCGGTCAAGCAGCACCACCTCTAAGGCAGGACAGGCGATGTGGACTCCCCAGCTCACTTTCCACAATCTTTAAGAAGGGGAAAATAGCCTATCAGGGGCATGGTCATGCCCACTCCCCAATTAGTGTGAACATTTAGAGGGTGTAGTCACCCTAAAGGTAGGTAGCCCATTGGCCACTAACTGGCACTCCCTTTAACAGCCCTAAATGTAGTGTTTGGGTAGCACCCTTGAGCCCTGAATTTCAGATTCGACAGACACAAGAATACCAAGAACAAAGAAGAGCAGCTGAGCTCGAGAACAGAGAGTCTGGACTGGATTTTAATGCGAAACCCTACCTGCAGCCCAAAGACTCGACAAATGTGGAACCCTGAATCATCCTGTTGCTAAGAGACACATACAAACCCTAGGGGCCCTCAGTACTTCACCAAATTGCCTAAGAACTCCCTTCTGTAGAGGAACTACTCCCCTGCATCGCAGGCATCGAAACCGCTGAGTCCAAACTTACGACTTGCAGTTCCCTGGCCCCACCGATGCCTCAACTCCCCCGGCGAAAGTACCGCAGCTCTAAAGGATCAACTGTGCCTCCTCACAAAGCTTGGAGACACCAGGATCATCCAGAACTGAGCAGCACCAACCCTGGAGACCCGGACGCCCTGCTATCCGAGACAGACTACAAGAGTCCAAGCCAAACTCCAACTGCCTGAGGACTAAGCACCCATTGAGGGACATCAGCAGCCCTGAGACCCATTTGCTGAGTGGCCCAACCATCCGGCACCAGCCCCTCTGAGGTGTTTACCCCTGACCGCGACATGTACTTTCTCACCAGAGCTTGGATCACCTGTTTGCTCTGCATCCAACCCCACCAGCCACGGAATCTCCAAAACCTTTGTGCTCCTGTGGTCCCCAGGCCCTTGCTACCTCTGCACACTTTTTGGTGCCCCCGTACTTGCCTATAAGTCCCCCTGTACAGCCTGGTTTTAGGTACCCCCCACTCATCTTCGTAGCGCCAGATACTTACTCTCCCAGCACCCTACTTCTGGCTGAATCCTGGACGCTCCCGAGAAACTGCTGGTAGAACTTTGGCCCTGGCTCCCTAACATTCAAATACTAAAAGGTAAACCCCTAAAAGTCCTGCTGCACTGTGATTTATTGCATTCTATATTTTTCTCCGTAGGATAACATTGTGCGTAATTGCACCTAACTATATATTACCTGTACTTACCTTGCTTATTGCTAAAACGTATTACATGCTTACCTGTAACTCAAGTTCTTGGTTCAAAATGTATGTAAAAAGATTTGCTATTTTTTATAAATCAGCCTCGACTTCATTATTGAGTGTGTTTTCCATGTATTGCCTCTGTGAGTTCAACAAATGCTTAGCACTACCCTGTGATAAGCCTAACAGCTCGCCCACACTACCACAAAATAGAGCATTAGTATTATTTACTTTTTCCTCTGCAAACCAATAAGGGTCTCTCTGACCTCTCTGCACAGTGTCCCCTATTGTGGTGCACTATATAGAGAGGTGGGTTTCCTACAATATGTCTTTCCAATAATTTTATCGGAAAAGGCAGCAGAGAAATAGGCAGAGGGAGAGGATCGAGCAATGAGCCCGAAGTAATAGCCACCGCCAAATCCAGGAAGTCTTCCTTCTTAATTGAGGGATGATCTGAATCCTGTTATTACCCTCCTGTATGGTGGATTCTAGATTCAGGACGTGTTTAGGTGGTAGAGGGCTGAACTATATCATTTTTTTTAAGTTATCTACAAGTTCACAAGATTGATATTACTCTAAATCAAGATCTGCTACACACAGGCCAAGAAGGCCCGGAGGGTTTGCATGCTCATTACAGGGTAGCTAAGGCTGCAACCACTGTATTAGCCCGATAAGTTCCTATCCTGGATATTTGCCTGGCGCCAACATGGGCATCCTTGCACACATTTACCAAACACTACTGTCTGGATAGGTCAGTCGCGACAGGCACTTCATTAGTTCCGTCCTACAGGACTTTTTGGTTTTAAATTGGCTTTGCAGATCCACCCCCAGGGAAGGCATTGCTTGGGTATCTATTCTAAAGGAAGGAATCTGAAGCTAGGAGTCTCTACCAAATAAACACCTATCTTACCTTTGGTAATGCCTTACCTGATAAAGGCTCTATCTAGCCGCAGATTCCTTATCGACTGATCCTCCCTGCGTTGCGCGTCAATTGCAGTGTAACAGACATCCTTCTTGGGCCTTAGGTTTTCCACAACACTGGCAGTTCTCATGTTGGTCCATGCTTGGAAAGTCACAAAAGTAATTGATGTCAGCACTCTGGAGGGGAGCCTATTTAGGTACCACACACAGCACTTACAGGCAGGTGATGCGGAGCGGAACGATGGCACCTACTGGCGTGCAGGGGTACTGCTCGAAAATCTTCGCTATGCAGTCTGATGCCTGGGGATATTCTAAGGTAAGAAATCTGAGACTAGATAGATTCTCTACCAGATAAGGCATTACCGAAGGTATGTAACTTGTTTCACAAAGCCAAGACCTCATGTATTCGAGACCTATTGACTTTGCCAATGCTTGTTTCTGTTTTGTTCGACTTTGGGAGGAACAGTTATGAAATATGTATACAGTATTGAGCATTACTTTCCTTCGAACACAAGAGGCCGTATTCCTGGACCTTCCCTTAGCTGGACTATTTCACTACCACCAAAAGGGAGAAAAGTTCTTTTCATTGATTCTTTGCTAGGGGAACGAGCGCTAGTTTCTAAGTTGCCAAAGGTAAATCACCAATTATAAATTATTGACTTCAAATCAGAAATTGTGGCACAGGCTTGCCATGGAGAAAGTCTTTGGTTGCATAGCCCACATGTCTATTGCATTTATTAAGATAAGGGAACCATTGTTGTATTTCTTAATAAAGTTCAGAGAAGTAAAATGCTATAAATACCTGAGAATTATCGGGTCTCCCCAAAGTTTATCTGTATGTGTAATCGCGAAAGAACATACCATAACAGGAAATAATGTCCTCGAGACCCACAGGCAATGCTTTTCTCTGCGGGGTATAATAACTAGAGGTGGGCGGAATTTGCGTAGTTGCGCTAGCAAAGCTCTGCGACACGGTAAAAAATCTCCACGAGCACGCAGAAATTCCGCAAACACGTGGAATTGCTTGTTCCGCCCGTTCGCAGTGCTTTTTTGTTGTTCACGAATGCTGTTTGCATGCTCGGGTGGAAATATCTTGCGAACACGCTTTTTGAAAGTGCGAACAAACAAAAATTCTGCGAAGCCACGAATTGCGGACTTTTTGGCAATCCCGCATTCTCCACAGAACAGTTATGAAATATGTATACAGTATTGAGCATTACTTTCCTTCAAACACAAGAGGCCATATTGCTGGACCTTCCCTTAGCTGGACTATTTCACTACCACCAAAAGTGAGAAAAGTTCCTTTCAATGATTCTTTGCTAGGGGAACAAGCGCTAGTTTCTAAGTTGCCAAAGGTAAATCACCAATTATGAATTATTGACTTCAAATCAGAAATTTGGCACAGGCTTGCCATGGAGAAAGTCTTTGGTTGCATAGCCCACAGGTCTATTGCATTTATTAAGTTAAGGGAACCATTGTTGTTTTTCTTAATAAAGTTCAGAGAAGTAAAATGCTATAAATACCTGAGAATGATCGGGTCTCCCCGAAGTTTACCTGCATGTGTAATCATCGCAAAAGAACATACCATAACAAGAAATAGTGTCCTCGAGACCCACAGGCAATGCTTTTCTCTGCGGGGTATAATAACTAGGGGTGGGCGGAATTTGCATAGTTGCGCTAGCAAAGCTCTGCGAAACGGTAAAAAATCTCTGCGAGCACGCAGAAATTCAGCGAACACGTGGAATTGCTTGTTCTGCCCGTTCGCGATGCTTTTTTGCTGTTCACGAATGCTGTTTGCGTGCTCGGGGTAAATATCTTGCGAACACGCATTTTGAAAGTGCGAACAAGCAAAAATTCTGCAATGCCGCGAATTGCGGACTTTTTGGCAATCCCGCGTTCTCCACAGAACGCAAAATTACCCAAATTCCTCGAGCGGAACGCAATTTACCGCTCAGAACTAATTATAACCAAATTCTAACCTTGGTGTTTCTTTGGCTTAGAGTTTCGTGGAAGTTAGGAGAGCATTTGGTAGGAGTGGAACAAGCAGAGACTTTAGATGAACTCTAAAAAGCATTTTCCAGTAACATTTTATCATGTTGAATCTACTGTTCCAACCACTAACGGTTCTGTTGCCTATGTTTTGTGAATTTTTTGTCTGTTTAACAAAACTAATAAAAACGAAATCAGCATTTTACAAACACATTTGAAATGTCAGAAATTGTAAATCAGAAATGTAAGTGCATGTTGACAATATCAGTGTTAAGTAGGTGTACTGAACCCTGTGCTGTTCTCATGGTTTAAGTTGATACTTTTAGGTAAAACGTTAAGGAAGAATACGGGTAAAATGCTTTTAGTCTCTGAATCAATGCTGGTATCTTATTTATAACATGCACTTCACTCAAAAGCATTGCCCCATTCCCCAGCAGAGCTCTCTCTTCTCAATGTTATAATGTAAATCATATTAAAAGTAATTGTCCCACTGAAAAATGAAACATTAATTTAACTACTATGAGTGGTTGGTAATGATGTGTGTTCTTTTAAGCAGTATTTTCAATGCACACAATTTGCTTGCTTTCCTTAAAAAAACTTTTTGTTCCCTTGATAAATTTCTTTTGATCGTCCAAACTAAGTAAAACACACATGCCCCCTTCTAGGATACAAAAGGCAATTGGAGAATTGATTTCACTTCTAGGTTGTCGTCTCATGTCAGCAACGTTCCATTTCTCAGTCATCTATCCTATTAGTTATTCTTCACCTTTCTTTTCTTTCTTCCCATTTTCTTTGGCATCATATTTAAATTGGAATAATTTTGATTTGAATAGAAATATACATGGTACTCAAACGTTTTTATTATGGCATGTTTTGCTATCTAAATATTGAAATAACTTAACAAGAGCGTGCATCATTTGCCAAGTGACTAAACTCTAAAGAACCTGCTCCTCTAAATTGTATTCCCTCTTTCCCAGGGTGGAAATATCAGTGCCAGGATGGACTCCTCACAAGAGAGAAGAGTCTCTGTAGTGGAACGTGGAGCACCTGTGTCGTTCGACACGGATGACATGAAGAGGAAAAGAAGCAAATTAACTGGGAATCTTCTGGCAGATCCTTCCCAGGCTGCCGTGCCATCTGGAGGACAGGAAGAAACTGAGAAGGAAGTCATGAGTGACAGTGAGAAGCAGCTTGTGCAGAGGTTCATTCGTTACGAGAACTCACAAAAGGAGGTCCTAAACATTCTGACCTTTTGGGACCGAGTTCATGGGAATCTCCATCACTCAGCCACTCCAGATGACCTCCAGCAAGAAGTGGAGGATCAAATTCCCGAACGCACTGCTACTTCTGTGCGGAAGGGGCGTAGGGACCGAGAGAGGGAGAAGCTTGAAAGACAAGAGAGGGAACGTGCTGAGAAGGAACGTCTGGAGAAGGAGAAGGCTGAAAAGGAACGAGTAGACCGGCTGAAGGCCATGGAAGTTATCAGGAGTTTCAGCCCACAATCTGGATCCCGAAAGCATGGTTTAGAAGAGGCAGATGGAAAGGCTGAAATTGGTGTGCCATTTTTTGTACTTCCATTTTCGAGCGCTGAAGCATCAAATGGAAAAACAGTTCTGGAGAGTGGTCAACTGCCATCAGTGGAAAAGGTAACATTTTGTAATGGTTTTGATAATACTAGAAACATTGTAGGAGTCTGTGCGACAACATGACCGGAGTATAAAGTAAATAGATAAAAGCATATCAAGATTTATGTCCTGTTTGTCAGTCAACTGTATATATACCTGTTCACATGCTCTTATTGATGCAATATATGTTGTACATTTGTCTTTTGTTGTAAACTGTAGCACTGCACCGATCACACCTTGTGGAACACCCTTCTATATAATGTTTTGTGAAAATTCTTAAATATAGTTTTGGTTAAGTGGTGTGTTGTTGCAAGTCTCTACATAACCTGTCTAAGGGGAGTCTTAGACACCTTATCTAAAAAGTGTGTTTTCTAAATCTTTTTTGGTGTTAATACATCTTGCCCACAGAATCGTTCTGGAATCATTTTATATATATATATATATATATCAGCACACAAATCCCACCAAGACAGGACAAAGCGGAGTGCACTCACGGAAGGTCATTTCACGATGTATTTTAATCCATAATCACATCATATGAATGGGTTTTTGGTTACAGCTTTGTCCTGTCTTGATGGGATTTGTATGCTGATTGATTACGGCTGGGCTCAGCTGAGGAGTTCTGCACCGCAGCAAAGAGCGCCATTACATGCAGCGAAAAGGGAGCCATTTCGTGAAGGATGGATATATATATATATATATATATATATATATATATATATATATATATATATATATATATATATATATATATATATATATATATATATATATATATATATATATATATAGATAGATAGATAGATAGATAGATAGATAGATAGATAGATAGATATTTACACTCGGCAGCCCTGCCGAGAGAGGAAGCACCATCTCACAAACGAAGGAGAGGCTGAGATTGGGAACTGTTCCTAGTAATATTCAGCACGGTGAGCCATCATTTCAACCTGCAACAATCCTACTTAAGGACACTAATGAAAATATGTGTAACTTTGAATGAGGCGCTTGGGACCCACTTAGGGAAGTAATGAAACGCTCGATGGACTAGATGTCCCAGAATGCAATTTGGTATTATGGTAATCAGCTGGAATCACGAAGGGGCCAGCCACCAATAAAAGCAACTGAAACAAAAAAGAGCACTCACCGCGCCTTTCTTTTTCACATGAAGCAGCCTTTGAACAAGAAGTACACAGTAAGCAGCCTTTGAAAAAGAGGTTTTTCCTTGAAACGCGTCAGGCTCAACAAATCGGAACATTTCAGCAGGCTGAATTGTAAGTCCTGGATGGGAGGTGAACCACTGTGTGCTCCCGCACATACAGGTAGGTATGCCACTTTTAATGAGGTCAGCAGTGCGGCAAAACAAACGGCTTTGCTTCAAGTAATGTCTCTGACCGGTTTCGGACAAACGTCCTGCTCACAGAGAAAACAACCAAAAGAGTCGATTTTCAACTTGATTGCTGCCCACCTGCTTTAAATCATCATAGTTCGGCCCTTCATGGGCGTATCCTTTAAGCCAGTGCATTATGGTATTCGCAGTTCAGCAATCACTATTCGAGCCTCCCTGGGCGTTGGCTCGACTCCACTGTTAAACAAATTGTGCATGCTCCCAAGTGGGGTGAAAGACAAAGTCCAGCTTGTTTCCCCACTGACACATAACAGTCCTCACTCTGGACCCATCTGCTCTTGAGGGCGCCACCCGTGACGATGAGCGCCAGATCCGCTGTATCCTCTAACGGCGGTGCGTTCCTGCGACCTGGCAAGGCCGCTATGAATTTGGAAGAAAAGGTTGCCCTTGCATTCGAGAACGCACACACAGGTAGGTATGCCACTTTTAATAAGGTCAGCAGTGCGGCAAAACAAACGGCTTTGCTTCAAGTAATGTCTCTGACCGGTTTCGGACAAACGTCCTTGCTCACAGAGAAAACAGCCAAAAGAGTCGAGTTTCAACTTGATTGCTGCCCACCTGCTTTAAATCATCATAGTTCGGCCCTTCATAGGCGTATCCTTTAAGCCAGCGCATTATGGTATTCGCAGTTCAGCAATCACTATTCGAGCCTCCCTGGGCGTTGGCCGAGGAGTTCTGCACCGCAGCAAAGAGCGCCATTACATGCAGCGAAAAGGGAGCCATTTCGTGAAGGATATATATATATATATATAGATATATAGATATAGATATAGATATAGATATAGATAGATATAGATATATATAGATATAGATATATATAGATATAGATATAGATATATATATAGATATCTATATATAGATATTTATCATACCAACGAGTTGCCTCCAAAGATGAAGCCACATCCCAGCATGTAAAGTCCATTTTATTTCAAGGATTTGCAAGGTAGGCAAGTGCACACTAATATCAGCCAAACGTGTTTCGGGCGTGGACCGCCCTTGATCACTGACAAGGAAGTAACAGCAGAGCAGACTGTAGGCACAATTAAATATCCCGCCCATGTGGGCGTGTGCTCAATGGAATTATGGTTCTTGCAGTCCGCTCTTAGTAAAACCATGAATGGGCGCCGTCAATCCCCAAAATGTTTGTCTTACCACAGTGGGTATGTGCACTGCAGCCCAGCTTGCACACCATGACGTCATCCTTGAAATGGGCATGCTGTCCCTCTCGTGCCTCTTGATACACTGCACGGAGGTCCTGACAATTACGCAGTGGGGCTTCATCGCGGCTGAACCTGCCGCTATACATCATACCAACGAGTTGCCTCCAAAGATGAAGCCACATCCCAGTATGTAAAGTCCATTTTATTTCAAGGATTTGCAAGGTAGGCAAGTGCACACAAATATCAGCCAAACGCGTTTCGGGCGTGGACCGCCCTTGATCACTATATATATAGATAGATAGATAGATAGATATTTACACTCGGCAGCCCTGCCGAGAGAGGAAGCACCATCTCGCAAACGAAGGAGAGGCTGAGATTGGGAACTGTTCCTAGTAATATTCAGCACAGTGAGCCATCATTTCAACCTGCAACAATCCTACTTAAGGACACTAATGAAAATATGTGTAACTTTGAATGAGGCGCTTGGGACCCACTTAGGGAAGTAATGAAACGCTCGATGGACTAGATGTCCCAGAATGCAATTTGGTATTATGGTAATCAGCTGGAATCACGAAGGGGTCAGCCACCAATAAAAGCAACTGAAATAAAAAAGAGCACTCACCGCGCCTTTCTTTTTCACATGAAGCAGCCTTTGAACAAGAAGTACACACAGTGCTTAATTTGTGCCGGTGCTATCCGGTGCTTAGCACCGGCACTTAAATGTCAGGGCCGGTCGGGTCTATGAATCTGCTCACACCCACATTGATGATCATGTAAATATACCTTCTTTATTGTTGATTGTACTCTCTCTGTTGTTGTACTCTCTCTGCCTCACACACTCTCGTGCAGCCAGCCACACAGGCCCGCCCGGCCCCTGCAGCATGCGTGTGTACAGTCAGAGTCAGACTCTGATGCATTGTCAACACTCACCGGCACGGCCGCGGGGTCTTCTTCACACTGCACTTGCACTGTGCACTCAGCGCTGCCTGCCTGCTCCGGTGCTCTTGCTAGTTACTCGTGCGTGACTAACTACATTATTATACCCAGACTGGCCTGTCCCTACCCTGACACAGAGTCAATAACGCCATTTAATGCCTAAAATTGCTCAGAGAGTCTCAGTCAGTCACCGCCGCATAATGAACTGGCAGGCACAAGCAGTGCAACGTTTAACGACTGACGCGACTTAGAATTAATTACCTCTGAAACATATTTCGCCCTTCCCACCAAAATTGTACTCCTACAATGAGAGAATATTTATTGCCCTGAAATTAAGTTCACTCCACAACATCATCGTTAATGCTGGAAATGACCTCGAAGTGCCCTAAAATTAATGATACAATATACTACAGGCGCAGAGAATATAAATAAAATGAATAATAAATAAAATATATATATAATTAAATAATGTGTTAAGTTTCGTTTTTCATCATCATGGAGTTGTTGATAGTTTCTGTTTGCCAGTGACTGGGTGGGCGGGCTGCGGAAGTTCAGTTGGTGGGGCCGGGATGGAGCCTGGAGGGTCTGATGGGGGTAGGGGCTGTGCACGCGGTAGCGCGCGCAGATTTCTTTTTCACATTGGCTCTGCCTGCCCTCAGCCACGCCTTAACATAACCGCGCTGCGCAGTTACAGTGGCAGCTCCCCACGCACGCCACGACGAGTCCACTCGAGTCACTGTCCACATTAAGTTAGCCCGGCCCGACCAACGACCAAGGTCATGAAGCCAAAGGGGCGAGGGCAGACCTGGGCTGTGCTGCTGCTGCCTGCTGTGCAACTGGCGTGGCGGGGTCTGGTGCCTGAGTGGTGGCGTGACGTCGCGTCGTGGCACTGAGTGCAGCAAGTACTGCAGTGTGCACTGCAGACTGCGGCCTGGCCCTGGTAGCAAGCTGCAGCAGGCAGCAAAGTTACAACTGAGCACGCAGTGCAGTCAGTAGCTGTTTGTACTGCCAGCCTGCCAACCGGTCCCACCACAAATAAAGGTAAGAAGTGTAGAAGAAGCTACATATTAAGTTAAGCAAAGCACCACAGAAGCACTTAAAGTTTTAAGTTAAGCCAGTACTGAGTTAAGCTGACCCGGTCGGTCAGCTGACTGAGCTGCTCCCACACTTTGTTTTATAATTATTCCGGCGGGTGGACACAGGAAGGGGAGGGGGATGGTGGGGGGGAGCGAGGTGGGGTGCCGATTCCGAATATATGTTTCATTTCAATGATAAGGGGGCATGCTGGGCAGCTTTCTATTTATACGCTATTACGCTCCAATTTCAAGCTCTGAAGCAGTAATTACCTAAAGATGGGGGGGCTGGGGAGGAAGGATTCAAAATATAGGTAACCTTTTGGACGGTTGGTCAGAAACAGAAAGTGGACACATTAATTTCATATTATAAACGTTGAGGCCAAATTGTATTTTTAGCTGTATGGATACTTTTGTTATTGTAAACATGTGTTTGTGCGTGGTGCCTTTTGTAAAGCAACAGAGGCAGCAATAAAACAGGCAGATGGACGACGATAGCCAGGCACGATGCTCGGTGTGTTATCTTATCTGGTTGAGTATAAAGAAGACACTACTGGCTGGCTGGCAGTCTGAGCAAGGGACAGAAGAGTTAGAGCAATACAGTACTTCAGTGCTGTTCATATGATTTCAGATAGCTGAAGTAAAAGTCTCTAATAAGTCACAGCCACGCACTAGCACATGGAACCAACGTCATCTCTCATCATCGAAGAATCGTCTCATTCTGGGGGAGGGGGGAATCCTTTTGTGTTACGCCACTGACCGGTGTATGCACCAAGGGCTATGCCTCGAAGCCACACTGAGTCTCTGTATGAAAACAGTATGTATCTCTTTTATAAACTGTCCCCCAGGAAATGTATTTTTATTTAAACCTATTTTTATTAAACATCCACAGCAGGCTTTGTATGATAGATATATTCCCAATTACATTATTTACAGATATAGAGCGCAGGGCCCTGCCTTTCACAAGCACCAGGAGGACACTGTGACTGCACAACAACTTAGTTCAACAACAGTATTTGCATAGTGCTTTCTTACCGCGGCGCTTCTGAGGGTTAAACTGGTATCTTTCTTCATTTCAATAAGTATAACTAAGCTTTTGTGTAAATGCGAAACAAACGGTAAAACAAACAAACTGACCTACTAGGCGGTATTACTGAATAAAGATCACAAGAGGGCATTAGTAAAAAAAAAAAGGCATTCCAGGCAATAACGCTTATGTAGAAAGTATAAACTCCCAGCAAAGGTGTATGCAAGATGGCAGAAGATGTTCAATATACGGCTTTATACAAAGTGTAACAACCATTGGTGAATGCAATGCATAAGTATTGTGATGAAGTGCTTTCTGTGTGGTTCACATGTAATATTTATATTGGTCTTCATAACCCGAGGGAGATTGTGAAGTGCCTTAATTTGCATCAGGCCCTTGTCCTCTCCCTTGCCCCCCTTGTAGAGCATAGTTTAAAGGGTGTTGTTTGTGGTTTACCCATATGGACATGATGCATGAGGTCTGGCAACATGGTGGAAGCAGCTATAAAAAAAACAAGAGTGGGTGGAGCCAGTTGAGAGAGTGGGTGGAGCCAGAAAAAAGTGGGTGTGGCCTCCGACAAACATTTCAGCACCTGCACTTCATATTTTACAAATTAAGCACTGAGTACACAGTAAGCAGCCTTTGAAAAATAGGTTTTTCCTTGAAACGCGTCAGGCTCAACAAATCGGAACATTGCAGCCGGCTGAATTTTAAGTCCTGGATGGGAGGTGAACCGCGTGTGCTCCTCTAAGCTCGTGGGCACTTTGATGGATGAGATATATATATATATATATATATATATATATATATATATATATATATATATTCACTGAAAAAACCATAGGTTTCAGGAGTTATATAGTTAGGAATTAGCTTTTAAAAAACCTTTGAAATTCACTCAAAAAAATATAAGTTTTAGTGGTGTTATAGTTAGCTGGACATTTTACTCATACAAGCCATTGAAATTGCTCCTATATAGTTAGTTGTACTAACTATATTTCGCGCACCCGCAATCCACTGCTGATGATGTCACATATTAGATCATTCATGACATGGTCAGTGACATCACTGATGACATCTCAAATGACATCACTGATGACATCACTGATGACATCATCCAGTGAATGTGGTTTGCTTCGTTATTTAAATATGCATTATATATATAGCAATTTGCATTGAAGAATAAGTGGATATATATAAATAAATATTTGGATGGAGGATTTAGTAGCAGTGTAATTGACTGTTTACTTGACCAATTTATAATGTCTCACTAAATATAGTGGATAGTGACTAAACTGTGTGAATATCTGTATCACTTTGTCAGTTGTTGTGTAAACTGATTCTACAGTTGGTTATTAGCTATGTGAAAGTCTATATTAGTTATTGATTAGTTAACTGAGTATTTGTATGGGAGTGTGAAAGTGTGTGTGATTTGGTGGGGGGAGTGTGACTGTCCAAAGATGTGTGAATAGTTGATTCATTAGATATATGAAGTTAAAACTACATGTTCTAACAGTTGTTTGGGTGAGTGAATATCTTTATGGGTGTGGTGATGAGCAAATATATTTCTCAATGGTACAGGTCCAACAAACTAGAAAAATAAAAGGCAGTGTATGTGTCAGTTGTTGTATATAAATAAGTATACATAAGACACAATGATTGTGTGAGTGACTGTATGGATAACTGTATACTTGTAATAATGATTTTATAATTCACTAAGTATGACTTACTATCTAAATGAATAGAAGAAGTGGTGTTTGTATAAGTGTTTTGCTAAGTAAATATGTAAGTATGATCCATTGTTTGCATAAGTGAGTAGGATGACTTCATATGTGAATAGGATGCGTGCTGTTGTTTAATGTCGATATAGATGTATAAGTATTTTTGATAGTGTTCTATTGTTCATTGACAGCATGTATGAGTGAATCCATAGGTAAGTGATTAGATGTGTGTATACATCTATGAATCACTGAGTGGATTTTTAGATACTTGTATTGCTGTATTTTACAAAGAGTGATGAAAAATTGTAATAGTGTATGAAAAGGTGTATGTGATTGTCACGTGGATGATGTCATCAGTGATGTCATCAGTGATGTCATTTGAGATGTCATCAGTGATGTCACTGACCATGTCATGAATGATCTAATATGTGACATCATCAGCAGTGGATTGCGGGTGCGCGAAATATAGTTAGTACAACTAACTATATAGGAGCAATTTCAATGGTTTTGTATGAGTAAAATGTCCAGGTAACTATAACACCACTAAAACTTATAGTTTTTTGAGTGAATTTCAAAGGTTTTTTAAAAGCTAATTCCTAACTATATAACTCCTGAAACCTATGTTTTTTTCAGTGAATTTCAAAGGTTTTTTAAATGCTAATTCCTAACTATATAAGGCCTGAAAGCTATGGTTTTTTCAGTGAATTTGCAAGGTTTTTTAAATGCTAATTCCTAACTATATAAGGCCTGAAACCTATGGTTTTTTCAGTGAATTTCAAAGGTTTTTTAAATGCTAATTCCTAACTATATAAGGCCTGAAACCTATGTTTTTTTCAGTGAATTTGCAAGGTTTTTTTAAATGCTAATTCCTAACTATATAAGGCCTGAAACCTATGGTTTTTTCAGTGAATTTCAAAGGTTTTTTAAATGCTAATTCCTAACTATATAAGGCCTGAAACCTATGTGTTTTTCAGTGAATTCGCAAGGTTTTTTAAATGCTAATTCCTAACTATATAAGGCCTGAAACCTATGGTTTTTTCATTGAATTCGCAAGGTTTTTTAAATGCTAATTCTATTAGTGGATAACGTTTTTATATATTAAAACGTTATTTAAATCTCAAATGCCTGCTTTGCTAACAGAGTTTTTAAGCACAGGCTCTTTTGTCTCTGGTGGCCATCTTGGGAGACTGCATATCAGAATTTTTTTTTAATGAAATATAAGAGGATTTGAGAAGTCACTCAAAATGTGCCCTAATTTTTCTTTCTTCAGCACTAATCATAATTTCTATGGCAAAATGAACCCCCTCATTTTGTTCCTTTGCAAATTAAATGTTTTAAGTGTTAACGCTTTATTCCAATCAAGATGACTTCAGGTGTGCCATACTTTTGTCATAAGTAAGACTGTTAGCGCTCTAGTTGTTCTTTAGAACACTCTGGGACATTCTGTCATTGGGCTATAGTTGGGCTACATCTGGCTGATATTTGGGCTACATTTGGTTTTTTTTTGTCTCTGGTGGCCATCTTTGGGCTACATTGGGCTACATTATATATAGCCCAATGTAGCCCAATATATATTTTTTCAAAGTTAATTTTCGTAAAAACCACTGGAGCACATATCTTGAGACATAGCAAAGGCACATCGGGCTACCAGTCCCTACAATTTTGCCAAGTTTGGTGGAAAACCATTCAGCCGTTCGGGCTAAAAGTGAGTCCAACCGCCCTATGGAAATTAACATGGGGAAAACACGTTTTAGGACCCCCCTTATATCTCGGCCCCCGCTTGACGAATCCCCCCCCCCAAACTTTCAGGAAAGGACCGGAGCGCCGCGAGGCAAAGTAAAAAAAAATTTCAGGAAGATTCCTCAACCGGCGCCAAAGTTATTCCCAATAGAATGTTGCGATTTCCCTATGGAAAACAATCCTAACTATATATACCTACTGGCTATCGCCAGTAGGTAATATATATATATATATATATACACATACATACACATCTCAAAGATTCTGAGAGTTCCTGGATCCACCCTGTGTATATTTAACTGTATGACAATGTATGAGGCAACAGACAGAAAGATGATATCAGGATCCTTCTGGTAGTACAGTGATATGATCTCACTTCATAACCTTGTTTTATGCTTTTTTACGAGTGGACAGAGGTGCCACTTTCTTATTGATAAAGTTTTAATGCATAAAGTCCATCAGAGTATCTTGGCCTCCAATCTCACTGTTAAAGAAGCCCTGAGCAATTCTTATTGTTGGGCCACTTTTTTGACTAGGACTGGTAATAATCTTGATCTAAATTGTATATAAAGTTTCCTCTTTATCGCCTAATATATGCAGTACATATATTTTTAACAAGTGCTCAGAACCTTAATACCTAGGTGCTGCATTGGCAGACTCCCTGAGTTTTTCTGGTGTTTTATAAGGATCTGCTCCCAGTAAAATATTTTAATATTTGCAAGGCTGGATCTATTTGTTGGGTTCGCCCAGACATCATTGTATCCTGTGGCTTTTTTTTAAAGTATTGCAGATGTGGTTTATAGTTTTATAAGGTATAAGGGAATGTTGTTGAGTAAATTTCCATGAAATGATTTGTCCATAACCATACTCAGTATAAAACAGGTTTTACATTAATCATTGAGTAAATGCTATGTAAGCCAGGCTCAGACCTCCAAGCCTCCATTGGTGAGGCTGGGGTAAACAAGAAGCAATTCTTGATTATTTGCAGCTCTGCTACATTTCTATGTCTCCACAGGTCATCACAGTGAATAGTGGTAACATCACTTTCATTTTGTAGGTTTGAAGAGTACGTTCTATCAGTCTTCCTCAGCACTTGTTCCTAAAGTGTAACAGAGCACCCGAGTTCTGGCTCATGATAGACTGTTGTTCTGTCCATGACAATTTGTTGTTAAAACACATTCCCAGGGAGTCGAACGTATTGGCATGGTCCACGGCTACACCACTAATTTGGAATGTAGACTTTCAAGATCATTTTTGAGTAAACACCATAAATGAGGTCTTCTTTGTTATAATTGAGGCTCCCTGTTTTCCCTTTTTACTGATTTTTACAGCTACATGTAGACCGAACACTATTTATTTCCCTTTCTGTCTTTATTTTTAAATGTGGATAAAAACCAAAATTGGTTTGCTTTTTGAGTGAATCTAAATGCTATCAGTCCTGACTACCAGACAGATAGCTGTGCGGATTGACAAGTAAGGGGGTTAAAAAAATAATCTTGTATTAAAGAGTCTGACACAGCAGTATATATCCCCAGGGTATATACGAAAATGTGCATGTTTTCATATAAGTGCATTGATTTATCATCTCTGACTTTCCCTATCATTGAAACCAAGCATTCAAGCATGCGTGCACATTTATCAATATACTAGTTTCATATTTATTTTTTCACACACCCCAAAATAAATATGGATTAATACTGATAAAATTAGACAAAAATAAATATGGATAAATACAGACGGAAAGACAAACAAATACAATAAAAGCAAGAGCAAATGTTATAATTGTGATATTTTTGTATCTGCAATAATATTCCAAGCCTCTCAGTGGGCAAAGCATTAACAGTTCATTTTCCGCCTAGAAAACAGCATTGCCTGCAAATAGAAGTAATGTATTTTTCTCTCCGCCCTTTACTGGTACATGCAAATTCAGCTCAATGAGAAATATTCCACACATCATTTATGAATACATTGAATAAGGTCGGTGCAGGTACACATCCTTGCCTGGCTACTTTGAATCCGAACCTCAGGCGTATGTTCCCATTTTAGCCTTTATCTGGCCATGACTGTGTTCTTCCAGTGGAGGTAATAAAAGGCAGCAAGACGATTTTCTGGTAATTCTTGATCCCTCAATAGGGACTAGAGGAGGGTTCTGTTGACTGAATCAAATAGTGTTTTTAAGTCTATAAAGACCGTGAACAGAGTGGATTTTTTGAGCTTTACCTGTTTGTTTGAATGGAAAATAAAGTCTCATTGTTTTGGTCAAAAGTCCTTACTCCTGTCCTAAAGCCAGCTTGAGAGTTGGACAAAATATTGTTGTTTTGAGCCCAATCCTGGATATAGTTAAGTAGAATTTTACTCTAAAGTCCAACAGAGGGATTTGGAGATAGTTTCCAGAGTCCATATGAGAAACATTTTCGTAGACTGGGACTATGAGTGCAGCTCTCAAAGAGTGGGAACTTATCCATATTTTCAAGTTGCATTAAAGACTATCTTCAGGAGAGGAGCCGTATATGTGTTAGCATGGAACACATCTTGTGGATTCTGTCAGAACTTGATGCTTTTAGCGGTCTTTAGCTTTTGACAGCTTAAGTAACTTTCTCTTCTCTAAAGAACAATAGTAGAGTCTTTCTTTCCCAGATGTGTGATGATATGTATCATATATGTTTAGGATCACTTCAAGAATCAGAACAGAGTTACTTTCTTGTGAAATAACGTTACTCAGCATGCTGTATAAGTTTGTAGTGTCAATTTCCAATATTCTAAATCTCCATGTGTGGAATTACTCCATGATGCACAATTGTTCACATGCATTCACATCCAATGTATTCTAGAATGTCCTCAACAGAAGTTGTTCTTTATTAAGTCTTCATTAAAATAATTTGATTGTAGTCAAAACCAGCCAATGCGTTTCATTCTCTGAGAACTTCTTCAGAGCTCATTAATTCATTGTTCCACTTGTATATTCAGTTATTGGGTATTTGTCAAGTTTCGAGTTACTTTATTTATGTTACGGAACTCCGAAGAGATCCACATAAAACTGTAGCCAAAGTACATATTTTCAAAGAAGAAGAAGCAAAATAAGCATTAGTGCAATTGGTTCCTTAAAGCGCCTTAAAACCACCACAGCATTGAATCCAAATGCTAAGATTACATTAAAAATGATCTAGGATATACAAAACACAATGGAAAAATTTAGAACACTACACAGAAGATTTCATCTGAATGTACATAAAGTTACTATAGTGCTTCTGAGACAGAAGGTATAATAGACAGCTATGAACAAATAGGCTTTGTCCATTTTCAGCAACAAGATAGAAGCGCAAGGAGGACAAAAGGAACTTGGTTCAGAGCTTGTAAATTACTTCATTTAGTCAGAGTATCATTAATACAACTTTTAAAAACACTTAAAGTTAAAAATTCGGTAGCAAAACATTTCATTAGTCTGTGCTAAAGTGACTGTAGGGCGGCTTAGGCCAAAAGAATAGACAGTTGTAAACTTAGGCCTCAGCTATTTTCGGCGAAATAATAAAAGTGCAGGACATACAAAAAAAGACATGGTTCAGGTCTTGGAGACTATTTTGACATAAGTTACAGCCAGCCGAGATACCATACGATTTAGCCAAAAGAAGGTTAAGCTGTCTTAAAAGGAACCAAAAGCATCTCAACCCATGAGGCAAAATCCAAATAATATAATGCTGCGCATTATTTACCATGAAGGATTCTATTACATTTTGACAAATGTTTTTTTTTTTAAGATGTACATCCTTGTCCAGATGAAAGCTTAAGGACCATGTAGCTTTTTTATGCTGGTTTTTAGTTGCTGCGTTGTTAGTTCAAGAGCCAAATTAGGGTCGAGTTGCAGTGTATCTGCAGCAATAGCAACATTTCTGCGGATTAATGATTTATCTTTTAAGTCGACCAGGCGTTCTTTCTTTAGACAGGACCTTAGTGAGCCATCATCGATCTTTGCTAGACAAGCAACCCAGCATACCGCCCCTGCTAGACCCTGAATGAAGGCACTTCTCAAGCCTAATTCTAACCTTAAGGCCACCACAGGGAAAGCTGTGTTAACAGAGGCTAGATTTCTGAAGACTTGGCATTCCGTCATGTCAAAGAAACCCCATGTAGTCGATGCTTCAATCTGTCAAAAAGTCATAAAGCAAAGAGGCAGAGATTCGGGGCTGATAAACCTCTAACAGATGCGAGAAATGTCTTCTCCCAGTTGTACTATTAGAAGCACACTAGCTTTTAGCTTGAGATTGGGCTTTGCTCATGTTATTTTCCGTATGGAATTTTTCTCTAAGGTTCCCACATATTATCTTACACAATAAAGTATAAGATTTCACAATTTCTAGCATTTGTGCTCCCATGGACCTTGTAAAGTTTGCATATTTTGACTCTTTTTTTCCTGTGAAGCACATTATTTTACTTTCTGATGGATAAATCTGCCTGTGGATTCCTCACCTTTTGAATTATCCCTTGCGCAGCATTCCACAGAAACTTTTTTCATAGCTCTTCACTATGATGAGGATGTCACAATGGAACGGCTCCGCTCACGACCCCGCGTGATGTCATCGGAGCCATAAGACCTCATCGGCGTGCTGACGTCTGTTTCCTTTATTTAGCCCCATTGACGCGTAACGTTTTTTCTGGACTCTCCATTTCTTCGTAGCTTAACCTTGTTACAGTCATATGTAATTGTAGCAGTGCAATTGCGGACCAGAAGAAGTGTGGGTTTTACACCTTGTAGAGAATGTGGGGGTCATATGTCCATCACAGACCCCTATGATGATTGTCTTTGGTGCCTGTCATGCGATCACAATGTCGAGGGTTGTTCTTCGTATCGCCGGATCAATCGGAAGGCCCTCAAAGAGAGGGAAGCAAAACTGTTCATGGCTAGTGCAAAGAAGCAGAAGAGGGGCCAGAGAAGAACTAGATTGAAGTCAAAGTAACTAACTCCGCAAACCTCAAAGTCGTCAAGGAAGCACAAGAAGAAGCGGCGTCATGACTCCAGGAGCCGCTCTTTAAGGTACAGTCTCCAAAGTCGGGGTGCCCAGCTTTATGGCGTCACAGGAAGTATGAAGTCTCGCCTTCCCCTTCACCTAAGATGACTCCAGGCTCATTCTCCAACTCCAAGGGACTCTACGGCGCCCAGGTAAGCGACCCCTTCGCATCCGACCACTCCGCCCCCGACTCCGGTGTCTATGGCACCACAGCCAGACCCAGCCTTACGACCGGGCTGTTCCTGAGCAGGCTGTTCCGGGTCCGTACCCACCTTTTCCAGTTCCAGGTACGGATCCTTTGCCTTTTTTAAATGCGATGTATGGCATGCTTGCCAGGGTGGCTAACCCTTCCGATTTGCCTGTTGGCCCAGTGGGACCGCTGTCCTTCAACATGGGCTTACCACCACATTATGCCCAGGCAACTTACATGCCATTTATGCCCTAGACCCCGAATTGACCTCTCCTGATGCAAGGTTCTTGATGCCATCCTAGGAGGGTAGGATGGATTATTCTCTGTTGCCGTCAGGCTCTGGTGCCGTCGGGCTCCAGTCCGGTGCCCTCTCGGCTTCGTGTAGCACCTCCAGCTGTTCCTGAAAGGCCTCCATCAACACCGACTCCGAAGTCACTGGCACCACTGTAGTGTAGTTCCTATATTCCCAATAGGCTCTGCGCATTGTAATAATATATCCTGCAGCTTAGACGTAGGACTCAAGTCGACTAGGTCTCTGCCGAATATATTAGACTTAATTGTGAGTGCCAGCTAGCTCAGAGGCCACTAGAAACTTTCTCGAATAAACAAGAAGGGATTAGTCTCTGACAACCATATAACATGACAACTTTGTTTCCACAGAATGAAACGTATCTCTAGAGTCGCGGAAACAATAGACTGCTATTTCACTCAGTCAGGTGTGCATGCTTCGTCTCACCAGAGTTGCTTAGAAATAGAGAGACGGGCGTTTTTAATAAAAGTATTTATTGAACAGTCTTATTTCTTAAGCATAAGAAATGCACTGCTACAATTGAAATGCTAGTTAAGAAGTACAATGCATATAATACGAATAGTATTATAAAATAGTACTGTAAGAGCATGATATGGTTTCTAAGCCATAAACATAGAATACATAAAATGCATAAAATACATACAGTGATAAAATAGTGGCTAAAAGTGCTCAACTGGTGCTTCTAAAATACGCCTACCCCGGTGTACCTAACCTAAGTGTAGTACGAGGGAGGAGTAAGTGTGGTGTAGATTAAGTCTAGTAATTTTCTGCCAAGAATCTGTTCCAAGAATTCTCTAAGGGTCTAATCAGCTCCGTACCTTGGATTTAGAATGATAGAGGTCTTGTATCTCTCTCTCAGGACTCGATCTCCCAGCAACCCGCAAGGGTATCCTGGAAACACCGTAGCTGGATTTCTCGGCAAGAGAAAAGACAGCGTCTTCTCAGTGCGTCAGTTGGATGGTCAGCTTCCTTCGGCATTTGCAGCAGCCGGCGTTGAGTAAGTGGTTAGTCGATCTGCTCCTAAACCATTGTGTGTTTGACTGGGCAAATGTAGGCATATTTATACTTCGAAGGAGCCGAGTTTGACGTAAGATTGGACATAATATCGTCACTAGTGCCTCAGTTCCTTGAAAACTCCAGGAGTTCTTGGATAAATTAGTATTCAAGCAGGGGGAAGTCCCTGACTGCTGAAGGCTGATTTTTCCAAGAAATCGTTGTGGATTCTCGGAGTTTAGTGGAAGTAGCCATGCCGTATTTGGGCTGCACAGGCTTAGACTAAATAAGGCAATGATTCCTATGCCTATATAAGGACTGGGTGAATTATACCTAAGTATGGGCATGAATCGGGAAAATTACACTAGGGTCCTAGACACCCACTCCACGATTATTACGTTCAATAACACCTAAGCCCTGAACATATCTAAAGCAAAGTGTTCACAATCCCACCCCAAAATACAAAAATGCATTTGAATAGGCTTGTTCACATGAAATGATCATATACTGTATGCACAAGTTATAGGCGTCATCTGAAATCAAGCATAAATCATGAGCATATATTCTCTCATTAAATTAAACGAAAGTACATTCATCAATTGATACCTGAAATCTATCTCATTTTGTTTGAATATGTTTTTATTGGTTCAAAAAACAGTTGCCAAGCCAGCAGACAGTACATATACAGTGACTAGGGAACGCAATCGAGCGTGTGTCATGTCCGTACCTTCGGTCATGCATATTGTAAAAGAAACAAGAGTCACACCTGACTTAATAATAGAGCAAAGTAGTCCACTGGGCAAAAGTTACAAATACTGTCCATATATCAACAGATAATAGGAGCAACAGCGGTTGCTAATCCACAGGGACTGTCGACTGCTTCTACATATCTCTCCTCCGGGATGGCATAGTGAGGGCACTCGATACATCAGACAGATAATCGCACCTTTGCACATATATACTCTTGGCATTATACATATCCAAATCTTGCTTTAAACTCAAGAAAACAATGAGTGACAATAATCAACAAAACATGGAGACTTAGAAACAGGAGACCCAATACCTACAGATGAGCAGAGCATACGCGCACATGCGCCACTCTATGGAAAGGCGGTCTGAGTGGTTGGAAGCAAGTGCGTCCGGTGTGATGCCAGCGCGGGGGCTGGCCGGAATTGCCTATAGGGAAAAGTGTCGGGGGGGGGGGGGGGGGGGAGAGGGAAGGGGGTGGAAGATCAGCACGGAGCAGGGGGGGGGCGGCGAGGGGGGGAGCAGATCAAGAAACAAGGGCAATGGAGGAGGACAGCAGGGAGAGGGGGAGGGACGGGGAGGAGGGGCTCCGTGGGGGAGCAAGGTGGAGCTCGTAGGGAAGTCGCTGGCAATAGAGTAAGCGACGGTAGTCGGGCGACTAAGTGATGCCTAGTTGCTGACACGAATGGTGATGTGCGGACAGAGCGGCGTCCCAGTCCTGTGCTATCGGGTACATGCGAAGCCCCGCCGTCTCTTCTCTGTGTAGCGCTACGCTCTCTGCCCCGGCCCTGTTATTAAAGGAGTTACGCCAGTCGATTGCTCGGGGGGGGGGCACTATTCTTCCAACGCTTGGTAATGAGGCGCTTCGCTGTTATCAGTCCTAGGTCCCAGAATCGCTCCTGAGCTTTCGTTTGTTTAGTGCGCCAAAACAGTCCCAGAAGACAAGCTTCCCACGTGTGTGGCAAGGAGCCCCCCGTCGCCGCCGACAAAGAGGTCGATATCACCACCCAGTAGCTACTGAGGGAAGGGCACCCCCAGATAACATGCAGCAGATTCGCATCCAACAGTCCACACCTGGGGCACGCCGAGGTGGTGAGGCCGAAATAGCGATTCAGTTTATCCGGGGTCAAATATGCCCGGTGCACTATATAGTATTGGATTAGCCGAAACCGTGAGTTTCGTGGAACATTGTTCGCCCCAGCTAGCACCATTGCCCACTGCTTATCGGACCAATCGTGACCCCTGTCTGCTCTCCACTTGTCTCTCAGTTTTTGGGACGAAAATTGCGTGTGGTAGTGCAGCGCTTGGGCGAGCCAGTGCACTACGTGGGAACCATTACCCATCACATGCAGATATTGCACCAATAGGTGCGTCGGCAGCTCCTCAGAGAGGTCGCCCCAGGCCCCCGTCAGTATGTGAAGGAGTTTAGCGTGAACCAAGAATTGTCCTGTCGGCAAGTCAGTGTTAGCTGCCAGAGTTTCGAAGGAGAGAAGGGCACCCTCCTCGTACAGGTCTCCCAACCCCTCCAGGTCCACAGCCGTCCAGTGGGTCAGTGCGGCCTCCGTCAGTGTTCCCCCCTCCCAAGGGGTACCCAAGAGTGGCAGATTCGGGGCATAGGGTTTTATAGAATTCGTGACTTTAAGGCTCCTCGTAAAGCATTTCCTCGCCACCGCTAAGTGTATCTGGTCGGGGCAGCGGCACTTGGCTAAAGGATGGAACAGCGCATGTATCTGTGTGACAGTCAGCACTGAATCCGTCGTGGCCAGGTCATTTAAGTTCTTGCCACTTAGCCAGTATGCGACCCATTGCAGCTGTGCCGCTAAATAGTACAATTCCTGGTTAGGGACTGCCAATCCACCAGCTTCCGTCGCCGCATGGAGGGTTGTCAACGCCACTCGGGGGCGCCCCCTGTTCCAAATGAGGCGTCTGGTTAGGGCATCAAGGTCACTAAAAATTCGGGTTGGGACGTACACCGGCAGAGTCGCATAATAGTATAGCAATTTCGGGAGTACAATTATTTTCGTGAGCGTGACTCGGGCTGGGACATTCAACGGGAGAGAGTTCCAGAACGTGACCTGAGCCGACAGCGCCGAGACGGCTCTGACCAGATTACCCTCTAGTACATCAATCGGGTCGCGATAAATACGGATCCCCAAGTAGCGGAAGACAGTCGGGTACCAAATGAGCCTCTCCCCCATCACCTCAACATCGCACTCCGGCATGTCAGTTGAAAACGGATATACCCCAGACTTCACCCAATTCACGCGCAAACCCGACATGTCACCGAACGTCCTGAAGATGTCTGTGAGATCGCGTGGCATGCAGGTTAAGTCTCTGACGTAAAGCAACAAATCGTCGGCGTACAGGGACACCGAGTGCACCCCATCCGCCAGTGGGATACCCCAGATTTCTCCGGAAACTCTGAGTTGTTCCGCTAGAGGTTCCATCATAAGTGCAAATATCAGCGGGGACAGGGGGCAGCCCTGCCTGGTGCCTCTGCGAATCCGCACACTATTAGAGAGCAGCCTCCCCGTACGAATTCGTACCTCAGGAGCATGGTACAGCAGTTCCACCATTTGAATATATGCATCCCCGAGACCAAATTTCTCTAACACCCGCAATAAATAGGGCCACTCCACTGAATCGAACGCCTTTTCCAGGTCAAGAATAACGCAACCCGAGCGGGGCCAACTAGATGTGGCATATCGTTGTACCCGAAACAGCCGTCGGATGTTGTAGGCTGTGCTGCGCGTTGGTACAAAGCCGTTCTGGTCTGCATGCACCAGGGTAGGGACCAGGGGCGCCAACCTCTGAGCCAGCGCTGCCGCAAGGATTTTGTAATCCGTGTTGAGCAGGGCAAGTGGTCTATATGACCCCATGTCGAGTGCATCCCTGCCCGGCTTCAGTAGAGAGATCACATTAGCTTCATTCAGGGATGGCGGAAGCGTGGCATCTTCTATAGCTGCACCATACATCCGGAGCAACTCGGGTATAAGAATGGTAGAGTAGGCCTTGTAAAATTCCGCCGGTAGTCCGTCTGGACCCGGCGTTTTGCCATTGGAAAGAGAATATATAACCGCACGCAGCTCTTCATCCGTAAGTTTCGCTCCTAAGTCCCCCCCCTGGGCGTCGGTGGCCGATGGCAGGCACAGCGGTGATAAATACTCCGCTATGTCTTCATCAGTGACCCGCAAGCGGGAGCCATACAGAGACGCATAGTGGATCGTGAATGTCTCGTGTATGGCCCTCTGCGTATAGACTTCCGTGCCCCCAGGTGTACGGATAGAGAGGACCGGGGCCGTTTGGGTGTCGCGTCGTATCAACCAAGAGAGTAGTCTGCCCGGCTTGTCCCCTGCGTGATGAGTGCGTGCCGAGTGTGCGGCGTAATTAAGGTTCTTCAACCGATCCAATAGCCGAGCGTGTTCCTCCCTTGTCGCCACTAGTGGTGTGTCATCACCCTCCACTGCCTCTCGCTCGCGCTGTATGAGTACAGACTCCACCTTCGTCAGGTCTTTCTCAACCTGCTTACGCAGTCCTGCCTGCATGCCTAGGCAATTACCCCGGGTAACTATCTTGAAGGCATCCCACTCCACCCTCGGGGAAGACGCGGTGTCGTTATTTTCCTCAAAATACTGCAAAATGCTCCTCGATAAAGCCTCCCTGTATTGCGCGTCCAGTAAGACGTCGGGTTGAAGTCGCCACGTGGGTACCGGTGGGTGCGGGCGCTCCCACTCAAAGTCCAGGGTATGAGGGTTATGATCAGAGTGTGTGCGGCCTAAGTAGCATGTGTCAGTGACGTGTGGTAACAGGTCTCTGGTTAGCATAAACCTATCCAATCGAACATGCAAGGAGTGGGCGCCGGAAAAGTACGAGTACATACGCATTCCCGGATTTCGGACACGCCACACATCGTGCAAGTCCCACCGTGTTGCCCAGTCCAGGAGCGCCCTCGATGCCCCACCCGTCGGTGTAGTGAGTGCAGGAGGAAGCGAACGATCTAGTGTGGCGTCTAATACACTGTTGTAGTCTCCCCCAAGCAATAATGGCACGTCAGCCCAGGATGCCATCGTGTGCGACAATTGTGTTAGAAACTTTCCCAAGTCAGTGTTCGGTGCATATATAGAGGCCACCACTATCGGTTGCCCATCCAATCTGCCCCGAACAAACACATATCTACCCTCCGGGTCTATGGAGCTGTGCATTAGTTCAAAGGGAACCCCAGGGCGTATCCAAATCAGGGTCCCGCGTGCGAACGCGGAAAAACCTGTTGCATATAGCTGCCCCCTCCATCTACGGCGAAGTATGAGCGCTTCTGCTCCGGTCAGATGGGTCTCCTGTAGGAGGGCAATCTGGACCTGGTGACGCCGAAGATAGGAATAAACCTGATATCTGCGCGAGGGCGTGTGCATGCCTCGCACATTCCAGGTACAGAATTTAACCGCAGCCATGAAGTCTGTCGGAGTCCCCACTCACCCCCGCCCCCCCGGTCCCCCCGCCCGCCCCAGCCCCTTGGTCACACAGGCACACAGTAATCTCAGTATATCTGACCCACCCTTCCGCGGCAGCCTGGAAGTGCAATGTCGGGTAAAGAAATGTAGGCAGAAGTCTCATAAACAACATAAACATAACCATAATGCCAAAAGGTCGACAACGGAACATGTCGTCGTCCAAACGCTCTAGTGAGCTCAAATTGTACTTAAGTTCAATGGGGGGAGTCGCTGAATTATTAGATCGGTGTTGCTTAGTGTTCCATTATATCAGGTGAGGAGTGGTGTCTCCCCGCTGCAGGCGGTGTCTATATGGCCACCAGTCGCCAACGTCAATGTGCAGACTCTGGTTAAATTGCTACTGTCCGGACAGGATGTCCTCCTACAGGAGCCACATAAATGCACTCTCAACAGGCCACTCACCTCCGGGGGTCCGGCCACCCCACCATGATTGTACCTCTGTCTACCTGGCGCTTGCATGGGCTCTGGCTTCCGCTGCAAGTCCGGCGTCATCTCAAGTCCCAAAGCAGGTGATAGAGGCAGACACTGCAACAAGTAAGTAGCTATGAAAACTGCAGTGCTTGGTGATTCAGTGGGGATGATGGAACAGCTGCAAACGCTGAGTTGGAATCTGCGGTCACAGCTAGATGATCAAGTCCGCCGTCTGCGGCGTGACATCAGGAAGTTCGTCCGATATTTGAGTGTCTGGTAGGCCGTAAATAGATTCATCGTCACTACCCCGATGATCGGGACTGTTGCTGACAGCCGGGCCCGGGGATTGCGAGCCACTGATCTCCGCCACCATGCGAAGGGCTTCCCGGTGTTCACTCTGCCTTAGGCCTGGAGCGGGTCCCATTTCTAACTCCGTTCGTGGTGAGCGCGCCGGCGATGTCCTCCTGTGTCTGCGTCGTCTTGCCCCGCGATCTCTGCGTGGTTTAGGTGGCATCTCCCTGGGTTCCGCGTCTACCCCTGAATCCAGCCAGGCCTCGGCGTCCTCTGGCGTGTCGAAGAAGTACGTTTTATCCTGGGCAGCCACGCGTACCTGAAATCTATCTCATAGAAGCTTTTAACTGTGTTTTGTTTTCGAGGTTGAAGCTAAATATTGTCATTTAGGAAGTTCAAACACGAAATCTTGTTCTCTAAGAATAGTTCTACTTTAAACAGATTACTCTGTGCCAAAAGTTCTATTTTGGAAAAAGTTCAAATTAGTGGATAGTTTTGAAAAATGAAGTCCGAATTGCAGGGTTCAGGAAACGCTGTGTGAAATAATCAAAAGCTATTCTCAGGAGTGTCAGGAGAAAACATCAGATTATCTAGGCTCGCAAAGAAACCGTCTACCGTGGTAGGTGAAAGTGGAACCACTTCAGTTAGCAGATCAAAAGTGCAGAAGTGTGGATCATCGCCGTCAGCGTTTGATGCATTAGCAATGTCCGTAGTAGATGGTACCTGTATGCCTGTAGTTTCTCTTATCTCACCCTCAGTTAGACTTGCCGGTGAGACCTCAATGAATGCTGTCATCAGAATTGGCAGCCGTTGGGGACTACACGATGCATGAGCCGTTGCTGGACCTAGCAATGCGTCAACATCCGATGGCAGTACTGATGGAAGTGTAAGACAAATGTCCAACACGCATTCCTGTCCGCAAAGCAGGCATCGAAGAACAGGTAAGATGCAATCTTGCCAGATTGGTCTGAACGGTAGAAACCACGTTGTGTTCAGATCTCTTAATCGAGCCGAGCCAAGAATCTGTGAAATCCCTTCACGATATCTCATTGCAAGGAGGCATTATTCCATGGTAGTTTCGGTGTTGCTGGTGACCGGACTTGCCATATCGCAGCAGAAGGAATAAAAATAGAATTCCTGCTACTAGTCCCAAGATGAGAGGCAGGCCTCCGAACACAGAGTGCACGAAATTTGGAATAATGCCGAGGACTGCTTCAAATGGTGTTAACAGTCCCGAAAAATTGTCTTAAATACATGTGCGATGCCGCTGGTATCAGACATGTTTAAGATTTGACTTAACATTTCTGCGAAATGTACTGGGCAGTTTGTTGATAATTGGGCATGTATCTCTGCAGAAGACCTTGCTACTTGCAGATCATACGTTTCTCTAGACGAGGTTAGTGGCACATTTTTTTGTAAAAGAATGGCTCTCATTCTGCTTAAAGTATCAATTAGTATAGAAGAGATATTCAGTGAAGGCCATATAGCCGTCTCCCTTTCTCTCTCGCTTTTTGGATACAATACTGGCATACAACAAGTGACCGTGGTTGACACAGTTACGAGATAAATTTTTCCTGGCAACATGCTGCAACAGCTGTGATCATTGAGCATAATGTAGCTGCCATTGGATAGCTGCCTGAAAATCTGTACTATCGCTGTGGAGGGGAATCCGTGCTGGTGGCATGAGAGGTTATTTGCAGAACCGTCGCAGGCTCCGTGTAAATTAATACCCTGGCACAGAAGTGTACCACTCAGTGAGTTTTTACAATTCTTTCCACTAAGGAATACTTCATGTCCCCTATTCCAACATCTGTGTATGTATGGTAAAACCCAGGTCGACTTAATGTATTCTTTACCCAACCTTTCATACAGGCCTGCTGGTATATGCTCCAGACGATACTGAAACAGGAAAGATGTCACTGGTATCGTAATGGTGCCATGAATTATCCATTCAATGACAGGCTTCTCAGAAGCTGTTAATTGTAATCTTTCAAGTTTTTCAATGCTCAGCACTGTATAGTCTGCTCCTCTTTGTGCCAAAGAGATTTGTTTATCTGTAAGATTAAATACAGCAAACAATGACGTGGTATTGATTAGATGCCATGGCACATAGCCTGCACGCAGATTTTGCAACGTCCAGCCTAGCAGCATGATAAAACGTAATTGAGACTGGCCATGTTGTAACATTAACAAGTCTTGTTCTATGATGTCAATGGCAGATGATACGATGATGTCCAAAGAATAAATTCTGGAGGACAGAGTCGTTAACCCATTGTCCACAACAGAGAGGCTTTTTTCTAAATTTATACAATCAATTTCTCGTATTCTTTCTGCAGTTTCCATTTGCTTCACTTTCCATATTTCGTTGTATGCTGCATATATTCCGGCGTATATGAAACGTTTTTGCCTTGGTTTGCGAGGCCCCATTAAGAAATCTCGCAAATCATTGCTTTCTTTAAGTAAAGATAAGTGTTGTTTAATTTCTGGATGTGTAGATTTCTGAAGCCACTCAAAGCACAGCTTCCCTACACTATAAGTTGTTACTATCCCTGGATGTTGTCTCTGGGAATATCTTGGGTCTGGCCTATTTATTCTGAACCCTTGTATTTTATTCAGGAATCTATCTCGACAGTTATTTGTGTCTGTGGGCCAGATCAACCATTTTTTCCAATCAGGATTAGTTCTGTTCTGTTTAATGATATATGGTACGTCTACCTCCTCATCTGAAGTGCTATTAATGTCACTTGTGGGTTTAGGTATAGACGGTTTGTTTAACTCTTTGATCTTAGCCAGGCTAAGACAAGACGTCTGTTGAACAGTGTCATTTAAAAACATTATTTGTTCTGGTATAATGCAGGCTCTGAACAGGGCTTCTAAAACTTGCACCTGCCAGTCTTTCGTGCCCCAGACGGTTTTCGCCTCGATGTTGTCTTTCCAAAAGTCAAAACCTAATGTAGACAGCTGAGTATAAAGGTTTGCAGAATAAATTTGTTTAGTATTGGTCAACATTGTTTTTATGCCTGTCTTATTTACATTTTTTAAATAAAACGTTTCTGGATTTGTAACATTAAACCCGGTGAAGTACGAACATTTTTCTTGAAATGTTTTTGAGCTGCCTTTTGCTGGCGTCGGACAATGTTCCCATTGATTGTAATGAAACACATTTCTAGGGCTTGCAGATTTATGCAAATAATGGTGACCAAAATGATTAAAACAATACATTTGTTCATAATCTGATGACCCTTCTAAGTAGTCATGTTCTGTAAATTTAGCCGACATTTCTAAATCTTTCATCATGTTGTTAACAGTCTCAAAGTCCCAATCATCAGAAAATGTACTGGGTGCGACAAAGTCACTCAAAGAAACCTTAAACTGATGTGAAATCTTCAATAATTCCACCGGACCATAGATGTCATAATCAGTTCCCCCGGTATAGGAACGGCTGTGATGTTCACTGCAGACAGGCCTCTTCTTTCACGATAAGATGATTTGTAAGGTTTCAGGACCAAGTTGATTTTCTTACTTGCTGTGTCCATAGTACTATATTTTCCATCAATCATCCTTCCCAAGCTTAACACTAGTATGAGCCAGGGCAGGAGGAAAAATAAACCAGATATGTTTTTTCTAGTAGATGAAGGAGCTCTGTTACTTTTTTCTTGAAGTTTGTCTTTGCTGGCTCATCCTCCGGTTCACTGTGATCCTCAGAAAAGTTATCGAAGTTGATAAAGTAGCCAGAAGCAGTTCTGTCAATTGTTGGGATTGCATCAGGATTACTTGAAATCACTGGAGCTGTCTCTTGTTTCGCCATGTTTGTATAGTCTGATGTCACATCATTGTAGACAGGTGTGTCTTGACAAACTGTTATTTGGGTTTCCAGAGGTACAAGTTCCATGGCTTTGTTGCATAGTCCTTCTTTTCTTACTGCAGGTTTATCAAAGGTGATAAGTCTTTCAGTTTGAACCTCTTGGATTGTAGCAAGATTCGGTCGTCTGCTACTTCTCGGGAGTCCACTGGGCCTACTACTTATTATCGGTCACATGTTGTGGTTTGACCAGGTCGATGGATACAACTCTGTTCTCCCTTTTACCAGCAAGGGGTGGTAGTACTACTGATCTTGTTCCTTGGATTGCCAAGACAGGTACTGCTTTTCTGTAAGAAGGCCCAAATTCCTTCTTCACCGCGATCTTCTCTCTGACTAGATCCCCAATCTTTGGAATCCAGATAGGCCTTGCTGGGACAGGTGGTTTGTCTTCAGTGGGCGTTTGCTTCTGTATTGTATTACTCAGACTTCTTCTTGTTTCATTTAAGTCCTGTAAAACAGTCAAACGATCTTTGACATCAAAGGGTTTTTGTTCCACCACTGAAGTCTGAGGTCCTCAATTATCATTCTAGTACCAAACATTAGCTCATACGGAGTGACTCCACCCAGGGAATTTCTTGGCAGATTGTTAAGACTACGTTGGACACTTATTAGATGTTTGACCCACCCATCACCTGAACCTAATACCTTAGCTGTTATGGATTGCTTTATGTCACGGTTTTTTCTTTCCACTACCGCATTACCCTCAGGATGGAAGGGACTAGAATACCGCAATGCAACGCCCAAGCTAGCCATGGCCTCCTTGTAAGAGAGCTAAACGCAGGACCCTGGTCAGAATGCAGCGTGCCAATTGCGTATATGCTGATAAAGACTCGCAAATCCTTTATATCAGTTCTGGCGTCAGCCGAGCGCTGGGGCCATATCCAAATAAATCTTGTCCTAGTAGTTGTGGGACTGCATTCGTCCATTATGATGTTTGCAGGTAGATAGTCTAATGCTGTCTAGTAATGGAATCTGAACTGGGTTGGCTACTCTGTAGTCAGGTATCTGGTGGCTTTCGCTGCTGCGATCTCTGTTGCAGTCAGGGCAATAAATTGCGAAGTTGTACACATCAACTCCCCGTCCCGGCCACCAGTACATCTTTTCTAATTCTATTGGAGATTTCAAGATCCCTTGATGTCTCAGATCCTCTCCCATATGTGCTTCGTATACCAAAGCAGCTCTCCGATTCCTGTTTAGAATTACTCTGTCCCCCACTCCAGGGATTTGAGCAAAAGGAACGGAGTTTGCATCAATTATGTATGTATTACCGAGTGGATAGTTCAGAGGTAACGCTGCATGATTTCCTTCCGTTGAGGCTTTTACTGCTAATAGCGTTTCACCATCTATTACTTTTTTTGAACGAGTGATTGTAGCTACGGAAGCCGTTTGCACAGCTGCCTTCGCGGCTTCATCAGCCAATGAGTTCCCTGCAACGTGAACGCCATCACGCTGATGACTCAGTGTATGAATCACGTGAGTCTTTTGTAGTTCTTTCTGTAAAAGAACTACTTGTTCCCAAAGCTTTTTCTGCTTAATTGTGCCACCTTTTGAATTTTTGAAACCGTTTCGAACCCAGTTCTGCAAGTTTTTGTTATAAGATTCACGCAGAAATACGAATCGCACACTATTAGTGTGGGGAATTTGCGATCGCTATTTTCAAGCGCCATCTTGAAAGCCTGTAGTTCAGCTCGCTGAGCTGTACAGTCTCCGAGTGATTGAGTTTTAGTGACCATAGGTCTGAATTTACCTTTGCGCCAATGACCTTTAACGATCTCGCACGCAGCACTATAAGCTTGTTTACCCCCAATTGCGGGCTGTGCTGATCCGTCTGTATATATTATACAGCCGTAATGTTCTAGAGGCAGAATTTGGATCGACAGAGGACATTCGTATTTGTATTGTAGGAATTCTTGTGTCTTCAAGTAGGGGTCAAAAACATATTCAATGTCTGTTGCAGCAAGAGAGTTAACCCATTGTATCCATCTCGGATGTAAAGCTTTGGCATTTGGAATGCTCGCTTTCGTCACTGCCTCTAAGGCAGGTACAGGTGTAACGATCATTATGCGTTTACCCTGCGCGAGAGCTCTCTCTTTTGCTACTGCAGTTTAAACCACTGTCAGAATTTTTTCTGTCAAAGTGAATTTCATTTCAGCCTGTGTGTACAAGTGTGATTTGTATGCAATTGGTACCTTTTCTCCTTCATTAAAGGTCAGGTATGTGAATCCGCATTTCCCTGGGATGACACGGATCACTAGATTGCGCGCATTGTTGCGTGTATCTAATTGTGTTTTTGCTAACATGTCTGTTTGTACTGAACGCAAAATTTCTGTATGTTTCTGAGTCCAATTTGTTGGTTTGAAATCAGGTTTGATCAGTTCGTAGAGAGGTTTAACCCTTTCTGCGTAATTTAGAACATAAGTTCTTCCAAAATTCAGGAAACCTAGAATTGACTGTAATATTTTCAGCGTTTTTGGAGGTTGGAGCAGCGCACATTTCTCAAGAAAGTTTGCTGCCAGGCTTTTGCCTTCACTTGACAACTCGTATACTAAGAATAGGACGTTGAGGTGGGCAATTCGTGATTTCTTAAAATTGAATTTATACCCTTCAGAAGTGAACCCAAGTATTATGGTGTTCTCTCTTTTTAAGTGCACGTCCAAATCATCATCTGTAAGATAGATGTCATCGACATAAGATAATGCCTCATCGTCGTACATTTGTAGTATTTCTGTTACTCTGGCTGAAAATAACCCTGGACTATTCTTGAATCCCTGGGGGAGACGACAAAATTGTCGATGTATCCCCAAGATTGAGAAAGCGGTCAAGTGCCTACTTTCCGGTGCAATGTTTTGACAGAAAAACCCATTTGAAATGTCTAATGTGGTTTTATATTTTTTGCGCACAATGTTATTCATCAGTGCTGCACTATGTGAATTTTGTACTGCAAAAGTTTTGCAACAAGAGTTTAGGTGTCTGTAATCCAAAACTAGACAATATGAATTGTCTGGCTTGGAGACAGGAAACAAAGGATTGTTCATAGATGAGGTGCATGTTTCAATCACCCCTTGATATTCAAGTTGATCTAAGATCTCCTTGACTTTTTTTTTAGCTTCTTGCTTGACTGGATACTGCCTCTGAGCAGTAGGTTGATTTTTTAACTGGATTTTGTGGTGAGGAGAATCCTCATCCCATCCTACGTGATTTTTATATAATGCTGGAGCTTGGGCCACAGCCCATTTCCTGGCATATGTATATTTTTTATGAATTGGAATGTGATTTGAGAAGGCTGGCATAATTATCTATTTGCCGTGTGGGCACTCCCTAACAACTGCAGGTGGCCAGTCTCTTTCAGCTAGAAGTATGTCATAACCCTTGGAAAGCTTGTCCCAAAAGAGAGCTTTTATTTTTCTAGTTATGTCCCCCTCCATCCAGAGTGTTACTTCATATAACTTGTGGGGTACACTAACCCTGGTGTCGGCAGTTTCAACTTGAATGCATTCATTCAAGTCCACTGTCTCCAGATGATCCTTCAGGATCTTGCGAACTATGGTTACTTCTGCTGCGCTGTCTAGCATTGTCTGAGCCCATTCCCCGTTCTTGAGTTGTGTCCTCAGAATCCTCGGCATGTCTGATCTTTATGCTTGCTACCTTCTTTTTGGAAAATTGAGCTTTTTTACTTTGGTGAACGGGTTCTTTTTTCTTTGGACTTGACGCGTTCTTCTTTCTGTTCTGACCGTCCTCTTCTTTCTGATTTCTCGAGGAAGTCTGAAAGGTACGAGAGGAACGTGTATCATTATCTTGATTTCTATCAGGTTTTCTTAAAGTATCCGTATTTCTGAGGTTGTACCTCTTTTCAGAGGGCTCTCTTTTAGGAGACCTACCTCCTCTTTGAGGATATCTTCCTCTGGGCTGGGAATGCTTCTCTCTAGGAAGCGTTTGTTTAGTGTTCTCCCACTTCTTTTTAGGATTAGTGAGATTAATTTTTTATAAAGGTTTTTTCAGGATTCCCTGTTAGTTGTGGTTTTAGTGGTTTCCCACCCAAACTATCTCTACCTAGTTCTTCATAGGATTTTTCAATAATTCTGGCAAGCTCATAAGGTTGCTCAGTAATGTCTGTTTATTTTAATTTCTGGCGGATTGCCACTGATGCTGCTTCACCTCTAATGTTGGCTAATAGTATAGCCGATACCTGTTTAAAATCTTTCAGTAATTTCATACCTAGATTTAAAGCCGGTTCTAGACCGTATTCATTTTGAATCTGTCTTAGAACATCTGGTATTACCGCCATGGACGGAAACCATGTGTTTTAGTGTAGATTGAAGCAAAGACTGTGCCCCAAATGTCACAATCCTCTATGTGTGGTGCAATCCCCATAGGTAAACAGATTGTCAGAATCCTGTATTTCTCATGAGGCGTACTATCAGGAAATACTGTCTCTATTTGAGTATTTTTTTGTGCTAACCAGAACGGAATTTGTTCTCGTTTTGCTGGTAGTTTACCAATGACTGACTGTATAGTCTGTGGTGTGATTTTATTTGTGTTTCCCTGGTGAGGGGTGTGCTGTGGAATTCTTACAGCTGGTTGGACTGTTAATGTCCGCATGACATATTGAACCAATTGTCTATGTATTTTAATTAATTGTTTTAGTTGAGCTAACAATTCTGCATCTGACATCCTTTCAATGTCTGGATGTGGTGTATAGCTGGCTAGTACCAGCCATGTTGCTCCTGGTCTACCTAGTGGACCGAGCCTAGTAATGTGATTTTGATGTTTTAGGGCGCCTTTAAACCAGAGCTGATGCTCTTGGTAAGTTAATGGAATTTCAACGTCCTCGTAAGGAACGCATTCCGCTGGAGGTTCCTCTGCTTTGTAGTAGTGGAACTCACGTGTTCCCGCATTAGCTGCTCGAAACTGAATCCATGAATAGAATACCTCTCTGTCGATACTCATGTGCCTCTATGACAAAGATTACTCTGCCACCTTTCGATGATACTCCATTATTTATAAGTCTGTAAGTTATACTTTTCCTTACATTTACCGGGAGCAGTATAGCATCCGTGTCATTTTCTAAGATAGCAGCGTCATCTAAAGCCGCTTGAGCTGCTGCTGCAGCTCTCTCTATTTCGGTATCACTATCTGAGAGTTTGCAGAACAAGTTTCAAGGAAACAAAGATTAGGTGCACAATATTTTGGAACACTGTATCCTTCAACGTTGAACAAACCAAAAACTAATACATAGGATTTTTCGTCCTACTCAGTTTTGGCGGATGTTGTTCTTTCACCGACTCCAGACGTCTTTTGGAATTTTTACGGAAAAAGGGGTCTGTGTGAAAAGCACGACTGAGTTACTTTAGTATCTAGCGTTAAATTATCACCTTACCAAACGTTGGGTGCCATGTAGTGTAGTTCCTATATTCCCAGTAGGCTCTGCGCATTGGAATAATATATCCTGCAGCTTAGACGTAGGACTTAAGTCGACTAGGTCTCTGCCGAATATATTAGACTTCATTGTGAGTGCCAGCTAGCTCAGAGGTCACTAGAAACTTTCTCGAATAAACAAGAAGGTATTAGTCTCTGACAACCATATAACATGACAACTTTGTTTCCCCAGAATGAAATGTATCTTTAGAGTCGCGGAAACAATAGACGGCTATTTCACTCAGTCAGATGTGCATGCTTCGTTTCACCAGAGTTGCTTAGAAATAGAGAGACGGGCGTTTCCAATAAAAGTATTTATTGAACAGTCTTATTTCTTAAGCATAAGAAATGCACTGCTACAATTGAAATGCTAGTTAAGAAGTACAATGCATATAATACAAATAGTATTATAAAATAGTACTGTAAGAGCATGATATGGTTTCTAAGCCATAAACATAGAATACATAAAATGCATACAGTGATAAAATAGAGGCTAAAACTACTCAACTGGTGCTTCTAAAATACGCCTACCCCGGTGTTTTTTTGTTGTTGTTTTTTTTTTAAACTTTGTTTATTGAAAGCAGTAGATTGCAAGGATAATACCAGATACAGTGTCATTTTCATAGAACATGAATCTGCAACAGAACATTCAAACCCCCCCAAATCCCGGTCTACACATTCTGCAATTGAAGACATGTTGTAAGAGTAGCATACATCACTCATGCAAAGTACTTAAGATGGACAAGGTTACAATCTTAGGCGGAACCTCCAGAGTCAATATCCATAGTGCCTAGAGCCTGCTGGGCCAGAGCCGCATCTCCCAGCTCCTCCTCCACATTGTCCTCTCCGCGGTCACAACTCGCCAGCAGATAGTCTCTGAGCCGACCCCATATATCTTTACGGCTCGAGCACCTGGGGAGTTCTTCTGAATATGTGTTTAGCTGCTCCTGGCAGTATACCAAGTCTTTAAGCCACTGGGACACCTTGGGGCAGCGCTTGCAATCTCATGTAAATAACACCTTCCTTTTCGCCAGCAGCAAAGCCACTCTCACAAAGCGGCCCAGCAACCCTTTAGCCTCAGGCACGTGGCCCAGTAAGCACAGAAGCGGTGTACAATCCAGAGTGAGGCCTGTCATGGTATCCAATTTCTGCAGGACATCTACCCAGTAGGAATGAACAGCGTGACAATACCATGATAAATGGATGAAGTCAGCACCAGCCCGTCCACATCTCCTGCAACAGTCAGTGTCCCTATAACTGATTCGATGAAGCTTAGTGGGAGTGTGATATGTCTGATGTATATACTTCAGGTGTATAATGCGTAAGTTGCTATTGGGTGATAGCCTACCCGTGAGCGAGCAAATTTGAACTCATGTGTCCTCCTCCAGTTGTGTGCCCAGAGCAGTGTTCCATCTAGCTTAGCTACGGTCCTCCGGGAGGACCAATTCCGAAAACACCACTTTGTATAATCTAGTGAGCAGGTGCTCCCTTGTGACGGACGTAATCACTAGTTGCAGCGACTTGGAGGTGAGCGGCTCGCATGGAAAGCTAGGATAGTGATCCCTCACAGCCCGACGCAATCGATAACATGTGTATGCAAACAGGGGTGAAGCATTGGAGATATATTGAAGCTCGTCGCCGGAGATATACGTTCCGTCACTGAATAAGTCACCTAGTACGGAGATGCCAGCTTCAGAGAGCAGCCACATTGAGCCACGCTCTTGTGCCACAGAAATAGCGCCGTGGCCCGCGATGCCCATGTTTGGCGCATATAAAGGTAATCGGTCCGTCAGTCTACCAATCGCTTGCCAGGCTGAGCACGTGGCGGCAATCGTATTAATCTCCGTCCTAGGCACGTATCTTTGCGTGTGCGTTAGTATGTTCTGCAAAGGAATACCTCCCGCATCTCCCTCCTCCACCGCTACGTGCGGGACAAAGCCATGAGGTATGTACCAAAAGAACGCGAAGTGAGCTAGTCCACATAGATTATATATGTATAAATCTGGAGCGCAGAACCCCCCTTTGTCAAACAGCAATGCTAGGGTTGCCCAGCTGATACGCGGAGGTTTCGTCCCCCACACCAGACGGAGTAACTGAGTCTGCAATGTGGTGAAAAAGTGTTTATTCAGACGAATAGGGATGTTGCAAAATAAATATAAAAACTTGGGGAGTATCACCATTTTAATGACCGCAATGCGATCTGCCAATGACAGAGGCAAAGCCACCCATTTATCCACCTGCTGTACAAAGTCAGCATAGGCCTTTCCATAAGTCTCATGAATGACGGTCTCTGGGTCTCTATGAACCCAGACCCCAAGGTATTTCACGGGATCCACAGTCCATAGTAGCGGGTATTCTAGCGTGGGAGCGGTAGTGGCCAGTGTGAGAGGGATTACCACCGACTTATCCCAGTTGATACATAATCCGGAGAGGAGGCCAAAGTGGATATATTCTCGGATGATTCGCGTTAGGTGGGTATGTGGATCGCGAACATACACAACCATATCATCTGCATAAGCAGAGATGCCCACCGGTCTGTTATTAAAGTTGAGCGCGGCTTCCCTGTGCTGCTGCCGGATTCTACACATCAGTGGTTCTAGTACAATAGCAAAGAGGAACGGGGAGAGAGGACACCCCTGCCTAGTACCATGCTGGATCGCCAATGGATCAGAGGTGAAACCACCGACCCTCACCCTCGCCGAGGCATCAGTGTACAGAATTTGAATCCATCGGACAAAGACAGGGGGGAACCCCATCCGACGCAGAATAACAAAGATATACCGCCATTAGATCGAGTCAAAGGCTTTGGCCGCGTCGAGCAACACGGCCACAGCTTGTAGATCTGGGTTGAGAACATGGAACATCGCAAAAATCGTGCGGGGGTTCCAAGATGTGGAACGATCAGGAATAAAGCCCGACTGGTCAGGTAGGACGAGCATGGGCATCAATGGGTGGAGTTTAGTAGCAAGAATTTTAGCAAGAATCTTAGCGTCAATATTTATCAGGGATAGGGGCCGATAGGACTCGCATCTGGTGGGGGGCTTATCTTTTTTCAATTAAGTGATAATTAGCGCTTGACGCAAAGACGGAGGAAGATAGCCCAGCTCACGTGCCTCAGCGTACATGGCCAGAATGTGGGGCGCCAGGAGATCAGCATACCGTTTATAGAATTCAGGTGTCAGCCCGTCCTGACCGGAAGCTTTCTTGTTCGGGAAAGAGAGTATCACCTCTTTGATATCGGCCTCATCAATAGGTATGCTAAGATATTTCCTATGGGCGTCCGACAGCCAAGCACAGGCAGTGTCCTGCAGGTAGTCGTCTATAACAGAGTCAGACACGTCGCCGCGCGACGTGTAGAGCTGTCCGTAAAATTCTCGGAATTGACCCAATATAGCGTTGGTTGTGTGATGACTAGTGCCATTGTCGTCTACTATGTGTTCTATAAGATGGGCATTTGCCCGCTCACGCAAACGACTAGCCAGTACTCTGCCCAGTCTGCCACCCTCACCGTACGCTCTAGCCACAAACCGCTTGGAGATATACCTCATTTCTGCCTCCGCCAGAGATTAATGTTCCTCAGTGTATTCCCTAATGCGTGCTAGCGTGTCCAGTGAAGGAAGAGTGTCATATGAAGTTTCCAGGTCGCGCAGCTTGGTTTCAAGACTCCGTATTTGCCCCCTCAGGTCACGTAAGATGCCTGCAGTCGTTCCTATACATACACCCCGTATATTGGCCTTAAACGCTTCCCAGAGGGTGGCTGCACTATCCACCGTGCCCACGTTTAGGTCAAAATACTGTACTATAGCTTTATGGACTGTATCCGCAAAGACGGGATCCAGCAGAGCGTCTGCACGAAACCGCCATGTGAAGGGAGGCCGCACAGTGTGTGGAATCTGCAGTGTGAGCATGACAAGATTATGATCCGAAAGAGTCCTGGGGACTGTACAGGTCTCAGTTACCCACCCATTGGTTGACCCGTCCAACAGCCAGTAGTCCAGGCGGGACCACGTGTTGTGGGAAGGTGTAATGTGCCTGCCTACCCGAACCCCTACGTTTCGCAGGCACCAAGCGTCAACTAATCCCATCTCCTCTATAAACTGCCGGACACATGCAGCGGTCTTCAACATACGGCTACTCGCCAAATCAGATTTGCCGCGCACATTCCAAGTGACACAAGTATATCTCTCACCCACCATCACAAGGCTCCTGGTAAATTGCGAACCAGCGTCGTCTAACATCCTAGCACATTTACATAGCGACATAATCAGCACAGTCGAGTGAATAGCAGCTGCAGAACATACTCCGATGAAGAAAAAGAGACCGGGCCCCCCACCCCCCTCCCACTTTAGCAACCCCAACCCGCCAAAGAGCCTTAGGACCTCCCCCCAACCCTCCCATCACAGCACAACAGACAAATCGTCAAACGGGTTACACCCATCGGGGGCAGTGGAGGCAATGCACACTTCTGGCACAAGGCAGAAGTGGGCCTCCGCAGAGAACAGTTCGTGCCCCATGAGCGTGCCAACTATTAGAAACCGACTGGGTACACCTGGTGGGGTATATGGCGTTCAATCCGCAGTGTTTACCTTAGTGCATGAGCTAGCAGTGTGCCCCATCTCCAGTCATCAAAGAGGGCATCATACAAGGAGGATCTGCAGAATGGATACAACCCAGGCAGGCACTGAATATTATCCCCCTCCCCCCACACTCTCCCTCACTCCCAAGCTCATAACCACCAATCACACCAGCAGGAGGGGTACCATAATACATCTGAATTCAGTCATCCACGTCAGACGTGTCAGCAGGGGATTTGCGACGTTTTTGAAGTGTCTTAGCATATGCCATCGCTTGCTTGGGGGTGGTAAAGATTTTCCGTCCCTCGAAGTCGCCGATTCTGAGTCTCGCAGGATAGAGCATGGCATATGGAATTTCTTCCAGCTGAAGTAGTTTCTTTACTGACTGAAATTCTTTTCTCGCCGCCTGTACTTGAGCAGTGAAATCAGGATAAAAGGACAGCTGGTTATTCTGATAAATAATCTTGCCCTTCTGTCTGGTGATGCGAAGCACAGTATCCCGATCTCTGTAGTTCAACAGTGTCTTATGATGATGGGTCACGGCGGAGTGCCAGGCGGAGGTCGAGCCGCTAGTGAGCGATGGGCCCTCTCGACCGCGAACATGGGAGACAATTCGTCAGTGCCGCAGATCTCCCTCAACATGGTCTCCACGTAATCTTTCAGTCTCCCCACGTTGGTCGATTCCGGCAGACCCAGGACGCAGATGTTATTGCGCCGGGCCCGCGCTTCAATATCCTCATTCTTAGCCTGAATGACTTCCAGAAGCTTGACCATCTCCGTAGTCTTGCCCGCCACCTGCTGTAGACCATCCTTGGTATCTGTGATCCTCTGTTCCCCCTCCCCCAGTCTTGTGGCCTGTTTATCGAGCTTGGCGGAGAATTGATCCATGCGTGTATTTAAGGCCTCGATTTTCCCATCTATCGCCTGAAGACTCGCTTGTATCGCAACCAGTGTGGTTTCCAGCATGGAGTGACCTTGCGATGAGGAGTCGTGGTCCCCATCTGCTGCTCCTGTGTGCGTCTGCTTGCTGGTCTTGCGGAGCTCAAAGGACAGCTTGGGCTGTGACTTTTCGGGTTTGCCCATGGCGAATCTCGTGCCCCACACTCCGCACGCCGGCCGTGTGCTCCATTTCAACTCCCAGACCGACGAGGAGCCCCGCTGTACTGCACACCCGGTCCCTCCAGGATCCACCAAGTACCAGCTAGATGTCACGTCACACTCCGCAATCAAGACAGCGTGTGGTTATGTCGTCCTGGAGGACGTAGTCCCGATTTACTCCAGCCAGTGGGAAGAGAGTGCAGCACCTCCTGAGCACCTCAAGCACGTGGAGCCGGCGCAGCGCCCGGCAGGCCGGCAATGAGGAAGGCACACACCGGTATGCAGGGTAGTCATGCAGGCACAGCACAAAGCGCCAAGCGATATCCCACACACCAGTTAAGTGACAGCTGTACCTCAGCAGAAGGGCCCAACCAAGCACGCAGCGGCTGTGGCACAGAGCGAATGCTCCCAACTCCTAGCAGGACACCCCGGTGTCGCAAAGTCCGCAGTGTGGGCTCCAGGCGCTTAGCACCCACCACAGCTCCGGTCGCTCCACAGCAATTCCGCAGGCTCCACAAATGTCTCACACACAGTGAGACTCGCGCCACAGTTCAGAGCAGGTACTCATGCTGTACTTCGCGCCCTCTGAGGCCAGGATAGGGGTCTCACGGTCTCGCAGCCCACACGCGGCCGCCAGCCGCACTGCAGCCGGCCGCTCGATTTCCAGGCTGCCCAGTCGCTGCTCAGCTCCCCGGCGTCCCGAAACTCGAGAGCCACACGGAGCCCCGCCTCAGCTGGTAGTGGGCTGGTAGCAGGGGACGGGACTCACCGGTGATCGCACGTCGGTCCCCCCTCAAGTACCACAGCTCCGGGCTCCGAGAAAGGGTCCGGACAGGGGAGGGCCACTCACTCCAGAAGGGCTGCGAGCCCGGACTTCACCGCGGCCGAGACCGCACAGGCTGACCCCGGCGGCGTCCGGCTAGCAAAACCTCCAAAACTTGCACGGGCTGCAGAGGAAGGCACCAGAAGCTCAGCGCTCACCACACAGCGACTGAGATGGCACTAAAAGGGCAGGATACTGAAGGATTTCGTTGCGGCGGCCGGCAGAGCAGCTCTACTGTGCTGCCATCTTGCCATGCGCCAAGTCACGCCCCCACGCCTACCCCGGTGTACCTAACCTAAGTCTAGTACGAGGGAGGAGTAAGTGTGGTGTAGCTTAAGTCTAGTAATTTTCTGCCAAGAATCTGTTCCAAGAATTCTCTAAGGGTCTAATCAGCTCCGTACATTGGTTTTAGAATGATAGAGGTATTGTATCTCTCTCTCAGGACTCGATCTCCCAGCAATCTGCAAGGGTAGCCTGGAAACACTGGAGCTCGATTTCTCGGCAAGAGAAAAGACAGCGTCTTCTCAGTGCGTCAGTTGGAGGGTCGGCTTCCTTCGGCACTTGCAGCAGTGGGGCGTCTGGCAAGTAGTTCGTTGATCTGCTCCTAAACCACTGTGTGTTTGACTAGGCAAATGTAGGCATATTTATACTTTGAAGGTGCCGAGTTTGACGTAAGATTGGACATAATATCGTCACTAGTGCCTCAATTCCTTGCAAACTCCAGGAGTTCTTGGATAACTTAGTATTCAAGCAGGGGGAAGTCCCAGACTGCTGAAGGCTGGTTTTTCCAAGAAATCGTTTTGGATTCTCGGAGTTTAGTGGAAGTAGCCATGCCGTATTTGGGCTGCACAGGCTAAGACTAAATAAGGCAATGATTCCTATGCTATATAAGGACTGGGTGAATTATACCTATATATGGGCATGAATCGGGAAAATTACACTAGGGTCCTAGATTCCCACATAACACCACTCTGGCAACGCTGATACCCAAGATAAGGTCAAGAATGGAGGCGCATAGCCTTCTGGAGGAGTAAGAATTCCAGGAGCAGCAGGAAGAAGCTGAGGAAGGGGAAATAGTAGATCCCATGCACACATTTGAAGGGCATTCAGAAAGCTAGTGGGCTGAATACATCACCAGAGTGGGAACTTTCTTCTCCTAAGAATCTTCCTACCACTCAGTCAGCCCGAAAGTGGCTGATCTTCTAGACTTGCAGTTGCCCACTGCAGAGATTAAAGCAAATATCTTAACAGAGGTTCTTCACTCTCCTTCATCAGTGATAGAGCCTCTGCCCCCATTTAATGAGACTTTGACGGAGTCCATTCTAGGAGTATGCAAAACCAAAGGGGATGATGGACGGAGTGTTGAACATTACATGCACTCACCCCCGGTCAACTAATGTGGGTTTAATCCATCATCATTTTTTAGCTCACTCCGCCACCCCAGTTCAGACATGGCATATGCAAATCAGTCTGACCTTGTGCTTCATGGGAACAGTCCAGCCCAAACTGCCAAGCCATGTCTTCCCTGGACCGGAAACAAGCATCCTGGGACCGGTTTCTGGCTAATCAGCCGTCATCGGCCAGGCTAGCTTGAATTCAGTGGCAAAGCGAGCAAGGGACCCACGTCTTGGCATACCCTGCAAACTTAGGGCGAACAAAGCAAAACCAAAGGGAATGATGGACGGGGTGTTGAACATTGCAAGCACTCACCCTCAGTCAACTGATCTGGGCTAATTCTAGAAGTATGGCAAAAGCCTATGCCTGGCCCAACTGTGTCCAGTTCAGTGGCAAGGCGGTACAAAGCTGCGTCTGGGGATCCAGCTTTTTTATCTACACTCCCGTCTCCTGAGAGCTTGGTGGTTCAGGCTTTATGCTCTTCAAAGCAATCTTCTGGTTCTTTCCCGTCCACTCCTGGAGATAGGGATTCAAAAAAGATGGAGCAGTCGGCCAACAGAGGTGTTTTCATCAGCCTGTATGGCTTTAAAGTAAACAAATGCTATGTGTCTACTGGGACGCTATGTCTATGTGTTCTTGGATTCAGCTAAAGAGGTGATCCCTAAGCTCCCAGATGAGGACCATTTTACAGAGGTGCAGTTGGACACTCAAACTGCAGCCCATCAGTTTATTCAATTTGGGCTTGACACAGCTGATTCTGTTGCTGGAGTGATGGGTTCCTCAGTGGCTACTAGGAGGCATGCATGGCTGAGGGGGAATTGCTTCTCTCCGAATGTTCAGTCCACCCTTTTGGATTTACATGTTTATGGCTCTAGACATCTTGGATCCAAGGCAGATGCAGTACTGAAGTCCAGTAGAGCCACCGCCATATCACTAGGCCTGCAGTCTCAACCTAGGGGCTTTGGCTACCGAAGATTTCGAGGCTTTGGAAAGGCTACGCCATTTTGGGCCCGAATAGCAGCAGCGAGCCCGCTGTATAGAACATACAGAGGGAAAGGTAGACGCCGTCTGGGAGGCTTCGCTCACCAACAAGTCTCCTCGCCCTCTCCTGTTCCCCCTACTGGTTCCGCAGGGAAGCTACTCTAGATCCCCCAACTTAGAGCATGTTGGAGACGTAGGAGGTTGTGTGTCCTGTTTTCTACGCAATTGGAAAAGTATTACATCAGATCTCTGGGTTTTGGATCTCGTAGAAAATGGATACTCCCTTCCTTTCCGGGAGTTTCCCCCTCCTTTACCCCCCTTGTCAGGGTCGGCGTTCAGAGGACCATCTGTTGCTTCTGCAGCAGGAGGTTCTATCTTTGTTACAGAAAGATGCGATGGAGGTGGTTCCAGAGCAGGAAAACGGTCAGGAATGCAACACCCGGTATTTTCTGATCCCCAAAAACGACAGGCGAGTGAGATCGATCCTAGACCTTAGGATCTTAAATTTGTACTTTACATAGGAAACATTCAAGATGTTGACCCTAGCTCAGGCTCTTCTGGCGCTGCAGCAGATAGACTGGATGGTATTGATCGATTTACAGGATGCATATTTCCACATTCCCATCCTGAAGTTGAATCGGAAGTATCTCCGTTTTACAGTGTGATCCCAACATTACCAATTTGCGGCCCTTGCGTTCTGTCTTACAGCCGCACCACAGATTTTCACAAAGGTGATGGCGGTGGTAGCAGTGCATCTCAGGAAGTCGGGGATTCCTGTCTTCCCCTATCTTGATGACTGGCTGCTCAAAGCAAAGTCACCAGAGGTGGTGCTGCATTATTTGCAAGTGACAACTTGGCTGTTGTTCGACTTGGGTTTTTTGATAAATGTACCCAAATCTCACCTGGTGCCCTCTTAGCGCACCCTGTTCATAAGGGCAGTACTAATCACTACTGTGAGTCGTGCTTTCCCGCCTTCTCAGAGGAACATAGACATTCAGGCTATGATTCCAATGTTTCAAGATGGAATGGCTGTTCCAGTCCTAAAGGTTCTGCGCCTGCTCAGTCTATTTGCTTCCTGCATACTGTTGGTCAACAATGTATGATGGCACTTTAGTGGTGCCTCCGAAGCAGTGGTTTTAACACAACGGAGATCTCAGGGAGGTAGTCGGAATCGCCAGAGATGCTGCAGTGAAGCTGTCATGGTGGAGTGTTCCAGGCAACCTGTCTCAAGGGAAGCTTTTAAAACCTCTTTCTCCAGGTGGCCACAGTGATAACGGATGCGTCCACTCTGGGGTGGAGAGTTCATCTTGGAAATCTGGAGGTCAAGGGCCTTTGGTCTCCAGAGGAAAGATGGTTGCACATCAATCTTCTAGAATTGCAGGCAATTTGTTTGGCTCTCAAGACCTTTCTTTACTCCCTTTGCAGTCAGTCTGGTCAGGTCTTGACGGACAACACTACTGCGAGGTGGTACATCAATAAACAGAGAGGAGTAGGGTCGTATTGTCTCTCCAGACTCTCTGTGACTCTGGTCCTGGGCTCAGGACCATTAGAGTTGTGAAACTGCAAATCATCTGGCGGGGTGCTGTGCATGCAGAAACCCTCAGTTGGCAATTCTTGACCGATCAAGAGTGGCATCTTCATCCAGAGGTGGTCCATCACATTTTCAAGATGTGGGAGTTTCCTACGTTAGACTTATTTGCCACTCATGAGAACGCGCACTGCCTGTCGTTCTGCAGTCTCCAGTTAGAGCATTAGGGGGCGCGTTTCAGTTAGATTGGGGCTCTCCGCTTCTTTACGCCTTCCCTCCCATACCCTTGATTCCTTGGGTTCTGAGGAAGGTTTGCTAAGACCGGGCCCAAGTAATATTAATCGCCAAGACGGTTTTGGTACACAGACCTTCTTCACCTCTAATGGCACCCTCGCTCCATCTCCTTTTCAGGGCAAATCTCCACTCGCAGTCGCAGGGGCAGGTTCTACACCCCCACCTCCTGAGCCTGCACCCTCATGCCTGCTGATTGAGCGGGGCAACCTGAGTTCTTTCTCTCTCCCACCCGACATGGTGGATGTTAAAGTATCTGTCAGAAGACAATCCACCAAATCTCTTTATTCTGGTAGGTGGTTCTGATCATTAAATGGTGTGGAGAGAGATTAATTGACCTTTTGCAGGCCCATTTATTTGATCTTCTGAGTTTCGCTCTTTCCTTGGCTCAACAGGGTTGTGCAGTAGCGACTGTTAAAGGCTACTTGTCTGCTTTGTCAGCCTTTCTTTGCCTAGCAGACCAACACTATTTATTTAAGTCTCCCTTAGTCATGAGGTTCATTAAGGGTCTCACTTATAGCTTTCCTCCCACTCCATCTATCATGCCTCAGTGGGATTTAAATGTAGTTTTTTCTTTCCTGATAGGTTCCCCCTTTGAGCCAATGCATAGTTGTCCATTGAGACTTCTATCATTCTAGACAATTTTTCTAATTGCAACTATTTCTGCCAGGAGGGTTAGTGAGCTACAGGCTCTTAGTTCTAAGCCTCCTTTTACTTCCATTCATGCGGTGAAGACGGTTTTAGGACCAGAGCTGCCAAAGGTGGCCACTCCCTTCCACCTAGGGAATCAATCACTTTACCCACTTTCTTTCCTCCCCCTCACCCTTCTAAGCAGGAGGCTAGACTTCATTGCCTGGACCCTAAGAGGGCGGTCAGTTTCTACCTGGACAGAGCTAAAGACTTTAGGCTGGACGACCAACTCTTCATCAGTTACGTGGGGAAAATGAAGGACAAGGTTGTCCACAAGCGAACACTGTCCAGGTGGATAATCCTTTGCATCAAGATATGCAACGCCTTGGCCAAGAAGGAGCCTCCTGAAGGTATTCAAGCTCATTCCACCGGAGCTAATTCTTCTTCTTCAGCTTTAGCTAGAGGTGTCCCTGTTGTAGACATCTGCAAGGCGGCAACTTTGACTTTCCTCCAAACTTTAGCACTGCTTAGGCTTAGGTGAGGTGGGGTGGCAACTTTGCAAGTTCTGTGCTGCAGGATGTTTTGGTATAAGTAGACGGGCACCCCCCTCCTGGAACGGGACTGCTTGGGGATTCAATTCAACAGGTGAGGAATCCACAGGCAGATGTATCCATCTGAAGAACAAGTTGCTTACCTTCGGTAACACTTTTTCTGGTGGATACAGTATCAGCCTGTGGATTCCTCACTGATCCACTTGCCTCCCCATTGCCTGCCTACTTATACCGAAAGATTTTTGGGTATGAAATTCTTGTGTTTCCTTGTTATTTGAAATAACATGATGCTTGTCACTAGGAAATGTCTATATTTTAGAATTTCCAGTTTTCTTTTCTTCTTTGATTCATCTACTTGAGCATATATTGTATACTGTGTATACTTGTGAAATGTTGTCGGTTAACCATTAGCCTCGAAAGCACAGAGAAAAAATAGGTGAAACTGACTTCAGCATGCCAATGAGGTCTTCTTATGGCTCTGATGATGTCAAGCGGAGTTGCGAGCGGAGCTGTTCCATTGTGACATCCTCGTCAATGCGGGAAAGCTATGAAAAAAGTTTCTGTGGAAGGCTACAAAAGGGGTCATTCAAAAGGTGAGGAATCCACAGGCAGATACTGATTCCACCAGACAAAGCATTACGAAGGTAAGTAACTTGTTCTTTAGATGTATTCATTTTCAAGTAGTGGATATCAGCAAATTGTGCAGTGAATGGAGACGACTGTTTAACCCTTCTTAGGTAATATCGAAATGATTATTTCTTCTGCATATAAGAAGAAGACAATAGACTTTCCCCCAATTAACAGAGCGATACCTTCAGTCCTGGCCAAATGATCAGGGAGATCACATATATATAGAGAAAAAAAGGAGCTATATTAAAAGGCACCCTTGTTTTAACCCATTCAGAGTCATAATTTCATCAGAGAGATCCATATCACCTCCCAGTAAAGCTCTACACCAGGTGGCAGAATGATGGGAGAGGACTGAATCTAAAAGGGTCCCTGGCATACCCAAGCTAAAGAGCTATTCCACAGCAAAGAACTATCCACTGTATCAAATTCTGTGCAGATTCTAAAAACATATTTTTCATTAATCAACTGAAGAGCAGTTATATTATCAATAGTTCCATGTTTACTCCTGAACCCAGTTTGCTCCATGTGGATGATTTTATGCCACCCTTTTATTATTCTGTGTTAATAAACATTTAGAGAAAACTTTGCCCACTGCATCTAGAAGGGCGATCTGGTGATAATTTTCGGGAAAATTTCTATCTACTTTCTTAACAAGAGGAACTATGATACTTCCCATCCAAGAGGGAGGGATTTTTTTGTTTCATAACCGCTTTTAAAATCTGGGCATAGGATTTTACTCCAAAGTCTTACATTTTGTTTTATTGCAAAATTGGAATTTTATCTGGCCCTATGGTAGCCAAGGAACGCATTCCTCATATTACAAACTCAATCTCTTTTGCAGATAAGTGGGCCATACAGATGAATATTGCTTTTGCAATAGTTCTCTTATCCTCTTCCTTATTTGCTGTGTATAAGTCCCTGATGAAGTTGATCCTGCTGGATTCCTCTATTGCAGAGGGAAAATATCTGACTCTTGATCCACATCCATCCTCGACAAGTGCCCAAAAAGACCTAGTCTGTCCTTTTGCTGCATCTTCCCTTAGATTGATCCAAAGCCGATCCCACGCTTCTCTCTTGAAGAGGGCCTTCTGTCGGCACCTTCTCTTTTTTAACAGCAGCAGCCTCGTATTCCTCTCAGGGACATAATCCATATATTGTTTAGGAATTAGGGCATTTATTTCCCTATTTAATAAAAGAAGAGAGCGGGGAAACGCCTTAAACATCCCCTTTTAATTTTTTCGATTAACATCTCTTACTTCATGAACTTATTAAAACATTCTAATTTGTTTCCCATCTAAGCATTAAGATTAATAAGAATAGGTTGTAATCGAAATTTGCCTAGCTAGTGTAACGGTAAGTTTAAATTCTATTAAGGACACGGAGGCGAGGATTATGCTTTTCTTTCTCTGCCATTTATTAACAATACAAAATCACAGCAGCCCAAGAAAAGCTCTTATAGGAACAAAATGATCTTTTTCCAAGAGAACTTGAGAAAAAACACCAAGTATCATAAATTTAGCGCAAACGTCTCTGAAACAAACTACACGTCCCAGTAATCCAACTTGTAAAGACCCGAGGATAGTCCCTTCACAGTGTCCATTATCCTTAGATAGGAAGTCCCCTCTCTGTGTCCTTCCTCTTTCTTCACGAATTACGCTTCATCTTCACTGGTCCTGCTTGGCACCGTCATTTCCTAGCGGAAAAACACAACCGCGTCAGCGTTGTCCAACAAGATGCATGTCAGCAAACAGAAGCAGAGGCAAACTCAGGCATGAATCCAACAGTACAGAAAACTGGAAAACCTACGTACTTACTGAAATACGGGTGGGACGTCACATGTGGACGATCTGGGTGGGATAATCCTCGCCTCCGTGTCCTTAATAGAATTGAAACTTACCGTTACACTAGCTAGGCAAATTTCGATTCTATGGCAGGACCGGAGGCTCGGATTATGCTACTTTAAAGCTTACTCACCACCAAACGGGCAACATCCACCACTGGTTTGAAGTAAAACTTCTTGAAAGTGGACTCTGAAGACCAATCCGCTGCCCGCATCAAGTCTTCCAACCGTGCACCCACTGCAAAAGCCTTAGAGGCCATGGCCCCTCTGGCAGAATGAGCTCCGAAACATTTAGTATCTATGCCTGCTTCTTGCATGACCCAGCGCACCCACCTGGCTATGGTGGGGGAAGAGACTGCATGGTGTGGTTTTCGCAAGGCAATCAACAACTGATGCTCGCCCGGAGTGCGGAGATCCCAAGTGATGTCCTCATACGCTTTCAAGCAGTGCACTACACACAACTTCGGAACATCTATAAAAGCAGGATACGTAATCGTCCTGGAGCCAGATTTCGTGCGGCGGCCAATCGTAAAGGTGACGCCATCAGGCGAAAACACCCGTGCGGACACATCCAGCGTCCGAACATCTGACACTCTGCGGCAGGAAACCAAACATAAAAACATGGCCAACTTGGCTGACAGTTCCTTTAAAGTCAAGTATCTATTAGACTGCCAGGACAGAAACAAGTTCAACACCACATTCACGTCCCAGAGGACGGAGTAACAAGGCTCTGGCGGTAAGGACAACCGGATTCCCCGTAAAAGCCTGCAGACAAAAGGATGTTCACCCACAGGGGAACCGTCCACCGGCAGATGCGCAGCAGAAATCGCTGAACGCATGGCATTAATCGTGCTATATGACAAACCCTCCGTAGCAAACTTAGCTAGACAATTTAGGATGGGAACCACTCCTGCGACCAAGGGATCCAGGCCTCGTCGAAGACACCAATGTACCCACTTAGACCAAGCGGATTTGTAGCGCTTCGACGTACTGGGAGCCCAGGCTTTAGACAAAAGTCCTTCAGCCGGTCGCGAAAGCCATGGGAGCGACCAGCGTCCCCTGAAAGCCTCCATACCTTGAGGTGGAGAGAACCCTCCGCGAGGAGGTGATGAGGTTCTTGATCCGGGCTGAGAAGCAGGTGAGGAAACTGGGGGAGTAGGATTGGAGAATCCCAAGAAAGTTCCAGAAGAACTGGAAACCACACTTGAGACCTCCAGAGCGGAGTCACTAGGACCAGCTCTCCCCCTTGGCGGCGAAGTTGTGCCGCCGCCCGTGTCACCTTGGAGAAGGGAGGAAACGCATAAGGAGACTCCCGGCTCCAGTCCTGAAGAAACGCGTCCGTGGCTTCCGCCGCCGGGTCCGGTTTCCAACTGAAGAATCTCGGAAGTTGATGGTCCAACCGAGATGCAAAGAGGTCTATCGAAAAAGGGCCCCAAAGACCGTTCAGCCATTGAAAAACCTTAACATCCAGCTTCCACTGACTGAAATCCCAAAGATACCTGGAGTGCCAGTCCGCCACTTGGTTGGACTGGCCCGGCAAGTACTCCGCCTGCACTGACACATGATTGTCCAGGCAATAGGTCCAAAACTCCTTCGCTAGGTTTGCTAGCGCACGAGACCGAGGTCCTCCCAGATGATTGACATAACGCACGGCTGAGACATTGTCCATCTTCAGCAGGACGCACGACTGCACTGAATCCTTGGTCCAGCAACGTACGGCAAAGGACCCCGCCAAAAGTTCCAGACAGTTGATGTGCAACTTCTGCTCCTCCGGTGACCAGGCGCCACCTGTGGAAAAATCTCCGCAGCGCGCGCTCCAACCGGTCCTGCTGGCATCGGACTCGATAACCAGATCTGGGACTGAACCAAAAATCGCCCTACCATTGCAGGCCTCCATGTGCGAAAGCCACCACGTCATCTCCTCCTTCACCTCTTCCGAGAGAGGGACCACTTGATCGTAGGACAATCCCCTGCGCAAGTGAAAGGTTTTGAGGCGCTGGAGGGCCCTGTAATGAAGGGGCCCTGGGAAAATGGACGACGACAGAAGGCCAACCACTCTGGCGATCTGCCTCAAGGACGTATGGGACCTCCCCACCGTCTGTCGCAACACATGCCGGATCTTGGACAATTTCCGAGCCGGCAGACTGAGGTTGGCCTCGACAGAATCGATGATGAAACCTAAGAACTCTATCTTTTGAGAGGGAACGAGAACCGACTTGGCCTCGTTGATAATGAACCCCAGCCTCTGCAGAAGAGACACTGCCAGTTGCAACTGCACCCGCAACTTCTGAGGGCATTGGTCCAAAAGCAAAATGTCGTCCAAGTAGACAATGAGTCGAATGCCTTGGCCGCGCAAAAACTTCACCACCGGATGCAACACTTTCGTGAAACACCAGGGAGCGGAAGACAGTCCGAAAGGAAGGGCCACGAACTCGAACACCTGTCCTTTCCAGACAAACTGCAGGAAACGGCGGTGCGGGGGATGAATAGGAACTACCAGATAAACGTCCTTTAAATCCAACCGCACCAACCAATCCCGTGAAAGCAGGATATCTCGCAAAAGATGGATCCCTTCCATCTTGAAGTGGCGATACACCAGCCACCCATTGAACTCCCTGAGATTGATAACTGGACGACGGCCTCCGCCGGGCTTGTCCACAAGAAATAGATTGCTGATGAACCCCGAGGGATGACGTGTTGAACGACAAATGGCTCCTTTGCGAAGCAGTTCCGCGACCTCTTCGTCTATCAACAACGCATCGGACTCTGAGAACACCATCGGAGGAGGGGCACGCACCTGAAAAGGCTGATCGTGGAATTCGATATGGAATCCGCAGACGGTTTGTAACACCCACGCGTCCGCAGTAAGATGCGCCCATTCTCCCCAAAAGGCCGCTAAACGGCCGCCAATGCGAACTTGTTCCGCAGGGAGCACACTCACCGGTAGCGGGATTGTTTCCGGCATTTTTCCTGTAGCCGCGACCTCCAAAGCGCTGTCCTCTTGTGGGGTAGAAGTTGGTATAGTTGGCAGAAGTATTACACTGCCCTCGTCCGGAGCCTTTCCCTCTGTTGCTGGCATTCTGCCCGCCCCGGCCGGTCGCACGGCCCCTGCTGCGACCAGCCCCGGAGGAAAAACGCTGCTGGAAAACGCACTTAATGCTGGATTGTGCCTTATCCAGCGAGGTAAAGGTTGAGACGAACTTGCCCAACTCCTTAATAAAGGGCTCCCCAAAGAGACCCACTTGGGCAACAGCACCAGCCTCCGAAGAGGCTAAGTCCCCTAGCTTCGGGTCAAGCTTAATTAAAAAGGACCTTTGGCGTTCCGTTGATAGGGCGCAGTTGGCGTTACCCAAGAAAGTAATCACCCTCTGAGCCCAATTAGACAGCACCTCAGGGGAAATAGTTGCACCCGAGACCTTTTTAAAAAAAAATTTTTTTAAACTTTATACGTTTTTCTTGATGAACAACAAAAAGAAAAACAGTCAGATAGGTTACACGTGTTCGAGTTACAATCACTTGACAATCATATAGGCACTTTTCACGAGCAGTTGATCCGAGCAGGCAGGAAGCATTTATACATCAATCCTTATTCATTTCAATAAAACAGATTCTTCATAATACCAAACATTAAGAACCGTAGTGCGTAAAGATCCCTGACCGCCACCCTAGGCGATCGGCAGTCTGTAAGGGGCTCATCCTTTACTCATAAACAGGTCTCTACATTGTACCGCAAGAGTATCCACTGGTGTACCTCCTGACGTGTCAGTAAAATGGGCCATAGTGAGGTGGTAGCTACTGCCCTTGCCCTTGGCTGTCATCGTCTGATTCTGCAGATGTTGCTGCCTTTTTCAATAGATAGGCCTGCAGCGGGCCCCAAATATCTTTTGGCCTGTTCCGTACAGGCAACAAATCAGCATAAATATTATTTTGATCCTAGCAATAAACTATATCATCAATCCATTCCTTAAACTTAGGGGCTCTCCCTCTACCCCAACGACAAGCAACCCGTCTCTTAGCAAGTAACAGAGCAATATCTATAAATCTCCAAATAGACTTAGGCACATTCCGTGTGTATCCCAATAGCATAGTTAACGGGTCTCTATTAATCACCTCTTCCGTCATAATCTGTAAGGCATCCTGTACCTGTGACCAATACTCGTATACTCCAGGACACTCCCATGCCAAGTGGATGAATCCCGCCCCCTCTACATTACTGCGATCACATCTATCGTTAACTGCCAAGTGAAAGCGTAGCTTTCTAACAGGTGTATAATAAAAATGCTGTAAGAATTTAAAATGAATGATCTTTAACCTACAACTAGACGAAATATTAGCTGTGATGGCACAACAATAGTTCCATTGTTCTTCAGTAATGTCTTGGCCCATATCTACACTCCATTGCTGTCGCGCGGAACTCTCAGGTCCCTTGCGCTGTAACCTAATGTTATTATACAGTCTAGAAACAAGATGGCGGCCATCTGACAAAAGCATGGCATGCAGTGGTAGAACTACTTCCGGTTCGTCCAGAAAATTGGTCAATACTTCTCTCAAACCCTGTCTAAGTCTGATGTAATAAAATACCTCCAGAGGAGTAGGTGTCACACCCTGAAACAGCTGTTCCATGGTACGGAACTGTCCATTAAGGAACAGTTCACCCCATGTGGCAATCTTTGTGCGTTTACACAGCAACTGAAAACCCGTCTCCTGCAGGAGCGATATGCGAGGGTGATATGTGAGAGGCATTACAGGGGAATATAATTGCGGAGCATTAAGGACCCTTGCTATTCTACTCCACGCGTCTATGGTGCATGTCACCGTGGTAAACGGCGTGTCTATGACCTCCACCGTGCCCTGTATCAGGCCATTAAGAGGAAGAGGGCGCGCGATCCAGTCCTCTGCTGCGATTTGTGGCATACAAGGTGTGGGATTGAGCCAATGATAGGCATATTGCACCTGGGCAGAAATATAATAGATTTCGAAGTCTGGCACATCAAAACCTCCTTTATCATAAGGCTGGGTTAGAATGGCCCATCGCAACCGCGGTTGTTTACCCCACCAAAAGAGACGAATGAGTTCCGATCTTAACCGTTTAAAAGAATAAGCGCCAGGGTGGTAAGGCACATTCTGGAATAGGTATAAACACTGCGGCAGTACCACCATCTTTATGGTGTGTCCCTTCCTCCGTTTCAATCGGCTTTCTCCCCAGTGTCCCACGGGGTGCCTCAAGGCTCGTCCATTAACCCGATTTTATTCAACGTATATCTCAAACCACTGGTCACGTTGATAAAGTCTCATAGGCTAGAGGCGATCAATTATGCTGACGACACTCAACTCATCCTCTCCTGGGAGGGTGAGGAATCGATCCCTTTAGTATCCTTTCATGACTATTTACGAGACACAGCTGGCTGGCTACACAACAACTCGCTACAGTTTAATACCTCCAAAACCGAGGTACTGTTCTGTGCCGGAAGTCGGATCCCTCGCCCTTTCCCCGTGGATTTTTGGCCCCCTGAATCCTCAGAAAAACCCCAACCGGTCACCACTGTCCGCAATCTGGGTGTCATGATGGACAATAAACTCAGCATGGAAGCCCAGGTTACGAAAACAGTTTCCACGTGCTCGGCCCTCATTCGTTCCCTTCGTAAGATCCTGCCACTACTTCCCTCTCAGGCCCAGGCTTTAATAGTCAGGTGCACTATTCTTGGCCGCCTTGACTATTGCAATGCGCTGCTACTCGAGTCTCCGGCCATGCTGTTAGATAGTCTCCAAAGAGTACAATCTGCCGCTGCTAAATGAGCCCTTGGTTGGCCGAGGGGAGCATCGGCAACAGCGGCGATGGCCGAACTACACTGGCTCCCGTTGAAACAACGAGTGGCCTTCAAGTCCCTCTGTTTGGTTTTCAAAGCCTTGCAGGGACTTGGGCCCAACTCTCTACAAGCCATGTTTGACTGGTACATCCCAACCAGAGCCCTTCGCTCTACAACGGCTTGCCTTGTAAAAGTACCGAGATTCAAAAAGGTTAGGACCGGAGGCAGATCTTTCAGAGTTGCGGCTGCTAAACTATGGAACAGCCTGCCCCTAGACATCCGTCAAACGAAAGAACTCCTCCTCTTCAGGAAACGGGTCAAAACCTGGCTGTTTCCTAAATGTTAACCTGTCAACCATTTATCTGCTTCCCCTGTGCTCTCCCCCTCTGGAGTTACCTCAGCACCAGGATGCCTGCAAGGCGACAGCCGCGCTTTACAAATGCTCTAAATAAATAAATAAAATAATTTATAAGCGATGCCCTTCCCGCCATTGACAACGGCAGCGCCTTCCAGCGTGTAACATTGTCAGCTAGTTTCGTGATGGCCACCCCATAATTCAACCTAAGTGTCTCATCCTTACTCAGGGATATCACTATTCCCAGATATCGAAGATCTGTGTCACACCACTCAAGTGGGTAATCCAACTGGAATTTCGTAACTGCACTCGTGAGCGGGAAGAATTGCGATTTCTTCCAATTTATTTGCACACCCGATAGCCTCCCAAAAACTAGAAACTCACGTAAAATAGGGTTAAGATTGATTTGAGGGTTTTTCACATAAAGCGTGATATCGTCTGCATATAACGACACCCCGATCTGACGTTGGAAACAGTTAAAGGCACTGTCTCTGTGCAATTGACGGATTCGACATGCCAGTGGCTCGATCGCTATAGCAAAAAGTAGAGGGGAGAGAGGACACCCCTGTCTGGTGCCCCTTGTTATTGGCATCGGGGACGATAGCAATCCATTAACAACCACTCTAGCAGTCTGTTTGGTATATAGCAGCTCTATCCATTTAACAAACAATTTTGGAAACCCCATCCTATGTAATATAGTAAAGAGGTACGTCCACTCGACCGAATCGAACGCTTTTGTCGCGTCTAAAAAAATAGCAGCAACTGGGAGTTCCGGAGCAATCGTCTGTATCAAAGAGAACAATGTTCTAAGATTATGTGTAGTGGCACGGCCCGGCACGAATCCAGCTTGATCTGCTAACACCATCTTAGTCATAATCAGTGAGAGGCGTGTTGCGAGTACCTTAGCAAGGATCTTCGCATCACAATTGATGAGAGACAGTGGCCGATATGAATCAGTATCTATCGGGTCCTTACCTGGTTTCAACAAGGAGGTTATCACTACCTCTCTCATCGATCCCGGCAATTCCCCAACTTCCAACGACTCTTCATAGACCTCCTTAAGGACCGGTGCCATTATATCTATGTAACACTTCTAAAACTCCGCAGGGAGTCCATCCAGTCCCGCCGCTTTGCCATTAGCAAGTGTCATAATCGCGTCGCGTATCTCATCCAGCTCCAATGGTGCACTAAGGAATAGTCTATGCACATCACTTAGCCAGCACAGTGCAATGTCATCTAGGAAGGTCCTCATTTCCACCTCGGCTGTTTGTTGTGTAGTATATAGCTGCCCATAATGCATCAAAAACTCCTCCTGAATCCTCTTCGTATCCTGACAGCGTGTGCCCTCTGGTGTGACAATCTCTAATATATTGGCACTAAAGCGCGGCTTCTTCGTTATTGCAGCCAGGACTTTACCAGGTCGTTCCCCTTCGCAATACCTACGTGCAGTCCAATACTTTCCCCTGAATTTGACTTCTCTCGCTGCCTCTTCCTCATACTCGGAAAGCTTATCCCTAAATGTCTTGTGCGTCCCTGTATCACTCCTTCTTGTCATCTCAATTTCTAACTCTTTCAGCTCGCACTCTAACTTACTTAGTGTCCTTTGGATGTCTCTCAACACCCCACCACTCTTGGATATGCAAATCCCTCTAACCGTGACCTTGAATGCCTCCCACACCATTTCTACACTATTTACCGAATCCTTGTTCCTGGGGGAAAACTCTTCAATTTCTACTCCCAACTCTGTCTTAAAAACTGTGTCTAGCAACATGGAGGGGAGCAATCTCCATGGAGGTCTTATTTTATCGTGTCCTGGAATAGTCAGTTGCAACAACACTGGGCAGTGATCAGAATATGTTCTGGGCAAATGTGTTACCGTACCTATACCCGCACAGAGCCCTCTTGACACAAAGCAGTAGTCTAGCTTAGCCCATGTATTAGCGTGTGATGTAAAATGCGTGCCCTCTCTATGCGCATGATGTGTGTATCTCCAACTATCTACCAGCCCGGCTTCCTCTATTATGCCCAATAGCACATCCCTCGCTTGCCTGTTATATTGACCACAACCATCCGACCTATCCGTTCCAGGAACTAATGCAATATTAAAATCACCCCCCCATATGACATGAGTAGCTCCCACTCCCAATACATGTCCCCAAAGTGTCGTGAAAAATTCCGGAGTGTCCACATTAGGAGCGTAGCAGCTCACTATCGCAACAGTATCGGTGCCGAGTCTGCCCCATAGTAGCACATAGCGTCCATTAGGGTCAAGGATCTCACCCAACAACTGAAAAGCAATCGATTTCTTGATCAACACAGCAGTACCCCTAGAGTACGAGGAATATGATGAAAATTTCCTGACCGAAGCCCATTTACTAGCAAATTTGGGATCCGATCGTGGGCGGATATGCGTCTCTTGTAATAAGGCTTTATGTACACTGTGCCTGTCCAGATAAGCAAGCACATTCCTACCCTTTCTAGCATCATTGAGGCCCCGCACATTCCATGACATTATCAACAGTTTACTTCCTGCTTTATCAGCCATCATCACTTGTGATACCAGTAACAATATCTTCTCCTACCTGCCCCGACCACCGCCCATGCGTGCCAGAACAAACTCTCCAATGCATCTGCAATTTCGTGTGTAACCCTTGTCTGCTGCAACCAAACTCCCCGCCCCCCCTTCCCATTGACTTTCCCCAACCAAGTCAGACATCCCCCAGTCCACCCCCCTCCCCCAACTACCCATACAATATACCTACAATCATACCTCGAGTGGATATTTGTCCTCTGAATAATCCCACCTTCATACGCCCATCGCCTTCCATTCGTCCCCCATACAGTCCAGTGGCTCCAACATGAACCAGTCTGCAACATCCACCCCCAGCAAGGACCTATGCTAAACACAATCCTAGCATCACCCTCCCCAATCCTATCTGAATATTCCATGAACGACAGTTCCACACTTCTACCCATTCCACCCCCTCCCACTGAAGCAACCCCAACTCTCCAGCATCCCCGCCCCTCCCCCCACCCATCACCGCTAGCAAACTCCCCAATAGCTGCAGTGTAAAGAACAATGTTAATGGGGTACACCCTATTAGGGTCATCTAAGGTACACACTTTCCCACCCACTTCTCCTCGCCCTTCGATCTGAACCACCCTATTAGGGCATGTCGAGGGAAGGGGATGGTGCCTGGCATACATTACCACCTTTTGTCCAAATGCCGTCCTTAGTATTCTCGACCATCCATAATATCAGTACGACAACAAAGTCCCCATTGCGGTTTCATAACAACAGCACGCAATGCGACCCCAAACTTATAGCACATCGGTTAGTAATAAATCCCATCAGACTCCGGACATATTTCAGTCCTCTTCATTCTCCTCTTCTTCCTCTGCATGACGTTCTCCACGATCACGTTTCAGTGTTTTTAGGAAATCCTCCACCTGTTGCGGGTTCAAGAAGAAGTATTGTTTCGCCTGATGCGTGACCCTGAGCTTCGCCGGGTATAGTAAAGCATAGTCAATTTGTAGAGCCCGCAGTTTTTTCTTCACTTCCAGAAACTTTCTTCTTTGTTCTTGCACAATGGGCGTGAAGTCCGGGTATAGTGAAAAATGAATCCCATCACACGTCAATTGGTTGGTGTTTCTTGCAGCCCTTAGTGCAGTATCCCTGTGCCGATAATTTAGTAGCCTTGCTATTATCGGTAGAGGCGGAGCCCCGGGTTTGGGCTTAGGACCAAGGGAGCGGTGCGCCCGCTCAACGATAAACTGCTTGGAGAAGGCATCCGCCCCTACCGCTGACTGTAGAATCCTTTCTACATATTCTTCCATCCGACCTGTGTTTGTAGACTCCGGCACGCCAACCACGCGGATATTATTGCGACGGCTGCGCGCCTCCAACTCCTCGTTCTTTGCAGCTATTACTCTGAGGACGTTGTCCATTCTTGACAGCCTAGTAGCATGAGATGCTGTAGTATCATCATTGTCCGAAATTCTCCTCTCCGCCTCTGTAATGCGTTCCTCATGAATGTCTATCTTCTGCACAATATCGTCCATCCTGGAGGATAATCGATCCACCTTGTCCACCACCGTTGCGAACCCCTGCTTCATTTCCTGCCGTAGGAGATGCATGTCCGGTGCAGCTGTACCGGAGCTAGTCCCCGCTGTTGATGGGCTTTGAGCACCCCCCGTGTCAGACACCGTCCGCACATTTTTCTTCGATGGCGGGGCAGAATCAAAGGATATTTTTGGCTGTCGATTATCCTGCCGTCCCATGGTAGCACCCTTAGCTGATTTCAATGAGGTTAAAGAGGTCGCCCTAAGACCACCGCCTCGTGGCAAACCGGAGTCCTTGTACATGAAATGGTACTCTCTCAGTGTCCAGTCCACCTGTCCTCCGTCGAATCCGCCACTCGCGCCTGTGGCACTGAGCAACTGCCTCCCTCTCTCTGGCGCTTATGCACGGAAAGACACTTCGCGCCTCGTTGGACACCGCTCTATTACGTCGTATCCAGCCCTCGGTGTATGTTAGGCTTAAGCCAGTGAAGCCACGGTGTGAAGGGATCAGTGCCGGCCCCCCAGCATCCCATAGATTTCAGGCTCTACACACAGTTAATTGCAACGCCTCCTAGGTCACAAAACGTTCTTTAAGCGCCCTTCATATGCGCCATTCTCCGCTGTCAGTTCTGTACCACACTAACGTCTGTATTCCATTGCACAAGATAACGCTTTTATTCCTGAATTATCTGTAGACCTAATGTACCTGCACCAATCAACTGCAGAAGCCAGGCCACTAATCCCCAGAGCCTACTATCCCTATGGGCAAATCCCGCATACCCACTCAGCCTGGTGCAAAGTTTCTCCACGTAGCTTTATTATGGCACTATGTACACCACTCTCCAGCTCTTGCAAGTGTCCCATTTATTGCTCTGTACCTCAGTGTGTGTCACAGGTGCCATGGGCGCTTCCTCAATTCCTTCGGTGCTGCCAAGATCACCACGTGGCGCCCATATACTGTTGCCTATGCTCTGTCACGCAACAATGCCTATCGCCAGGCCAGTAGCATTGTTCTGTTGTGTGTTTACACCAAGATACAGGCCCTGCAGTTCTATAGTTCTCAATCCCGTTTTTGTATTTCGCATGCAGGATGCCTACCGCTCTCAGTCCCAGCCAGCTTCAGAGCAGATCCCGGCTACAGGCCTCCAGCTGCCTCATTTATGCCGATGGTTCCTACCTCCCTCGGCGCGCTCAGTCTCGCGCTCGGCGTCAAGGCGCCCGCACCTGCAACGCTCCCCACGGGTCACCGCACTGCAGCCCACCTCGCCCTCTTCAGCGGGGGGTCGCTTCACCCACCGCAAGCTACCGGTGTATATGTAGAAATCTTCTACCGGTGCCGGTCTTGTCCACGCGTTGGATGCGCCTTACCGCAGATCTCTCCTTACATTCACCGGAGCACCGCTAGACAGTTCAGTTGCTCCTCCGACCCCCTCCTCGGCTGCCAAATATCGATCCGGCGCCTGTTGCCTCCTATCCTTGTGTCCCCTTCAACAGGCAGGCGCCGGATTCCTATCGTCCTCCTACCTAGGCCCACTTGCCTCGTGTGCTCACCGGGGTCCCGTAGTTGTGGTGCCCGGCCTCGCGATCATGCAAGCTCCGCCTCCGCTGTCGGTCGAACACTCCTGCCCCAATATCTCCGTACCCCAGGGTCCGATTCGCTTCAAATTTTCGATGAGTGTTTGGTCTTGGTTCCTCCACAATCGTACTTTTCAGCGGCATTGGAGGTGATTGAGGCAGGATAAATGTCGGATATTTGGCACAGGCTGCAGGAGCCTCACGTAAGTGCGGCCATGCTGCTCGTGCGCCCTCTAGCGCCCCTGTTTGCACCCGAGACCTTAGCCTCCTCTGCCATGTCCAGGATTTTGGTGATCGGACCCACCGCGTCCAGCAACTTATCCTGACAAGACCGCCAAGAACGGTCAATGCCCTTGCGCGGGTCCTTCATGAACTTAGCCAAAAAGGTCGCCATCTTGGCATCAAGATCTGGCGTCATGGCCACTTTGCCTTCTAAAGCTGGTCTAGGGCATTCTCCCCGTAAACATCCCCTGGCCTCTTTTTCTAGTGGCTTGCGCAACCGGCTCGCAACAAACTTGACCACCTTGTCGCCCGGAGCCCACGCAGCTGACCGCGGATGAATTATCTCATCCGGGTCCAGCATGCCCGAGCTATCCCGAGGCAACTCAGCAACCGAGCCCGAAGGTCGCCAGGACCGCTCAGATTCACCATCCTCATCCGAATCCGGGCAATCCCTGTCAGGAGAGGAAGGGGCAACCTCAGAAGGAGCCACCGGGTCTGGGGCAGAGGGCTGCTCCACGGGGGGCGCGGTCGCCTTAGCCAGGAAAGCGTCACGAAGACGCTCGAAGGCGCCCTTATCCACCCCTTGGCCACCCTCCGAAGACCCTTCCCTGCAAGGTTTCTTCGGGGCTGGGGGACCCCCCCTGATGGGCCTGGGAGGTCAGCGCGAGCCAACTTGGCGCACTCCTCCACAATGCGCGCTGAAAGGCAGTCTTCCATAGGGCCAACCACCTCAGTCACACACCGGTAAATGGAACTATCAACTGCTTGATAGAACTCATCATCATTAAGGTATTTATTTTATTTTTATTTTTTGTAATTTATTGAGCGCAAACGAATACCCGTAGGCGTCTCGGCGCTGAAATCCCTAGTTTTCCCTGGAGGCTCATCCTGAAATGTCTTAGGTTACTGATCGAAGAGTCAAGTCTTCAATCCTTTACGAAACTGCAGAAGTGAAGAGGACATCTTGATGTACTGTGGCACAGTATTCCATAATTTAGCAGCCGCGACTAAGAAGCGACGATCTCCCCACGAAACTCCTCATAATATTCATCCTCCATGACTAAAGCCACCCTGGAAGTCAACCCCACAGTTATCGTGAACTAGAGACACCCAATGGGTCCACAACACTGCCCCAACGGAGTGGAGGTCAACAGGAATTTAGACAGACCAAAGGACTGCACAGATTTTGGGCGTCAGGGACTGACAGCAATTAGGGCGCACCCAGACCCCACACAGTGCGCCGACCCACCACAAGGGACCAGGTCTGCCCCCCCACAGCGCGCTACCACACCAGGAGCTATGGGGTGCTGAAAACCGGCAAAACCGGAATAAACGCGTAGAACCGCAATACAGACCCTTAGAAGGGCGTTCAACTGTGACACAAGATCACTAAAGCAAGGGCTACAGACCCAGACAGCACCGGGCGTATGTGAGGGGACACGAGGGCAAGGCTCCGCGTTCGTTGGTTTCCTCAGCGCGGCTCCTCTGAGGAGAAAACCGCGCTGAAGACCAACGAGACGCCGCAGTGCCCTCTAGCGGCCAATACACGCCGCGAACTTAATGGAAGTAAAAGTCGCGAAAGAAGCGGAAAACCGCTCCTGCGATGCACTCGGGGCTCTGAAAGGCAAAAGCTGTAACAGCGCACAACAGGCCCCAAAATATACACAATAAAACACCCAACCTGAGGCAGAAACACTACATCACCCCAGGAGGAAAAGTTAAACACTTAACTGGCTGCGTGAGCAGCGAAGAAAGAGGGAGGACACAGAGAGGGGACTTCCTATCTAAGGATAATGGACACTGTGAAGGGACTATCCTCGGGTCCTTACAAGTTGGATTACTGGGACTTGTAGTTTGTTTCAGAGACGTTTGCGCTACATTTATGATACTTGGTGTTTTTTTCTCAAGTTCTCTTGGAAAAAGATAATTTTGTTCCTATAAGAGCTTTTCTTGGGCTGCTGTGATTTTGTATTGTTAATAAATGGCGGAGAAAGAAAAGCATAATCCGAGCCTCCGGTCCTGCCATAGAATTTGCTTTTCAAGTTCATGATCATCCTATGATCCAACTGTGTCCTCCCTGTTTTTTTGTCAAAGCACCATCAAGCTTCCATTAGCTTATCGGCGTCATATTTAGACTTAGGGTTAAGGTTAAGATCAACAAACTATGGTCCATGAGGAGCGGATCTGTGACCTTTAAGTCACCCAACCGAAAAAAACGAGGTGCTTCCCACTACCACATAATCCAGAATTGCCACTCCCCCTGAGGATTTGTGAGTATGAGCTACTGGAGAGTATGAGGGTAATTCCTGTTAGATATAATGCAATCATTCTTTTTTCAGTCGAGCGGATAGGAACTCCCCTCTCTTTTTAATTCTTATCTTTGGAGGAAAGATAGCTGGGGGAATTCTCAAAGCTTCCTCCTTTTCAACATCATGTAATTGTTCTAAGGCAAAGTTGGATATTTTACTGTATAAGTCCCCTCCCAAACTTATGTGTGGAGCCTGTTCCTTATCAGAGACTTTTTAAAAAAAAGAAAAGATATTGCTTAAAAGAGCGTCATAGATGGGCTCTGGAGGGATATAAGCATTTACCAACAAGAGGGGTGGAGCCCCTTCCTCTCTTCTGGAGTTAAACTGAGTTACTGGGATCTTTGTAACATTCATACTTCCAATTTAGTCTGTTAGACAACAGGCATGCCCCCACCCCCTCTTTTGCCTGCCCCCTCCTCGATGAAGTTGCTTTACAATCCAAGGTGAAGTAATCTTCATACACAAACTTGCCATCACACCAAGTTTATAATCAATCAGATACCCTCCACTAGGGGACAGAGGCAGGAGGAGGCTGCCCATTGCCCACATCATCATTCCAGTAAAAAATCATACCAACATCATGCCTCCTGTTCCTTTTTAATATTGGGATCACATCAATGCCCTTACATTACAAATACTCCAAAGGTTTTTGTATCTTATTTACTGTGAGTTTGGAATAGAAAGTCACCCTTGATTTGGAACCGGACACTGAGGGCTATAGGGAAACCAAATTGTTATCACTACCTTGAATTAGCTTCAAATTCTCTGTATCCAAAAGACATTTGAGCAACTAAGACCCAATTAGGATTAAATCTACATCAAAGAGGGGAATAAAATCCATTATGCAAGTGTCCGCATTACACCATATAGTACTTTTTATTTCTGACTCCAAAGGGCCCATTTTTGTACCGGAGTCCGTAAATGGTGCATTCATTGGATTCAGACAGATCAGTATACAAGGAGGTTGAACCACAAAGGCCTTTGCTGTTATTGCTACAGTCCTCTCCAACACACTAGAGGATCCATAGACAGGATCCACGGCTTGTAGGACTGTTTGAGAAATTCGCGTTGGGCCCTCTGCGCTTTGTGGGGCTTCTACTACCTCTCTAAAGCGTAATCTCCTTGACCCTTCTTCAGAAGACTATGGTAAGATCTTTTCTTCCCTCTTCTGGTTTTCCTACTGTCCTCAGAGTTTGCCTGAGATGTACATGGTACCAGCACTTAACTGCTGCTTGGAACAGGATTTGAAAATCGTAAACAGTCCCTATTCAACACCCTTAGGATTTCCTTCTGGATTCTTTGCATTTGGGATGGTATAAAAAATAAATCTCATGGCGTCAACTGGGATTTCGATGCGGAGAGCTTTTTAGGGACCTCTTGTAGTGTAGTTCCTATATCCCTGATAGGCTCTGCACATTGGGATAATATGCACTATAGTTTTGGCATAGGACTGAAGTCAGTATGCCTCTATTGAGTACATTAAACATAATTACTTGTGTGTGTCAGCTAACTCAGAGGTCACTAGAAACTTCTTGAATAAACAAGAAGGGATTAGTTTCTGACAACCGCTTAAACATGACAACTTTGTTTCCCTTAGAATCGGAACAGTCTCAGAATCATGAAAACAATAGATAACAGTTTCACTTAGTCAATCGTGCATGCTTAGTTTCTACAGAGTTTACACAGAAATATGTAGGCGGGTGTTTCAATAAACAGGGTTTATTGACAGTCTTATTTCTTGTGCAAGAAATATGAACTGCTACAATCGTAAGACAGAAAGCTAAGTATAATACGTACAGCGTTAGCAGTAATATAAAATAATACTGCAATAGCATGGTTTGAAGCTATGACATATATTCATAAAAATACATACATAAATAACACAGGCTAAAATGTGAATACTCATCTGGTGCTTCTAGCTAGTTCCACCCCAGTGTACCTAACCTAAGTATAGTACGAGGTAAGAAATAGGTGCTGTTTGTCTATGGTCTAGTTTAGCTATAGTTTAGATTGGTGTTGCCAAGATTTGCCAAAAGTCCCTCTAGGTTCTAGTTTGCCCCATACCTTAGAATGGGAGAGGTTGGAATCTCTTTCCGGGTCTCGATCTCTAACACCCTGCAAGGGGAGTCAGAAACACTGGAGCTGGATTCTCTGCGAGGAGGATGACAGCGTCTGGTCAATGCATCAGTCAGGTACTCGACTTCCTTCCGAACTTGCCATGGCGAACCGTGTCTTGCAAGTATGCAGCAGAACCGTGGTTTGCCATGGCAAGTGAAGGTATAGTTATACCTTGAAGGTGTTTAGAAATGCCAGTATTGACGTAAAAGTCGGGCAGAGGAACATCATGAATGAATCCCTAAGGAATAGACGTTCATGCATAATAAATGAGTTCTTGGAGAAATCAATAAACCAAGCAAGGGGAAGTCCTAAAGGCTTAAGAGTCTGGTTTTCCAAGAACTCGTTGTGACGTAGATGGACGGATGTAGGTGGCCATGCCTGTATTTGGTTAGCATGGAAAATGCCTAAATAAGGGTTGGATTTTTATGCCTAAATAAGGGCAATGTGAATTGTGCCTATATAAGGGCGTAAATCGGGAAACCCTTTATACGGTATCTAAATCGACACACAACACTCTTTGCATTACGGGTTTCCTGCCTGGGAATCAAAATCGGTTTGGTGACAAACATCTTTATGATCAATCTTTCTAGCAGGCATCGAAAATCCTTCCATTTTAGTTGGCTCTCCAAGGCTGGTATTCTTATGCTCCTTGCTACTGATCTGTTTCTTCAGGTTTGCTGTCACAGTATCGAAGATGCAATCTGATCCTTCTACAAATTTATCTAACAACTTTAAAATCGAAGATAAATGTCTTTCCAAGCACAAATATGAGGTGTAAACCTTTACCTCTTGATCTGGAGGATGAGATGGCCGTATGCCACTTACATCGAAATCTGGTGCCGCAGACAAGTGAGATAGCATTGAGGGATGGTTTAATGGAGTGCTACTAAATCGTTGTGGGTGTAGTCGAAGGGCGAGTCACCATGAGCTGCAAATTAGCATCCTTGTCTTGCAAACCGTATCTCCTGCATAAATCTGTCTCCAAATCTGGCAGTGTGAAGTCCTCATCCCAGGACTTTGCTACTATTCGTTGAAGAGCATCCACTAGGGGAGTGATGAGAAGGTTGTCCACCATCCCAGAGACTAGAAATAGTCTCTGAAATGGGATAAGAAGAAAGAGGAAGTCTAGGGTGCGAAGTGGAGATACAAATATGTAGCCCTTGATCATCATTTTATGTGGAGACCACTTAAGGCCTTGAGCGTGTCATCGGCTCCTCAGGCTGCAATAACGATAACCTGTCCTCTTTAGAACAAAGCCTACCTGGACTTTCAGGCACACGTTTCCATTTGACCCCCCCACACGACTCCAAGTTGTTTTCCAGCTCCTCCTGTGATGGCTTTTCCATTTCTCCAAGGGTAAATATTGGACTCCTTCCTTTCAACATTGTTGTAGAGGGGTCTCTACTCCGGAGCAGTTTAGATTTGGTTTTCGCACAAGTCCTTCCGTGGAGCAGACAACCAGATCTTACCTTTTTCGCAGTGATTGTTCTCCTCAGGGATATCAAACTCCTATGGTTCCGGCCTCTCTCTTATAGTCTTATAGTCGATTTCCAAGGAGATCTATGCGTGAGCCCAGATGACCAGGTTTTGATGTTTTAGGAGCCCAGGAAGATTGTGAGGCTTTATCAGTCTGCTGCTCCTCCCAATTAGATGTTATTTGATTTTCATGCTCTATCATTGACAACACGCACTACTTAAACACTACTTCCACTAGCTCAGGTTTAACCGAGCCTTGTCCCTCAAGTGTAGATACCTCTAGGCTGTTGCAGGGCTGTTACAGGGTTGTTATAGAATAATAATAATAATAATAAAAACACTTATAAAGCGCCTGGTTACACTTATGACAGTGTGTCCCCGCGCTGAGAAATGCTGCAGTATATCACGAGGTCAAGGTATGGAGCCCACGCGGGTGCAGGGGTACAGAACCAATATTACTTAGGGAAAAGGTATGTTTTGAGTTTGAGCCTGAATCTTGTTTCAGAGGGCTCCATGCGCAGATCTAGCGGGAGATTGTTCCAGTGCTTACTTGCAAGAAAGCGAAAGGAGCTACCTCCCATCCTGGTCTTACGTACGCGAGGGAGTTGAAAGAGCATCGCTCCCGCAGATCTAAGGTTTCTGATAGGGCGGTGGATAGTCAGCATGTTGCGTAGGTAACTGGGCCCTTTTCCCTGGGCAATTCGATGGGCAAAGCATAGAGCTTTAAACTTCACACGTTCCTCAACAGGGAGCCAGTGAAGTTTTCGCAGTGCTGTTTTACCGGAGGCTCTGCGGGGGAGATTCAATACCATGCGGGCCGCGGCATTTTGGACACACTGTAATTGATGTAGACATTTACGGCTTAGTCCTAAAAAAAGGGCATTCCCGTAGTCCAGGTGTGGAGTAACCAGGGCATGAATGAGTGTCTTCCTGGCGCTGATGGGGAGGAGATCTAGGACTTTCCGAAGAGTTTTTAAAATACCGAAACATTTACCCGCAACATTACTAATTTGTTGCTTGAAGGAAAGTTCCGCATCTAGCCATATACCTAAGTTTTTCACCAGGTTAGCGGGGTGGGGAAGTGCGCCCAGTTCTGATGGCCACCAAGCCTGCGACCAGGCAGAAGGGGATTTGCCCACTATCAACACTTCTGTTTTATCGCCATTAAGGCGTAGGCAGTTGTTATGCATCCACCCTGCCAGAGCACGCATGCAGTTGGAAAAATTGGTGGCATCCTCAGGTTGATTGTGGGTGAGTTTGATTATCAGTTGGGTATCGTCAGCGTATGTGACGATATCCACACCAAAAGTTTCCACTATGTGGGCTAACGGCTCCATATAAAGATTAAAAAGCGTGGGGCTCAGGCTTGAGCCCTGAGGTACCCCATGTTTTAATTTGTGGATAGCTGATTTATATGGAGGGCAGTATACTTGGAAACTACGGTCTTCCAGAAAGGATACCATCCATTTCAGAGCTGGCCCGTCTACTCCCAGATCTGAGAGGCGAGACAGCAGTGTTGAGTGCAGCACGGTGTCAAAAGCTGCACTCAGGTCTAATAGTACCAGTGCTGCTGTCTGCCCCTCATCTGCAAGTTGTCTTAAACATTCTGTGGAGAATAGAGCCGCCGACTCAGTAGAGTGGCCTGCTCTGAACCCTGATTGCGTGGAGTGGAGAAGCGAGTTCTCTTCGACAAACTTCATAAGTTGGCTGTTTACTATCTTCTCCACAACTTTCCCACAGAAGGGGAGGAGAGAGATAGGACGAAGATTTTGTAGCTGGGAAATGTGTATATTTGCCTTTTTTTTCAGAGGTATTACTTGTGCCATTTTCCAGGTATCAGGCACATAGCATTCCTGAAAGGAAAGAGTAATCAAGCGCTCCAATTGCTCAATCATACAGTCAATGACTGCCTTACAGCGATTGGGGGCGATCACGTCGAGGGGGGAGCCGGACTGAATGCCATTGATGATTTTTAGCAAGTCTGCCCTCTCAGGAACAGTGAACTGGGTCAGGGAGGCCTTTGTAGCACCGACATTTCTCATGACAGGGTCAGTGGTCAACATGGCTCCTGTGAAAGTGGCATGTAGAGAATCCACTTTTTTTATGAAAAAGTCGGCAATATCTTCACATATTTCTTCGGTGTAGTTATCCTGGGTCTCAATCCTAGTTGGGATAGTGAGTTCCTTATAAATCAGGAAGAGCTCTTTAGTGGGATTTTTGGCTGATTCAATGCGTCCATTGTAATGAGCGCCTTTGGCTGCTCTGACTAGTTTATAATAGGTTTTTAATTCCTTCTTATAAAGCAGCTTATCCTCTGGAGTATAGTTTTTCCTCCAGTGACGCTCAGTATTTTTACACTTGGCTTTGGCTTCCCTAAGTTCCTTAGAGAACCAGGGGGCGCTTTTAATTTTCCTAACAGGAGGTTTGGATGACCAAGGAGCTATTGTATCCAGAGCCCTGGACACCCAGTTCTCATAGTGCACCCAAGCCTCAAGCAGGGTGTCGCTGAGGGGCGGCGGGTCTTTAAGTAGGGCAGATTTAAAATTTTCTGGCGTAAACTTCTTCCAGTTTCTATGTTTCACAGGCTGAGTTTTAGTCCCACTGTTATCTTGAGAATCAGTTTCCACTTCAAACGGAATGGCGTAGTGGTCTGACCAGGCAATTTGCCGTGGCGTGGCTATTTTAATTCCTTCCCAGTTGGCAAAAATGGGATCTAACAGGTGACCACCTTGATGAGACGGGGCCATAGATTGAAGCTTAAGTGACCGAGCCTTCATTGCAACTATTACCTCCTGTGCCATCTTACAGTCGGGGTTTTCAAAATGCAAATTAAGATCTCCTAATACAAGAAATTTCTTATACCGCAGAGTATATGTAGTTATCAGCTCTGTCAAAAGATTACAGAACTGTGAAGCCTTCCCAGGAGGACGGTATAGGAGGAGTCCATTAATAGTGTATTTGGGGTTGACTTTTATCGTGAAGAATCCACCTTCACAGTTGGGCATTGTGATCTTTTCTAAGGTGCAGTGCAGCTCACTTTTAAATATTATTGCCAATCCCCCCCCCTGATTGTCTTTCTCTATCAATTCTGAGCAGGCAATATCCTGCGGGAACGGCTTCAAGGGTTTCAGGGGTAGAGGCCTCATCTAACCATGTCTCCGTTAAGAGGAGCACATCAAGATTGTCCTCTAATATCAGATCGTATATCTCTAGCTTGTGTTTTTTGAGAGATCTGCAGTTTAGGAGCATCAACTTCACATTTGTCAGACTCCCTACATCTTTCTTCCCCTTACCAATGGAATATCCACAGAATCCACAATGAGGCATGGTAGATTCCAATGACATCGTGTGGCGGCAATTTGTGGCTGCGTTAGGGCGGAGGGCAAGTAAGTCGCCTCTCGTGTACCCAATTAAGGTTTTGGGGCAGGCATTTGTGGAGAAGTGAGCAGGGGTAGTGGCCCCGTGCCCCGGTCTGCCGCGGACGGGCGCAGACGGGCTTGCCTTTGGCGCGCCTCCGGCGCGCAATCGTCGCGCCCGCTGCGCTCGTCCGCTGCGCTTCCGGTGGGGGTTCATGCTATATGGCGGAAGAGGGGAGGGGTTAGAGGGGGCGTGGCTTCGCTAGTGGGCGTGTCCTGGCAACAGGCCAATCACGTCGCGGCAGCAAGTGATGCTTTGTCCACGTCAGCAAGCAGTCAGCTGAGTGGCGAGGGAGTCACAAAATCGGCGATTTTAAAACAAATAAGCAGCAATATAAAATGCAAGTAAAATAGACTGTTTGTCCCTGCTCCCGGCTGTGCCTCAAGAGCTAAAGCTAGCAAAACGCTGCGCTAGTGATCAGCGCGCGTTTTATGTTAGAGGGGGCGTGGCTTCGCTAGTGGGCGTGTCCTGGCAACAGGCCAATCACGTCGCGGCAGCAAGTGATGCTTTGTCCACGTCAGCAAGCAGTCAGCTGAGTGGCGAGGGAGTCACAAAATCGGCGATTTTAAAACAAATAAGCAGCAATATAAAATGCAAGTAAAATAGACTGTATGTCCCTGCTCCCGGCTGTGCCTCAAGAGCTAAAGCTAGCAAAACGCTGCGCTAGTGATCAGCGCGCGTTTTATGTTAGAGGGGGCGTGGCTTCGCTAGTGGGCGGGTCCTGGCAACAGGCCAATCACGTCGCGGCAGCAAGTGATGCTTTGTCCATGTCAGCAAGCAGTCAGCTGAGTGGCGAGGGAGTCACAAAATCGGCGATTTTAAAACAAATAAGCAGCAATATAAAATGCAAGTAAAATAGACTGTTTGTCCCTGCTCCCGGCTGTGCCTCAAGAGCTAAAGCTAGCAGAAGACAAACAGAGAGTATCAACAGACAACTGATAATTGGTGGTAGCAGAAACAACGCGCAAGGAGTAGCAGGGCAGCAAACTGCACCACACCCCACCAAACTGCACCACACCCTAAAGTGGCCGCTTCTGCCACACATTGCTCTCTTCCCTATAGCAGTGGTAGCTCTACTGACCGCCACACTAAGTTGCTTGTTCACCTCTCACTTGCTTTCTGCTTGCCTGTCTCAATACCATCCTCAGGCCTCTTTCCACAGTCCTCTAAGCTGTAGCCCACTTCATGGTCGACAAAGCCGGTTTTCACTCCTTACCTAGAGCTCTCCCCCCTTTGCGCATATCCTCTTGCTGCCAACCCAAGTACCTGCCATCGCACCTGCAGCAGTGCCTGGTCATCGTCGTGGCAGCTGTTGGATGGTCAGGGGCAGGTTGCAGGTTGCCCTGAAAGACAGGGAGTGATGGGCTGAGCTGCCGGTTAGATGGGACACTGAAGTGTTTAGATGCGGAATGGGCTGGAAAAATGTGAAGCTGCCTCATGTGCTGGTGGGTCTCCACTGCCCTCCACTAAACTAAACATGACAATTCCGTATATAGCAATGACACTATGTTTTAGGGGAGAAGCACATGCACTTTAGCACTGGTCAGCAGTGGTAAGGTGCTCGGAGACCTAAGGTCAACAAAAAGATATAGCAAAATGTGGAGTTGAGTACGCAAAACTTTGGAAGAAGACAACTCTAACAGTCTTCAAGTCTGTGAATTGCTTCTATATTGGTTGCCTCATCTTCAATATGTGTTTTCCTGGCATTTATGTCTCCAGAGCTCATTTGTTTCATACTTATGTTGCTCTTGAGGTTTATGCTTCCATCTGAGGTTTTCCTGGCTGTTTTGAGTACTAAATTAGCAGATGAGATGTCAAGTTTTATTCTAGTTTGAGGGAAGGGGGTTTAAGGACAGGCAAGAGGAGTTTACTTATTAGTGAGACATGATCACTTTCTGGATAGTCTTCATATTGCCTAATTCTCTCTCCTGCTCCATAGGATGCAGCCCAATGTTAAAGTCACCAAAGGCCAGTATTAGGTTGGTTTGGACTCTCCTTTGTCTTCCCTTTCCACACTCAGTTGATGCTTCTCTTTTTAACTCTAATGGATTTTAATTAATTCACCAGAGAATATCTGGTACACATTGCCAAGAGGAAGGTACATATTACAGATTTCAAATATCTTAAGTATATTTTCATAGCATTGTGTGCTGTAAGTTGCTATTAATAATGTTGCATGGTTTGCTCCCATCCCGATTTCCTGCGGCACGTGACAGGTGTGCCCCCTGTCGCCCCTGCTGTTTGCCATCGCTATAGAGCCACTTGCAGTCAGATTGAGTTAGCAGCATGCCCGAAGAGGCCTGGCGTTCACCCCTCGAGTGTCGATGGTGTCCCTATATGCGGACGACATAACACTCTGTCAAGAACCCTAACGATAATCTGGACCCGCTGTTTCTGGAATTTCTGCGCTTTGGTGGTCTTGCTGGGATAGAAATTAAGTGGTCCAAATCAGTGATATTCATGCTAATGGAGGTCACGACACAGACACAGACGGAGTATCCACTGCACTGGTCTCAAGAACCGGTGAAATACCTGGTACTATGGCTCAGCCAGGATCCGGATGAATTTTGGTGCTCTAACTACGGGAAATTTATAGACTGGCTTGAACAGCACATAAAGAGGTGGATCACACTCCTCCTTTCTCTGTCCAGGAGGGTCGCCATCGCTAAGATGGTGGTGCTGCCCAAACTCCTGTATCTCTTCACTAACATCTCCTTCCTCTCACAGCATGCTTCAGACGGAGGCTGAGCTCCAACATGGTTACATTGTCATGGGCAGGCAGGCAACCTGGGGTGGCACGGGTAGTGCTTACTCTCTCATTTGAGCAGGGAGGACTCGGGCGCCGGACCTAGAGCTGTACTATTGGTGCTCACATGCGCAATTCACCTTCCACTGGATCTACCCCATACAGTTCATGGCACACATAGTGCCAGAATGCGACCAGGTGGATCCGGTCCCCCTTCCAATGACCCTGTACCAACCACAGCCCAACCCAGGAAAGAGATTGACACCGTGGGATGTACAGTCAGAGCATGGCAGAGCCTGCAGAGGAGGACCCGAATTGACATCATGCATGCCCCTCTAGACCCCTTGATAAAACACCCGAGCCTGTCCTTGGAGAGGCTTTTATATAGCGCATGGCTACTCGAAAGCATCCCAGCGCTTGATACTGATCAGAGGGGATAGGCAGGATCTGGGCAGTGAGAACTAACTACTCCCTGCCTTGGGAAACAGTGCTGTTTTAAGTTGTTTTTGAAATGTCAGCAGGTTGGATTCTAAGCGAAGTGAAAGCGGGAGGGCATTCCACATCTTTGCTGCATTTCGCGAGAAAAGGCGATCCCCAGATCGAGCTCTATTAGTTCTGGGTACTATAAGGAAGTTTTGCTGTTTAGAGCGAAGATCCCTAGATGGAGTATATGATCTGATCATATCATTTAGAATTGGGGGGCCGTTCCCATGGAGAGTTTTATGTACCAGACAAAGGGTTTTAAAATGGACCCGCTCCTTTATGGGGAGCCAGTGTAGGGCCCTTAGCGAGGGTGCTGCTGAGGTGCGATGGCTAGTACCCGTGAGTAGCCTCGCTGCGGAGTTTTGGGCCATCTGAAGTTGACGGATAACTGATATGGGGGCTCCTAGGTAAAGTGCATTCCCATAGTCCAGCCTTGACAGAATGAGAGACTGGACTATGGTTTTCTTAGAGATTTCAGGTAACTGGGGGAGGATTTTGCGGATGGTTTTGGTTATGCCGAAGCAGGTGGCCACTGTTTTTCTTGCCTGGGTTTTGAAGGATAGTTCCGAGTCGAGCCAGAACCCAAGGCTCTTTATCTCTGTTTTTGGGGTGGGTCCAGGTCCCATGCAAAGAGGCCACATAGAGGAGATGTTGAAGTTGGCCTTTTTTCCGAGCATCATCAGCTCGGTTTTTCCTCCATTCAGTTTCAGGTGGGATGTATCCATCCACTCTGCCACCGCACCCAGGCAGCTACAGAGATTGTTCGAAGGGGAGTCTGCCTGGGTGAGGGAGACTACTAGCTGGGTGTCGTCAGCATAGCTTATCAGTTGGATTCCGAAAGGTGCCACTACCTCTGCCAAGGGTGCCATGTACACATTAAACAGTGTGGGGCTGAGGGAGGAGCCCTGTGGTACCCCACACCGTAATGGCACTGGGAGGGAGCAGTTGGTGTCTGAAAAGACCTTAAAGAATCTATTGCTAAGGAAGGACTCAAGCCACTCAAGGGCTTTACCTGTGACTCCCGTCTTCTCTAGACGAGCTAGGAGGACATGGTGGTTAACCGTGTCAAAGGCGGCACTGAGGTCCAGGAGGATAATGGCCGCGCTGCCACCAGCGTCCAGAATCCTCCTGGATACCTCGGCCACCCTCAACAATGCTGTTTCGGTTCCCTGTCCCTTTCGAAAGCCTGTTTGTGTGGGGTGTAACAGGTTGTGGGATTCCAAGTAGGATGCTAGTTGTTTGTTCACCCATTTCTCAGCAAGCTTACTGATGCCAGGGAGAAGGGAAATGGGACGGTAGTTGGAAAAATCATCAGGGTTGAGATTTGGCTTTTTCAACAGAGCCTTTACCATGGCTAATTTCCAATCTTGCGGCACTGTGCCAGATTCCAAAGAGATGTTAACCAGGTCAATGATGTTTCTGCTAGCATAAGGAAGAGCTAATTTCAGGATGGACATAGGGGCGGGATCAAGGGGAGAACCACTCTTTATGGAATTAAAGAGGGAAGGAAAAAGATCGTCACTAAGCGGATCGAAGGAAGCCAGATGGGGTATGGTAGAGTCAATTTCGTCCCTTGAAGAAAGGCTAGATTCAGCTACTGGAAGTGGAGGGAGAGAAAGAAGAATTTTTTCAATTTTCGTGGCAAAAAAATTTGCTAGTTCGTTACAGCGGGCACCAGATTCTTCAGATGATAGTACAGGTGTAGGGGGATCAGGGGCCTTTGTCAAAGTTTTTACTATTCTAAACATTTCTCTGGGGGCGTTAGTGGATTTTTCGATTTTTTTCTGTATAGAAGGTGGTTTTGGCTAGGTTAAGTGCAGTTTTATATTTCTTGATTGTAAGTTTGTATTTAATTTTTTTCTCATCGAAATGTTTTCGCCATTGTCTTTCCTCCCGTTTGCATTCCTGTTTAAGGGATCTTAGGTCCGAGTTGAACCATGGTTGTTTATTCGGACCATTTTTCTTTGAAATGTACATTTTAGGGAGCACATTATTTAATGATTGTTCTATCCATTGATTGAAGTCCGTATTGGCCCTATCTATATTCTGATTGGCCATAGGTTCGTTCTGCTTCAGAACTTCTATCCAATCGCTGGGTTCTAGTTTTGTCCAACGCCTACCTAAGATTTTATGGGGGGGTTGATTGGCGCATGGTTTGTTAATTTTCCATGAGAAGGGTATTACCATATGGTCTGACCAAGGAATTGAGTATGGTACAGATGTAGACAATTCTGCAACACTGGTGAAAATTGGATCTAAGAGATTCCCTCTGGAGTGAGTAGGGTGTTGTACAATCAAATTAAGTTGACATGCGGCTAAATCCTTGGTTAGTTCCGTAGCGATAGTATCCAAAGGGTTGTTAAAATGAAGGTTCAGGTCTCCTAACACTATAAAATTAGAGACCATAGTGGCGGAATCGAGAATTGTTTCAGTTAACCCTTCTATAAATTGGCCAATCTGGCCAGGAGGGCGATAAATTAAGAGACCGGAAATTAAAAGTTCTGAGGAATGGGAGATGGAGAATTGTGTACTCTCACAGTCTGGGATAGTGCTGTTGATTAGGCGACATGCTAGGTGTTCCCTATATATGATGGCAATCCCTCCACCAACTTTAAGTTCTCGATCTTTGTGTTGGATTAGATATCCGGCAGGTAGGGTCTGGACAATGTCCGGGCCGGAGGACGGGCCAAGCCATGTTTCTGTTAAAAACAAAATGTCCACATTTAAATCTCCGATCAGTAGTGCGATTTCCGTGGAGTGCTTAGGTAAAGAACGGCAATTGACCAGTGCCATCTTTAAAGCAGTGTCTACTGATCCATTTTTAGGGACTGATATGGTTTTCGTGATGGTCTCTGTGGTTCTAAAGGAGCAGTTGCTACAAGAGAAATGGCCGAGCTTTAGGTCCATAGAATGGCTACATAGTGATGGAAATTTCCTGTTAAGCGAGAGTAGTGACAGGCGGGTGTATCGTAAAGGGCATGGGGCTGGTGTACCAGGGGTCTTAGGTCCTGGGCCCGACTCCGGCGCAGGTCCGGCGCGTCCGCAGTACGCGTCCGCTGCGCGGAGTCGTGACCATTCTTTTTATGGCGCTGCTAGAGCGCGCGATTGGCCTGGCCCACACCCAATATGGCCGCCAATACCAAATCCCTGCCCTCGGCGTCAATACTCAGCCGAGGGCGGTTCAGGGAAGGGGAGGACACAGAGCGCTGAAGAGCGCTGGGGGGTCTCTTGGTGTAAGCGCTAAGTAATCAGCGCTGTCAAGCACCCTGAGAAACAGTTTAAAGTCCTTTTTGGCTGAACCCGGCCACTGGGCTCACCTGAGAATAATGAAACTCAAAAAAATGGAAGACGCGTAACCGGGTGTTACCTTCATAGCCATGAATCAGATCCGGAAGGGGCAGGAGCTTACAGTGTTAGAGCAAATGACATACTTCCAGCTACAAGCAGCGTTGCATGCTTACCACCCATCCTTCCCGAGGCACTGAACACCTTCCAGACTCTGGAGCGGTTTCTCAAAAACCCATCTCCACGTAAGCTGATCATTCGCCGCTACACAGACATGCAGAACACAACATATTTGATTATGAAGATAAATGTAGCGTCTATCTATTTCAGCTTTAAGATTTAAAATGGTAAATTGTAATTTGAGAGAAAAAAGGATGGCAATTGCGACCGGAAGCTGGTAAAGACATTATAACTCCCACCCATATTTCAGCCATAGACGCCTAGATATTATCATCAATATGGGTTTCTTGTAGAAAACAGATGTCCGCTTTACGTTTGCATAAATAATCTACAACTTTGCATCTTTTGACTGGATGTCGTAGACCGTCAACATTACGTGAGACACTTTTTAACTCCCAACTACTAGCCATAATAAATGAAAAAGAACAGAGAATGACAATAAAAAGTGGGATACATACAGGAAATAGAAAAGATAGAACGGAATCGAGAAAACAAGTAGCCCAAGAACAAGGACAGACTCACAAACAATACAAACAACCATAAAAACATTTAAGTACAGAACACATAAAATGAAATATTGAAATTACGAAGGTAATATCCAGTAATCCAATGAAAAGCATGTAGCCTGCTAGAGGAAAAGAAAATATTAGTTACGCAGCAACAGATATCAAGTAACATTTATAGAAGACTGAGATTCCATTACCGCTGGAGCGTGAAAAAAAAGAAACGCAATTAAATCAGAAAGAGATGTGAAGGACTTGAAAATGTAATTTTTCCATATTTGCATCACTACAGGATCAAACGGGCCGTATTTCTTTCCAGCTTCTTTTAATCTAGGGCGTAGGTCAGAGAATTACTTGCGCATGATAAGTTTCTTTTGCAAAGTTTTGATGGATATAAACTTTGTCCTTCAACCATGAGCGTTGGGATTTCTCCGACAGCCTTCCGAATAAGAACAAGATGATGGTGACTTCTGTCCCTTCCTACTGGTGAGGGGGGCCTGGGAAAGGTTGGAGAGTTGAGATCCTTGCCTTTTTTCCCATCACTCTCACTCTGGGCCAGGGCATCATCCTCAACAGGATCATCCTTTGAGGTATGGCCCTACCTCTCTAATCGATCCTTCTCATAGGAGCTGAGGAGCTTTTCCATATCCTCCTTTTTAGCTCGTGCTTTGAAGCTAATGCCCCTTGCTTTGCACAGCGCCCTAAGATCCATGATCCTCAGGACTGGGATGTCTGCAGATCAAATTTCTGACCAGGCTCCATTGTGTCTAACGTTTACTTAGTAGTTAGAACCTTATAAAAAAAAAAAAACATTTAAGAACTTTTCCTAATTTGTTAAGACTTTTAAGATGTACTAAATGGAATGGGAGTCCCCGCAAGGCCCTAACAATCCAATTAGAAAAATCGATAAAAAAATTTGATGCTAAAGTTAGTTAAGTGGCTTTCTTGTGCAGCATCACTTATGACCAAGTGGTATTGCAAAACATAGGTTCAAGATCCCCACTGCTGTAACACCAGTGTAGGGAAGTGGAATATTATGTGGTGTGGCTGGGTAGCCTTGCCATGTAATATTATCACAGTACCCTGGTAGAGTGGCAAATAGAAGTCAGGCTATACTAGAGGAACATGTTAAGCATTTCAGAGTACCAACATGGACGAGAAGTAATTGACACTACTCGAGAGAAATCCGACACCAATTTATAAAAAATACTAGCAGCCCGTACCGACGTTGTCCGGGTATGAATTGCTGCCGGCCAGTAGTATATTGTTTTGTAGGATTTCGTTTTGATAGCATTTCTTATCTGTGACAGGCCTGTGAAACGCTCCGATTCACAGTGCACTGCTGATGCACTTAAGAGTGCGCGTTCAGTAGTGTGTAAACTCGAGTTTCCCTACTTTATTTTTCCTTGAAATATTAAATAGCGCGAACTCGACAACATGGCATGAGCACAATTTACATTACAGAAAAACACATTCATTTGTGGTAGGCACGGGGAGACAAAGCGATTTGCCTGGAATCACAGGATGTTGAGCTGATGCCGAGATTCGAACGTAGCTCCCCAGTTCTAAAGTTCGCAATTCTCGAACTTGTGGCGGGAGGTGTGTCTAAAAGTGTATGTCGTGCTGGCCATCAATGAGAGAGACCTGTGCATTTTTCAAATGGGTGGTAAAAAAATATGAGTATGTTGCTGGAGATGTGGGCCGCCGTGCTACCAATGTACTTACCGGGGGAGGGTAAACACCCATTATTCCGCAACTTTCTTTCCGCATACCATCACTCCACATACTTTCATTACGAAAGTACCATGACTCCGCAATGCCATTATAACGCATGGCATTACATTTTATTTGCTTTTACCACGCATACATTTACAACGAAATTCGTTGAAAATGCATGAATGGTAAAAGCATGTTTTTTTTTAATGTTTGGATAAGGTAAGTATGGGTATAGGGGTATATGTTTTGGGGTACTGAGGTATATATTTTGGGGTGTTTGGGTATTTTAAGAGTTCAGGGGTAGTTTTAGGGTTTAGGGATAGGTATGGGTTTTGGGGTACAGGGGTATTTTTAGGGTTCAGGGCTAGGTTTGGGTTGTGGGGTATAGGGGTATTTTTAGGGTTCAGGGGTAGGTTTGGGATTTGGGCTACAGGGGTATTTTAAGGGTTCAGGGCTAGGTTTGGGTTTTGGGGTACAGGGGTATTTTTAGGGTTCAGGGCTAGGTTTGGGTTTTGGGGTACAGTGGTATTTTAGGGTTGAGGGGTAGGTTTGGGTTTTGGGGTACAGGGTTATTTTTAGGGTTCAGGGCTAGGTTTGGGTTTTGGGGTACAGGGGTATTTTTAGGGTTCAGGGGTAGGTTTGGGTTTTGGGGTACAGTGGTATTTTAAGGGTTCAGGGCTAGGTTTGGGTTTTGGGGTACAGGGGTATTTTAGGGTTCAGGGGTGGTTTTGGGGTACAGTGGTATTTTTAGGGTTCAGGGCTAGTTTTGGGGTACAGGGGTATTTTAAGGGTTCAGGGGTAGGTTTGTGTTTTGAGGTACAGGGGTATTTATAGGGTTCAGGGCTAGGTTTGGGTTTTGGGGTACAGGGGTATTTTTAGGGTTTAGGGATAGGTTTGGGTTTTGGGTACAGGGTATATTTATAGGGTTAAGATGGGTTAGTGTTTAAGGGTGTTGGGATATTTTAAGGAGTAAGGGTGGGTTATGATTATGGGGTTCAGGGGTATTTAAAGGGAGCAGGTTGGGATTAGCACACGATATGAGACATGGCATGAAGGGCGGAACGTACCATACGCCCCCAGTGTTTTTCACGCCCACAGCACAACGCAGACACGCCCACAAGGGACTACTTTGCTGGCACGGTTCTTTTACCTTTTAAATGTATATGGTGGGCGTCTGCATAGCCTATGTCCTTCTGCTGCAACTGCCCTTTCCAACGCTGTATTGGGTGTTGTGATTGGTGCTGTGGTTCCTGAGATTACCCGCCTCAAAGGTTTGGGCTCTCTCTTTATTATATTAGTATAGATAACTGGAGTTATAGATTTTTGAAGAGATATTAAATCAGTGCAGTAAAATACACAGACAAAATAACATAGCGGTCAATGGAAAAATCCACTAATACAATTGGTTACTTGCACGTCAGGTTACTTGGAACCCTTATATGGGTAAGGTCATGCAGGCCCCAGTGTGAGAAGTTGGCCTGGCATATGCTGTCCACTATTCTAGTGGGAACCTTGCACCAGTCCAAACAACCCTTATTGATGGTAGGTTTAAAGACAACCTTTATAGAAAGCTATCCTAGTGGTAGCTGTGGAAAGCTTCCTTCAGGCTAAGTCTTGAAGGAATGTAAAGCAGCTTGTTTTACCAGTCTATAATCTCATGAATGACCAAATGAAAGGAGAACCACACCAGGTATATATAAAATATATATGTATTTATTCTAAACATATTCCTCTATTCTCATTATGAGGCTAGAGGCAAAAGTACACAAATTAAACTTATTTAGTACACAGTAACTTAGCACAGTATGCGTTTTGCCCTAGGGGCTTCAAAAACAATATACTAAGATAGTGGTATAAGTACTGCTGTGAACATAAAGACCAGGCCTAGGGCCTGTAGAACCGCTTGGGCAACCAGGAACCACCCAAGGTAGGGACGCAGGAGACCCACGGGGGACGCGTGCAGTGTCTAAACACAGCCGCGAATCATCATTGACTTCTATGGAAAAAGTTGCGATTAGATTTTTAAGGATTAAGGACACTCAGGAGTGGACTAGGAACAAGCCCCTTCAGTACTGGACAGTCAAGAGTCAAGACCCACGGGAGCACTGAAGTACTTGTTACCTCACCCAGGGAAGCCGGGTGCATAGGTGTCTTTTCGTGTCGGGTTTCGTCGTCGTTTCCTATGGAGAGCTGCAATGACGTGCTGCAGGCGACCAGATGAAAAGTGTTCGGATGGATCCAAGGGTGGATCGAAGATCTGAAGAACCTGAAAGCAGAGGGGATAGAGTCTGGGTCACTTGCCAGTGACCAGGGAGGCAATAAGATGTCCACCGATGTCGGGTGATTTCAGGTGCAGGAGGTGAAGCTTGACACTTCAGCCACGACAACCAGGAGCTGGATTCGAGCTGTCCCACATCGGATGTCGAGTGCTGCCACGTCGGTATCCGGATTGGACACAACAAGCCTTGGCAACAGCAACCCATGCGGAATACAAAATTGGCTTCGGAGCAGACCAGCAAGGTCTGAGGGACTCACCCTTTGGAGGGGAGTCAGGGCACGCCTGGAGCAAACAGGGAAGCCCAAGAAACAAAAGAGTTACCTTTGTGGGGACCCACCTGTCAACGGAACAGGGATCGTGAAGGGGCCTCGAGCAGTAATGCTAGAAGCGGGCCCACGGAACACTCGTGGAGTGTAGGCCCACAATCTTTGGTGCAGATGGTGCTCAGGGCTTGGACTACAAGTAGCCCAATGCACAACTTCGGGAAAGCTTGGGAAGTAGATGCACTAGCAAATGTGCACGGTGTCCAGGAGTTCCGGTTCCACGTCTCTTGTGATGGCTACAGGTCTCAGCTCCGCTGAGATCTCGTGTCGGCTTCAGAGATGTCTGGAAGTCCATGCCCTGTGTTGCAGATTCTTCGGGATCCGGCGGGAGCCTCGAAAATGCAGATCGGCAAGATGCTTCTTTGGTGCCTGTTTGAACAGGGGAGTCACTCCTTGACCCCAAGGGAGATCCTTCCGTCTTCTAGTCGAAATAGAATGTCGAAGTTCCAGGATATATGTTGCAGAGTTTCGTCCAGGGTGATCTAAAGTCCTAGGGACTGGGTTCCTATACTTATACTAAGTTTAGGGGTTGGACTAACTCTAAGGTCCCACCTATGGGAGGACCTGGGGAGAGGGAGGTTACACGCCTTCCTCTTTGTCCAGTTTCATGCCAGAGCTGGGGCTGAGTGCCCCAGCAACCGGTTTGAACTGGGGTATGCACAGGTACACCTTGTGTGCCCCAGGCACTGTCTGAAAAGCCTTAATTAAAGGCACCCACCCTGCCCCAATACACTAAAGCCTGTCTGGGGAGGTGGTTACACCTCCCTGGACAGGGAACCTATTGTCCAGGCCTCCCCTGCCAGAGTTTCATCCAGCAGCAGTAGGTCAGACTCGTGTCTGCGGCAGCAGCATCCATTTTGCTGGGGCTCTTTTAAACTATTACCGGTCAGGTATGTGTGTACATGTCTTCTCCCTCTAGAAGGGTGGAATTCTACCCCCCCGCCCCTGGCGGGGCGGGGGGGTAGGATTCCAAAGTGTTTGACACCAAAGTTAGCATTTACCGCGAGGTTATAATGCACTTAAGAGTACATGGTATGGCTGTATCACAGAACAGCTATAAGGAAGGGATTCCGAAAGCTGCAGAGGGGCTCAGCTCATGCTTGGGCACCCTCTCACACATAACCAAGCACTCTGCCTTCAGGATTGTCAAGGCCTGCCATAGGAGTGACTTATAGGTTTATATGTCTCTGTATATATCGGTAGATATAGGTATACTATATATTAGTAAGGGGTGCTTACACCACCTTACCCAGGCTGCAGTAGCAGACCTGTGGTGCCATTTTGGAAGGCTTCCCAGGGGTGGAATAATACATGCTTTAGCCCCTGGTAGGCCTCTGGGGTACCTATGCCCTTGGTACCTAAGGTACTATATACTAGGGACTCACAAGGGTAACCCAGTAACCAATCAGGAGTGTACCTAATGTACATGCAATCAGTTTAGAGAGGAAGCAGCTAGGCTGGGGTCCTGGTTAGCAGAGCCCCAGCCAGACTAAAGTCGATATATCAGTGAAAGTCAGCAAAAAGTGGGGGTAACCATAGTAACCATAGTAAGCAGATCCTACTCTCCTACACCCAGGACCAGGCCACACCAATGAAATTCATTTTACTAGCACATGGAATACTGGTGCAGAGTTGTTCTGGCTGTCCTTGGTGATAAACGTGAGCCGCGGGTGGTACTGTTTTTACTGCTTACACAGTGCTTCAAGAAACAAATGCAAAAGCACAAGTGCGCAGGTGCTGACTTCGGATGATAGTTGCTCGGGGTTCTCTGTAGATGCAGCATTGAGTGTGGAGGTTGGTTACCAGATTGGTGACCAATAAGCCTTGGCAGCACCGATGTCAGTTTTCTTCTTTTCCGCGTCCCAACGCGGATCCGGAGAAGCGGTTACCTCTGGCCTGTTTTTTTGTTTTTTTGTTTTTCAGGCCTTCTTGACGCCTTTGGCTCCCGGAAACGGTGTTTGATGCCTTCGGGCTTCAAGGCGTGTGAATCCTGTACGCGGCAGATGTCGGCTACGGATCCACGCACAATCTGTATGTGGTGCTTGGGAGAGCACCACGACTCCGAGGAGTGTGACTCCTACCGACAGCTGAAGCCGAAGTCCCTGCGGGAACGTCTCTTGAAGTTGCTGTCCTCCCGGATGTCCCGTTCAGAGTCTTCACGTCCCCGGTCTCCTTCTCGTGTTGGGGGGTTGGTTCTAGACAGGTTGCAAAGTCGTTCCCTTGGACGTCACTCTCTTGCCGCAGGTAAGCACGAGAAAAAGAAGTCAAGGAGATCGCCGACCTCATGCGACATTGGAGCCTGCTGCTCCCGGTCTCCACCGGGCATGGGCCCTCAGGAGTCGACCCCCACTTAGCCACCATTTCCTGGAGCTGGGGCGACTAGGGCACAGATGGAGGCCTATTCTCTGGCCTTACTAGCCATCTTTGGGTCATCCCCTCTCCCTGGCGCGCCTTCAGGCCCCATAGAGAGGGTAGAGGCTCAGATTGGGATTTTGCCGGCAGGTTCGCCCTCGGCGCCGGTCGAGCACTCGGACTCTGGTTCCAGAGTCACTGTGGCGTCAGGACACGCCCCGTAGGGGCATACTACTCGACGCCGGTCCAACGCCGGACGGACGAGGCTTCTTCGGGGATCATCGACGTCGAGACGCTGCCATCTCAACGCCGGTCGACGCCGGTGCCATCTGGCATCGGTTGGTGGAGGATGTGGAGGCCAAAACTGAGGAGGCCCTTGTGGGTTC